>NC_047663.1:42656015-43277265 GCF_011762505.2 Arvicanthis niloticus
CCAGGGTCAGACTGTAGTCAGCAGGTCTGGGAGAAATGAAGATATCCCAGGAGACACCTGCCCCTCACTCCGACTATCTGGACTGTTAAATAGCACCCAGGGGACAGGCATGTCCCCTAGGAACCATACCGTATGTTAGGAGAAAGAAATGGTGAAATCTTGGTGCCAACCAGAGATTTGCAACTTGTCAAATGGCTTTGCTGGAAAGATCTGAACCAGAGAATGATGGGTGGGACCATACACTGACCAGGACTGCTGTATTTGTTGCCTTTGATTTAAACAGCACCCTCTTGCTAGGACCCTGAAGGTGGATTTGGGAGGTCATTGGATCTCTTGGTCTCTTTTCCCAGTGTGGCCACATTGATTATATCTCCTTTTTCTAATTTCCCCTATTAATTTGTCTTTTAATTGGCTTGTGGAGAACATGTGGCTGGACCTGGCGCAACCTAACAGGGCAGCCAGGGCACAGGCTTTGAACCTAATTCCTATAATAAGATGGTAGGTCGGAGGGGGCTGTTGCCATGGGAGTGTGAAGTGTCTTCCTCTTTATGGGGGCCAGTGGGTACCACTTGTGCATTTTATAAGTTCTCAGAGCTGGTTTTTCTGATGTGCTTTTAACATGCCCATGGGTTATTTTGATAAGCTTAAAGTTGGTACTTTTAAATTTGTCTTTTCTTGTCTTTCTTTTTTAAAAAATTTTAAAACATTTATTTTTTAATTAATTAATTAATTATTTTTTAAAGACAGGGTTTTTCTGTATAGTGCTGGCTGTCCTGGAACTCACCTGTAGACAAGCTGGCTTGCCTCTGCCTTCAAGTGCTAGGACGAAAGGTGTGCCACCACTGTCCAGCTTAAAATTTTTTCTTTTTGAGATTTATTTATATTTATGATTGTTTTGCCTTCATGTATGTCTGTGTACCAGGTACGTACCTGTGGCTGAGAAGGTCAGAGGAGGGTGTTGTTCACCTGGAACTGGAGTTACAGATGGTTGTGAGCCACCATGTGGTTGCTGGGACCCAGGTTCTCGGAAGAGCAGCTAGTGCTGAGCTGTCTCTCCAGCCCAGGTGGTGCCATTGTACATTCAGGAATAAATTATTATCACCTGTGCACTGAGGACAGCTGTTTACACACCCAACAAGGTATAGACCGTCTTGCCTCTGTATCTGCATTCAAAATGGAGTCAGATGCTGATTGTAAAATGCATTCTCTCAGAGCAGGCCACAGCCTGTAAAATAACTACCATTTTAGGGGCTGGAGATGTGGTTCAGTAGTTAAGAGCGCTGGATGCCAGGGTTGGGGTTTGATCCCAGTGGAGGCATCTAGTGCCTTCATGATGTTTTACAGCTCTCACCTGCATCTAGATTAGGTCAAGAACACACACTGTCAGCAATCACCCCATTCTTTTCTTCCAAGCCTGAGGTCTATGAGTCTGATTTCTGTCTGTGTGGATTTGCCTATTCTGGACACTTCATATAAATGGAGCCATATAACTGTCCTTTGTCTCTTTAAAACTTTTTGTTACTGTGTGTCAGTGGCAGTGTGTATAGGGGGTTATGGGATGTGTGTGTGGGGTGTGCAAGGTGTTTGTGTGTGGGAGTTGTGGGATATGTGTGTGTGGGGTATGTGGGGTTTGTAGGATGTGTGTGGGCTGTGGGGGTGTGGGGTGTGTGGGTATGTGTGGGGAGCCAACAGAAGGCAGCTATCATCCTTGCAGCCATCTTGAGCCGTATACCCTGACAACAGACTTGATTACAACAGCCTACAACAGCTGAGCACACTCTGATAACATCTTGCTTTAGATACCCAGGATTTTCCCTTGGGTATGTGAGACTTAAAGGTGTGTGACTTAAGGGCATGACTTAGAGATCAGATTTAGAGATAAGACCTAAGGGCATGACTTAAAGGCGTGGCTTAGAAGTGAGACATATAAAAGGCGAGCGGCAGACAGAAGAGTTCAGTACAACTTGGAGTCGTTATTAGGCATTAGGTGGAAGACACTTGGACTAGAGAACTCAGAAGAAAACAACAGATTATTATGTATTAGGCACTTGGAAGAAGAGCACTTGAGACTTGGAGCTGGAAGAATTATAAGGTATTAGGCAAAGAGAATTAGATATTAGGCACTTAGCACTTGGAAGAAGAAACTTGGAACTTGGAGGCACTAGGGACTAGGAACTCAAGACTAGGGACTTGGAGAGAAGAAGAGAGACTGAAGAATAAAAGGGATTGATTCACTCTGTCTGGTCTCCATTCCTTGAGTCCGTCCTCACTCTCTCTCTTGCTGAACCCCGACCAGCAGACCGGAGCTGCTTGGGGCAGTGCGGACTAACAAGTTAGTCCCCAAGGCTTTTGGCAGTGCAGGTCCCAACATTGATAGAGCTGTCTGAGACATTTTGGCCCCCAAGTGTGGGGCAGAGTAGCTCTCAACATTTCTGGCCCCCAAAGGTGGGGCAGCTCTGGCCACAACATTTTTGGCACCCGACGTGGGGCAGCTCGGGCCGCAACAGGTATGTGTGTGGATATGTGTGTGAGGTGTGTGTGTGTGTGGATGAGATGTGTACAGAGAGTGTTTGTGGGGGTTGTGGGTATGTGTGGAATGTGTGTGTGTGTGTGTGTGCGTGTGCCTGGTGCACATATGGAGTTGTTTCTCTCTTTCACCTTTACATGGGTTCCCAGAATCAAACTCAAATCATCGGGCCTGTATGATAAAAGTGTTTACTTACTGAGCACTTTCACTTGGGCCATCTCACAGGCTCTCTTCTTAGGTTTTGCCTCTTTGGTTTTGTGTAACACACACAAGGTCTACCCATATTGTAGTACATATGGGTAATCTAGCCCTTTTTGGGATGAAGAAAAAAGGTGGGGACCGAGTCTCCTGTCTCACATATGTTTAGGCAGACTCTACCACTGAGCTATATCATCAGGCTTGGCTTGTTCTTCTTTATGGCTTCTATATTCTGTCGTGTAGATACATCACAATTTGTTTCTTCCTTTTATTGTAGCTTGACTATAAAATGTCTTTGTAGTGAAGGTTTTGTTCCTAGATGGTGAGCCTATTTTGGGAAGTGGTGGAAACTTTAGGAGGTTGGGTTTAGTTGAAGAAAGCAGGCCACTCATGGCATGGTATTATGTGCCAAAGAAAATCCTTCCTGCTTTTAAAAGTTGTTTCTCTCAAGTAGTAATTGCATCATTTACCCATTGACAAGATGCTTGAATTACCATTCTCCACCATTGGATTATTGTGAGCAGTGCTGTCGTAAACATCTGTAGAGTTCATTTTTTGTTGTTTTTTGAAGGCAGGGTTTCTCTATGTAGTCCTGGCTGTCCTGAAGCTCTCTTTATAAACCAGAGTGCCCTTGAACTCACATAGACCCACCTATCTTTGCCTCCTGAGTGTTGGGATTAAATGGGTGTGCCACCAAATCCTTTCTGGAAGCTTTGGAGCTGGCCTTGAGGTGTTGCCTAGAAGGAGGACCCAACTGTCTCAAGGGAGGAACCAAGCTGGAAATTTTGGTTGCATGTGCCAAGAAGCCTGTGTCTTCCAGAGAAACCCACACTCCGAGAAGCTAAAGCTGTATGCCTCTAGTACTGGTCTGGTGCTGGAAGCCCAGAAGGTGCTGGTCCCTTGTCTACCATGAAATCTTTTCCTGCCATCCTCAGAGGAGCCAGCAGCAGTGGCAAGAGGTAAAGAGGGCAGTCGAGAGCAGAGGATACCATGACCTTCCTCCTGATGCACCGTTAATCTGGGCAGCCACCAGGTGTGGCCCACCAGCAGGGCCATCTTTCTCCAGCACCCAAGGCAATCAGAACAGTTCTTCAGGTGGTGCTCCTTACTCGGGGGACTCTAATTTGTGGCAAGTTGCCCTTAAAACCAAGCATAATGTTATAGAAATAAAATACTCTCTTAGTGAGAACTCATTCTACATACTGAGAGCTTGGTGAAGGAAAGACTCTTTAATCGAGTTTGTCTGGCGTGTCTGGCTCTGGCTACTGCCCAAAGGGGAGGCAGCCTCAAATAGAAGATGTCACTAATTCACGTATACCCTAGGATTGTGCATTGCTCACATCCTTAACCCCTTTCAGGTCCCAGCCCCAGGTTAAACTTTGAACAATCTAAACAGGCAGGAGTCTGCAAGTCTGGCTACTTGGGCCAATGGGAGATTTACACAGCAGAGATTTTACCAGAACTATTTTAAGCACACCAGTGTTGTCATCTTTTCAAATAGTTGTTACCCATGTCATCTTTTCTACCTGTCAAAATTATGTTTTCCTCAGGAAGAGAACTGGGGGCTTTATGGCAGGCCAGGGCTTAACAGTGGCTGTGAGCCTAGAGTGTCCCCTTAGCTGCTCTCAGATGCTTGTTCTTCCAGAGGGGGAAGGGCCTAATGGCCTGTGAATCCTGGTGGACAACCATTCACATCCTTAGCATGTAAATCTCTCTTGTCTCTAACAGGCCTAGTTAGCAGACTGGTTACTTTTGGGTTATTTTGGAAGCATCGATCCCTCAGCTAAATTCTATTTTATGACTCTGTTTCCTTCCCTTCCTGTTCCACTCTCTCTACTTTATGTGTTTTTCTTACACAAAGTCTGTCTTTAGACTCACTGTCTAGCCCAGGCTGGCTTTGAACTTGTAATCCTCTGTTCTCAGTCTTTCCAGTACTGATGTTAGCAGCATGTATCAGGACTCTCGGCCTAGTTTTAGTAATTAAAAAAAAAATGTTATTTAGCTTCTAATCTCAGCACTCAGGAGGCTGAGGCAGGTGGATTTTTGTGAATCTGAGGACAGTCGGTTTTTTCAGAGTAAGTTCCAGAACAGCCAAGGCTACACTGAGAGACCTTGTCTAGCAAAGCAAAGCAAAACAAAACAAAATGTTACTTATGTATTCCTATTTTGTGTATATAAATGTTTTGCTTGCATGTATGTCTGTGTACTATGTGCACGCAGTGCCCTCAGAGGCCAGAAGAGGGCATCAGATTCCTGGAACTGGAGTTACATGTGGTTGTGATTCATTGTGTGCTAAGAACCAACTCCAGGTCCTTTGCAAGAACAGCACGTGCTCCTAACTGCTGAATCATCTCCCCACCCTATATAATAATAATAATAATAATAATAATAATAATAATAATAATAATAATAATAATAATAATGACAACAATACTGTTTCTCAAGACAGCATCTCATTATAACTTCCAAGGTGACTTTCAATTCTCAATCCTCCTGCCTCAGTTTCCCAGGTAGGAAGCTTAGATTACAGCTAGATTAAACTGTCTGGAAGTTTCTCGTGCTGTTTTCCACAATAGCCTCCATATTTCCTTATCTTGGCCCACAGCCTCAAGAGTTCCAACTTTTTTGTGGCTTTTCTTTTTTCAGAAAGTGTCTTTAGGCTTGTTTCTGTGCATGAGTGTTTTGCCTGAATGGTGTGTGTGTGCCATGTTTTCCTGGTCCCTGCCTCCCGCTCCTGGGTTTCTACTTGTACGTTGCTACTCTCCAGCTTGAATTCTCCATTTTTCTTAAGAAATATTAATTTTTATGTTTATACATATGCACCTGAGTGTATTATGCATATAGTGTGTACCTGGTGACCAGGGAGATCAGGGAGAACTGGCTCTCCTGACCTGTGGTAACAGGTGAGTGTAGCCATGTGGGTGCTGGGACCAAACCAGTGCTCTTAATCCTTGAGCCATCTCTCTCCAGCCTCAAATTTTATCTTTTTTTTTTTTTTTTTAAATCAACACTTGTTTTTCTCAAAGGACATGAAAGGACATGTCAGCTTTCGTTGTATTCTCATTTCTTCTTCTCATTTTTCATGTATTCTCATTCATTGCTTCTCATTTCCCTGGTAAATAGACCTGCTGGACATCTTATCACCCGCTTTTATGGCTTGCAAGTCAGAGGACAGGTTGATGGGAGACTCCTCCCATCAGGTGGGTTCAAGGGATCAAACTCTGGTTGTTAAGCTGTTCAGACCACTTGTGCAGATGTGTCCTAGGCTGTTTGTGTATGCCCACTGGACATTTATGGACTTTCTCTGGATAAATGTCTAGTCGAGTTTCGAATCAGGTTATCGGATTTTGCTGCTGTTACTGAGTTATAAGCCATCTGTAAATGCTCAGGATATCAGTGTCTGATCAGATAAACAATTTGCAGGTTTTTTTTTTTCCTGATCTGTGACTTGCCTTTTCACTGTTGCCGGTGTCTTTTGAAACATTCTGTGGAAATGACTTCCAGGGTAGAAGTCCTTGGGATGAGGGGGCAGGGTTTCAGCCCAAGGAAGTATCCCTGAGTACACAGGAGGAGTGCTGCAGGCTCAGTTGTGGGAAGCAGTTTAACCTCTGTGAGAAATTGCCACCAAGGCAGAGCTTGAGATAGCCCTTTTATACCATTTTGGGTTCTTTGTCTCCTATTTTAAACTACTTGACAGTGTAGCTGCAAGAGAGGGGAGAGAGGGGAAGGAAGAGGCTTGCAGCAGGGATGCTAAGGTGCACAGACTCTCAGCAACACTGTTTCCTCTTCTTCCCCTCTGCTCTGGGTGGAGGAGGGGCTGCCACAGGAGAGCTAACACGTGCATGTGGAGGGGATAGGAAGTGGGTGGCGTGTAAACAATTTTGATTCAAGGATTTAGGAGCTGCCCCCATCTCTTTGGAGTGATTCTGGCCTACGGTCTGGATTGGCTGAGCTCACATACTACCCTCCCTCAGTACATAGATAACATTCCTTTGTGAAGCCACAGAGGAGGAGGGCACCTCTGAGGGAACACTTCCTCCATTCCCGTAATGTCTTAGCCACCAGAGTCTATAAGGTCTCTTGGGGAAAAGCACGAAAGAAAAGAAATACAGTCTGAGTTCTAGAAGAATCTGGCGTATTCTAACCTACAAACTATAAACCAACAGAGTGCCTTCCTAGCTCAGCTAGACCAGCATCCCAGCTGGTAGGATATCTTCCAAGCTCAGGCTAGACCAACACCCCAGCTGGTAGGATACCTTCCTAGCTCAAGCTAGACTACTAACACCCCAGCTGGTAGGATACCTTTCTAGCTCAGGCTAGAACAGCACCCTAGCAGGTAGTATACCTTAGTAAGGAGTTAGACTCAGATGGACTGAATGTTTGAGAGCAACAGTGGCCATGGGACTCCTGACCCCTGAAGCACATAGCAAACCTTGGGACAGCCTCTCAAGAGTTTATACCCCCTTGATTTCAGGATACTTAATTTTAATTAAAAGGGACAGTTATGGTTGCCAGATAGAATAGTGATGTTCCAGGCTGTTCTCCTGGAAGTTCCTGAAGTGGCACATTAAAGCCCAGCCCTCTCTCAACCCTGCTGCTGCGGGCATGCAGGCTATGCAGCGGCTATGCAGGCCAGCACCTAAGGATCACCCTCTGCAGAGTTCCTAAGTCCAGTTGTTTAGGGATGGGAGTTCATTTGTTTAGGGTGGAGTTAGGAGACCGGGATATGCCATGAAGACAGTTTGAGAATTTAACCCTCTTCCGGCTGAAGCTGAAGCCCCCTTCCGGCTAGCACCACTGCTTAGGTTAGCAGAACTCAGCTCTGACAAAAGTTCTGAAGCCCAGCAAAGAAAAAGAAGTAAAGCTCGATGTGGACTCTGAATATGCATACTGGGTACTGTGTGCATAGGGGGCCATCTGGGAAGAGAAGGGACTGGAGACAGCTTCGGAGACTCCTATCAAAACCCCTAAGGTGAACTGGATTGATTAGATGTAGCTCTGCTCCCTGGGACACTTCGGTCCCACACTGCTGAGACCACCAGAGGGGAGAAGACCCCATAATGCTCTGGTCCCATGGGAAACTTAGGGAATTTGCTAACGGCTTTAGCTTTTAGGAGACACTCACCCACCTGACAGGGCTTATCTCAAGTTGCAGGCCGGAATAAGTGGGACAAGACAGACCCAGACGTCTTCTGGGAGAATCTTCACCTAACGGACTGGAGGATTCTAGGAGTCCCATTGGCATGCTCAGACGTGTCCATACGTGGAAATTATTCCTGCTCTGCTCTTTGCAGTGGGATAGTTCCTGGTTGTAGGTCTATTACTTCTCTTCCAATTGCCCACTGGTCATGACTCTCCCAGTGGACCCAGTTCTGCTGGTGACTGTCTCAAGGGAACAACAGAGGAAAGGCCCTCCAGGAAGTGAAGAGACCTACTAAGGAGACTCAACACATGCCTGAGACATGAGAGGCAACTAGAGTGGGCCACTTTGGAAGATCACATGGAAAGACCTTGTCTGAGGTAGAACTTAAAGTTGGCTTATTTTCTCAGGAGAGAGGGATGACTACTTAACAAAAGAACATTCAGGACTTCAGGCACCGACAGCTGGTTTGGAACAGATTTTCCAACTGCATGCCTCAACTTCAAATTGTGAGAGGAAATGCAGCAGGCCCAGCAAGGACCGGCAGATATCTTAATCCAGATAGAACCAGAGCTATTTTGAGGCCAAAGGCCAAAGCTCCTAAGTCCCCAGGCAAGGACTACAGACATCTTTACTACTTAGGGAACACTTTCCTTCTGGAAAATAGACTCCATAGCTGGAAATAGCTCGACCCTTGTTTACACTGCCTGTGTTCCCTGGAGAGAGTTTGGGATGTTCTTGGAGTTTGAGTCTAATGCTAAGGGCCTTAAAGGAGTTCTCAGGAAGTCTAGCTAAGGTTTTAGAAAGTTCAATGGATGTAGGAAAGATGATATGGGCACCCTGGGCTGTCCTCTGTCCCATCCTCCTCCAACCAACCACCCAAGGTTCAGCCCACCCGACTGGAGTTCGGCGTCCCCACCCCTATTGCATCCCTTGGAAGGTTCCCTCTCTGGTCCAGGGCGCAGAGGGTGCTGGAAGCTGTCCTGAACCCACATTCCTCTCACTTCCCGCCATTGTCCCCAGTTCCTGTATCCTTATCTCGACACTCTCCCCAGGCCGCCTCCCAGCTGCGAAGAGTGGTGACTCATTTCCTTTCTTTCTAGTGACTTAATCCTGCCCCAGCAGTTATTTGCCCTTCTGGCATCGCTGGGGCTCGGAGCGTGGCATGGCTCTCCGAGGCCGGCAGGGGGCGCCAAAGCCCGCAGCGCGTTCCTCGGGACCCAAAACAGCAGCTTGAGCGCGAACTGCCACAGTCTGGGCTGGGAAAACTGGGACCTGAAGTGTACAGGACAGGGACTGTACATTGCACACCCTGCCAAGAGTGGGTAGGAAATCAGTACTGGATCCCACAGCTCCATACTGCAAGTAATAATTTCATTCTCTACTCCGGCCTCTTCCTCCCGGAACACACCGTGTTTGCAGAATACAGTTCCTAAACAGTGATCATTGTGGGTCCTGCAACGCGATTGTTCCAGGAATCGATACTTGCCTGTGCCATCAACAGGAAGAAGAGGAGTCCACAGTCACAGATGGCCTGCCTGACCCATGCTGCTTCTCTAGGCTTCCCTTTTTTTTTTTTTTCTTTTTCTTTTCTTTTTTTTTTTTTTCCCCCTCCCAGGTTCTAGAGAACCACTGACTTACCTGGGTCTGGAAATCTCAGCTATTTTCAGAGCCACCCATGGGGTATGCAGTGACAATAAGGCCACACAGTAGGTCTCAAACCATGCCGATCCCGAGGCTGGACTCCTCACCTCCCTGCACTCCCCGAGTTATGAATACAAAAGACTTGTCTTGGTGTCTGAGGCAGCCCTAGTGAAAGACACCAGAGTTATGAATACAAAAGACTTGTCTTGGTGTCTGAGGCAGCCCTAGTGAAAGACACCAGAAAGACTTGGAAAATGAAGGGGACACAGGAAAGGGAAACTAACCCTTCATTAAAGATTCTAAAGAACGGGAAGTAGTGGTGCAACTCTAATCCCAGGCAGAAGCAGTCTGATCTCTGTGAGTTCAAGTCTAACCTGATCTACAGAGTGAGTTCTAGGACAGCCAAGGCTACACAGAGAAACCCTGTCTTGAAAAAGCCAAAACAACAAAAAGAGTTTGATGAAATCAAAAATTCCAGGACAATTTACAATACGTGTTTCCACAGAGGGAATATTTTTTTAAATGTTAGCATTTAATTAATCTCCTGGGTGGCTTCAAGCCACCCGGACACAAGCACCTCCAACACCCTTAATCTTCTCTTCAGCTCTCTTGCTGAGGAATTTGGCCTTCACGATGACGGTTGCTTAGGGAGCTTTTCCTTCCCCAGAACGTTGTAGTAGCCGATTGGACAACATCAGAGATGGGAGCAGCTTCAGTCTTGATTTTTTTTGTTGTTTTTGTTTTTGTTTTGTTTTGTTTTGTTTTGTTTTTTGTAGCATTTTTTGTAGCGAGCATGTCTGCTCGCTGACCAATGTCCACAATTTATCCAGATTGACGGTTGGGCAGAAGTTCTGGTTCCTCTTTGAGTGGCAATGCCTCATGCCGACTTTCCCAAAGTAACCTGGATGATATTTGTCGAGGTTGATCCTGTGGTGATGCTTGCCTCCAGCATCCCCCAAGGCCTCCTGGGTACTTGTGGTGCTTATTTATGTGACTCAGGTGACTCCGGAGTTTCCTGGTCTTGCTCAGGATGGCATGGCGGCAGAAGAAAAGAAAAAGCGTAAACCAATCGTTTTTTAATTTTTATTTTTTGTATATAGATATTTCAAGTAAGAACATGAGCTATGTTCATGACCAAGTGTGGCCATTCTCTTTGTCCAGCTATAAACTTGCCATTGTCTGGGATTCTTACAACCAAGACCCTAAGCTTTATTTGCAATAAAAGATGTGACTTAACCCTCCTCTCACAATTTTTTTGTGACCTATGGTTTATCTTATCAGATCACAGCACAGTGCACCTCAGGGACCACCCTATGACCTCATTTACCAGAAAAGACAAAAAGGGAGAAGGGAGGGGCAGTCTCTAAAAGCCACAGGAATCCTCTGTGTGCGTACTGAAAAGACACTTAAGTCTCCTGAGAAGGCTGAACTCATACATGAGAGTGTGTGTTTCCTTATACATGAGAGTGCATGTTTCCTTATACATGAGAGTGTGTGTTTCCTTATACACAACTGTGTATGCTTCCTTATACATGAGAGTGCATGTTTCCTTATACATGAGTGTGTATGCTTCCTTATACATGAGAGTGCATGTTTCCTTATACATGAGAGTGTGTGTTTCCTTATACATGAGAGTGCATGTTTCCTTATACATGAGAGTGTGTGTTTCCTTATACATGAGAGTGCATGTTTCCTTATACATGAGAGTGCATGTTTCCTTATACACAACTGTGTATGTTTCCTTATACACAACTGTGTATGTTTCTTTATACACAACTGTGTATGTTTCCTTATACACGACCGTGTATGCTTCCTTCAGTGCTCCTTTGCCCTAATATTATCCCTCAGCTCTGTGATTCAATCTGTGTTAATATCTTTTCTTATCTAAAGGACCTTTCCTTAGAAGTTAGTGTATGTAGTGTGTGTGTGTGATGTGTGTGTATAGTGTGTGCACGTGATGTGTGTATAGTGTGTGTGATGTGATATGTGTGTTTATGGTGTATGTGGTCTGTGATGTGTATATGTGATGTGATATGTGCGTGTGTGATGTGTATGCATGGTGTGTGTATAGTGTAGTATGTATGGTGTATGTGAAATGTATGTGTGATGTGTATGATGTGTGTGTGCAAGATGTGTGTGTGAGGTGTGTGTATGATATGTGTATGTGTGATGTGTGAGGTGTGTATGCTGTATGTGTGTATATGTGTGTGTGAGGTGTGTGTGTGTTTATATGTGTGGGATGTATGTGTGTGTGTGTGTGTGTGCATGCATGCCACAGTGTGCATTTGGAGGACAGCTTTGTGCGACTAGTTCTTTCTTCATGAGGCTTGCCCAATGAGTGCCTTTACCATGTGAGCCATTTTGAAAGACCTAAAACTTTTTCTTAATAAACTCTCAATGCACTGGGCGGTGGTGGGGCACAACTTTAATCCAGCACTAGGGAGGCAGAGGCAGTTGGATCTCTGTAAGCTTGAGGCCAGCCTGGTCTAAAAGCTAGTTCATGACTATACAGAGAAGTCCTGTCTTTAAAAACCAATTAAACTCCTAATGCTTCTTCATAGCATTGAGACTTGTTCTGAAATTCTTCCCAGTGCCAGAGCACCCTGGCTTTTCCAGGGGTCAGGGGTGGCTGTGTGTAGACCTCCCTGGGCTGCCACAGGAAGTGGTATGGAGATGTATCTCAGGCTCAGCCGAAGGGCTGCTGACGTGATTCCACACAAGGTTGCTATGATTCCTCCTCACTCGTCTGAAGATTGGGCATCAGAGCAGCATAAGTCAGAGTCAGTGTGAGGAACAAATGAACTCAGCCATGAAAGGTGCTTCTAGTGGTGCCTGCACCCCTGAGCATGCAAGTCCCTCAGAACTTGGGAAGACAGGGCCCTGTGTGTCTTCTATGGATGGCCATATCTATGACATCTACAGCAGAGCTGGAATTCAGTAGGTGTTTGTTGAATGAATGCCTGAGTGTTAGCTGTTGCCACACTGCCGAAGTTGATTTCACTCTAGGTTTTAGGCCTGTCAGACTGGAGGGAAGATGCTCAAGAATCCATTGCCTAGGATGCCTGTGTGATTTGGATGCTGTTTTAGGGTTTCTTTCTTTCTTTCTTTTTTTTTTTTGTTTGTTTGTTTGTTTTTCAAGACAGGGTTTCTCTGTATAGCCCTGGCTGTCCTGGAACTCACTTTGTAGACCAGGCTGGCCTCGAACTCAGAAATCCACCTGCCTCTGCCTCCCAAGTGCTGGGATTAAAGGCGTGCACTACCACCGCCCAGCCTGTTTTAGGGTTTCTATTGCTGTGATTACACGCCATAACCAAAAGCAACTTGGGGAGTGACTTAGTTGCTGCTCTACTGCTGTGAGAAAACACCATGACCAAGCCCTAGAGAAGAAAGCGTTTAACCAGAGCTGGCTCCCAGTTTCAGAGCCCATTACCGTCATGGAGGGAAGCGTGGCAGCATGCAGGCAAGCATGCAGTAGAGCAGTAGCTCAGAGCTTACATCTGATCTGGAAGCTGGAGAGAGAGAGAGAGAGAGAGAGAGAGAGAGAGAGAGAGAGAGAGAGAGAGAGTCAGAGACAGAGACAGAGATTGAGCCTGGCATAGGCTTTTGAGACTACAAAGCCACACCCCTAACCCTGTTAGTATTCAGACTAAACTCCACCTCCACAGTTACCAGCCAGGTATGCTTGGTCCACTATAAAAGGGGCTGCTTGCCCCTTCCTTTCTCTCTTAATCTCTTACTCTCTTACCCTCTCTCTTATTCTCTTGCCTCTCTGTCCCCTCCCCCCTTCTTCTCTCTCCACCTGGTCATGGCCGGCCTCTACTTCTCTTCTCTCTTATCCTTCCACCTTCTCCCACCTTTGCCCTATCTTCTGAATAAACCTCCTCCCCCTTGGAACCGTGTGGTCTGGAGTGGTCTGTTCTGAACTGCGGTCGGACTTCTAACAACTAACAAACCCTTCTCAAGCAGTTTCATTAACAAACATGTGAGCCTGTGGAGGCCATTCTCATTCAAACCATCACAGGGAGGAAAGAAGTTATAACTCTCAAGACACACTTCATCACTGAGGGAAGTCAGATAGGGACTTGGGGGGCAGGAACTGAAGCAGAGGCCATAGAGGACTGCTGCTTATGCAAGACTCTTGGGGAGCCTTAGCTTACTGGAGATCCCCTGGGTGACCCATGCGGAGACGTAAATTGATGCAAAAAGCAAGAGAAATTTTAACTGATCCAATGTATTTGGGCTGTCCTACACCAAAGGTGGAGTGGTGACCCCAGGCAGCCCATTTGGTCAGTTTTTATACAGTTTAAGGGGTGGACTAGAGAAACAGTGACTAGGAACTGTTGATTGGCAGAACAGTGTGACTTTTAAACTGATTGGTCTTTGGAGAATGAGGTGGCAAGGACCTCCCTTGTCTGTAAGTGGCAAGGGTTGGTCTGTCCTGGTCCTGCCGAATGTGTCTATGTGCTCTGGGCCTTCCCCACCCGCAGGTGGGTTCCCTTCACTGTGGTCTGAGGAATGTTAACCAGCCTCTCCCTTCCTCCTCTGAATGTTAATCCAGCAAGTGTCCTCGGACTAAGGAATGTTAATTAGCCTCTCCCAAGGGGTTGGGGGTGGGGGGTGGACAAATGTTCCAAAGTTCCTTTTCACTTACTAGCCTGCTCCTCATGGCTTATTCAGCTTGCTGCTTCTACCTGTGGAGGGATTTCACATCAATCATCACTTAAAAGAAAATGTCCTACACATTTGGCTACAGGTCAATCTTCTGAAGGCATTTTCTCAAATAAGATCCCCTCTTTCCAGATATCCCTAGGTTTGTGTCAAGTTGACAGAAATAAACCAGGACACCTAGCACGCACAAAGCCCAGGGACCGATGACCAACATTGCATAAAGTGAGTTGTGGTGCACGTCTGTAATCCCAGACATCAAGAAGTACAAGCAGGAGCCTCAGAAGTTCAAAGTGACCCTGGAGATAGCAAGCTTGAGACCAGGCTGGGCTGAACAAGATGCTGGTCTCAACACAAAATAATTATTTTTAAAAAGTTTTGGGGGGTTTATTACACACAGGAAAATAAAATGTATGACTACATTAGTATAAAGTCTGGTAGGAAGCCAGGCATGGTGGCGCACACCCATAGGTCCTATACTTGCAAGGCAGAGGCAGGTGAACCTCTGTGAGTTTGAGGCTAACCTGGTCTGCGTAGTAAGTTCCAGGACAACCAGGGATACATAGTGAGAGCCTGTCTCAAAAAAACCAAAGCTGAAACCAAAAGTAAGGCTGAGAAGAAAAAGGATAAGGAGATATGTTTGTGGTCCTTAGAGAAGTTCAATCAGGAGCAGGGCCCTGTCTAGGGGGCATTGATGAGTGCATATATAAATTAGATGGGCCCAAAGTTTCGGGGCAAAGCAGAGGTGTCCCTGAAACAGCTCTTTCCTACTCTGTTGGTGTTGTGCCCTGAGAGCAGAGCCTCATGGGAAGAGCACTCGCTCCTTAGTGACCTAGAAAAACCACAGCTGTCTGTTCTGGGCTTCATCAGGAGGAACAGGATAGCTTTGACTTAATTCTGATCTGACTTGGTAACCCAGCTGCTCCTCGTGCCATAAAGAATTGTATCGAGGGGCTGGTGAGATAGCTCAGCGGTTAAGAGCACTGACTGCTCTTCCAGAGGTCCTGAGTTCAATTCCCAGCAATTACAAGGTGGTTCACAGCCATCTGTAATGAGATCTGACACCTTCTTATGGGGTGTCTAAAGACAGCTACAGTGTACTTACATATAATAAATAAACCTTTGGGCAGGAGAGAGCAGGGCTAGAGAAAGAGGGAGAACGGATGGCGGGGAGCGGGAAAGAATTATATCAAAGAGCTTTGTCCACTCTGGAGTCAACCATATCTGCGTTCAAATCCTATTTCAGAAAACTCTTGCCTTCTTTGAACCACAATTTCTTCAGCTTGACAATGGGAATGAAAAGGCTGGAAGGATTGCTACTCAGTAGTTAGAGCATGTGCTGATTTGTTTTTTTCAGCTGGCCTGAGTTTGGTTTCTAGCACCCACATCAGGCAGCCCATCAGGCAGCCCAGAGGACCCAACACCCTCTTCAGGATTTCTCAGGCATCTGCATGTACCTGGTACACATACAGACACACAGTCACACACACGAACACACACACACACACACACACACACACACACACACACACACACACAAATAAAAATTACCAAAACAATGAGAATGAAAATACTTGATTCTTGGAGTTATTACAAGATGATATGTATGCAATGCCCGGCCCGAAGTCAGAGCTTAGAGAATACCCACACTCTCTGGGTAGCTCAGTGCTTGGAGAATACCCACACTTTCTGGGTAGCTTCAGATCAAGGACCAGGCTGTGCTTCTCAGTAAAGCGTAAGATCGCGCCCTGAAGGAGCGTTGAGTATTGAAGGAGCCACCTGGAGTGCCAGATATACACTAGCATCTTGAATCCCAGTTGCTTCATCTTTAACACGAAGAAAGCTGGGAAGAGCCACCAGACGCTCCCTGAGGTCCTGGATACCTTCCTATGACGTGTGGAAGGACCTTGGAAGCCCTGACGGCTGAAGGTCACCTCTCAGCTTCAGCTTTCCAATTTAGCTGAGCCTTCCTGTCCTCCAGAGCCTCGGCCCTGGTAGGCTTTCTAGCATTCCTGAAGCCATGGGCTTTGATATCCAACGAAATCTACTCCAGGTCCAGCTGCTCCAATCATCCACTTAGGTTGAGTGGTCCGAGTCAGAGCTCCCTCAGCTGAGCAGGAGGACCCCACCAGCGGCTTTGCTAGCTTGCTGGGAGAACTGAATAGAAGCCCATGGGGAGCTCACACTGATACCATAGCGACTTAAGAAAGGATCATTGGCCTTTGAGAAGAGCTTAGAAGGGTGTATCACAAGGACTCTGTACACTTTCCTGGTCACTAACTAACTAATGAGAAATGGAGATGGGCCTGATGAGATGCTCAGTGGTTAAGAGCCCTTGCTGAATCCTGCTTTTGTCCCAAGGACCCACAGGGCAGCTCACAACCACATGTCACTCTTTTGGCCTCCTGGGCATAGCACAAAGGTGGGGCACATGCACATTCAGGAAAACTCACATATACATAGCTAAATGAATAAACAGATATATATTATAAAGACCACAGTGGGAAAGAACTCTTCTTTTTCTTCTGGAAACTTCTCTGACAGCTTCCTCACCTCCTAGCCTTGACCCAACTTCCTCCTGTCACACTGGGGAATTCAGGGTGTGGGGACTGTAAAAATGGCTCCTGTTCATAAAGAAGTTGAAGCTATTGAAAGAGATGATGATCTCTAAGGTCCACAGGAGTTCCACCTCCCACGACACAGTTACTGGAAACCCCTGCTGTGTGACAATCTCTCTTAGACACTAACTTACATAAGCTCCTGTTTTTGTCTTCTTGATGGCCCTGGAAAGGGTACTACAGATAAAGCTTTGTCTCGGGGTTTCACAAAAAGGAACTGGAAGGCCTATGGAAAGTGTGGGGTTTCCCCTTCCAGTCCCCAGTCAACCATGACATCACATTGTGATAACCCCCATGCATTGGATGGTCCAGGCTGCCAAAGCTGTCACACACTATCTGGTACCATGAATCCATAGGTCATCATCCATGCTCATATGTGTACTCCTGTGCTGGCATCATGGCATGGAAATCAAGGTCAGAGAAAAGATTTAGGGAGTCATTTGTCTCCAACCCCTGAATGCATCTGTGGCTCCCCATATGCAGAAGCCATAAGTCAACCTCAGGTGCCACTCTTCAGGAGATGTCCACCCTGTTCTTTGAGACAGGTCTCTTACTGGGGGCTGGATGTAGTGGGAAGCATGAGGACAAAGAAGGCAGATTGAACCCCAAGACTGTATTAGCTCTTGTGACCTCTGACCTCTATGAAGCATGTGACCTAGAGGAGAGTTGGCACACTTTATTGAGATGCTGAGGCACACCTTGTCTAGGTGTGCTGAGTGAGGAACCAGAAAAGTCTATCTGCAGGGCAGACTGCTGTCTTGTGACCCTTGTAGAAGCCAGGAGGTAAAAGATACCGTGAGTCACAGAAGTGACCCCCCCACCCCCAGCCTTCTTAGCATTTAAAAAGAAAGCATATCCATCATTTATTACTGGGTAACAAATTATTCCACAGCCCTAGTGGATTATAGCAATGTGAGTTTCCTATTTCACACAGTTTCTGTGGGCAGGAAATCTGGAAGTGGTTTAGCTGAGGGCTGTGGTTCTGACTCAGGGTCTCTCATAAGCTCACCATCAAGCCACCTGCCAGGACTGCCATCTAGTGAAGACTGGGTGGCTGGGCATGGTAAAATAGGCCAGCTCCCTGATTCCCAGATACATAGGTAACAAGCTATGTCATGAGCTCCTGAGCCAGGGATGGAGCCCCAGCTGCCTTGCCTTCTCTGATGGACAGTACGCTCTCAAGCCATGAGTGAATCTGAAGCACTCATCCTTAAATTGCTTCTGTTAGGTATTTGCTCACAGCAATGAGAAAGACGATTACTGTGGTCACCTGTGGTAGGCGGCTCAGCCCTTTCTTTCTCCACGCAGCTGCTTGAGGATGCTTACGATGAACAAGGACATCCGCTATGACCTTGCCTTGGCCTTCCCAAGCCAGCATTTCTGCAAGAGCATGTTCTGTGGATCAGCTGTGTTCTGTTGCTCTGTTTGCGGGGTATGGGAGACGAGGGTGGGAGGACTCTGTGAGTGTGGATGCCGGGGGGGGGGGGGCAGTGGTACCATCCTTCATCTTGGGGCTTGGATGGCCTGAAGGACAGCAGGATGCTACTGGAGTCCTAAGGTCCCAGGGAGCTCTACCAGGAGGTCCTGCTAGCCATCCTGAAAACGCTTCAAGCTCATGGCCAGGCTTCTCCACATGATCTATTCTCTGCCACCTCAAACTAACTGCCAAGAGGCATCTCAAACTAACAGGTCTAACCCCAAACTTCTGTACTCTCCTCTCCCCCATACCTTCCCCAGAACTCTGTCCTATATAGGGAAGTGGCAGGTCCAGCCTCCCAGTTACTTAGATTGAAACATTCGTACAGGCTCAGGCTCTCTCTCTCTCTCTCTCTCTCTCTCTCTCTCTCTCTCTCTCTCTCTCTTGTTTTTTTTCGAGACAGGGTTTCTCTGTGTAGCCCTGGCTGTCCTGGAACTCACTCTGTAGACCAGGCTGGCCTCGAACTCAGAAATCCGCCTGCCTGCCTCTGCCTCCCAAGCGCTGGGATTAAAGGCGTGGGCCACCACTGCCAGGTGCATACAGACTCTCTTATTATCACCATTATCTTACTCTTTCTTCTTTCCTTTCTTCCTTCTTTCTACTCACCCTCTCCTTCCCTCCCTCTCTTCCTCCCTCCCTCCCTTTTTCCCATGCAGCCCAGGATAGCCTAAATTTGCCACCCTCAACCTTTACCTCCTGAGCGCTGGGATTTCTGCCTTACCATAACCAGCTCCTTCTTTGTTCTTCTTTTCTTGGTTTCCTTTGCCACATCCGACACATCAGCAAAAACAACTTTACTTTGAAAATATATCCCGATATCTTCTCATCAGCTCCGTGACCACACCCTGTCTATCTGCACCACGGATCTCTTCTTTGGTCACTGAACATTGGCTGCCTCTGTAAGAGGATGCTCCTGCTTCTCCTCAGAGTCTGTGTCCACACAGCAGGGGCCTGGCACGGCTGCTCTAACCCTGCCATGGCTCCTGTTGCCTCAGCCTGTAAGCCAATCTGTCTGTCTGCCCGACTTTTAAAGATTTATTTAGTTTTATTTTTATGTGTATGGGTGTTTTATTTGCATGCATGTCTGTGCATATGTGTGCCTGGCACCTATGGAGGTCGAAGAAAGTATCAGATTTCCTGGAACTAGAGTTACAGATGGTTCTAAACCACCACATCGGCCTAGGAATCAAAGCTGGGTCCTCTGCAAGGACAGCAAGTGCTCATAACCACTTAGCCATCAATCTGGCCTCCAAATAGCAATTTTTAAAACCAAAGGTTCAAACACAATAGAATCTAAAGATACACCAACAGGATGCTTAATGCTGAAGAACAACACCAGGGAAATGCTGAGTGTCTGGTTTTCCTAACGAGACCATTGTTTCCACAGAGCAGAGCACAGTTGTATGCAGCCATAATGTACAGTAATCTCGAATTTGAGTCGAGGGTCCTTCAGACATGTGCAGTGCAAAGCATGCATGTTGTATGTGTGACCCTATGGGTTTACAATCCACAGTGTAAGAAGCTGGGCTGGATGACATCCCATAATGCAAATATACCGTGGTGCACTCATTCTGAATGCTTATGATGTAGTATCTGTAGTAGGGCAGTGGTGACCCACTCCTTTAATGCCAGCACTCAGGAGCAGAGGCCGGCAAATCTATGAGTTCGAGGCCAGCCTGATCTACACAGTGAGCCAGGACAGCCAGAGCTATGCAGAGAAACCCTGTCTTGAAAAACCAAAAAACAAGGCAAGCAAGCAAGCAACCAACCAACCAACCAACAACAGCTATAGTGAACATTCTTCAAAGTATCTGGGGGGCACATGTGCTCACTTATGTTGGTTTGGGGCACATGCGTGTGTGCGTGTGTGTGTGTGTGTGTGTGTGTGTGTGTGTGTGTGTGTTAGGTGAGACAGGATCTCACCCGGTAGCTCTGACTGGCCTACAACTTGTTATGTAGAACAGGTTGCTTTTGAGTTCACAGAAATCCATTTGCCTTGGCCTCCTGAGGGCTGGGACTAAATACATCTAGCTGCTCACTGACACTGGGTATGACCTAGGAATGCAGCCGCTGGATCTGGGCAAGGCAAAAACAACTTTACTTTGAAAAGATAACCTGATATATATATCCCAACGGCCTTTTCCAACAGGCATGACAATTTTCATTCCCACCAGCAGTGTGAGTTCTAGTTGTTCACTGGGCTCACTGATGCTTGGCAAGATCTGCTAACCATCATTGTGATGCTGCTGATGCTGGTGACAGTGATGATGGTGGTGGTGGTGATGATGATGATAGTGATGATGATAGTGGTGGTGGTGGTGGCAACAACGATGGTTTCGCTCAGCTCTTCTTAGAGGGGATTTCTCTCTTTTGACTGTCTGGTCCACCCCGTGGGATGCCTGCTCCACTTTGCTCTGCTCTGTTGAGGGCAGAGCCCGAAGAGCCTGATTCTCTGCTGCTGGCCTCTTGTACTGTGGTCTCTACTTAAAGGTGTCACACACAGCTGTGCATGAGAACTCCCTTCCACTCAGTGCACTGCCACTTCAGATGACAGTTCCAAAGAGCTTGGGCCACCCAGGCAGGGGAGGGGAAAAAGAGGCTCATGGGAAGGAGCCTTGACCTTGACCACATGTCATTTTTGATTTCATCTGAGGACCCTTCTAAGCTTATCAGACTAAAAACGCAAGGTGGACGTTAAAAAAAATAACTGTAAGAGGTAGCCATTGTGGCACACAACTGCCATTCCAGCACTTGGCAGGTAAAGGCAGGAGAATCAGAACCTTGATGTCAACCTCTGGTACATAGAGTTCAAGGCCAGCCTGAAATACTGTCAAAAAGAAAACAACAAATCCCTGTGGAGTCCTTGGGAGAAGACACAGGGGAGTCACCTGGGGTTTGGCAAATGTCTTAGTTATGTCACCAAAACATTAGCCACCAAAGGAAGCCTGAGGTCAGACTGGACCTTAATGACAGGTCTGTCTGTCGCTCTGGGGCTCCACTTGCCCCACATGCTCTGTGGGTCCTACCACAGTTCACGGATCTGAGCTAGGACCTGTTTCTAGAATATACAGAAGCCAGCAGAAGCAGGACAAGGCACGAGAGACTTGAGGGGCCTTGTGGTCTCGACTACACCTGGATTTCAGACTTCTGCTCTCCAGAACCCCAGCAGGATATGTGTCTGTGTTTGTTTTGTTTTTCTCACACACAGTTTTTGGTTCTTTGTCATGTTAGCCTGAGGAAAAGACGACAAGGGATTTAGAGTCAACATAGCAAAACTTAAAAAGTGCCCCTCTTCCTTGCAAATTTTCTCCCTTGACTTTCCCCACAGCTCCCCACAGCTTCCTGCCTCCTCAGCCCCCAACCACCTCCATTTAGGGTCTCCCAGCCCTTCCCCTCCCTGCTCTTCCATCTTGCCACCCTTCACCCACACTCCATGAAGCCACAGGATTCGGCTCTACGTCTCGACTCACTCTCCCTTCATCCATCGCTGACCCCTGAACCAAGCAGGCTTTCCACAATACAGGTCAGAGTGGGCCATGACCTAGCATGTGCCCTGCCAGGGCCTTCCTCCTGTTCCCAGGCACATGTGTGGTATAGAAACATACATACAAGCAAAAACTCAAGTATACAAAATAAAATATATCAAGTTATTTAATTAAAAAATTGCAACATTATCAACTGATTATGAAAAATACTGAAGATGATCTATGCCCTGTGGTATCAGATATTCAGCCAAGATGAATTTGTTTTACGTTATTTACTATTTATTTATGTGTGCATGCATCTGTGGATGAGAACACGCCATAGCTCCATAAGGTATTCAGAGGACAACATAGGCGTTGGTTCTCCCCTTCATTTACTATGTAAACCAGGTTGGCCTCAAACTTAGAGATACATCTGCCTCTGCCTCCCACATGCTGAGATTAAAGATGTGCGCCACCAGGCCTAGCCCTCTTCTTCAGTCTTATGGGTCCCAGAGAGTGAACTCAGGTTATCAGCTTTGGCAGCAAGAATCTTAACCAACTGACCCAGGCCAGCAGAGTGGGTTCAAGGCTACCTTGATCTACATAGGGAATTCCAGGACAGCCAGGACTACGGAGAGAAATCCTGTCTTAGACAAACCAAACCAAAAAAAAAAAAAAAAAAAAAATCTTCCTAATAAACTCCAATTCTGGCCTGGCCATTACGCTCTTTACAGTTGGTTATCAGTAAATGTTTGATCTGAATACCCATTTTATCCACCCTTGTACCCAGAGCTGTGTAAAAATTTCTCAGATCCAAAGAGGGCATGTGCAGAAAAAGCTTAAGACCTAATATGCAGCAGTAATGAATAGTTCCCAAGCTGAATGACTCTGACGGTTGGAGCATCAATAGAAAGAAGTCAGACTCAGAAGAGCGCATGTTGTAATCCCACGGATGCGTGAAGCATGAGGCAGGGGTGTCACTCCCAAGGATACATGAAGCAGAGGCAGGGCGTCACTAGTGAAGAGTCCGAATAGTGTTCCCCCTGTGGGTATGGACAGAAGACAGATGGCAGAGATCTGGTCACAGCTTCTTTCTTAGTGAGCTGCTGCTCACATGAGTGTGTTCACCTCAAACGCTCATCCAACTGTCCACGTCTGATTTTGGGGAGGGGAGGCATGTGTATTGCCTCATAATAAAATTTCCAACAGTAGAAACAGAACAATCAGAATCTGGGTGTAATGTTGTGGTCAGGGGTGGGGTGGAGATGAGTCTCAGGCCCAGCCGGCCCAGCTCAGGGTTCCTCCCAGCTGACATAGTCCTGACAGAAGGGCTGAGCCTTTAAAGTGGAAGGGCTCTGGGATGCGAATGTGGGAAAGACAAAAAGCAGGTCACTTCTTCCTCCCTCTCTGCTTCCTTCTCTCCCTCCCTTTCCTCTTTCCTCTGTCTCCCTTTCTTCTTTTAGCTTCACTTCAAGGATCCATTCTTTTTCTTCCCCCGTGGAGAAACCCAAGGCCCTGTACATGCTAAGAACACAGTCTACCACTGAAACCAAGCCAGCCCTTGGTTTTTCTAAGACGAGGTCTTGATATGTGGTCCAGGCTAGCCTCAAATTCACGCCCCTCCTCCCTGGCCCAGCCTAAGTAAACTTAGAGAGAAGAGAAAGAAGAAAAACAGGGAGGCAGCTCAAGAATGAGGGTATAAGGGCGAGGGCAGGCCCATAGTTCTGCTGGAAGAGGCAACTGGGTTTTTAACTGCTGTCTAGACAGAACCCAGAACAGTCCTGGGAGCAGGGGCTGGATGAGGCTATAAGTCCTGGGATTCAAGGCATGTGCTATCATTCCTGCTTGGGTAGTCTCCTAACTAGCCTTTATTAAGAACTTTATGGGGAGCTAGAGAGATGGCTTAGTGGTTAAAAGCTTTTATTACTCTGGCAGAAGACCCCAGTTCAGCCCCCAGCACCCACATCAAGTGGCTCACAATAGCCTGTAAATCCACCAGGAGGATTTTGTCTTCTGAACTCCTCCAGCACCCAATCATTTTAAAATACACATTTAAATATGTTTTTAAAGAACCTCATGGACTGAGGATGAAGCTCATTTGATAACGTATCTATCTAGCATTTGTGCAGCCCTGGGTTCCATCCTCAGCTATGGGTACCCAACAATATATAAACTGGGTGTGATGATGCTTGTCTGTAACCCCAGAAACTCAAAGGCTCAAAAGTTCAGTGCCCCACACATTGGTCAAAGCCAACCTGGGATACATAAGACCCTGTCTCAAAAAGCCAAACCTTTGAGCTTGAGGGCTCCTGCACAGACCAGCTACCATTCCACCAACATTGGAGCACCTCAATGGATCAGCTGTCAGGAACAGACACACGCACAGGACAGCACCTGTCCTCAAAAAAATCACAAGCCAATAACCTACTTATTGAGTCACTCACTGAAATGGATACTACCAATGCGGTTTTATTAGGATATTTTTGTGACAAGCGACATAAGACCCAACTCGACAAGGCCTGGTCGGTCAAACGAGGGAACTTGCTGGTTCTGGGGAAGCAGGGAAGACAGACTCCTAAGTTAACATCATGGAGAGTTGCTACAGGAGGTGGGAGGGAGGTGTCTTATTTATTTTTTCAGTTGTTGCAATAAGACACTATGACCAAAGCCACTCACAGAGGAAAGAGGCTATTAGGACTTGCAGTTTCAGAGGATGGACTGAGCCCATGACCATTGTGTCAGGGAACATGGCAGCAGACAGGCAGGCATGGCGCTGAAGTAGTGGCTGAGAGCTTATATTTTGAGATACAATCTCAAGACAGAGAGATCTAATTGGGAATAGTACGAGCTTTTGAAACCTCCAGTGACACACCTCCTCCAAGGCCACACCTCCCAATCCCTCTAAACTCAGGACCAAACATTCAAATATATGAACCTATGGGAGCTAGTCCCATTCAAATTGCCACGGGAGGCCAGGGTAGCCAACAACAAGGGTTCAGCACTGTCTTCTAGGGTGGCATGGTATAGAAAGAGGGCAAATGACACCTATGGCCAGGGCTGCAGAACACAGAGCTGACTTGAATCTCGGCTGCTATCTCTGGATAGCTCTCTCTGCAAAGCTACTTTGCCTTAGTCAGCATAGGTCGGTCCTGGGGTCCCTGCAGGTTTTTTTCTGAATTCCTAAGGTGACAAGATTGTGGGTCCCACGCATCAGGCACAGTTGGTAGCTCTGATGGGGCAGAAGTACACTTTGCTAGGAAAGCTTCCTTTATCTTTTCTTTCTTCTGAGAAACATTTTTGTCCTTCCCCCATCATCCCAGCCAAGGATCCCCAGGCTGCAGACTGAATTGCTGCCTCCCAGATGAGGTCATCACGGTGGTACTGACAGCCATAGCATCTTGCAGGGTAATGTTGGGACCATCCAGGGCTCATGCACACATGGCCAGCAGAGCTTCTCCTGGCTTCTTCCTCTGAGCACCGCCTTCTCTCCTGCTGGCTGCAGGGCAGAAGGAGCAGCCAGGAAAAGCACAAGACAGTCTGGTGACTGAGAACAAATCCACTTTCCATCTGGACTCTGTCCCTGAGCCTGGGGCAGCAGGCCTTCTCAGATTCCTATGCATTCTGCCCCTGTTTTTCCTCATAGCTCAGATGTAAATAATTTCATCCCCGTGCATGACAATTCCTGCGCGGTTTCCTGCTGCTATGCTGGTTTCAGCTCCATTTGGAGTGGAGTTGGATTGCATCCCCCAAAAGATATACAAATGTCAACCCCAAATGTAACCACATCTGGAACTAGCATCTTGTTAATACTATCAAGTTAAGACAAGATGATGCTAGACTAGGAGTCTGGGAACTGATACCTTATAAGAAAATATGGAGACACACACACATAGAGGGAAGGCAATGCAGAAATATGGTCACACAAAGAGAGAGGCCAATAAAGATAAAGGCAGATTAGAGGGATGTAGAAGGCAGAGGGCCACCGCTAACTAACTTCCCACATGCACAGAAGCCAGGCACAGGCAAGGAGGCCCCGCCTGGGAGAACCAGGACAACAGCTGTCCCTGCAGACTCAGGGCTATGGACTCCTGGCCTCTGGAACTGAGTTTAAACTATTTCCGAGTATAAACTCTTCTGTCTGTACTTGTTTTCCAGGCAGCTGTGAGAAGCAAACATAGAAGTTTGAGAGAGCCGATTGAAGGCAGGATGCTGATAGACAGCTTGGGATGTCGCTCAGCTGGTAGAGCACCTGCCTCACACACACAAAGCTCAGGGTTAGAGCCTCAGCCCTACACAAACCAGTGTGGTGGCACATGCCTGTAACCCCAGCAGTCAGGAGGTAGAGGCAGGAGGATTAGAAGTTCAAGGCCATTTATAGCTACATAGAGACCCAGCATGGGGTATGTGAGATCCTTTCTCAAAAAATAAATAAGGTTAAGTTTTTTTTTTTTTTAAAGGAGTGGATGATTACAGGTTCTGAAAAATACCTTCCAGCTGTGTGGAGCAGGGCAGGCAGCCTCTTCTCTGCCTGGATTCCCACAGATGGGCAGAAGATACCAGGACATGGTTCAGGACAGGCAGGGAGATGATGTGCAAGCATTTGACAGTGTCCTGAGGACAGTGCCTTTGGTCCATCTGTTCCTTGACAAGCACTGGGGATGTCAAACTGAACCAGGGGAGAACTTCCAGTCAGCAGGAACTGCCGGGAGTGTGTGGGACAGGTAAGAAGAGCAATCTGACTTATGGTAGACGATAAAGGCTGAAGTATGACAGAGAAGCCCCCATCCTAATCCAGGGAGGAGGTGCCTCTTTTTATCACAGAGCCAAGACTTTGTCCTGAGTACCCTGACTGCAAAGCCCATTTTCTTATGACCTCTCTCAGCTTTCACATCTGTTTAATGGGTAGGTTTGGACACAGAGAGAGCTCATGTACAGCCCCTTCTAAGCTGTCTTTTTGGTGAGATGGTCTTGTGTCTTAGCATTGGTTCACTTCCCCTATTGGTCCCAGGAAGGTGCTCAGTTGACAGTACACGTTTCCTAAGGAAATTTTAGGGCAGTCAGACTCCCTAGTCAGCATCCCTTCAGGGACCATCTTGCCCTGTCCCATCTCCTTCCTGTACCCCTTAGAAGGCCCGTTATCCCAGGTTTCTAGTGCCTGACAAGTATCCTGGAACATGAGAGTTTTCATTGATAAAAGCGGGGCCAATGCCGAGTCCTGGAGAGCCTAGAGTTGTCAATCAGCCTCACTCAGTGACGAGCTCGGTGCAGAAGCCTTCAGAGGGCAAATTGGAAGCACCGGAAGGATCTGCAGGTAAAAGCCAGGAACGGTTTTTCTTCCCAGGCTCTGAGACATAGTGTTTACATGACCCTTCAGTGAGGCCCCGAGAGGAGTGTAGCACAGTTCAACAAAGCAGCTTCTTTGGTCAGACTTAGTTAGCATTGGCAGCCACAGCAGCTGGAGACCTGTAGCACGGTGACACCAGGCCTTTTACATAGTGCCAAGGGGGCCACCAGCTCTCAAGTAACACCACAAATTGCTAGATCAGGAGGAAGTCCTGGGTGAGACACATACAATGCTTCTAGAAAGATCTGGGAAAGAATTGGGGAAGAGACTGCAGCAGTGCGCACCAGCCAGGGAAACCTCTAGGACTAAACCTGATCCTTCTTGCCCAGATCTCACAGATGAGATGGCCTCCTTCCCACTCCCGACCCTTCTGCCTTCCTTGTTTGCCATTTCTTCATTCATACTTAACCAAGTGCCTAGGAAGGACCGAGCAGCTACAGTTCTCTGATGGGTCTGTGTGTACACACAAGTCCCTCAATCTGTTTCCACAGCTCTGGGCTGCCCAGTTGCATCAGCTCCCCCACTACCTGGGCTCATGTCAGCCCTACACAGAAGCCAGTGTCTACCCTGACTGTGGTTCTGGATCTTCCGACACAAGCCAAGCAGTGAGAGAGAAGGCCGTGAGAGCAAGGGAGTTTTGGGCCCTTCTGATGTCGGCACTCCCTTTGGCTCCTGAGGTCCTGACCACCCCCACACAGATCTGCATGATTCTCCTTAGTCATGACGATGAGATTATTGACTCATTCATTCATGCATGCATGCTTTCATTCATTCGGTACCATGGACCAACTCTTTACCAGATTCTGGGAATACAGAAATGGGAAATGGGGAGGGGGCAGAAAGAATTGGGAGGAGGGAGGGGAGGGGAGGCTTTGGTCTCAGTGTATTGTATGAGAGAAGAAAAAAAAAAAAAAAAAGAAATGGAAAACAATAGTCTACTCACATCCAA
This sequence comes from Arvicanthis niloticus, assembly GCF_011762505.2. NCBI lineage: Eukaryota > Metazoa > Chordata > Mammalia > Rodentia > Muridae > Arvicanthis > Arvicanthis niloticus. The sequence goes on from NC_047663.1 coordinate 42,684,042, forward strand.
CCTCCCAGTTGGCTGGGGGACAGACACATTCTGTGTCTGTGAGTAGGTGTATGGTAGTAGTGAGTTCATCACGATGCATCAAGTTCCACAAAGAGATAGACATGGTGGGAGGCTCCTAGGGGAGGGGCAGCATCTGTGATGAGCCCTCAGGTGAGTAGAAGCTAGCCAAGTAAGAAAGGGGAACCAGCCTGCATGGTGATACACGCCTATGGTCCCAGCCTTCAGGAGGGAGAAGGAGCAGAACCAAGAGATCCAGACCAAACTGGGTTCCGTTTCAAACTGGGAAGCCTGTTTTGAGCTACTGTCTCCGAACCAGCTTTATTACTTTTCTTATTGCTGTGACCAAATACCTGACAAGAAGCAACATAAGGGAGGGAGGAGCTCATTTGGTTTACAGTTTGAGGAGATACAGTCTGTCATTGTGGCAGGAAGGCATGTTGACAGAAGCTGGAAACAGTTGGTCACACAGCGTCTGTAGTCAGGAGGCAGAGAGTGAACAGGAAGTGGCGTCAGGCTATAAAATCTCAAGGTCCACCCTGAGTGACCCTACTTCCTTCAGCAGAGGTCTACCTTGTAAAAGTTCAACAACCTTCACAAAATGTTATCAGTGTTCTTCACGAGTCTGGGAGAGGAGTGGGGGTGGAGGGCACCTCACATTCAAAGCACAACACTGAACAAAGAAACAAAATCAGAAAATGGGCAGGCTGTTGAAAAGGGGGCCCCACTTGTTCAAAGATTGCAGGCTACTGCAGCCTGCGCTTCTGGACATATGCAGGGCTTCACAGTGGCTTCATGTTGTGAGGGGAAGAGGGCTGGCAGGGAGACTGTAGAAGGGTGTCAGACAGGGGGCCAAGTGATGATTCTCAGGAGAAAAGAAACAGGCTGCACTGTCCTGGAAGTGGTTAGAAACATCCCAGAGATATCCCACTGTCTAGAAATGGGGGACCAAAGCCCTATCTCTCCTCTGAGAACAGTGGTGACAGAGTGGTAAGTTAGGCTCTCCGGGATTGCTGAGACCATAGTCACAGCCATGTTCCTCTGACAGGCTTTCTTCATTGTGACCTGACAACATTAGCTAGTCCTCTAGCGCTAAGTAAGAAACATCCCCCCTTGCCTCCCCAAGCAGCTTCTTTCTCTCTCTCCACCCTTTCTCCATATCATGACAGCTCTGAACATGACTGACTATTGGAGCCCACTTACAGGTCAGCACAACGTTGCCATTTCCAGATGTGCTTGAAAACTTTCAGAATTCCTCTTCTTTGGCTGGAGAGATGGCTCAGAGGTTAAGAGCACTGACTGCTCTTCCAGAGGTTCTGAGTTCAATTCCCAGAAACTACATGGTGGCTCACAACCATCTGTAATGGGATCTGATGCCCTCTTCTGGTGTGTGGAGACAGTGACAATGTACTCATATACATTAAATAGACAAAAAAATTCTTTAAAAAACAAAACAAACAAACAAACTAAACAAAAGAATGCTTTCTGTTCTTGCAAAAGACCCTGGTTTCACTCCCAGCATGCACATGGTAGCTTGCAATCATTCCTAACTCCAGCTCCAGGGGACCTGACACACTCTTCTGGCATCTGTGGGCTCCTGAACACATAAACACATACACACGTACATTTATTCATACATACATACATACATACATGCATGCATACATACATACATGCACACATACATACACACGCACACATGCACATTTAAAAGAAAAGATTCCTTGTTTGAGTTTTCTTTTTTTTTCTTTTAAACAGGTTTTGCTCTGTAGCTCATGCTGGCCTTGAACTCCCGATCTCCCTCCAGAGTTCTGGGATTAGAGGCATGCATAACCACAATGGGCCTTAATTTATGTATTGTTTCTGGGCATTTTCTAGTGGTTTCTCTAGTGGTTTCGTGGTTTCAAGGTCTACTTGAAGTTAATATTGCATCATTTCATGTGCTAGTTTCTGCTGTTGACCACAGTCACCGTTTGCCATCCTCCTGTTCTTTAAGCTGTCATGGTCACATGTGTTAAACTCCTCAGGGCAGAGCTATGCTGTACTCTTCAAAGAGTAACATGTACTTGGAGAGTGTAAGAGCAAGAATAATCACATAGCCATTGGTCACTTCATTCTGATCTGAAGGTGTGTTTTGTAAGGGGCTGTTGCTTCTCAGATCCTTTTTGGCACATCATACAACACAAGGCTTTTGACAGTGAATTCTGTTCCCTGTCCCCATTAACATCTTCAAATTATCTTTACTTTTTTCTTTTCTCTAGGTTTTTTTTTGTTTTGTTTGTTTTTTTGTTTTTTTTTGTTTTGTTTTGTTTGTTTGTTTGTTTGTTTGTTTTTGGTTTGTTTTTTTTGAGGCAGGGTTTCTCTGTGTAGCCCTGGCTGTCCTGAAACTCACTCTGTAGACCAGGCTGGTCTCGAACTCAGAGATCTGCCTGACTCTGCCTCCAGAGTACTGGGAGTAAAGGCATGGCTATCTTCACCTTTTTATTTTTTTTGAAACAGGGTCTTCTGTATTGTAGCATAGCCTGTGACTCACTGCATAGCAAATGATGGCCTTGAGCTCAGATCCTCCTGCCTCTACTTAAGTGTTGGGATTACAGGCAAGTGCCACCACCCATGGTTTATGTGGCACTAAGAACCAAACTTAGGACTTCATGCACATAGGCAAGTGCTCTGCCAATTAAGCCAAGCCCCTATCCCTCATCTTCCGTTTTCTAAATAATGTATTCCTTTACACATTTAAAAGATCACATTTTATTTATTTCTGTACGCACACATACATGGTATGACCCACATGTAAAAGGTGGAGGACAAGTTAAGGGATTGGTTCTTTTCTTTCACTCTATATGTCCTGGGGATTGAACTTGTGTCTCCAGGCTTGGCATCAAGCATTTTCATTTGCTAAGCCATCTTGCTGCCCTTCTTCAATCTGTGCACCTTGTGTGGGCCTAGTGCTCTTAAAGGCCAGAAGAGGGCATTGGTTCTCCTAGAACTGGAGTTACAAATGGCTGTGAGCACCATGTGGGTTCTGGAAATCAAACCTGAGTCCTCTAGAGGAGTAGTCAGTGCTCTTAACTGTCCAGTGATCTCTCCAGCCCTTAGTTATCTTCATTCGTGAGAGATATTTCCATTCACAGAAATGGGTGGTAGTGGGCAGCTTTGATCGCCATGCTTCAAAGGCTGGGGCAGACAGACCTCTGCGGGTTCAAGGGAAACCTGCTCTACATAAGGAACTGCGTCCCAGCCAGTACGGTGTCTGGTCCTGGTTGTTTATTTATTTAACTTTGGTTTTTTGAGACAGACTCTCTCTCTGTAGCTCTGGCTGTCTTGGAACTTGCTATGTAGACCAGGCTGGCCTCAAACCCACAGAGATCTGCCTGCCTCTGCCTCCCGAGTTCTGAGACTAAAGGAGTGCGCCCCGTGCTCAGCCCCTGATAGTTTACTTTTAGTGCTTTCAGAGCAGCTTAGCATTAGTCCCCATTGGTCTCTTGTTTAAAGTACCCAGTGGATTTTTACTTCCTAAACACCATAAGATATTATGTATTTCTGTATTTTTTGTATTTTTTAATTTCCACTTGGCTATACTGGACACACACACACACACACACACACACACACACACACACACTTTGGCCTATCAGCCAGATAACTGTAGAACTGGCCTTCAGATGCAGGCCTAAGCAGCTCTCATGTTGCCTTCTTTCACACCAGTCTGACTTGCTTCTATCTGTATACTGAAAATTCCAGAATATCTTCCATTCAGGTGACAGCGGCAGGCCTCGCTGTATGTGACGACCCCTTTGTGTAAAGTCTACCCAGATTCAGAAGACAGTTGTAGTCATTGCCTCTTATGTCTTATCCTGGGCTGGGATATAGACCAAAGAGCATTGGCTCTGAAATTAGAGTTGTCTGGATTCAAATCTTACCTCTGACATCTGTGTGACCCAGGGTCAGTCACTTCAATTTCCATGTGTGTAGGATAGATGTGGTGGTTTGGCCCAGGGAGTGACACTTTAGGAGGTGTGGCCTTGTTGAGGAAGTGTGTCACTTTGAGAGTGGGCATTGAGACCCTCTCCTCCTAGCTGCTTGGAAGCCAGTCCTCTCCTATTAGCCTTCAGATCAAGATGCAGAAATCTCGCTCCTCCAGCACCATGTCTGCTGGATGCTGCCGTGCTCCCACCTTGATGATAATGGACTGAACCTCTGAACCTGTAAGGCCGGCTCCAATTAAATGTTTGCCTTCACAAGAGTTGCCATGGTCATGGTGTCTCTTCATAGCAATAGAAACCCTAGCTAAGACAATAGGTGACTTCAAAAGGTCATGGTGAAGTTAAAGTGAGATATAGTACATTAAGCTCGAAGGACAGTGGATGACAGAGCAAGCACTCATTCCACTGAACTCACCTCCTCTGAACTAGGGTAGGGAGGTTGGGGGATGTAGGAGTCATAGTGGAAGTCAAGAGGAGGGCTCTGCTGGAGAGGCTGGCTTCTGGGATGTCAGCCCTTGAGGCAGGTTTATTGGGCTACTCCCAGTTGAGTAATGTAGTCAGGTCCATGTCTTGTGGACAGAGAACTCCTACTGTTTCCCGAGATCCAGCAACAGAGCTAGAACATCAGGCTAGCCCTTCAATTTTGCTTCCTCCACTGGAGCTATCTTCATCCTTTTGAGGTGCCCATTTTCCTGTCAGGGGAAGCTGGGAAACAGAGACACATGACTAGAAGGACACTCAACAGCCTGGGGGACCCAAGCAGTTTGAGTTATGCAGTGATGGGTAAGGAGTTTTTGAAGTTTTCTCCAGTGAGAGGGAACTGTTTCGAGAACCAGAACACAAAGAGAGGCGAGAGCCACTGAAAGACAGGAATGGGAGTGGTGAATGGCTGCCGCTGGTACAGGGTGGGCCTGCTTCTGCTTTGGAGCTTGGTGTGGGCCAGCAGCCAGCCTTGCAGCTGCCAGCATCTTTTGGGGAGCTGGCACCACATTGTGACAGAAATTGAAAGCAGGAAAGGGTGCTGGGGTGGGGTGACTCTGCCGGCCCACTCCTCCTTGCCAAGGAAATGCCAGTGTGTTCAGGTCTCACCATGCTGTGACATCTTGTCAGTGGTTCAGTTTTTCAAACTATTCTGGCTCTACCTAAATGGCTTTAGTCTCTCTCTCTCTCTCTCTCTCTCTCTCTCTCTCTCTCTCTCTTCCCCTCTTTCTCTCTCTCCCTCCCTCCTTCCCTCCCTCCATACAGACGCAGATTCTGTGTCTCAGAGAGTGAAGTAGGAGCCTGAGGTTACCAGCTTACTGAGCTGAAGTCTTCTACACCATGTAACCTCTGGTACCCCAAGCTGTGGCCTGGCCTGGTATGAGGGACAGTTGGGGACAGGTGACCAGTCTCTCAGCTTTGTTTCTCTGTTTTCACCTGTCAGGCTGTCCCTGAAAACCAACAGAAGGTCTGTTGGGAGCTGACTCCTAGCAGAAAGTGGCTATCATCTTTGCAGCCATCTTGGGCCATATACCCTGACAAGAGACTTGTTTTTCAACAGCCTACAACAGCTGAGCACACTCTAATAAACATCTTGTTTATCCCACATATCTTGTTTTGCTGTTTAGTGGCCCCAGCTGCATGGTGCACGTGGTATCTACGCCTACAAGGCACGTGGCAAAGTGTATAAATACCCCTGATTTCCTTTCAATAAACGAGACTTGATCAGACCCTCTGTCTTGTCTCCATTTTTTGTGCCTCTTTCCCCCCCATCCCCACTCTCTCTCTTGCTAGACCCTGACCTGTGGACTGGAGAGTCAGCTCGGGCCAGGACATAGTGGCTCCATACAAGGCAGCAAGAATGAGAGACCCAGTGAGGGATGTTACTGGAAGAAGGGTCTGCCAGAAATTCAGAAGTGAAACAAAGGTGAACCTGCTGTGTAGAGACCAGTAAGTCATAGTAATAAAAATGGGGCAAGAAATAAGTCAGCCTGAACTCAACTCTCTGTTTTTGTTTTGTTGTTTGCTGTTTACATATGTCAATTGTCTGCTTTTGTTTCATTGTTTGAATGCTGTGTTTCATGTTCAAAAGAAAAAGAAATCTAAAATACAACCAAAGGTTGATGACAATTTGTCAGAGCCAGATTGTACTGACCTAGAGGAAGAGGCAGCCAAATATTACTACCCTGAATGGCCCTCTTCCCGAAGGCCCCCTCTCTATGCATCTCTACTTCCAGATGCTGCCACTATGGGGATGGTGGTTGTAGATTCCAGAAAGGAGTTACAGGACAATTTTTTTTCTCCTTAAACAACAAATAGAGTTAGAGAAAGAGTATCAAGACTTAATTAATCAGCTACAAAAATTAAAGACAGGGAAGAGGTCTTGAGAGGGCAAGAAAAATCCCCCAGCTCCTTGCATTCCTCAACCCAGAGTCCAAAGACAGCTCCTACCCTCTAGCTTTAGTTCAGCCACAGATCAGCCAGAGGAGGGAAAGGCCGAGGCTTTCCCTGTATCTGGGACCAGAGACACTCAAGGGGTTGCTTGGAGACATCATACAGGGTTTAATTTTCAAATCATTAAGGAATTTAAAAATGCAGTGTCAAAATATGGAGCCATTGCTCCTTTTAGTCTTGCAATCTTAGAATCTGCCACAGAGGAGTGGCTGACTCCTGGCGATTGGAATACTTTAGTGAGAGCAGTTCTTAGCAGTGGAGACCATCTTACTTGAAAATCAGAATATTATGAGAATTATAAAGAGACAGCCAGGAGAAACATTCAGGCAGGCAATGGTTGGTCCGTTGATGCCTTAGTAGGAGAAGGGCAATTTGCTTCTAGTGATAACCAGATGCAATATGACCCAGGATTATTTGATCAAATTCAAAATGCAGCCATGAAGGCTTGGCGTAAACTTCCATCAAAGAGAGACCCTGGTGCATCTTTGACAGCAGTCAGACAAGGGCCTGATGAATGACTTTCTGATTTTGTTCATTGATTAATGACAACAGCAGGGAGGATTTTTGGTAATGCAGAGGCAGGTGTAGATTAGGTAAAACAGCTTGCATATGAAAATGCCAACCCTGCCTGCCAAGCGGCCATTAGACCCTACAGGAAAAAGACAGACCTTACTGGGTATATCAAACTTTGTTCTGACATAGGACCCTCCTACCAACAGGGCTTAGCTATGGCAGCTGCCATGCAAGGACAATCAGTAAGAGATTTCTTGGCAAGTAGAGACGAAAAGGCCTGTTTTGAATGTGGCAAGCCTGGACACTTTGCAAAAGATTGCAAGGCAAAAAATGAGTTAACCCAGAGACAGCCCAGGAACCAGCCTGGGCTCTGCCCACTTTGCAAACGTGGAAGGAATTGGGCTAGTAAATGTAGGTCCAAGGCAGATGCACAAGGAAATACCCTCTCCCATAATCAGGCAAACCGGAACAGAGGCCATCTCCAGGTCCTGAATTAACGCAAGCCAAAACAGACTTATGTGGCAGTCAGTTTCATACCAGCAAACAACAACCCCTTTCTGAACTTAGTCGAACAACACCAGGAAGCACAGGACTGGACCTCAGTTCTGCCACCCACACAGTATTAACCCCGGAAATGGGACCTCAGGCCTTACCCACTGGAATGTTTGGACCGCTCTATCCAAATGTGTTTGGCCTGATAGTGGGAAGAAGCAGTGCTACTATGCAGGGACTACAAATTTTTCCTGGAGTTATAGACAATGATTATCAAGGTGAGATTAAGGTAATGGCCAAGGCAATACAGAATATAGTCACCATTCCTACAGGAAGGAAGATAACTCAACTATTGCTACTTCCATTGTTTCCTACTAATCACAAATATAAGAGTCCTAAGAGAGGGGATCAAGGCTTTGGTTCCTCTGATGCATACTGGGTACAGCCTGTAGTTAAACAAAAACCTATGATGACACTATGGCTTGATGGAAAGGCATTCCAAGGCTTGGCTGATACAGGGGCTGATGTAACTATCATCAAACAAAGTGATTGGCCCGCCACCTGGCCTTTGACCCCAACCTTAACCAATTTAAGGGGTATTGGCTAAAGTAAAAAACCACAACAAAGCTCTAAGGTGCTGACTTGGAAAGATAAAGAAGGAAATACAGGGAATATACAACCCTATGTCATCTCGGGTCTTCCCATTAATCTCTGGGGCCAAGATCTGTTATCCCAGCTGGGATTGATTATGTGCAGCCTTAATGAAGTCTGAAGAAAAATCTGCTGCAGATAGATTCTGGCATCCTGATACCAAAAAGAATTTTGCAGCAGTCCTCTGGAAAGACCCATTAACTGGAACCTGGAATGGACCAGATTCAGTGCTTATCTGGGGAAGAGATTCTGTCTGCATATATTCCCAAATGGTAGATGCCGCACGCTGGCTGCCAGAGAGACTGATTAAACAAATAGACAATAATAACAAATCCAGGGAGGAGAAACCCCCTGAAAAATATATTTTTTCTTTGCAAGAAACATGAAGATGCTTCATAATTGCCTTCAAACTGGATCAGATCAACCAGCATACCTGACTTGGAAAGTTCTCAATGCAGAAGGAGACATAACCACCCACAACTCAAGGGTGGCTTTAATGGACTCTTGGTTCCCCAACTTATGATTTAGTAGGGGTATATTGTTTAGACCCAAGAGAGAACCCATTTCCACAGTTACTATAGTTATTTTTTGGATTTAGGATTGACTGGGGCAGGGACGGGTATTTTCTTACTTGTTCTGTTAAGGTCAAAGCTATGATCAGTTCTGTACTTCTATAGATTTAGATTTAGAAAGAATGGAATCTGCTATAATGCATTTGTAAAATTCATTATCCTCTGTAGCTGAAATAGTGCTACAGAATACAGAATAGAAGAGGCTTATACTTTTTTTTTTTTTTTTTTTTGAGACAGGGTTTCTCTGTATAGCCTTGGCTGTCCTGGAACTCACTCTGTAGACCAGGCTGGCCTCGAACTCAGAAATCCACCTGCCTCTGCCTCCTGTGCTGGGATTAAAGGTGTGTGAGGCTTATACTTTTTACTCCTCTGACAGAGGGAGTTGTGTGTTGTCCTTAAAAAAGAGTGTTGCTTTTATACCAACTATTCAGGCATTGTTAAATCTCTTGTCTCTTGGGTTTATGCTGTTCAACAGACTGATGGCTTTTGTACAACAACAGATAGACGCTATTCAAATAAAACCCATACAGGTGTGCTATTACAAGCTGTAAGTAAGGGACTCCAAAACCTTTGTCATCAAGACTGACAAGGATTAACCCCTAACTTACGCGCTAAGCCAGATAGTCAATGACAGGTAAGAGAACACCTCAAGACCCTTGCCCCTAACTGGGAGGTCTCATCATCCTAAGACATGAGCTCAACCAATGGCTGTTGAGTATCCAAAGTCAGAAAAGGGAGGCTGGAGTCCTTTGTTCCAACCTAAGACAGGCACGGTTTCTGTAAGTTTTCTTAGACTTCCCTTTTGAAAAAAAAAATTAAAAAGGGGGACCTGTTGGGAGCCAACTCCTAGCAGAGAGAGACTATCATCTTTGCAGCCATCTCAAGTCATATACCCTGACAAGAGACTTGTTTTTCAACAACCTACAACAGCTGAGCACACTCTGATAAACATCTTGTTTATCCCACATATCTTGTTTTGCTGTTTAGTGCTCCCAACTGCAAGGCACAGGTGGTATCCATGCCTATAAGGCACGTGGCAAAGAGTATAAATACCCCAGATTTCCTTTCAATAAACGAGACTTGATCAGACCCTCTGTCTTGTCTCCATTCTTTGTGTCTCTTTCCCCTCCATCTCCACTCTCTCTCTTGCTAGACCCTGACCTGTGGACTGGAGCAGCAGCTCAGGCCAGGACATATCTGTTCTTTAACGTGCGCGCACACACACACAAAATGACCTATTTTGTTTATGCCAAGTGGCTGTCCTAGGCCTCCCAGCCATCAGGGGGCAGTGTGAAAGCCAGGAATGGCATTTTTATTTTTTTAGGTGCTAACCCACTCTGTTTAGCATGCCTCCCAGAGACTTTAGAGCTTCCCAGTAGAACCTCATGCTAGTCTATTGAGTCTATTGTCTCCTCTCCTGCTCTAACTATGTGGGGGGAAGCCTACCTGCTTTCACCAAGGCCCTGTATTGAAGTTGCCACAAAGCCACCTGGAGACCATGTCTTAGTATCACAAGCAAGAGGCCCTGGGATCAAGTCATGATCTCAATTCCCATTTGGTGCCATGTTCTCTCCTATGAGCTTCTAAATATACATTCTTCTGTCCCCTCCAGATATGCTGAAGCTTCAGTGATCATGCAGGATTCACTTGGCATAGCTTCTGCCCTTGACTGTAGGGCCATCCCTGACTCAAGTCAACATGAATGGCAACCACCAGCCAGCTGAGCAATGACATAGCTTTTCCCCAAGTTGATCTCCTTTCTCAGTGACAGCCCTCAACCACAGCATGGGGGCCATGGATTCAGATCTTTTGTAGTCCAGGACTATTGGGGAGAAGTAGGGAAAAGGCAGGATGCAGCAGTATGCGTTGCCCACCTTGCCGTAGAGGGCTGCTCAAGCATGTAGTCATGGCTGGAAGGTAGCTCAGTGGTAGAGTGCTTGCCTGGCCCATGTAAAGGCCTGGGTTCCAGGCCCAGCACTACCCAAACACACAAAGCCACTCCATTTTCTCTATCCTATTAGGAACCAAATCATGGGATACAATGTCTCCTTAATGTGACAGAGAGGTTAAACAACTTTTGCAAGAGTACACAGCTAAGCTGGAGCAGCTCAGGGTCATAGGCCAGTGCTTGGGCCTTTCTGAACATTGTGGTGGCTTCTGGCCTTCCTATCACCTTCCCTGGGCATTGCAGAAAGCACAGTGCCCTGTGCAGCCAGAGAAGCCTATGCAGAGAAAGCAAGCCAGAGTCTGTAAGACAAAATGTTCGGATGGGTGCCAGGGGCCGCTGGGGCTGCTGCATGATTTTGAGACCAGATTTCTCGCCACCCATTCAGCGTCAGTCTCAGACTGCTGTAAGCCAGGGTTATAAATAGCTGGGAATATAAATGTTAGGCAGGGAGCACAGAATCTGCCTTGCTCCTGGGCTGGGAAGCGTGGAGCAAGGGTGGGAGATGGTGGCTAGTCTGAACAGGGTTGTGGTTTGCTAGAAAGATCTGTCTCCTCTGCCAGCAGTTAGAGATTTGGATGGTGAATTATCCCAGGATGGAAGATACCCTGAGCTACCAAGGAACCTTGAGATTCAAACCTACCTTGCTTTGGGTACTCAGGATCCCTAATCTCCATCCTAGATGTGTGGACTGGGTGGTACTGGGCGTTGGGGACATGCTGATGCCATCACTGAGATGGGGCTAGGCATGTGATTCAGAAGTAGACGGTTTACATACTGTGCAGGAGGCCCTGGGGTTTATCTCCTACACAACAAAAATCACTAAAAATGTAAAAAAGGAGACCCTTCCTCAGGAGTTCTCACATATGGAAACATGATGAAGTCACATGTAACACTGTCCTTGTTAATATGCCCTCATGTGCTTTGGTGACCAGCATCCACCAGAACATGGGCACAGTGACCATGGCTTCCTGAGCATCTTTTGTCTCAAGTGTCAGCACAGGTCCATCACTGTCTCCAGACAACTGCCTTGGTACGGCGTCTTAGCTTGTTTAGGGATGTTTGTTTGTTTTGAAACAGGGTCTCCTGTAGTCCAGACTGGCCCTGAATTTAGTATGGAGATGAGACTGGCCTTGAACTTCTGTACCCCTGCCTCCACCTCCCAAGTGCTGGGACTGTAGGCATACATAACCATGCCTGGCTTATTCTTGCACTTCCTAGTTTAAATTTTATATTCTCACTGTGAGGGAGAAATCCTAATCTCCATTTTTCAAATGAGAAATAAAGGTGTGCAGAGATTAAGTTACTTCCCTAGGGACCGGAGAGATGGCTCATCAGTTAAGAGCCTTGGTCGTTCCTCCAGAGGACCTGGGTACAGTTCCCAGCAGTCATATGTAAGGCTCACAACCATCTGTAACTCCAGTTCTAGGGAATTCAGTGTCCTCTTCTGGATTCTGCAGGCACCAGGCATGCAAATGGCACACAGATACACATGCAGGCAAAACACCCTTATACATAAAATTTAAATTAAAAAGAATTACTTGTCATATAGCTGGTTAGCGATAAATGGGAATTTGTTTGGTTGTTTTATTTTAAATTTGATATGTGTGGTCTGGTATGTGTGTGTGATGTCTGTGTTTGTGTGTGTAGTGTATGTGGTTTGTGTATACAGTCTGGTGTGGTGTGTGTGTATGTGTGTGTGGTCTGGTGGTGTGTGTGTGTGTGTGTGTGTGATGTGTATATGCTCTGGTGTAGTGAGTGTGTGTGGTGTATGTGATATGTGTGATGTATGTGTGGTGTGTGTGCATGGTATGTGTGTGTATGTGGTGTGTGTATGTATGTGTGTATATGTGGTGTGTGTATGTGTGTGTTTGTGGTGTATGTATATATGTATGTATGTATATATGTATATATATGTGTGTGTGTATGTGGGGTGTGTGTGTGGTATTTGTATATGTGTGTGTATGTATGTGTGTGTATGTGGTGTGTGTGTGTGTGTGTGCTGGTGTGTGTGTGATGTGTGGTATGTACATGCACCTGCCACGGTGCAAGTGTAGAGGTCAAAGACAACTTTGTGGCGTTGGCTCATGGACCCCAAGGATTAAATTCTCTGAGGCTGGGGTGACCATGAACTCCTCTCCTCTTTTTTCTGCCTCCTCAGTATCAGGATTACAGGTGCACTGCAGCTGGCAAAAAAAGATCCCGTGGTACTGTGGGGGTTGTTTGCCTTGTATTTCCCAGTGACTGGAACTGAATCCAGCTAAGGTGAAGCAAGCACTCTCTCACTGAGCTACATCCCCAGCATTGCCTGTCTGTTTGCTTTGGAGACATGGTCTTGCTGTGTGACTAGGTGGCCCTTAGCTAGTGATCCTATCTCAGCATACGAGAACTGGATTACTGGCATCATTATACTCAGCACTAGGTGGGGGGGTTGAACTCAGGTCTCTAACGTCAAAGCCTTGGCTCTTATCAGCACATGAGCCTTTCTGAAGGAGCAGGCACGAGAGATGTGTGAGGGAGCGAGGGGAGGGGTGCATGAATGAGAAATGAGCAAGCAAGGAAACATGAGTCTGTCTGAGGTGATGACTAGGGTTTCCAGGGCTATAAGATCAAGTGGCCTGATCACTGCCATGGCATTCAGATGTGAAGTGGAAATGGTGCCCAGCTCTGGGCTCAGAACAGGGTCCCTGCACATCTTGTTGCTTGGAGCAAACATAACTTCTGCTTGGGCATTGGTTTGCTTGCATGCTCACCTTGGGAAGACTGCACTCCTATTTTCTCCCCACCCACTGAGGACCCAGGCAGAAGGAATGGGGCTGGCTCTGCTCCTCTGCAGGCAAGCAAGCCATCAGTGGCAAGGGCTGGCTAACTACCTAAGTTTATTATCTCCTACTAGGCAAATAGATAGCCCTATGCTAACCGTGGGTCTTAGACCATCCACTCAAAGCTTCCTAGGCCATTCCCACTGAAAGTCAGGACAGAGGCATAGAGAGCTTTGAAAGCAAATAGTGTCTAGTTTCCCTTCTGTTTTCAGTAGGTTGACGGGGGGGGGGGGGGGGGGGGGGAGCTGCCCCAAGTCTGCACCATTCTGGGTTCTCCCCAGGCCTGCCAGTAATGCCCTGCAAACCCCCACCCGCCATAATCAGATCTAAAGCTGATGGAGGTGGGGCAGGGCCTGCCTCAGGCCTCCTGCCAGGATCCCCAAAGGGCGGGAAACGAGTTGGCATGGAAATTACAGTGTGCTATTAGTCAGAGCATGAGTAAGGGCGAGATTGGTGCCAAAAGTTTCTGTTCAAAGCAGCATGGGAATCTGGGAGAAAAACCCTGGGCGGGAAGCCAAGGAGACAGAGGAGTCCCTGACGTAGGGCATCTATAGCCCGGTTGCAGGTGACTGAAACCCAACTCACTCCAGCTTAAGGAGAAAAGGATGCTGTTGGTTCATAGGGGATGAAGAATGGAACGTCCCTGAGGGAGGCTCCCTGCTTGTCTTTGCTTCTCTCCCCATGCCGTCTCTCTCTCCCTTTCTTCCTTTAGTAACGGGAATCTTTATTGCTGAGGTGGGAGCTATGTTTTCCCAGCATTCCCTGCATATAGGAATGTCCATTGATATGTAAGTGGCAACTTTGGACCAGAGCTTCTAGAATGTTTTTTAAAGGTCTTGCTTACTCTTTCCTCTTACTTCCTTTTTCTGTCTACAACATGGACTTGAGGATTGGTCCTAGGACAGCCATCTGGGGTCAAAGAAAATCACATTGGGCTAAAATACTCCAAAGAAAATTTGCACCATCCCAACCCAGGAAATGGCATCTTCTGGAATTCTTTGCATCTGAAAAGTCACTGTGGTCATGTGGGTGCAAATGTGACTTGTGGGTGAAATCAGTTTCCACCTTCGTCACCTGGGAGTGGTGTTCTCAGTGGCAGGAAACGTTCCCAGGAACATCAGGCTGGTTCCTTCAGATTACCAGAAAGGAAGAGGAATGACTCTCCAGCTCAAGCTGGTAGCTCCTGGAGAAGAGAAGAGCTATGATTTGGTCCAGCTTGGACCATGTGGCCTTCCCTTCCTGGCACTGCCTGACAAATAAGACTCATGCTAAGACTGGTTTAGCATGAGTCACATGGCCTCCTGAGAGGCAGGTGGGCTATGAAGAAGTTAGAAAGTAAGGTTGGCTGTGTAAAAATAAGAGTCCACTGTGGTACCTACACACACACACACACACACACACACAGAGAGAGAGAGAGAGAGAGAGAGAGAGAGAGAGAGAGAGAGAGAGAGAGAGAGACATAGTCAGACACACATAGACACACATACAGACACATACACACAGACACATACAGAGACATAGACACACATACACTGGCACACAGACAGACAGACAGACAGACAGACACACACACACACACACACACACACACACACAAATAAAAAATGTAACTGAAAAAAATTTTTTTTAGAGATGCCCGGACATGGATTCTACCTATCCATTAGCTTCTAGCCCTGATTTCAATCCCAGCACCACAAAACAGAACTAACTAACCACCAAATACCAAAGTGCCCTCTCTCCCAGATGTGGTGTCAAATAACTGCTATCCCAGCACTTGGGAGGTGGAGGCAGGAGGATCAGGAATTCAAGGTCTTCCTCTACTATATGGTAAGTTTGAGATCAGCTTGCCTACAGGAGACTCTGACCCCAAAATCTTAATAAATAAACAAAAATAAGTACCAAAAAAAAAAAAAAATCCCTCACAAAACAAAACAAAAGCCTGGTCCAATGAGACCCATCTTGAAGGGCTGATGCTACCATTTAAGAATGTAATTCCCCCCTCCCCCCCCCACACACATATAGCAGATGAGTGCCTGGTCTGGCCTCAGTGGATGAAGACACACCTAACCTTGAGAGACTTGAGGCCCCAGGGAAGGGGGATGGGAGAGTAGCAAGCTCTCCGAGGCAAGGGAGAGGGGGATGGGAGAAGGAACTGTGGGAGGAGCACCGGGAGGGGAGGCGATGGCTGGAATGTAAATAAAATAATTAATAATAATAAAAAGAATGGAATTAGTTTGAGAAGCTGCCTCCCATTTTGCCAGGCATGTAATAAAGTCTATTTCTCTCCTGTAGGTGGGGCTGAGGTTTCTAACTGGACTTCTGTTCCTGTGTCTCTTGTGCTCAGAGGGAATAACCCCTATCCTTATCTGAGCTCTTGAGAATTTAGACCCAGGAAGTTCCCCATGATGAACCTGAGGATTGTTTGACAATTAAAAGATGGCCAGCCCTTGCCCAGGCCCAGCAGGGTACTAACCACACTTCTGCATCTTGGTACCTGCATCTATTAAAAAAAGCGATCACCTCAGCCAGCTGGGAGAGAGGTAAGCAAGATGCTCCATGGAGCCCACTGACTCCATGCCTGTAACTCCATGAGATTTCCAGGCGTACAGTTAACACTGGGAGACCACTGGTCTGTCGAAGCCTCACTTGGGTGAAATTGTCTCTTTGCTTTGTCATTGGTACCCCGTGTAGGTGAGTAGACATTTTCTCACAGATTCTCAGGAAAAGTTAATGTTATAGTGGTTTTCAGAGAACATAATAGTCTATTCTGGCAAAAGTAGTATTTTTCAGCCAGGCGTGGTGGGGACATATCCATAATCTCCACACTCAAAAGGCTTAGGACTGAGATTTGGAAGCTAGCCTGGGTTAAATAGCAAATATCAGGAAAAAAGAAAGAAAGAAAGAAAGAAAGAAAGAAAGAAAGAAAGAAAGATTGATTGATTATCCCTTCATGAGAGTGACTGCCTTTGACCCCCAGGGTCAGGGCCTCTGTCCCAAGAGTAGGATCTCATAATTCTACTCCAGTCTCACCTCTGCTAGAGGCCCTAACATAGTCTGGGAGGGCTGTACTGTACTGTACTCTGCTGTATTATACTGCACTACACTGCACTGCAGTGTATTGTACTGTACTGTACCACATTGCATTGCACTGTATTGTACTGTACTTTATTGTACTGTACTGTAATATACTGTACTGTGCTGCACTGCATTGTGCTATACTGTACTGCACTGCATTGTACTGCACTGCACTGTATTGTACTGCACTGCACTGTATTGTACCACACTGCACTGTATTGTACTGTATTATATTGTAGTGTACTGAACTGCACTGTATTGTACTGCGCTGTACTGCACTGCACTACACTGTATTGTACTGCACTGCATTGTATTGTACGGTACTATACTGTACTTTATTGTATTGCACTGTACTATGCTGTACTTTATTGTATTGTACTGTACTGCACTGCCTGTATTGTACTGTATTATATTGTACTATACTGCACTGCACTGTCTTGTACTATATTATATTGTATTGTACTGCACTGTACTATACTGCACTGCACTGTATTGTACTGCCCTGCACTGTATTGTACTGTGTTGCGCTGTATTGCATTGTATTGTAGCATATTTTTAGACTGTTTTACTATATACCATCCTGTCCTTGAGCACTCCATCCACTTGCTTCACACCCTCCATGATTAACTGGCAGGATTTCAGATGCTTCAGCCCCTCTCTAGTGGGACATGGCCATCAGCCTTGTTCTGAGAGCTGGCTCCTGCCCTGAGTCCCATGTCCTAACCCTTTGTCTCTGTTTTCCTAAAGGGTATGTACTTTCTTTTTCCTCTCAAACATTTCCGAAGAGAGACATCTGCGTTCTGCTTTCATTTCCTCATCTCTTCCTGCTTAGCCTCTTAGAATAGAGTTCTCGCCCGACTGTCCTGTTTCCACTCTCGGTTTTCTTCCCATGTGACTGCTCTGTGGCAGTCCTTGTGGACCATGCTGTGGCTGTGTGACACTTTCTCCTGCTCTCCTCTGATCCCACTGCCTTCATCCTGTCTATCTCTTCCCACTTACTTTATTTCAAAACAGGGTCTTGCTATGTATCCCAAGCTGGTTTCCAACTCATGGCAATAGTTCTCACCTCAGCCTCTAGAGTGCTAGAATTACAGGTGTGTGTCATCACGCCTGGTTCAATACATACACACAGACACACAGGCCATATCATATATACATGTATATGTATGTGTAGTGAGACCCTGTCAAAAAGACAAAACAAACGCCAGGTGGTAATGGCACACATCTCTAATCCTAGCACTTGGGAGGCAAAGGCAGGTGGATCTCTTGAGTTTGAGGCCAACCTGGTCTACAGAACAGAAATCCAGGGCAACCAGGGTTACACAAAGAAACCCTGTCTTGAAAAACCAACCAAACCAACCAAACTAAACCAAACTAAACCAAACCAAACACCCCCACCTCCCAATCACAAGTATAAAAAGGACCGAGGCTATAGCTCCGTGACAGAGCACTTGTGTAGTGTGTGTGCACCAGAGTGGGAAAGCATTTGTATAGCACACATAACACCATGGGTTTTATCTCCAGAACCCCAGGGGGCAAAAACACAAAACGATTTCTAGCTGGAGAGCTGGCTTAGCAGGTGAACATAAGGACCTGAATTCAACTCTCAACAAACATGTAAAAAGTCAGGGATAGCCATGCACATGAGCCTGTAACCCCAGTGCTACATACCACATACACATGTATGAACACACCCAGTATTCATACACACACACATACACACACACACACACCATTTGTAGAACTTAAGAAAAATGGGCTGGAGAGATGGCTCAGTGGTTAAGAGCACTGACTGCTCTTCCAGA
Organism: Arvicanthis niloticus; assembly: GCF_011762505.2. NCBI lineage: Eukaryota > Metazoa > Chordata > Mammalia > Rodentia > Muridae > Arvicanthis > Arvicanthis niloticus. The sequence goes on from NC_047663.1 coordinate 42,702,333, forward strand.
GGACCTGAGTTCAATTCCCAGCAACCACATGGTGGCTCACAACCATCTGTAATGAGGTCTGATGCCCTTCTCTGGTGTGTCTGAAGAGAGCAATGGTGTACTCATATACATAAAATAAATAAATAAATCTTCAAATATTAAAATTACATCTATGCTGGAAAGATGCTCAGTGGTTAAGGGTACTCTGCTCTTCCAGAGGACCAGAGTTCGGTTCCCAGCTCACAACTGCCTGTAACTCCAGCTCTGCGAGATTCAAAGCCTTCTTTTGGCCTCAGAGGGCACCTGCACACACGTGGCATACACTTACACAGAAACAAACACATATCCATAAAAATAAGTCTAAAACGCAACAGTAACAATTACAAAAGTCTCTGAGGAGCTTTGGGCTGATTTTATTGCACTCATTTTTATTTTCATTACATTTATTTATTTAGCGTGGGAGGCACACATGTGGAGGGCACAATTGGAAGGAGCCAGGTTTTTCTGTCCATCATGTGGATTCAAACTCAGGTAGTCAGGCTTGGCAGCAAGTGGATTTACTGTCAGAGCCATCTCACCAGCCCCTCCTTTTTAAAGACACAGTCTCATATTGCTCTGTCTGTCTGTGAACGCTTGACCCTCCTGCCTGTTCTGCATATGTGCTGGGATTACATGTGTGAGCTGCCTTGCCTAGCTATATTTGGGCAGATGTTTGTCGAAATTTACTTTAGAATACAAAGCACTATGGTGGTTCAGCTGAGGCCCCCTAGTGGCCTGGAGGATAATATTCTCCTGTGCATCTTAATGTTCTCTAGAGGAAAATCAAGATGGTTTCCTTTGGGTAGAGCCCTAATGTCAGAGCACATGCCTGTATCACTGTGACAGTCCCTCCTCACAGGTGCAGGGACAGCACCAGGCTGGGTAACTGTATGGCACACTCTAATCCTCCTTTAGCCACACATGACAAGCAATTAGTGTTGACAAGCCTGGGTGCAAGGACAGGCCATTGGCTTCCTTCTGGCCTCACCTGGGCTCCAGAAGCCAGTACTAGCCCAGCCAGTACTAGTCATTCTCCATCCTAGCCAAGGGAGCCAGTTAAAAATAGCACCAGTCGGGACACCAATTGGGAAGCCAGATGGGACAGTCTAGAGCTTGGGTGGGGAGCAGACAAGGCTGTTTCTGGTCCCGCTGCTTTCTGGTGACCTTGGGAACAGTATGCATCCTTTCCTGGTCTCTGAGTACCACCTATGAAGAGCAGAGCTGAGTGTCTGCATGTTTCCTTCCACGGGTCTTCAGGGGGAAACCGACACAGAAGGCAGACAAGGTTAGTGATCTGCTTGAAGCCTCCCATTGCTGGGGGACTCACTACCTCTGTCTACACTGCTGGACAGCTTTAGTAGTGCTACCAGTGAGCTCCACCCTGTGCTGGACAGATTTCTGTGGGCCCCTCATTAACCTCATTCTTCCCTTGAGACCTCTTGAATGTGACTAATTTTTCCATTGGGAAGCCCTGTAAAGACACTTCACATGGCTCTGTGACTTCTCTGGGAGCCAGACGAGTACCTTCCATGCAGAGCAAGCCTGCACACTCTTGCCTTGTTCAGGGCCATTTCAGCCCCATTCTAACCCCCAGCCCAAAGGGTCCCTCTCTCCCTAGTCTGGGCATCTTCTCAGCCTCTCAGACCAGCTGCAATTTGCTGCCCAGATGAATTCTTCTTGACTTCTGTAAGGAAGCCTGGGAAGCCCCTCTCTACCTCACTATGGCTGGTGATCCTTCCAAGATGTCCCAGTCTCTGCAGACCATCTGATGCAGTTGACAGGTAGCAGGTAGATTGACATGTAGTTATCAGACTGCAGATGAATCCAGAGTTCATCCACACCTTCAGGGGACTTAGGTCTTGGAGCTGATTATAAACTTTGGCACAGTCTGGCCAGAGCAACCTGACCATATCAGCAGCAGGGTGAAGGGCACTCCCTGGATTCTCCTAGAAACCATTTTGCTATTATTGATCCCCTGTCTGTTATCTCAAAGACAGACTTCCCATGTGACATTGTCTCCCTTGTTCTGTGCCCTGATGGTCATGAAGTCCCCAAGATGGCTCATCCCCTCACTGTATGACCTTACAGAACTGTCTCCTTACTCCCCAGGCATTGAGCCTTCTCTTCTGGGTCAGGCTCTCTCACCTGCAGGACCCTCTGGCTCTTCAGATAACATCCGTTTGTTCCCACCTCCCCATCCATGAACCTGTTGTGTGAAGGGGGCTCAGCCCAGCACCACTCTAGGACTGGCTGGCTGAAAGCAGCCACATCCCGCACGTGGTTACTGTCTGTGAGTCACCACATCATGGCTGTTTATTAGGACCCCATGAGCTGATTTGCCAACTCTGGAACCCTGGGAGCTGGCTAAGTTTAGTATAAGAGCCGTGAGTGTGAGGACGCTGTGTTCCCTCTCCTTCTGGCAAAACATGAGACTGGAGCCTTCTTTTCATCTTCCTTCTCCCTGACAAGTCCTTGCTTCATTTACTGCCAGATTGGCCTCCTCCCAGCATGCATCTGTAATTAAGGGGGAAACACCCGCAATTGTGCTAGGGCCGGAGAACCTCAGATCATTGCAAAGTTTTCGGGAACAGAGGCTTGGGAACATAGAATGCTTTAAAGCGTGAATGCAGATGCGTGGCTCTGGGTATCAGTGGATCAGCTTTGTGGGGTGCAGGGACCACCAGAGTTCTTAAGGAAACATGCCTTACCATGGAAAAGTTCTTCATGCTTTTTACATTGCTTGCCCTTAGAAGCAATCACTCTCATATTGAGAGAAAGATGGCTCTCCTTGCATTGGACAGCCCCTTTGATCTTTGGCCCTTCCAGGATTAGACACTTCAGCACCTTCTCCAGGTTTGCACCAGGAAAAAAGTCTCTGTGACCTGGTTCAGGCTGGGCAGGCAGACACCACACTGCTGAAGATAAAATCCAGGGACAGTAGAGGAGGTCTGAGGCATTCCATCTGCCCTGAGGAAAATAATTTCATTGGCACAATTGGTGTAGATCACCTAGGCAGAAAGAGTAGTTGAGAACTGTTGGGGAGAGTGGAGGAGCCATTTCTAGCTAACTTAAACTACTAAGGGGTCCAGCCAGCATCAGTGTTTGAAGGGCTGAGTGTGTCCCTCTGGTCACTGTGCCTGCGCTTGTTCCCACATGCTGGCTTGCTCATCCGGAGAACCTTCCAGCTAGACTTGACACCATTGTTTCTTCTGTCTGTTGTACAATGTCTCACATAACTCAGGTTGACCCTGAACTCGTGATCCCTCTGCTTCTGCTTCTGCTTCCAGATCTCCCTTCCAGATCTCCTTTAATCATGTGAGTGCCTCTCTGCCCCTCATCCCATTTCAAGGAACTCTTTCCTGAAGACATGTGTCACTTGATGTTCAAAGAAATTCATGTGAGTATATGTCAGGCCACACAAAAGTGTAAGGAATGATCAACAGTCAGAGAAAGCAGGCACATGTTGTTCTTTGTTAGAAAGAACATCACCTTTGGTCTATCCAACCCCCAACCCCACCCTGCCCAAGTTAAAGGAGAGTAGTGTGTGTCCTGCCTCCCCCAGGTGGTGAAATAGGGAGAGGTGAGTATTCCAGTCAGTTTTGATCAGCAGATTCGAGCCTGTGCTGACTCCTTTGCCTTCTGTTGTCTCCTCTGGAGGCTGCACTGGTTAATAGCTACTGTGTGACTCCAAGGCCATTTGGGCTCCCAGGATCTAGGTTGAAGTTTGAAATCAGCCATTTGTATGAGACCCCTGGGAAATCGCTTAAACCATTCAGAACGACATCTTCCCAACTTAGAGAAATCAAGATAAGAAGTCTGCGACTCTTCAACCTAGACATGAGTTTGGGTGAGAAAAGAAACAGCCTCTGAGCTGTGGCAGTTCTCAGCCTCAATAGTGCTGGGATGACAGGTATGTAGCACTAGGTCAAGCAATCCATGCCTTTTAAATATTTTCCAATATGTTTTGGTAGGCTATTTAAGATATTTAAGTCTCATTCTGTAACCTAGACTGGTTTAGAACTCACTATGCAGCCCAGGCAATCCTCCTGCCTCAGCCTTCCAAGTGTTGACATTAGAGGTGTGAGCCACCATGCCAGGCTTTCAGCAAGAGTTTCTATCTCTAGAATACTCTCCCAGAATTTGTCTTGGAATGTAGCTTGATCAGTGAGCATGAGACCCTGGGTTTGATCTGCAGTGCCTGTACAAAAAAATCAGGGCATGATGACACACACTTGCAACGTCGGGGGAAGCAGAAGCAACTCAGCTCGTTTAGTGAGCTACAAACCAATGAGAGACCCTTTCTCAAAAAAAAAAAAAGAAAGAAAAAAAAAAGACAGTGTCTGAAGAACACACCTGTACTCACACAAGCACCATATGATTACATATGTGCACGCACACATATCTCCAGGGTTATCATGAGAGCACAGTGATAAGACACACGTGTCTATGAAGCATTTTATTCTGGGCACTGAGGGCACAGTAGCAAATAAGTTTAAGTCTTTGTCTTGGAGGAGGCGGCACTTGGTACAACGTACAGACAGACAGTAACTAAACAAGTATGTAAAATGTCATATTAGGGGATGGGTAGAAGCAAGGGTAGGGAAGAAAATAAAGACAGGACCCTGAGGTGGAGTAATGGTCTAGCCATGCAGAGGTCCCGGGCTCCCTCCCTATCACCACCAAAGTGGGCGGGGACAGGGAAGGAAGCAGGAAGTCCAGGAGGGAGGGAAAGAAGATAGCACAGAGGAGAGAGAATCCAGTGTGTGCTATTCTCCGATCACAGGTTCCATCAGCCAACATTTGGTAGCACTTTTGCCTACCTTGCAAGAGGCCCTGAAATCCACCCTCAGCACTACTAAAACCAGGCGTGGTACTACTGTGTCCACAATATTAGCATTTCAAAGGTAGAGGCAGGAGGATCAGAAACAGTTCAAGATCCTTAGCTACATAGTCATGGCTACAGAAAGTTCAAGACCAGCCTGGAATACATGAGACCTTGTTTTAAAAATCAATAAAAAAATAAGTGAGCCAACAAAGTAAAAACACCCTTAAGGAGAGGAGAGTCTCAGGCCAAAGCACACTTCGTGCCCTGCCCTGAGATGGACGTGTCTTGCTTTGTGAGGAATGGTGACCAGTCACTAGAAGTACAGCAATGGGACCCAGAGATGGGGGAGTTCAGGACAAGGCAGGGAAGGCTTTGGGTGCCCAGACCATGGGGTATAAATGTCCTGCAAATAGTTAAGAGCTGGTTAATAGATTAGGCCCTCCACGTATATGCCCTCCACGTAGAATAGACCTTGGGGCAGGTCTTTTAATAATAACAAAAAACCTCTCACTAGGCTGGTGAGAGAGGTTAGCGTGTAAAGGTACTTCCTGTACAGCCTGACAAACTGGGTTCATCCCGGGGTCCAGATGGTGAAAAGAGGCAGCCCACTCCCACATGTTGTTCTCTGACTTACACACACACACACACACACACACACACACACACACACACACACACACACAGAGAGAGAGAGAGAGAGAGAGAGACAGAGAGACAGAGAGACAGAGAGACAGAGAGACAGAGACAGAGAGACAGAGAGAGAAAGAGAGACAGAGAAACAGAGAGAGGCAGAGACAGAGAGTGGCAGAGACACAGACAGGAAAAAAATTAAAACATAATTAAAATCACATTCTTGGGGTACATGTGGAGGTCAGAGAATATCTTGAGGAAGTAGATTCTTTCGTTCTGTGATGTGAGTCCAGAGGATCAAACTCAAGTCATCAGGTTTAAAAAAACAAAGGTGTGTGTGTGTGTGTGTGTGTGTGTGAGAGAGAGAGAGAGAGAGAGAGAGAGAGAGAGAGAGAGAGACAGACAGACAGACAAACAGACAGAGAGACTCCTTTGTCACAGTGTCCATGTGGAAGTCAGACGACAGCATGGTAAAGTCCATCCTTTCTTTTATTGTTTTTTTGTTGTTATTGTTTGTTTGTTTGAGACAGGATTTCTCTGTGTAGCCCTGGCTGTCCTGGAACTCACTCTGTAGACCAGGCTGGCTTCAAATTCACAGAAATCCACTTGCCTCTGCCTTCTGAGTGCTGGGATTAAAGACTTGGGCTTGTTTGTTTCAGTGCCCAGAATGAAATGCTGCATAGACATGTGTGCCTTATCATTGTCATCTCATGACAACCCCAGGAATGTACATGTGCATGTGCATGTGTGAATTCACATCAGTGCTTGTGTGAGTGCAAGTGTGTTCCTCAGACTCTCTCTCTCCCTCCCTCTCTCCTTCCCTCCCTCTCTCCTTCCCTCCCTCTCCTTACTTCTCTCCCTCTCCCTCTCCCTCTCCCTCTCCCTCTCCCTCTCCCTCTCCCTCTCCCTCTCCCTCTCCCTCTCCCTCTCCCTCTCCCTCTCCCTCTCCCTCTCCCTCTCCCTCTCCCTCTCCCTCTCCCTCTCCCTCTCCCTTCTTCCCCTACTCTCTCCAGGGTCTCTCATTGGTTTATAGCTCACCAAATGGGCTGAGTTGTTTCTGTACGATGTGTCTATATGAGTCTGGGTGTCATGTGCCACATGGTGTTGATGTAGAGGTGAGAAGACACATTACTGAGGCAATCCTCTCTCTCTGCCATGTATGTTCTGGGAACTGAACTCAAGGTATCAGTTCATTTATCTATTTTTAAAGGTGGATTGTTTGTATTTTTATCATCCTTTTGTAGGTTTTTAATTTTTTTTTACTTTATTATTATTGTGTATGTCGTGTGTATGCAGGGGCCTGGGGAAGCCAGAAGAGGGCCTCAGATCCCCTGAAGCTGGAGTACATGTGTCCTGCCCATTGTAGGTGCTAGGGACCCAAGTGGAAGAGCAGGAAGCACCCTTGACTGCTAAATCATCTCTTCAGCCTCAAAGGAGTTTTTGTATGTCCCAGATATGACTACTTTTTTTTAAAAACTGGGACCAGAATTCAGAATTTTAATTTTGCCCTAAAGTCACCAAAGTAAAAATCACCATAAAACATTTTTTATTTTCTTTAAAACCTTAGTGCAAAACACACAGCACACACCAAAAAGAAGCCCAAGCTTCTTGTTGGAAGAATTGTTGTATGCTGTATTATAAATATTATAATACTAAGGTTATCCCTGGCTATATAGCCAACTCTAAACAATCGAGGCTAGCCTGGGTTACATGATGCCCTGTTTCAAAAACCAAACAAACAACAACAAAAAGCAAAAGAATAATCCAGGGCCAGTAAGACTGCTCAGCAGGTAAAGGCACCTCCAGACTCCAGCCTCCAGCTTCCAGCAGGTAAAGGCACCTCCAGACTCCAGCCTCCAGCCTCCAGCAGGTAAAGGCGCCAGATGGCTGAGGTTCTTCCCTAAGACCCACAGGGTAGAATCAGAAAACAGGGCTTGCACACTGAAGGCCCAGACCTTCACATAGTCTCCAGAACACATGCACAGTGGACCTCTAGAGCCCTCTGCAACCCCTACAGAGCTGAGAATCTTTTATCTAAGGGGCAAGTCAGACTGAGTGAGCAAGGTCACATAAGCAGGCTGAGTCACAGGACAAAGGTACAGAGGGAGTTCTGGCCTTGCAGGAAGACGGGTTGGCTCGCAAGACCACAGAACTGCCTTGTACCTCTGAGACCGTATATTTCAGCTTCCACAGGTCTCAAGCAAGAGACAGAGCCATCAGGACTCCTGTTGAAGGATTGGTCTATTGTAAACCTGTGCTACGGTATCTACCTGAGACTGGGTGAGTTATTTATAGATCCATCTGATTTTAGTGAGACTCTGGAGATGATGATTAAATTTCATTATTTGTGTGCACGTGTGTGTGTGTGTGTGTGTGTGTGTGTGTGTGTGTACATACATTCTGGAAATGTACATGGGGAGGAACCAGCGTGGCAGTTTCTCAGAGCCATTTTTATAGGGTCAGTTGACCAAGTCAGTGAAGTCCAGAGGACTGTCCAACCATTCTCACATTATTTAAATGGTTTATGCTGGATTTTGTATGATACAAGCGAGTCTCTGCCCGAAAGGCCCTTTGTTTTGTGGGAATTGTAGGTATTTTTGGAGCAGTCCCACAGGCAGCTCTTTTTTGTGTGCTTGCACGTTCTTCTGGAGGGAACACTGTGACCACACAGCAGTCAGGCTGCCTCTGCTTCACACAGCGTGGAAGGGGAAATGAGCTGCCAAGGAGAAGTTGACCAAGCTGGCTCCGCCTCCCTTACCTTCCAGGCCCTGTGATAGGTAGAGGGCCAAGCTGGCTCCGCCTCCCTTACCTTCCAGCCCCTGTGATAGGCAGAGAGCCAAGCTGGCTCCACCTCCCTTACCTTCCAGCCCCTGTGATAGGCAGAATGCCCTCATCTGCCCCTTCACAGTCCTTTGTCCAAACCTCAATGTCCAACCTCTCTTGCAGTTCATGATTTGCTCTCCTAGCCATATTGATACTCCCACTCCGTTAGATCGTGAATCCTTGTGGCGTGACACTAGTAATCTTGCCCTTCTATGTCCTGAATTTCTATCATAGCATCTGTCCAGTTTGTCCTTGGTAACTATTTAGTATTGAAAAGATAAGTCAAAGAAGGTTTCAGAAGTACGGAGGCGATAGTTAAGGCAATTTAGGGAGATTGCTCTAGAACTGAAGCTCATGAAACTTTAGGTATGGGTTTGTTTTTGTTTTTGTTTTTTTTGGTTCCTGTTGTATTATCAAGAAGAGACACCATGACCAAGGCAACTTTTAAAAGAAAGTCTTTAATTCGAGGCTTGCTTACAGTTTCAGAGGGTTAGTCCATTATTATCATGGTAAGGAGTATGGCTTCAGGCAGGCAGGCAGGCAGGCAGGCAGCAGGCAGGCAGGCAGGCAGCAGGCAGGCAGGCAGGCAGGCAGGCAGGCAGGCAGGCAGGCAGGCAGGCAGGCAGGCAGGCAGGCAGGCAGCAGGCAGGCAGGCAGGCAGGCAGGCAGGCAGGCAGGCAGGCAGGCAGGCAGGCAGGCAGGCAGCAGGCAGGCAGGCAGGCAGGCAGGCAGGCAGGCAGGCAGGCAGGCAGCAGGCAGGCAGGCAGACAGGCAGCAGGCAGGCAGGCAGGCAGGCAGCAGGCAGGCAGGCAGGCAGGCAGGCAGGCAGCAGGCAGGCAGGCAGGCAGGCAGGCATGGTGCTAGAGCAGTAACTGAGAGCTCACATCTTAAGACACAGCCATGAGGCAGAGAGACCCTGGGAAGGGCACAAATCTTTTGAAACCTCAAAGCCCACTCCCCAGTTACACGCTTCCTCCAATAAGGCCACACTGCCTCCAACAAGGCCACACCCTCTAATCCTTCCCAAACAGTTCTACTAACTGGGGACCAAGCATTCAAACATATGAGCCTGTAGGGACCATTCTCATCCACACCAATATAGGTATGTTCATAAGATGTAGGTCAGGCTTCTTGTGAGCTGCTTGTTACCTCAGTTTCATCCTCTAGATAAGGACAAAATATGGTAACTGCTAGGCCAGGTGTGTATCTTGGTTGGCAGAGAGCTTGCCTAGTATGTACAAAGGCCTGACTTACATTCCAAGCACCAAATAAACAAGGCATCGTGGTGTACTCCTGGAACCCCAGCACTCAGGAAGTAGAGGCAGGAAGATCCAGAGAACAAGATCATCCTCAGGTGTATATCAAGTTCAAGGACATCCTGAGATATGTAAGACCTTGTCTCAAACAAAACAAAACCACCAACAACAAACAACCAAACACAAAACCCAACTGCTTTGTAAAGAGTGTGTGAGGAAGGAATGGCCTAGCTCAGGAGAAGCTCCCAGAGCTGTGTCTGGCACATTTCACATGCATTAGATTTTATAATCACCACAGTCTTGTCTGTGATTACACAATTGTAAGGCTGTCAGGGCAGGGCGCTAGGCTGCAGATGAATGGCTGACCATAGGAGGGGGCGTGTCCTGGCACTTTTTCTTCAGCTCATTTAGGCAGGCACTGTGAGAGGGACACAAGGTGACAGCTGATGCTGAGAGGCCAAGTGGACTAAGCCAGTCTAAACTGGATGAGGCTATGTAGAGCCCTGGGGCTAGGACATCCAGAGGCCCACTGTGTGCCAGCAGCCTCCATGTTGGACACCTGACCAGCTCAGGTGTGTCTGGGTTAGACTTCTTCCATACTGGACTGTAAAAGTGTCTTTTATTCTTCTGTTGTAACTGTCATCTGGGAAGCTTACTGCCTCCATCTGCTAACCTAGGCCTAGTTCTAGAAGCATCTAGCCTCTGTACAATCTAATCTAGGCCTAGAATTTTTTCAGCCTCTGAGACTTGCAGCTGAATAAGCTCACCCTTTCTAGTTCTTTCTGAACTCTGGCTGGCTGGTTCAACTCAGCTGTTCTTTCTCAAACTCCTCTCCCAGCTGACTTATTCAATCTTAATTTCCTCTCTGCCTCTGAATTGCTCTGCTTGGCCTCAAACTGACTCTAGAAATCTTTTTGAATCTTCTGGTTCCTTCCCTTTCTCTTGCTCATTCTGTCTTTACCTGTGTCTAGCTTGTTCTTCCTGCAATCTGTCTGTGTACAACTGTCCTGGTAAACCTGCCTCCTTCTCCATCTCTGTGCTGCTCTACTCTCCCTCCCAACTCTACTGCTCTGCTCTCCACAAACTCTACTGTATTCCTGTACTGTGCTCTCTCTTTCCTGTACTGTTTTTCTCTCCCTTTAGTAGCTTCCCTTTCCTCTCTCTTTTTGTGAGAGTTGGGCAGATCCTATTCTATCAAATCTTTCTCCGATTTGTCACTTTGTCTGTCACTCAATTAGACATCATTTTCAAACATGGTTGCTTCCTTCTACAAACTAAATTTACCTTCATTGTCTGGGATTAAAGGTGAGTAGTAAGGGTGTCTCTGTATTAAAGGTGTGAGCCGAACCACACCCTAACTAGAAACAGGTTCAAATATCCTGTAACACTGAACTGATACATTGCCTGTCTCTGCAGTGCCCCAGATGACATTGGACTCAACATCTTTGGGTAGACATTTCCTCTACTCTGTGTTGAGGCTTCTTTCTCACAATAGATGACCAGGAAGCAGGATGAGCAGCTGGAGAGATAGATCAGCAGTTAGGAGCACTTGCTGCTCTTCTAAAGGACCCAAGTTAGGCTCCCAGACACCTCTCAACTCCAATTCCAGGGAATCCAGTAACCAATTCTTGCCTCCAAAGGCACTCAAACACACTGAAGACACACTCAAGACACACTCATATACATAACAGTTTTAAAAGAGAAATGTAGAACGATCAATCTAATGAAGGATTAAATGCATGTGGGCCAGCAAGAAGGCACAATAGGTAAAGGCCCTTGCTGCCAAGCCTGACCTCTGAGTTCAGTCCCTGAGACTTACATAATGGGAAGAGAACAGACTCCTGAAAACTGTCCTCTGACCTCCACACTTGTGTGAGCATGCACAACAAAACAACAAAAGAAATGTTAAAAATGGTTAAGTAGTTTGGTTTTAACATCCAAATTACTTCCCAAAAGTTACTAATAATAGTGTAAAGAATGGGGTTCTTTAGAGGAGCAGAACTGAATGAATATATATTCCAATGGGGCTTTATAGATTGGCTTATACAATAGGAGACAGCAATGGCTGCCTGCACACTTTGATGGGTCTGAACCTAGGAGCTGTGCAATCTTCCAGATAGGATAACCCAGCAATCTCCATCTTTCTCTGAAGACCTGGAGGACTCCTGCAGAGCTAACAGTCTTTAGTTTGTGTTGGAAAGTAGGAGAAGCTGGGTTCTGATATCACCAGTCTTGAGGCTGCAGCAGCAGCAACAGAAGCAGCACAGATGCACTCTCCAGACAGGAGCAAAGCTGGGGAGGCAAAAGCAGCACTGTTCTTTGGAACTCTTTATACTGTGACTCTGCCAGGTTTGGGGGAAACCTGTCCACTCTGGAGAAGGCAGTTCTATTTCCTGGAAATGCCCAGTGCCTGGTGCCCTTACTCCTGCCCTCAAGGAAGCTTTTCCCAGTCTCTCTTGCTATCTCTTGCATGTTGGTGCTTTTGCCCCACGAAGAAATATTCCCTCTCTGGGAAATGTGGCCCACTTGACCATGACTGTTTCTTGGCTTCACTGTCCTCCTACAAGAAAAAGTTCATCCTCAGTTGGACACGATGGCAATCACCTGTAATCTTAACACACAGAAGGCTGAGACAGAAGGATTTCTGAGTGTAAGGCCAGCCTGTGCTACATGATGAGATTTAAGGGAAAGAAAGAAAGGAAAGAAAGAATTAAGCCTTGGAGTTTACTTGGAGTCTTGCTTACAGGAAAGTTTCCACTGTGTTTCAATGGTCACATGCTTTCCATTCAGCTCCTTAGTACTGATATTACTTATTATATAGTATTTATTATTATATATTATAGTTTTTATTTATGTAAGTCAATATCCTACCTGCTTTTTCATTTTTAATTAATTTTATTTTACGCCTGTGGGTGTTTTGCCTAGATGTGTGTTTGTGCACTACAAGTGTGCCTGATACCTGTACATAACAGAAGAGGGTGTCAGAGCCTCAGGGACTGAAGTTATATATGATTGTGAGCCACCATGTATGTACTGGGAATTGAACCTGGGGCCTCTAGAAGAGCAGTCAGATTATTTCCCCTGAGCCATCGCTCCATTTCTTCTACCTACTTCTTTTAGGGGCTTTCCTGGGATTTCCCTGAAGAGGTCATGGCTTTCATCTGTCCAAGACAATGATGAGGACACATACATGACACAAGTACTCAAGCTTGAGAGATGTGTATTGCACTGGACCTCTGCCACTTAGCAACTCTGTGGTAAATGTAATATGGTGATTTGAATAAGTTTGGCCCCATAGGCTCATATAAGTATAATACTCATATAAGTAGAATACTTAGTCACTAGGGAGTCCAATTCTTTGAAAGGATTAGAAGGATTAGGATATTCGGTCTTGCTGGAGCAAGTGTATTATGGGGATGGGGTTTGAAGTTTCAAAAGCACATGCCAGACCCAGGCTTGCTTGCTGTCTCTGTCTCTGTCTCTGTCTCTGTCTCTGTCTCTGCCTCTCTCTCTCTGTCTCTCTCTCTCTCTCTGTTTCTGTCTCTCTCTCTCTCTCTCCCTCCTTCCTTCCCTCCTTCTCTCTCTCCCCCCTGAGGATCAGGATGTAAAGCTCTCAGTTCCTGCTCTAGCATCATGAGATCATGAGACAGACTTCTGTCTCAAAAATTATATAAAGTCAGCAAGATGGCTCAGACGACAAAGGTACCTGACACCAAGACTGATAGCTTGTGTTTGATTCCTGGGACTCACATTGTGCAAGAAGAAAAATGACCCCTCTGAGAGCCACCATGGTGGACACACACAGAGATGTACACACACACAGAGCTACACACACACACACACACAGAGATGCACACACAGATGCACGCACACACACAGATGCACACACACACAGATATGCATGCGCATACAGATGCACACACAGACACACACACAGATACATAAACACAGATGCACACACATGGATGCACATACACACAGCTGTGCACACACACAGCTGTGTACACACACAGATGCACACATATACACAGATGCACACACACACACACAAAGTGAAAATTAAAAAAAAAAAAGTAGCACCAGGTGATCACTTTTAATCCCAGCACTTGGGAGGCAGAGGCAGGAAGATCTATGAGTTCGAGGCCAGCCTGGTCTACAGAGTGAGTTCCAGGACAGCCAGGGCTACACAGAGAAACCTGGTCTCCAAAAAGTGGCAAATCACTAAGACACTCAACCTGGCCTCCAGAACATGCACACTCCCTCACACACATGTGAAGATTTATGCACACAGAACCAAAAAAAAAGTTTTTTTTTAATTGAGATGAATCCCTTACATGAAGTGGTGGACATTATATTCCCATGTTCAGGTGGGTAGCTGAGAAGTAAAGAGCTGAGGAGTCACCGTTATGCCTGGCACATGCCCAGTGCTTCTTCTCTCCCTAGACTGGAAAGATCTCTTTGTATTTATTTCACTGGAAAGTGTCCTGCTCTCTGCAGCTTCCCAGGAACAAGCAGTCTCCGGGGTGGTTTGCAAATGAGTACATCTCTCTGCAGATGGCAGCCCTGAGATCAGAGCAGTACACCAGGCAGGCTCGTGGGTGGCTGGCAAGATGGCTCCTGCTTCCCCTCCCCTCCCTGTCCGCTTCAGCCCCACTTGGGGTAGTCTACCTTGGGGGATGTTCACCATGCCACCATGTTCTCTCTCCAAGGGAGGCTGTGCCCTCCTCCTCACACTACTCAATAGAGGGGAGTGAATGCCAGGCATTGTGCCACATACCTGTAATACCAGAGGAGAGGACCAGAAATCCGAGCTATCTCCAGCTACATGTCAAATCTGAGACCAGCCTGGGTTATATGAGAACCGTGTTTCAAAAAGAAATAAACAAAAAAACCAGAACAAAACAAAAACTCCAAACCCACAAAGCAAGCAAACACAGGCCAGTAGTGACGCCATTCTAGAGACAGAGAGGCAGGTGGATCTCTCTGAATTTGAGTCCAGCCTGGCCTACACAGTGATTTCCAGGCCAGCCAAGGCTACATAGTGAGACTCTGCCTAAATTTTTTAAAAATAATTTTTTTATTTTATGTGCATTGGTATTTTGTCCACATGTGTCTGTGTGAGGGTGTCTGATCCCCTGTAGTTCTAGACAGTTGTGAAATGCCATGTGGGTGCTGGAATTGAACCTGCATCCCCTGGAAAAGCAGCCAGTGCTCTTCCTAACCCATGGCTCTTCTTCTTTTACCCCTGAACCACCTCCCCCGCTCCGTGCCTAAAAAGTTTTAATTAAAATAAATAAATAAATGAACAAATAAGAACTTACCAGTTTGTATATCTAAAAAAATTCCAGGAGCGGCAGAGGCATGACTGGGTATTCAGTGTGCCCACAGCTTCATGGATCCTTCTGCTCCCTCCTTTTTTGGGTTTGAGTCACAGTTTGCCTTCTTCTGTGGTGAGAAGTTCACCCAGCAGTATCCATCCTGTTTCCAGTAAATTCAATTTAAGGCTCCAGGGAAAGGCTGAGACTGATCTGTCTGGTCCCATGCATGTTCCTGAGCCAATAAATGTGAACTGCATATGTATGGTGTGGGGAATGGTTTTGGTGTTGTGTTTTTGAGATAACATTGTACTCTGTAGCTGGGATTGGGCTTGAACTCACCATAGAGCCCAGACTGTTCTTGATCCCACAGGGTTCTCTTACCTTTGACTCAGGAGAGCTGAAATGACAGGAGCGTGTGTATGTGTGTGTGTGTGTGTGTGTGTGTGTGTGTGTGTGTGTGTATACACGTACCACAGCACATATGTGGAGGTCAGAGGACAGGGAGTAAGTTCTCTCCTTTCACCACTTGGGTTCCAGGGATTGAACTCAGGTTATCAGTTTTGTCCGAAAGCACCTTTATCTTTTGAGTCCTCTTGCCGCCTTGATGTAGGTGCTTTGACAGAGATGTTTATCTACCATGGAACTGGGGTGGGAGGTGAACAAGGTTGGTTCTCCACCACACTCAGGTTTCCACAGGGAGACGGCCGAAATGGGAAGGTTTCTAGGGAACCAAAAGTAGAAGATACTGGTCGTTGGGAGCACAGCAGATCTCCACGGATCTCAAAATGGTGAACTCTGTCCTCTCCAAGGACATAAAACCTGCTCTTTCATCCAGAAAGCTGGGAATTTGAAGTGATTAATAGCCTGGTATTATCTGTTGATCCAGGCCACATTCACAACCAGGGCCAGGGATATCTAATATTCTAAATGACCCTTATATTATCTGTGTAGCCAGAGCTACAACACAACCAGGCCCAGAGGTGAGCCTAAATGACCTTTAAGCTATCTGTGTGGCTGAGACCAAGGCCAGCTCCTTTCCTAGGCCCTTAAGGTAGTCCATCTCAGAACCCATCTTTTCTTGGAAGCAATGACATGTACCCTGAGTTGAGTTTCAATGTAATTATGCTTATCAGGGGTTGTATTACACTAGGAAACTCCCCCCACCCTGCGCCCCAAATTACAATGTATTTTTGTTTTTTTTCTAGACAGGTTTCTGTGTAGCCCTGAGTGTCCTGGAACTCACTCTGTAGACCAGGCTGGCCTCAATCTGCCTGCCTCTGCCTCCCAAGTCTCTGCCTCCCAAGTGCTGGGATTAAAGGCTTGTGTCACCACTACCTGGCCTGGATGGAGTTTTCATTTCTACCTCCTTGAGGTTGTTTTCTTGCTGTGACCACCTGCAGGGCCCCCCACAGCCTGTAGCCATCAGAACTTCCAGGGTCTTATCCTTGTTTCCCATGACACTCCCCCACCCCTGGCTGTCTGTGGAGCTCTGCCTCTTACTCAGAGGGCACAGTTGTTGGAGCCAGGTGAACGTGGGCTTTTACTATAGTCCTGTTGCTTATTCAGCTGGGGGGTGCTAATAAAAACTTTTTTTAATCCATTCAAGTTCAATGTCCTTGTCTGTGGCAGTTTCTACTTCACAGTCCCCCTGTGAGGATTAACGAGCCACAAGTCTTGTGCCTAGCATGGAAAATGTTACTTTTTATTTTTTAAAGATTTATTTATTTTATGTCTATGAATACATTGTAGCTGCCTTCAGACACAACAGAAGAGGGCATTGGATCCCATTATAGATGGCTGTGAGCCACCATGTGGTTGCTGGGAATTGAATTCAGGACCTCTGGAAGAGCAGTCAGTGCACTTAACCGCTGAGCCGTCTCTCCAGCCCGATGTTATGGTTTTAATTTGAAATGCCTGCATGGGCCCATGCTTTGAATGCTCAATCCCCAGTTCTAAGTGCTACTTGAAAGACAGTGGAGCTATAAGGAGGCAGGGTGTGCCTGAGAGAAGTGGATGACAAGGTGTGGGTCTCTGAAGGTTTACCAAAGCCCGGCTTCACAGCACAGTTTGTACATCCCGGCCAAATGTGAGGAGCCTCTGCCCAGGCTCCCACTGGCATAGACTCAACATGCCCTCGCTTCAGGATGGACTGAGCTCTCCCTGAAACAGTGAGCCATCGCTGCTTCTGTCTGGTCTCTGGTTATACCTGACCCCCAGGTTGGGTTCTAGGTCTCAGTTCTTGAACCTGTACCAGATCTGCTTATCCTTGAGTCTGTCTGCTCTCCTCATGGGCCTGGACTCCGGAGTGCTTCCTGACAAAGCAGCAGCAGGTGTCTGTAGGAGGTGGTACATGAGGCTTGTTTGTTTGTTTGGTTTTTTTATCTTGAAAAATGTGCCATTTTCACATTGTCACAGAACAAACAGAACCTTGACATATGGGCATCTATTTATGATCCTGGCATTTTTTTTTTTTTTTTTTTTTTTTTTTTTTTTTTTTTTTAGAGAGACAAGGTCTTGCTATGTATGTAGCCCTAGCTGGCTAATAATTCTGTTATGTATGTGCCTGTGTATGCGTGTGCATGTGTGTGTGTGTGTGTATGTGTGTGTGTACATGCATGCATATGTGTTTGTGCCTGTGGAGGCCACAGGGAAACCTTAAATGTTGTTCCTCAGGAACCATCTACCTTACTTTTTTGGGGGGAGAATAGTCGGTGCAATTTCAGTATTTTTAATTTTTTTAATTTATTATTTTAAGACAGGATTTCACTATATTGCCCTGGGTAGCCCAGAACTTAATATGTAGGTTAGCCTGGTCTTGAACATAGATATCCACTTGCCTTGGCCTCCGAAGTGTACTCTCAAATCAGTACATCCTCACAGGCTGTCTAGTATTATTCTTGGTGGGACTTCTCTGGGCAGTCGCTGACGAGGGGCTGTAGCTCTCCCAGGCGCTCCCATCCACACTGGAAGCAGAGGCTGGGAACCAGCGTCTTCTGACGAGAAGCCAGGGGACAGTGCCTCCCTGCCTGTCTGTCTGGAAGTTATTTTAGTGAGCTCACCTATTGTCATTGCCATCTCAGCTGGCTTTTTGATGTCCTTCCAAGATGCAGCAGGGCAAGAGGCAGCTGTTTTGCTTCCAAAGTCAGATCCATCTTCTTCCCCTCAGAGAGAGGCCTCAGCTTCCACTACTGAAAGATGCACTGTCCCTCCACTCCAAGGAGCCTTGGTCCCTTCTCTGCTTCCTCAAAGTCTTACATCCCAGGAAATGGGACACAGAGGCTGGTGTTATGAGGAAGGAGTGGCCTGGGAGAGGCTTAGAAAAACCTGGTATAGGGTGTTTCAAAGAGGAGAGATTAGGGAGTGTGCCTGCAGGGTCCAGAGTGGGGACTCAGGGTCTGGGTGGCTGGCTCATCTCCCACTTGCTGGCTGTAAGTTGTAGAAGGCCCTGTCCCTTGTCCCAACATCATTTCTGCTTTTAGAGTCCCTACCCTTCCCCATGGAGGAGGCCCTGCTAATAAGGAGTGATTTGGGAGAGAAGGCTTGCTCTTGTAGAGCATTAATTTTTTTTTTTCAGACAGGGTTTCTCTGTGTAGCCCTGGCTGTCCTGGAACTCACTTTGTAGACCAGGCTGGCCTCGAACTCAGAAATCCGCCTGCCTCTGCCTCCCAAGTGCTGGGATTAAAGGCATGTGCCACCACTGCCTGGCTTGTAGAGCATTCTTATAGGCCTTAGCTGGGCAATAGGCCCAGTCCATTCTACTGAATACTTACTAGCAGGGCATCCACTCCCTGCCAGGCACTTGGGGTCCAAGATGACTGTGGCTGTGGCTTGGCATGTAGCATGCTTGCTGTGTTGGAAGGGTCATGGTGGGGGATGACCACACCTATGTCCAATAAGTGCAATGGAGAAGGTGAAGTTTTGGAAGGCCAGATCGGTGTAGCAGGGAAGACCTCTAGAGGAGGCATCTTCTAGTCTGAGATCTGGAGGACTAGTAGGGGTTAACCAGACTGGGTCAACCCAGGAGGAGACATGGGCTGAGGCAGAGAGGACTTAGAGAGCCTCAGGAGCTCTGCAGAGTTCTTAGGAGACTCCAGGCAGCAGTAACACCAGGCCTGGAGCCCGCCAATGGGCGGATGCTCACAAATCAGACGCTTCCCTGAAGCTGCTCCTGTCCTCCTTTCTGCCCTCACCCCCACTGACCTTTCCCTGAAGCTCTGGGTGCACCCTGTTCCCATCCCTCCTGATTAGAGTATGACGCTAGCCCAGCATCCAGCCTGGGAAGGAGGGACTAATGGCAGCTGATGCTGCTCAGCCTGTCCTGGACCCCTAAGCCAGGGCTCTCAAAGGAGAGCCTGTAACAGCTCATTTGTTCTCTCTCTCTCTCTCTCTCTCTCTCTCTCTCTCTCTCTCTCTCTCTCCATTTTTCTTCCTCCTATTTTTTTCAAACATGTCTTTATGTACACAGACTGTTCTCAAATTTACAAGCGTCCTGCCTTAGCTTCTAAGTGTTAGGATTACAAGGAGGTACCACTACATCCTTGTATAAATGCAAAAAGAATAAAGAATGATTCTTTAAAGCAAAGCTGCAGGACTGGAGAGCCCTTGCTCTCTTGCAGAGGACCTGGGTTCAAATCTCAGCACCGGTGTCTGGCAGCTCACAGTTACCTGTAGCCGCAGCTCCAGGGGATCTGATTCCCTCTTCTGGCCTCCACTTACTGCGTGCACCTGTACAGACATACTTAGCAGGCAAAACACTCATAGACATAAAATCAAAATAAACTCTAAAATGTCTTTAAAGAGTTGGCATGGTGGTGTCCCAGCACTTGATGGGGTGAAGGAGGAGCATTATTAGTTTGAGGCTAGCCTGGGCTATAAACCAAGATAACATATCTCTTCCTCCCCTCTAAACCAGCTACTGGGGACTTTGAGTCCTAATGGGCAAATAAGAGTCTCTCCTCTACCCCACATCAGCCTCTTTAGAGACTTGTGAAGTGAATTGGGTGATGAGCTGGACAGACACCCACGTCAGGACCGGCATCCTCCCTCTTCAGCTTCCAGGAGAGCTGCAGGTTGCTACTCACAGATGCTGCTCACTGTGGGTGGAGGGTTGGGGAGAGGCACTGTCAGGTTCATCGGGCTTGGTGGAGAGAGAAAGGTCCAGGCTCCTTGTCTGAACCCTGACAGACTTCCAGGTGTCCTCTCCCCTCCAGGTTCCTGCAGGTTGGGGTGGGACACCGGTCATTGTGATGAAATCTCTCTATACCTCCTCCTTGCCCTGAAATCCCTTCTTTCACCAGCGACACCTTCTCTGACCCTCAAACCAAGATAGATTCCTTTACCATATGCTCATGTCTCCTCAGTAAACTTTTATAACCAGCATGCTGTCTGGCCAGTGTCTGCCTCCCCCATGAACTGTAATAGCCCCATGGGTGGGAGCAGTAGCTGATCTGATTCTCTGTTGCATTCTACCATGCCAACACGTGATTTTGAAATATTTGTCGAGAGAATAAGCAACTTTACTATGCATCTAATCTAATCCTTTAGGAAGCCGTCAACTTTACTTAGGGCTGGAGAGTGTCTCCTTTGTTCACTCAACAAATATATTTACAAAGAAGAACAAAGTCCTACCTCTCAACATCAAAATAATTCCAGACGGTTCAAAGATATTTGTCTGTGAGAAAATAAAAGCAGTAAAGCTCTAGGGGAAAGATGGGTGTGTTTTAGAGGTACCAAGGGACTTTATAAGTATAGCACGGAAAATAAAACCAGGGAGAAAAGGTTGTTATTCATGATTGCATCAAATTCCAGAGCTTTATAAGGGAAACTAATAAAGAAGCTGGGTGTGGTGGTGCATGCCTGTGATCCCCACCACTTGGGACGTGGAGGCAGGAGGATCAGGAGTTCCAGATCGCTCTTGGATACATAAAAACCTGTCAAAAAGGGTGTGTTTGGCGGGTGAGTAAGAGCAGCTGGGGATATAGCCGGGTTGATTGTGCACTTGCTTGTGTAGAACACCACCTAATCTAGCCTTAGTGACTCACGGTAATCCCAACACTCAGGAGGCAGACGCAGGTAGATCAGGAGAAGTTCAAGGTCATCCTGGGACACAAATCAAAGGCAGAGCATACTAAGCTATGTGAGACCTTATCTTTTTTCTTTCTAGATTTATTTCATTTTTAGTTATATGAACACGTCTGTGTGCGGGTAAGTACATATGAATGCAGGTGCCCGTGGAAGGCTGGAGGCAGCAGACCACCCCCAGAACCGTCATTACAGACAGTTATAAGCCGCCCGGTGTGGGCATGAGCTGCCCGGTGTAGGTGTTAGGAGTGGAGCTCAAGAGCCATGGGTCCTCTGCATCCTTTGCAAAAGTAGTGTGTGTGTGTGTGTGTGTGTGTGTGTGTGTGTGTGTGCATGTGCATGCACAAGGGTGTCAAATTTCTTCAGTTCCAGTGCTCTGAGGTAAGAGGCAGGGAAGCTCTGTAAATTTGAGGCTAGTGGGTTCCAGGTCAGCCAGGGCTGCATGGTGAGACCCTATCTCAACAGCAGCAGCAGCAGCAGAACCACAAGATCACCATCCTCATGAGACCTTGTCTCCAAAAGCTAAATAACAGTTATATGATAGGAAGCAAATTAATCTACTATAACAAGAAATTTTTGCAAATAGGAAAGTTAAAAAAAATCTAGGGGCTGGTTCAGTGGTTAAGAGCACTTGCTGCTCTTATGTTCGATTCCCAGCACCCACACCAGCTGGCTTACTATTCTCTATGACTCCAGTTCCAGGGGGATCTGATGCCTTTTTCTGATCTCCCGGGGCATCAGTCTCACACATAAAGCACAGGCATACATGCAGGCAAAACACTCAGATACATAAGATAGAAATATGTAAATCTTTTAAAAATTATTTTAAAAACAGAAAGGAATAAAAATCATATAAAATGGACAAATATGACAAACTCCAGGGAAACTGCTTTGTATTCTGTACTATCCAAGATGCAATGCTATTTTTTTTTTCCACCAGAAGTGTGACTGGGTCAAATTCATTGATTAAAAACCACCAGTTCTTGGCAAGGGTACTGGGAGGAAGCAAAGGATTCATTCACACTCACTGGCAAAACTTTCGACTTGTACTTTTTAGAGATCTTCTTGGCAATATCTGTTAAATTAAAAACAGCAGTCACCTTCTTTGGCCTCAAAATCATCCTTCTAGGGATGTGCCCAAAGGCACACGTTAGGACAGAGTGTGCAAAGCAGCGTATTTCCATGTAAGACAACAAGGAGTGCTTCGTCAGTGGGGATTTGTTACACAAGAGGCCGTTGATCCACGGACTAAGATTCTAAATACTTCAAAGACTGAGGTAGTGCTCTGTTCCTGAATACTTCCGTGTCAATTTGACATACGCTAGAGTCATCTGAAAGGAGGGAACCTCAACTGAGAAAATGCCCCCATAAGATCTGGCTGTGGGGCATTTGTAAAATTACTGATTGGTAGGGAAGGTCTCCCTGCATTTTGGGTGGTACCATCCTCGGACCAGGTCCTGGGTTTTATAAGAAGGCAGGCTGAACAAACCATAAGGAACAAACCAGTAA
The DNA here is from genome assembly GCF_011762505.2 of Arvicanthis niloticus. NCBI lineage: Eukaryota > Metazoa > Chordata > Mammalia > Rodentia > Muridae > Arvicanthis > Arvicanthis niloticus. Next base: position 42,724,793 of record NC_047663.1, read on the forward strand.
GTAAACCCTTCATGGCCTCTGCATCAGCTCCTGCCTTCAGGTTCCTGCCTGGTTTGAGTTCCTGTCCTGACTTTCTTCAGCGATGGACAGTGATATGGAAGTGTGAGCCAAATAAACCCATCCCTCCCCAAGTTGCTTTGGTCATGGGGTTTCGTCACAGCAGTAGTGACCCTAAGGAGGATCCTCTCTATGTACTAAAATGCACTGCCTTGTACAGAAGTGTGTGCTATGTACTTTCTGGAGACATGGACAGGCTCATAACATACAGAAAGGAGAAGACACAGAAACTGTGTCTGAGAATACATAACATCAGTGTTCACAAATGAAAAGCCAGGGGCCAGTGAGAGGGCTCAGCAGGCAAGAGCTCTTGCTGAAAAGCCCAATGGCCTAAGTTCAATCCTTGGAACTCACGTCCCTGGCCTCCTCCCCTGCGTTTTATTTTTTAAAGACAGGATCTGGCTATGTAGCCAAGGATCTCTTCAAACACCTAATTCTCCTGCCTCTGCCTCTATTGCTGGGATGACAGACTTTTTGTGCCACCTCCTACAGCCCTTATTTTCTATGTCTCGTATCTCAGATGTGTTTGACTTAGTGGTAAAGAATGACTTTCGAGACACCAGACAAGGCCAGCAGATACGAAGGTCAGAAACAATGGGAGGCAGTCAAGGCTGAGCTAACCACAGCCCTAAGGCTACTGCAGAGAGGAGACTGGCGAGAAGGGTGCAGCTCACAGCCTGGGTAGCCCTTGCTCTTCAGGGGAGAACGGGGCTCGGTCTGTGCTAGCCTCTTCTTCCTCTCAGTCACTGCTGTGGCCTCCTCGTGTCTGCACATCTCTGACTGCAGCTCAGCCCCACATCCTTGCCTCTCCTTTGACCACCTCTCTCCCTGTGGTTTTGCCTATGTTCCTGGGTATAGAAACCCAAGTGCAGGCTCCAGTAGTCCCTTCTGCTTGGTCTTCCTCTGCATCCAGGCTCAGCAAGTTACTGCCTCGTTGGATCCCTTCACCTAGGGGACTTCTTTCTTAGTCCGCTCTGGATTGATGATGAAGTACCTGAGTCTGTGTAGTTGATACAGAAAAGAGGTTTGTTTGGCTCACATTTCTCAAGGCTGGCATGTAAGGTTCTGGCCCCTGCTTGCCATGTGCTACACAATGCGACAGAGAAAGAGTACCATCCCTGGTTTCTCTTCCTCTTCCTATAGTCACTAAAAAGTCACCGGGGTCCATCCTCATGACCTCTTCTGATCCTAACTACCTCCCAAAGGCCCCATTTCCAAAAACCATCGATTTGGAGCTTAAGTTTCCAGCAGTCAAATCATAGTGACAGCTGAGACCTAACACAGCTTAGTGCTGCCTGGGCATAGTGGCCCCCCACCTGTGATTCTAGCCCTTAGGAGGCTGAAGTAGGAGAATGGTAAGGTCTAGCCTGTGCTGCACACTAATAGCACCCCACTCCCAGCTTGTGACTGTGACCCACTGGACAGTCTTCTCCTTGCACCACATTCCTGCTAGCCAGTGGGGCCAGCTGCTCAGTGTGGCTCGAGTCTCTTCTGCTCTCCACTTTCCTTCCTTACCACCCCTCTTTCCCTACTTTTTTGTTTGTTTGTTTGTTCATTTGTTTGTTTTCGAGACAGGGTTTCTCTGTGTAGCCCTGGCTGTCCTGGAACTCACTCTGTAGACCAGGCTGGCCTCAAACTCAGAAATCTGCCTGCCTCTGCCTCCCAAGTGCTGGGACTAAAGGCATGCGCCACCACTGCCCGGCACTCTACTTTTTCATTAGCAAAGTTGTGTCTTATTTTTAAAAAGATCCGACCTGGCAAGGGCTTGTCTTTGGTCCCAACACTTAGAAGTTAGAGGCATCAGGTCTTTGAGTTCTAGGCCAACCTGCTGTATATAGTGAGTTCCAGGTCAGCCAGAGGCAGGACTGTATAGTGAGACCCTATCTTGAAAAAAAATTAGAGCCCCTGTCTCAGGGAAGACACCCACGCAATGCTTGCCATTATTATGTGCAAGTATGTGATGGAGAGACAGGAGAGAAGAGAAGCGGAATAGCTTGAGCATTATGAAGAGAGGCAGAACTGGAGACTCAGGGGTAGTGTGGAACAGCCTGCCCTGCCACCTGAGGCCATGATGAAGCCCTAGCCTGTGCTGCTGCTGAGGACCTTGTCTGGGTCCCTGGCCATGCAGCAGCAGGAGTTTGTGTCTCTTATTACCACCAAAGGCCAAGGGGTCTGAGCTGCTGCCTGGGACCACATTCATGTCCAAGGGCTGTGCAGAGCTGCCCCTGCCTCTCACTGGCTTTGTGCCCTGCATCATGCCCGGGTAGCACATTAGTGCTGACTCTGGTGATGGGGGCACAGGTGAGCTAGCTCTAGGGCATGAGAGCAGGAGAGCTGAGCCTGATCCTTGCCAGATTTAGCATGGGATGAACTATCAGGACAGTGCTGGATGGGAGGGAGCTCCTAGTAGTGTGGATACAGGAGAACTAGCTGGCTGACCAACTCAGCTACCACACAGGCCCAGTTCCAGGCTTTGAGATGGCCTGCCCCAACATCTACCCCATCTATGAACTGCTGGAGCTTGTGAAGGGAGGGACCAGTCCTATAGATCCAAAGCTGCAGGATCTGCATGACACAGAGCAACTACAGGACATCTGAGAGGAGTCCTGGTGAAGATCCAGTATTGATGGTGTAGCAGAAGCCAGAGGCCTGGGACCAGACCAGTAGCTCATTGCAATGAACATTTGCAAGTAAAGCTGTGTGGACATACTACAGCTTCCACAAGCTTTGGTTTTGGATTTGATTTTGTTTTTTATTTTATTTTATTTTATTTTATTTTATTTTATTTTATTTTTCATTTTCTTTTAGGGGGAGGTTGCAAGGGCAGAGGGCAGATACAAAGAGATGGGGAGATGAGTGGGATTGGGGTCTGTGATGTGAAATTTGTGAAGAATCAATGAAGAAAATAAAGAATGGATCCTATTAATTCCTCGTCTCCATTACTTTGAGTTCGAACAGTGGGAACAGGCATTGAGCATGCAAACGAGAACCAGGAGAGGAGTTCCTTTGCTAGCGCCCCTGTTTGCAGTGTCCAAGACAGGCCTAGCATTGGGAAAGCTTTATTGTAGATGAGAGGAAAAGCTTCAGGTGAGCCCTAATTGGAAATTACTGATGCAGAGACTCTGGAGGTGGGTCAAGTAGAAGTGGGGCACCCCAGGGATACTGCTTATTTGTTTCCTCTTAATGTAATAAAATAACCGAGGCTGGGAAACTTACAAAGAAAAGAGGCTTATTTTGCTCAGAGTATGAGGATAAGATGTTGACCCCCAGGTAGGGATTTGGTGAGGACTCCCTGAGTCAGGCCTGTCATAATGGAGCTAAGAGAGAGAGACAGAAAGGGAGAGAGAGAGGGAGGGAGAGAGAGAGAAAGAGAGAGAGACACACAGAGAGAGACAGAGACAGAGAGAGAGACAGAGAGAGAGAGACAGAGAGAGAGAGAGACAGAGAGAGAGAGAGAGAATATGAAACAGAGGCAGGAGGCAGAGGATGATTCGGGAGTCTGCCTCACTTTTATAACAAGCATCTCAGCAGTAATTAGGGTGCCGTGAGAACTCCATTCTATATTGCTTTCTCCTAAACACACTACCCTTAATAACCTGACTTTTTCTCACTAGACACTTAAAAGTTCTGTACATACTATCTCCTAACATCGACATGGCAGACGCTAGCACCCACCATGTGAACCCCACTGAGACGTGCTTGAAATGGAGCATGGGATTACAAGCCGTGCAGTAGGACTGGCTTGGGAATTATATTTGGCTCTCTCTGGTTGGTCTTTTATTGGAGTTGGGGTGGGGGTAGGGGACTGGAAACATGGCTTCATAGATAAGAGTGCATACTGCTCACAGTTCAGCTGGCTCAGAGTTATGGTAACTCCAGCTCCGGTGGCTCTGACGTCATCTTCTGACTTGGAGAGCACTGCCCTCATGTACACAAATCTACACATACACATAGTAAAAATAAATAAAAAGTACAAACTCCTGTGTGCATTAGCGGTGGTTCTTCTAATGGTGTGATCTGGGAGATGCCCAACAACCTGCATTTCTTTTTTTTTTTTTTCCTCTTTGTTGTTGGTTATTTTTTTTTTTTTTTTTTTTTTTTTGAGACAGGGTTTCTCTGTGTAGCCCAGGCCGGCCTTGAACTCAGAAATCCGCCTGCCTCTGCCTCCCAAGTGCTGGGATTACAGGCGTGCGCCACCACCGCCCGGCACAACCTGCATTTCTTACAGTATGAAAGGTGCTATGGGCTAGTGACATGGCTCAGCTCGAAAAGGTGCTTGCACAGTTGGTAGAGTCCGTATCAGCATGCACAGAAGCCTGGGATTGAGACCCAGCACTGCATAAACTGGGCATAGCGGGACATACTTGGTATCCCAGTAGTTGGGGGGCAGACAGGAGAATAGAAGTTCAAGGACATCCTAGGCTATCTAGCAGGTTCCAGGAGACCCTGTCTCAAAAACAAAAAATAAAAACCAAACTGTGGTGTGTGTGTGTGTGTGTGTGTGTGTCTGTGTGTGTGTGTGTCTGTGTGTGTGTAAAGGGGTTGGGGGAGTCAGCCAGCTAGCCAGCCTCATGAATGCTATGCTGAGAGGCACGTGGCATCAGAGTTTGAAAGCCAGTTGACAGACCAGATGGCTGAGTAAACCTACACAGGGCCAAGCCTGGTCCACCTTGGGGTCTCTGCAGTGGGCAGCTGAACAATAAAGAAGTTCAGAAGGACCCAGCAGTGAGATGCAGTTAATCTTCTGAAACTTTAAGTTCCTTGTAGTAACTAGGGAGTGGGGTTAATAGTACTTCCGTCTAGGTGCTGGAGTAGACCTGGATGTACATTAACAGACCTAGCCAGTGCTTTGCAAAGAGCTTGCAGCTATAAATAACAATTGAGCCTCTGAACCTTGGACAGAACTGTTAAAGCTACAGAAAGGGCTTAACTTCTGGAGCATGGGGGTGGGGTGGTGGTGGTGGAGTCTGAGGCCACCAGGTGTCCTGAGCAGTGCAGGATCCAGTGGGCTAGGGGGGAGAACAGGGTGTCCACATCAAGCCTGCTATACATAACCTGACGACCCTGGCATGGCTGTGTCACAGGCTCAGATCCCACAGGGAGACCCAGATATCATCAAAGACAGGCTATCTCGAATCCTGCTGTTAAGGATGGCGTGGTGTTCTGTGGTGGTGTATGCTTATAGTCACAGCATTTAGGAGGTGGAGGCTGGCTTTGGCTAGCCAACAAGTTTGAGGGTAGCCTGGACTACATGAGACTCTAACCAACAACAGAACAAAAAAGGAGGCTGAGAGTTGCAAGTTCTTGTAATTTTATTATTATTATTACTATTGTTGTTGTGTAGAGACGTGGCTGTGTGTGATACATGCCTTCTGTGTTCTCAGCACTCAGGAGGAAGGACTGGAAAGCCCAAGGTTAGCCTTGGGCTATGTAGTAATCTCTAAATTTAAAAAGGGAAGGGGTGGTCTCCTAGACAAGTGGCTCAGTGGTTAAGAGCACTCAATGTTCTTCCAGAGGACCTGGGTTTGATTCCCAGCAACCATACAGTAGCTCACAACCACTTGTAACTCCAGCTTCAGGGGCTCCAAAGCCCTTCATAGGTATCCACAGACATGTGGTATTCACACACTCAGATGCACACCCACAGATTCATTAAAAAAAAAAAAAAATCTGATTTTTACCCTTCTGAGCCCTGAAGCCTGGATACAAGGACTAATCCTCAGAGGACTGGCCACTGCTGCCAACCACACTGTGAAGCATGATATAAATAAAAAGTAGACACAAGAAGATTCTGCAGGGCAGAGGTGGCTCAAGCCTTTAATCCCAGCACTCGGGAGGTAGAGTCACAGGTGGATCTCTGTGACTTTGAGGACAGCCTGGTCTACAGAGGGAGTCCCAGGCTAACCAGTGTGTCATAATGAGGCCCTGTCTTAAAACAAAGCAAAACAAAACCCACAAACAAATTCTTATTTTACATGTTCTTTGTGTGAGTGTGTGTGTGTGTGTGTGTGTGTGTGTGTGTGTGTGTGTATAATGTGCATTCATGTGGAAGTCACTGCTCATGGTCAGAGAGCAGCTATATGGAGTTGGTTTGGGGGATTGAACTCAGGTCATCAGAGTTACATGGTGTACTGGCTGGTTTGTATCAACTTGACATCAGCTAGAGTCGTCAGAGAGGAAGGAGCCTCAGTTGAGAAGATGCCTCCATGAGATCCAGCTGTAGGAATGTTCTCAATAAGTGACCAATGGGGGACGGCCACTATTATGGGTGGTGCCATCCCTAGGCTGATGGTCCTAGGTTCTATAATAAAGCAGGCTGAGCAAGCCATGGCAAGCAAGCCAGTAAGCAGCACCCCTCCATGGTCTCTGCATCAGCTCCTGCCTCCAGGTTGCTGTCCTAACTTCATTTTGGTGATGAACAGCAATGTACAAGTATAAGCTGAATTAACCCTTTCCTCCCCAACTTGCTGTTTGGTCATGGTGTTTCATTGCAGCAATAGAAACCCTAACCAAGACACATGGCAAGTACCTTTACCAGCCAAGCGTGTGTTCTTTCATGGCACTCTGTGGTAGGAGGGGACAATCCTCACTTGGATGGGGGCTGAGAACAGATTCTCTTTGTTGCCAATGTCTAGATATGAAGTCCCCTTGAGGCACAGTTGGTATCCCTTAGGAACTGTGGGCTGGGGACATCCTGCTGAGTCACTTCCCACTCAGAATCTCACTATCTCACCAGCAATCCTGGCACACAATATCGGTGATATTCAAAGACATAAAAAGAACAATATAACCAAAAAAAAAAAAAAAAAAAAAAGACACCTCCACCATAATGAGGACCACATAACTGCCAGATATAGTGGCACACGCATGCTGTTTCAGCAATGAGGAGTTCTGAGGCTTAAGGCCAGGAAATATGTAGGCTAAATTTGCCTCTAATTAATTAATTAAAAATAAATGTCTACTAGGTGGGGTGAGGAGATAAATAAGAAGAAAGTATAATGACATTGCAATGGTCTGTATATACTTGGCCCAGGGAGTGGCACTATTAGAAGGTGTGGCCCTGTTTGAGTAGGTGTGTCACTGTGGGCGTGGGTTATGAGACCCTCACGATAGCTGCCTGGAAGGCAGTCTTCCACTAGCAGCCTTCAGATGAAGACGTAGATCTCTCAGCTCAGCCTGCACCATGCCTGTCTGGACGCTGACATACTCCCACCTTGATGATAATGGACTGGACCTCTGAACCTGTAAGCCAGCCCCAATTAAATGTTGTCTTTTATAAAACTTTCCTTGGTCATGGTGTCTGTTCATAGCAGTAAAACACTAAGACAACATATGTTTGTGAAATGCTGTAATGAAATCCATTACATAGCATATTAACTTAAAAAATAAATTTAAAGAAGCTGAGACCATAGCTTGTCAGTAGAATGCTTGCCTGACATGCACAGAGCCCAGGTGGTGGGGTGCATACCTGTAATCCAGTATGTTGGAAGTGGAGGCAGGTAGATCAGAATCTCAAGGTCATTTCCTGCCACATAGAGACTTAGAAGTTAGCCTGGATTATATAAGAACTTGCGTGGACTTAGATTTTCCAAAACCTACTTTAATAAGGGTTCTTAAATGTTTCAACCTCTCTTCTACCCCACCCACCAGAGGTAAGGAAAGGAAAGGTTAATAGGAAACAGAGGACTGTGGACCTGTTTAGAAGTAGGTCTCTGGGGGTGATTCCAACCTTCATTGTCAGGATATCAGCAGCCCAAAACACCAAACATGAATCAGTAGCAGTGGCTAGATCCAGAAGAAACTGTGAGGGTCTGCCTAATCGGCACAAGTCTGCAGAAACAGCAAGAAGCAGCCGGAATACCATGAGAAGTTCTCTGGCAAGTTTCTTTCTATGAAGTCACGAGAAGGAAGATCAGTGAAGACCAGCAGAGCGCTGCAAGGCGTACCAATGCAAGACTGTCATCAGCAAAGACTAGTGTTGCAAGACAAACCAAGGCAAGAATGTCCTCTCACTCTCTGTGGGGTTGTAATTACATTCTTTCTAAACACCATATGCCCTTTCACAAGACAGCTTCCAGAAAAACATCACATGATACAACTGAGTCTCCAAAGAAACCGGAAATTTCCACTTCAACTTTGTCTTTAAAAAGTAAAGCGATGGGGAGTGGGCACAGAGAAGAGCCACATCACCACCATTTGGTGTAGGAACTTGGGTGCTGGGCAAGGAGACAGGGCAAGCTTGCTGTGAGTCCGTGTTTCTGTTGTGATGCTAGCTGTTTATTCGTAAATAAACATGGTGTTTTGGAGCACCTTGCCCACCCAAGCACCTGCCTCCACCCCCAGTACTACAACCTTGTCAGGCCCTGGGAAGAAGCATGTGGCAGGAAAGACAGTAGACGCCTGTGAATTGTGGGATTCCGAGCTCAGGCTGTCCTGGTGAGGGCTTAGGGGGTGCACTGTTTCCCTTTATCCTTTGCCTTCTTTCTGGACTGAGGTAAGTCCTGCCTCCCCTTGTAGTAAAACAAAGCCTCCTGGCATAGTGAACACAGGGAAGTTTTTAGCTTAAATTGGCTCACTAACTTCAACAAGGAACAGCAAGCCCTTTGGAGCACTGTGGTTCCTGGGAAGGTCCCTTCTGTCAGAGGCCCGCAGTCTACAGCAAGAGATACAAAGGGAACGAAGAGTTTGAGGTTGCACTGGCTGAGATGGTTAAAAATTCCTGGCCAGGAGACAAAGCATAGGATCTGGAGGCAGGCACGTCCCATGTGCTGGCGCAAGGCACTGGAAATGTTGGAGACTTGGAAGAAGTGAGATGGCAGCCTGGAGGTGGAAGAGGACTTCCAGAAGGGTGTGATGTGGGTTCCTTAGTGGTTCCCAGAATGCAGGAGTCAAAGTGAGTGGTGGTCTCCACGCCAAGGTAGTATGAAGAGCAGTTGGCTTAGGACTCTGTACGTAACCTATGTTACTTTTCTGGTTGTTTCCCAAATAAAACCCAGAATTATAGAACTGGAAAGCTGAGACAGTGTTTCACTACAGCATACACACAGATTTGATATTTTTTGGGGTTGAGTGTGGATTGGTATTGCCAGAGTTTGCTTATGTGTTCCATTTCAGCCAAATCTACAGGACCAGATTTTCAGGTGCTTTCATCTATACTAATGAGTAGAATGTATGTATGTGTGTGTGTGTGTTTACATATATATGTATATATACACACACAATATATATGTATATATATACATATATATATATGTATACACACACACACACACACACACATATATATGCATTAATTTAATGGGTAATGAATTGTTGTTGCAGACTTCCGATTCCTGGGAAGCTGAAGCAGGATGGAGTTTGAGGTCAGTTTGGGTTACAAAGCATGACTCTGTCCTCCAAATAATAATCAAACAAAAATGTAATAGAAGGGGCTAGAGATACGGCTCAGCAGTTAAGAGCACCTGCTGCTCTTACAGGGGACCTGGAGTCTGTTCCCAGTACCCACATGGCGGCTCACAGTTACATGCAATTCTAGTTCTAGATGATGCACTCTTCTGGGCTCCACAGGAATCCACCACACATGCTCATGATGTGCATGTGTGCAGGCAAAACATCCAAATATATACAATAAAATAAATCTTAATTTAAAAAAATATCCAGTATAGTCTATGCCTATGTACCTGGAGTCATTCTTCTAAAAGCATAACGAAGTTCTTGAATTATTGATTTGATCTTCCAGTATTGAATTCGCAGAGTTCTTTACTATGAATTCATTCAACAAGTACTTAGCACCTGCTGTGCATGGTGCACTGTTCAAAGAGTTGAGGATATAGGAGAGGGCACCGCTCGTGGGTAAGGAGATGAATGGGGGAGGGGTATGGCTTAGTTGGTAGAGTGCTAGCCTAGCATGAAGCATCCCAGATATGATCTTCAGCAATTCTTAAACTGGGTGTACTACCACAAACCTATAATCCCAGCATCAGGAGGCAAGATCAGGAAGATCTGGAGTTCAAGGCCATCCTTGGCTTCATAGTGAGTTTAAATCCAGCCTGGGATACAAGAGAACCTGTTTCAAAACCCAAACAAGTCGCTTGGCATTGTGGTATGTCTGTTTTGTTTGTTTGTTTTTTGTTTGTTTTGAAGATAGGGTTTCTCTGTGCAGCTCTGGCTGTCCTGGAGCTCGTTTTGTGAACCAGGCTGGCCTTGAACTCAGAGATTCCCTTCCTTTGCCTCCTGACTGTGCTGGGATCAAATGCACATGCCACTACTATTCAGTGTGGTGTGTTCTTTTGATCTCAGCATTTAGGAGACCGACAAAGGTAGATCTCTGGGAGTTAGGGGCAGCTTGGTCTACACAATGAGGTCCAGGCCAGCCAGTGCTGCATAGTTAGACCCTGTCTGAAAGGCAGGGAGAGCAGAACAGGGCTGCAGAGACAAGGATGCTGGGGCGCAGAAGCGTCGAGCCTGCACCACAGATTGGAATACAGAGTCAGAGTCAGAGTCTAAGTTAGACCTAAATAGGGGGCACTTCTGTGGTTCAAGAACAGAGGCTGGTTGGAATCTTAGGCCCAAGGTAGAAAGGCTGGCAGATTTGGTGTGTAGGCTTCTGGTTTCTCGAGGAAGGATGAACCAGGACCTACCGCAGAGGAGGGCAGGGAACTTTGTGTTCAGAGGAGAGAGCATATGGAATAGCTGTCCTAGAGAACAGGAAGACGAACTTTCTAGGAAAGGCTGGTGTAACTGCCAGGCCTAGAGAGTGCCAATCTGAGGTCTGTGGTCATGCGTTAAGGGGCAGTGGGTGGTAGGGCCTTGTGCTTTCTTCCAGTATCGACAGCTGCTTCAGACCAGGCGTGCAGAAGGAGGGCGTGGCTGTGTGAAAGATGGACATTAGCTGGGTCCATGGGTGTGAAGGGGAAGTGCAATTTTGCCTGCTGTCAGTCAGGGAGTGGTACAGACAGGCAACAGGCACGGAAGCACAGTCGTCAGTTGTGGTGAAGATGTGATAGTAAGGGCAGGAGGTTTTGATGAAGCTTAGGTTGGTGGGGAAGCCAGGGCTCAGGGTATATGAAGAGAAGACCCTGGTGGCCTGAGCTCTGGAGCAAACCAGCCTGAGAAGGAAATTGTCATAAGATGCTGTGCCTCGGCGGCTTCAAACCAGCAAAGATTTTGAAAGTAGGGGAGGATAAGTAGCCTAGGTTCTTACTTAGAAACTGGAAGACAAAGGGTCTTGTATTTCCTTTTGGCCTCTTCTGGCCAATTCCTCTCTACATCTCTGAGAATGTAGTTATGGTTTTGTGTGTGTGTGTGTGTGTGTGTGTGTGAGAGAGAGAGAGAGAGAGAGAGAGAGAGAGAGAGAGAGAGAGAGAGAAAGAGAGAGGCTTTAGTTTCAATCCTAAGGTTATTTTGTTGTTGTTCTTGTTCTCTCCTCTCCTTTTGGTATTTTGATACAGGATCTCATAATGTAGCCTAGGAACCTGGAACTCACAACAATCCTCCTGTCTCACTCTCCTAAGTGTTGATTATAACCCAGCACCTGACAAGAAGGCCATTTTTCAACTTGGCTCCTTTTCGAGCCTGGCCTAGATCCTGGTTCTGATCACCCTGCACCAGTGGTAAAGGTATGTGTTCTAGAATGCGTGCTATGGGTCAGGCTCTGTCTCTGGCTGGCTGAATGCCTCCCTGCTTCAGCATATGCAAACACACCTGATGGCTAGGCAGCCCTAGCTGCTTTATTCTTCCACCCTGTGGCCACTTGGAGAGAGGGACTCTTAGATCTTTTTTTTTTTTTTTCTTGAAATAGATTTTTTATTTCTTTTCATCAAAATAATAATTGACCAGCATAAGAAAAGGCTCCGAGCTTCCCTCTCAAGTTAAAAGAAAAACACCTAAAGCAGGTATGACAAATATATATGCAGAAATCAATACAATTTTAAAAGGATGCAAAACATAATCTGAGAACAATCAGTTTTACTTGTTAGAAATAATTAACATGAAGAACAAAAATTAATCAAAAGACTAAAGGTGTCATTAACAGATGGCAAGAGGTTATTGTAGGGCAGAACATTCTCCATGAGCAAGGCAAAGTTGTTAGAGAAGTAACTGTCAGTTCCTGGGAGAATTAAAACAACCAATAATAGCCATTTCAAAGGGAATGTGATTGTGAGGTGGGAAACATGACACTGTCAACTAAAGCCAAGCATGAGATTTCCGTTGACCAGCAAACTTAATTCCGTTGTATGTGCCCAATGGCAGTGAGGATATGTCTTGGCCAAGAGATGCAGCCTATGTATCCGTTCCTAAAAGCTAGTGTGCTCTGGTAAGACCTTAGCTCTTCTCTGTACTCATTTCTTGTCATTCCTACAGAACATTGATTTCAGTATTTCTTTTTTTAAATTATTGGATATTTTATTTACATTTCAGATGTTATCCCCTTCCCCCACTCTCCCCCCCCAGGAACCCCAGTCCCATTCCCCCTCCTCCTGCTTCTATGAGGATGTGCCCCCACACACTCCAACTCTTAGATCTTATTAAATATTTTTAAAGTTTTATTTACTTGTATGTGTGGGAGCACATGTGTGGAGGTCAGAGGACAGCTTTGAGGAGCTGGTCATCCTTCCATCTTTATGTGGGTTTTGGAAATTGAATCCAGTTTTGTGTGCTTTACCACCTGAGACATCTCACCCCCTACCCCAGACTCACTTTTTACAGATAAAGAAATAACGTCTTGGAAAGGTCAAAAGCCTCGCCACAGTGACATAGGTCAATCCGAATGCACAGAGAGTCATAGTCCAGTTAGGGAGATGAGTTGGGGAGCAGAATTCTATGGATTGTAGATGCCAAGAAGATGACTCTGCTGTTTTGACAGGTGTCTGTGAATTAGGTCAAGAGACCAAGTAAAAATGTGGAGAAACCAGGCTGCAGCTACAAGCGACAGCCCGAAGCCTGTGTGATGGCATATACCTAGCCCTAGGGAGGCTAAGGCAGGAATGTCGTGAGATTGGCTACTGCTCCATAGAAATAATCTGTTTGGGGGGAGGGGCATACTGGAGGGGTTAGCAAGATGGCTGAGGGAGTAAAGGTGCCACGCCTGATGCTCTGAGTTCAATCCCCTAATCCCACAGTTGTCCTCTGACCTCCACTTTTTGTGTGTACACTCGAGCGTGCGTGTGAGCACGCACACAGACACATACAAATCACTAAAGACATGTTTAAGAAATGACAGCTTAAGCGTCATGGTATGAAAGCTCCTGAGCTACTTGAGTAAGGGTAGTGAGGACCAACAGTCACACAGGATTCCGAACCTCTTCTTTAGTTCTGAGGTTCACGGATAACCAGCAGAAACCGGAGTCCTCCTTGCTTGTATCTTACTACAACTGAAGGTGTCTGTGTGTTGCATTTTCTTGAGAGATGCTTTTATTTCTATCCGATTCTTAAGTCAGAGTCTTGACTTGAAACAGCTTTGGGTAGTGATAAGCTTGAAGAGGCTGGCTAAACCCTGGCGTGGAAGGACCTTGCAGGCTTTGATCAGAAATCATGGTTCACCTCTGCAGCCCTCAGGCAGCCAGTGCAGCTGGAAAGCAATGAGGAATGGCTTGGGAAGATAGCACAGGCTCACTGTGAGCGCCATAGTCCAGGCCTTGTATTCTACCAAGCACTACTAGATGCCATGGCTGACACCTGTAATCAATCTTAGTGCCTAGGAGACTGAGAAAGAGGAGAACATGGAGCCGGAGGCCAGGGTGCATACAGCAGGCACCAAGCTGGCCTGGGGTACAGAGTGAAACTTGGGTTTCAGATGTTTCAAAAGTAGATTGCTTCTGAAATAATGTACATCTACACTCCTGTGTTGATACAGTTGGAACCCAGGGCCCTGCACATGGTAGACAAGATCTCTTCCACAGCCCTTACCTCTTAGACTGTTTTCTTGTTACCATTCCCTGTATAACACACTAGAGAAGCCCTGTACACAGCATTGGCACTGTGTGAGGTGTTCTAGATAATCAGGAGATGTTGAAAGTGTGGCAAGGTGACCAGAGGTTAAGGTAGGATACCAGCAACTGCTAGTTTGCATTTTGTTGTTTTTAATCAAACAGAGTTGGAGCTTACTTAAAAAAACAGGTTTCAGCCACTGAGAGGCTTAGCCAGCAAGAGTACTTGCTATGCAAAGTGACAACCTGAATCTCCCAGATTCCATATAAAGGTAAGAGAAGAGACTCCACAAAGCTGCCTCCTGATCTCCGCCTGCATGCTCACAGGCTAACAGTAATAAATGCAATTAAAAAGAGAAAGAAACTGGTTTTGGGGTTTTTTTTTTTGTTTGTTTGTTTTTTGTTTTTTGTTTTTGTTTTTTTTTTGTTTTGTTTTGTTTTGGTTTGTTTTTTAGTTGAGATAGTGTTTTACATATCCCAGGCTTGCCTTGAACATTTTGTAGTTGAGGATGACCTTGAACTTCTGATCCTCTACTCTCTACTTCTTGAGTGCTGGGTTTCAGGTTTATGTGGTCCTGGGAATTGAGTCTAGAGTTTTCCACATACTACCCAGCACTGAGTTACCTGAGCCCCAGCTTCAGCCCAAGAAATAGTTTTACTACAGATTTAAGCATAGGCATGAGGGAAGAGGAGGGTGCTTAGGAAAAAGACAGTGCACATTCCAAGACACCAGTGTGCTCCTCCAGACAGAATCACCTATTTTCTTTTCAAACGAGGAAGCAGGGACGGTGACTCAGAAAGTAAAGGCAGTTACTACCAAGCCTGATGACCCAGTTCAGTCCCTGGACCAGAGTTGTCCTTTGACCTGTTCTCTCTCTCTCTCTCTCTCTCTCTCTCTCTCTCTCTCTCTCTCTAACACACACACACAATTATCTCTAATATATATTAAACATATATATATATAACATATATATTAAACATATATATATATTAAACATATATATATTAAACATATATATTAAACATATATATTAAACATATATATATTAAACATATATATGTAGTCCAGGCTGGTTATAGAACTCTGAAACTGACTGTGAACAGATTCTCCTGCCTCTCTAGTGTCTGGGCCATGAAACCTTGCTTCTTGGTGGCATGTTTTTCCTTTATACCCGCCCCCCACCCCCATGTTTTTACATTGTGTGTGTAAATGTATGTCATAGCATACATCTGGAGGTCAGAGGACAACTTTTGGGAGTATGTTCTCTCCTTCCACCATGTGAGTCGTCTCAGGGATTGCCCTCATATCTTCCGGCTTGGCAGCCCACTGGCCCAGCCATCTTGCCTGCCCCCATGGCATTTCTAAAAGGCTCCAAGGTAATGTAGTTATCACTTCTCTTACGCCATATTAGGAGTGATACAGGCTTAGAGACAATTCCCAGCTTCCTTCCTATGTTCTGCTTTATCTAGCCTTGTCCAGTTTCCCTGTACCATCTCTACCTGCTCGTTCTCATCCCGCTGTGGTGAAGTGAGGCTTCCCTTGCTTCCTGCAGTACGTCAAGTTCCTGCCTCTGGGCCCTTGCATGTGGCCCCTGCTTGGAGTGGCCGGCCCTTTCCTGGGGAACTACGTGAACAGATAGCTTCGTTTCCTTATTGAGATATCTGCTCAGTCCAGTGTGGTGAACACACTTGTCATCCTATCACTTGGGAGGCAGAGGCAGGAGGATCAGGAGATCAAGGTCACACCATAGTGAGTGCTTCAAAAACAAAATAAAACCAACCAACCTGAGTTCTGTGATTGGAGACCTTTTCTGGACACTACTTTTTTTTTTTTCCTTTATAGCACCCAACACTCTATGAATTTATTGTTGACCTGTGTGTGTTCAGTTTAGATTTATTTGTATGTATGTTTATGTGTGTCTGTGTGAATGTATGCCTATGACACATGTTGTCAGCTGCCCAAGGATAGCAGCCAAGAGGTGGACGTTTGTCTAGTCCCCAGCCCTGCTGCTGCCACCACGGTGGCATGGATAGGCATGAGTGCCACAGTCCATAGGACAAGGGTTTGGAGGCAGAATATGGTCCCAAGAGCTTGAGAGGTGTCTCAGTTGGTAAAGTGCTTGCCATGCAAGCCTAAGGACCTAAGTTTGCTGCTCTAACACACATGTAAAAGGTGGGCCAACAAGACATGCCTGTGATTCCTGAGGCTTGTCAGCCAACTAGTCTAGCAGAACTGGCAACCTCCAGGTACAGTGAGAGATCCTGCCTCAAAACAACAAGGTAGAGAGAGATTGAGAAGAGATTGAGTGACCTTCTGCACTGTGGCTTCTCAAAGCATGTGTTTACAGTTGAAGCATCAGTACCACCTAAGAACTTGCTAGAAATGCAAATTCTCAAGGCCCAGGCTCAAATCTGTGGATCAGGAAACTACTGGTTCTGGGTCTATCATCCTAGGATGAAAGAGTCCTCCCCTTGATTGTGACACTGTTCAAGCTTGAAAAATCACCATTGCAGTTTTATTTCTGGGGAGTTGCTTCTCTGATGCAGGGTCTGGAGTGGTAAAAGTCAGGGCTGGGGGATGTGTAAGTATTGGCAGAGGGGTCTTGTTCACAGAATGAGGATTGTTATATCTTCATAACCCTTTGAGACAGGGTCCCTCTAGATAGGTTAGGCTGGTCTAAAGTAAGGAATCCTCCTGCCTCAGCCTGTAAGGTGCTGGGATCATAGATGCGAGCTTCCATACCTAGCTGTATCAGTAATTCTTTTTGTTTAGCTCTGTTTGATTACTTTTATTTTATGTATATGAATGTTTTGTCTGCATGTAGGTATGCATAACCAAGGGAATACTTGATGCCCACAGAGGTTAGAAGGCATCAGAACCCCTAGAATGGGAGTTACAAATGGTTGCGTGTGAACCATCACATGGGTGCTGGGAACAGAATACCTTATCCTCTGCAGGAGCAAGTGCTCTTAACTGCTGAGATATCTCTCTACCCTGACCCTGTTTTGAGGCAAGACCTCATTATATATGTAGCCCAAGCTGGTCTTGAATTCACTATTTGACCAGATTGATCTTGAACTTACAGAAATCCTCCTGCCTCTGCCTCTGGAGTGCTGAGATTAAAGGTGTGCACCACACTTGGCTTCAATTTCTCTCTGTCTCTCTTCAAGACAGGGTTTCTCTGTGTAGCCCTGGTTGTCCTGGAACTTGCTCTGTAGACCAGGCTGGTCTTGAACAGAGATCCTCACAGAGATCCTCCTGTCTCTGCCTCCCGAATGCCACTGCCATCTGGTTTGTTTTCACTTCGTTTTTATTGCTAGAATGTGTGAGGTGGACTGACAGGAGAGAAGGGTGAGCAGGTGTGGTAGAGTTTAGGTGTTGGATTAGGGCAGACTGGGAAATACTGCTGCTAAGACCACTGACTGCTTAGGCTTAGGGTCTCATCTAGACAAATGTGAGGTTAGAAAGGAGCTAACATGTATACACGATCACACATGCCAGTAGTTAATCTGGGTGCTGTACAAACACAACCTTCTTTTTAGAAACCCTCTGGGCTAGATGGCTATGACAACCCCATTTGACGTGAAGGGGGAACTTGAGCATTCAGAGGAAAAGCCATTTGTCCAAGCTCACATACCGGGTAGTGGAGTGGTGGGAATCAAATTTGAACCCAAATTCTCTCTGCCTTGAAACTCTTAGAAGTGTTCCCATGTGGCATCTTGCAAGGTATGGGAAACTTATTTTGTTGAACAAATAAAACACAGAAGAAAGAAAGTCCTTTCTCCTTGCTTGCACAGTAACTTTGGTGTGACAATTCAGGGTCAAGCTCTATGTGAACACAAACACAACGCAGAATCAAATGTGAGATTTAGATGAAGGTGGGTGTTTCTTTTTCTTTTCTTTTGACAGTGTTGGAGAATCATACCTAGGGCTTTGTGTTTGCCAGGCAAATGTTCTGCCGATGAGTGCATTCCCATACATGGTAACCCCTAAGCTCACACAAAAAATTTTGAGACCCTCAATATCCCACAAAACAGGGTAGTTATCTGGATCTGAGACATCAGCCCCTGCCCCACCCCATTCGCCGGTCTTGGGAAACTACTGATGTGTGCGCTTGCGTGTGTGAGAAGGGCGTAGTAGTGGGAGATTGGGGGTAAAGGAACTGAAGGGGATTGGGAATCAAATTCCCAAGACCACGACGCATACGAATTGGAGCAGGCGCAGAGCAGCCCCTTCAGGGCGTCAGGCGGGGCCAGAGTGCGGGCGGGGCCCCGAGGGCGCGGGCCAGAAGGCAGATGCGAGGCGCGGACTACAAGTCCCAGAATGCACCGCGGCCCCGATCCGGCCCCCGCGGTCGCTTAAAGGCTCCCGCAACCACAGCCGTCGGGTCGCTGAGGCTTTCGCTTTGCCGCCGCTTCTGGGCGGTAGGAGGAGCGGACTGGGCAGCCGGCTTTCGGGACTGCAGGCTTCGGCGGCGCCGAGGGGCGCTCCTAGTGCAGCCTTCCCGGCTCGGGGCTTTCCTGCCGAGGCGCCCGTGTCCCCGGGCTCCTCGCCTCGGCCCCCAGCGGCCCCGATGCCGAGGCATGGATAGAGCGGCGTTGCGCGCGGCAGCGATGGGCGAGAAGAAGGAGGGCGGTGGCGGGGGCGCCGCGGCGGCCGCGGACGGGGGCGCAGGGGCCGCCGCCAGTCGAGCGCTGCAGCAGTGCGGCCAGCTGCAGAAGCTCATCGATATCTCTATCAGCAGTCTGCGCGGGCTGCGCACCAAGTGCTCGGTGTCCAATGACCTCACGCAGCAGGAGATCCGGACCCTAGAGGTAAGGGGCCGTTGCGCCCCACGTCCGGACCCGGCGGTGGCCCGGGAGCCGCCCCACTGCTTTCCTTCCCGAGTTGCATCCTGCAGCCGGGTTTGCTGGCTGGAGTCGTCCTCCCTTGCCCGAGCTCGCTGATGCGGCAGCGTGAAGACCTACGACCAGCGCTCACTTTGGAAGAATTTAGGGAAGGGGGGGGTGTTAGTGTGGGAATGGATCGAGTCTCCAAGACCAGCGTGCACACGGGCATCCCACTGCAAACCCCTTTCCGCCCTCATCCCATTTCCAGTGCCCAACAGTAGTCATTGTCCCACTGAATCACGCGCCGGACTTTTCTCCGTGTGCTTTATGTCCGGTAGCGTGGGCTGAGGTGATGGGGGGACGTCCCCTGAAGTGTGAGCATCAGTCGGTGGCACTGACTTTCCCCTCACTCGCCGCCCTCCTTGTTGTCCGTTCCTTTCCTTTCCACCAGGTCTCTACCGCTTTTCAAAAAGTGTTTGCTGAAACAGCATTTTTGCTGTTCGGGCGTTGGGGTGCTTTTCTTTGGAGATGTCACAGCGGTTCACTGCTTAAAATGAAATTACTTCCCTACTCCACCCCAAACATTGAGCTTTGGCCTAGGAAGGATTATACTGGGGAAGGGAACCTTTGGTAAGAATAGGCTACTTACAGGGGTTGCTGACAGAGATGACTGGAGCGCATTGAAGAAACAAGATGTGTGAGCTCTCTTCTCTCAAATTATAGTTGGGAAGTGCAGCATTAAAAGGATTTGGGAGAACGAGCCAGAAAGGTGGTTGGGATTTCAGAAGGGGAAGCTCCCCCACCCCCTTACACATTGGAGGAAAACTAGTGCCTTCCTAACTTGCTTTTGCCCAGAGACTTGGAAGGCCTTTGAAAGTGAAGGGGTCAGTTAATAACTCTGGCTTGAAGAAGGATCTTTCCTCACTGGAGTTGCCACATTTGGTGTCTGTAGGTCTGAGGATGTCTTATTAGATACATAATCTCTCTCTCTCTCTCTCTCTCTCTCTCTCTCTCTCTCTCTCTCTCTCACACACACACACACACACACACACACACACACACACACACACACACACACACTATTGCTAATTGCATCTGCCAGCTGTCATGGAGCCAGCCGGTGGTGGCTGTAATTATTACAAGTCCAGTCCTCCCTCCTCTCACACCACAAGCCTGAATCCTTGTTTGATCCAAAATGCTCAGGGTGACTCTCCCTTAGTTGTATTTTCATAAAAGCCATGAAGCCAGGGACATTGGGAGACTCCAA
Source organism: Arvicanthis niloticus (assembly GCF_011762505.2). Lineage (NCBI taxonomy): Eukaryota > Metazoa > Chordata > Mammalia > Rodentia > Muridae > Arvicanthis > Arvicanthis niloticus. The sequence continues at coordinate 42,744,875 of NC_047663.1, forward strand.
ACAGTGCTGGCTATTATTATTGTTTTTTGTTATGGTTGCTATAGCAGGGCTGACCAGGGCTTTGCTTTAAAAACAAACCCAACAAAGCCCTGCACTGGGCTTTTCTGTGTGTGTGGATTTCTTGAACACAGCTGAGTGTGTGTGTCCAGCAAAGTTCACTTTTTAAGCTGATACAGTAGGAGGCCTGTGTGCCATGGTTCTGGGGTCGCTATCCTGCAGTGTATATCTGTTAGATTGCTGTGTTGTTGGACTGTAGCATGTTCTGTGTTGGCCTTTGTGACTCCTCCCCAGGTCCTTTTGAGGTGCTCCTGGATCCCAGGGTATATGTAGAATGGCTTAGTCTTTATTCTCTGCAAATTCTCTTTGTCCTCCAATGTTGCACATTTTGACAAAGTTGTGGCATCAGATACCCCAGAGTCTCCAGCTGTTCAGGCCTCTGAGCTGGTTAGGCAGCAGCCTCCCTACTGGGTGCATTGTGAGGTCATCCCTGGTGGCTTCTGAAGGCCTAAGGGCCATTTGCAGTGTGAACAAGACACATACCCTGTTCTTTGCAGTGTATTTGAAGAGTCCTTCTGGTCCCTGAAAAGACAGGACTTTGGATGCCATTTCAAATGGGAATTTTGACCTTGGAGCTGGTTCCTTAGGATTATAATTGGCTAGTTTGGGTGAATCACTTTATCTTTGGGGCCTTAGCTCTCCCATCTGCTCTGTAAGAGATGGAGTGGTTCCCTTCACTCTGTTTCTGATAAGCTCTGCATGTTGTGGTTAAGTGATGGGCATGGGGGCTGGGCAGGTTGGACTAGATGATGACTCTGTTGGGTTAAGTTAATGTGTATCCTAGTCTGTGTAATGTCCCTATTTAAGAACAGCAATGGACAGGTTATGTAGGAGATGCCTTCATTACAGTGAGCATCTTGACCATAGAACGTGCAAGGGAACAGAAAACCCACACAGCTTTCTAATCCTGTTTCTGTCTAGATGACCTTGGGGCAAGCCAGATAACTTCAACTCTCAAACTTCCCCACCTGCCTGTAAAGTGTGAATGGAGTGCTTTTACCTGTAGTGTTTGGTGGAGTCTGTGTCTGCCTATAAATGTTTCCTGGACGGGGCCTGGTGACATCCGTGCACAGGGCACTTTTAGAAGAAGAGGTGCATAGAACTGATTTCCTACAGGTGATGACATAGGGCAGGAAGCAATCCAGGAAGGCTGTATCAGGGCAGCCCACTCTGCCTGCGGTCAGCAGTAGAAAGGCAACTAAGCCAGGCCAGTCTGAGGAAGCCAGAAGAGGGAGTCAGAATCCCTGGAACTGGAGTTACAGGTTATTACCTGCCATCTTGAGTCCTTTTCCCAAGTAGCACCATCTGTCAGCCCCAGATTTCTGGGGGAAAAAAATTATATATATATATATATATATATATATATATATATATATATATATATATATAACCTTGAGACAGGTGTCATTATGTAGCCCTGGCTGAACTCAGCATATAGATTAGGCTGGCTTTGAACTCATGACTATTCTCCTGTTTCTGTCTCTTGGGTGCTAGGATTACAGGTGTTTGGCTTATACAAGTGTATCAGACTTCTGACAGAATCTCAAGAGGCACAGGACACTGGCTATTCTTAGCTAAACTCTTAGTGGGACTGACTGGTTGTCATAGGATGTCCCTTGTAGGACCCTGACCAGGGACAGACTGCTTGTGAAGATGCCAGGTCATGGCCCTTGGAAGTGTCCAGTGGAACTGCTAAAAGTAAAGGGATGTGCTTATTGGCCAGGCCTTCCATCACTACCTGTGTGTTTACAGCAACCCTAGCTGGTGGCTTACCTTGGCTCTGGTAGGTGGAATACCCTCCTGGTCTTTGGGTAGGAGGGGTGTGTTCAGTCTAAAGCGGTCATCAGGCAGTGAACAGCAGGCTCCACTACATGGCTGGCAGAGAGCTCTTCCATGTGGGCCCTGAGTTAGGAATCCTTTAGAAGCCATCAGTCTGACCTACTGGCTCCATAGGAAACATTGCCAGAGTCTGGGTGACTGTTCCCAAGTCAGACCTTCCCAGAAAGATCTGACTAGAACCTGGTTCTCTTTTCCTAGCTCAGGTAGTGTCATTTCTCTTCCTCAGTTTTAACCTTTTGCCTGAGAGACTCCAATTATTACCAAAGGGACATAGAGCTGAGGGCCCGAATCCTTTGGTGTCCACTTTCATCTTGGTGACTTCTACCCTGGACGGACACACTTCCCAACGCCTTCAGAGAGGCCTAAGGAGGACGTGCTGTGTGTGAAGGCTGCGAGCCCAGGCAACCCTGGATGCTGGAGGGAGGGAGGCCTTATCACATCTGCACCCAGGACCTGCAGGCTGGGGATGATGCCTCCTAGCTGCAGGGCTGTTCCTTCTCAGACACCTGGTTTGGCTCATAATCCTGGGAAGCTGCATTCCATTCCAGATGCTTCCCTACCTGCCTGCTGGCTGTGATACAGAGAGGGACCATGCACAAAGGTGCCTGTGGTAACACTGACAGCATCTGCAGACGTGAGGAAAGGTAACAAAGCCTTGGTTGAGTCCTTAAGCTGAGCCTTACATTTTGTCATTACATTTATTTATGGCGTGTGTGTGGTCAGAGCACAGCTCTTGAACCAGTTCCTTCCTACCATGTAGATTCAGAGACTCAAACTCAGGTTGTTGGGCTTGGCTGGAAGTCCTTTTACTCCTCTGAACCCTCTTAACAGCCCCCTAAGCTGTGGTTTTTTTTTTTTTTTTTATCCTTATAAAGCAGGTTGTCTAGTGTCATTTTTACATTTAGTTCAAAGGGTGTCCACTTCACCTGGGTGACTTTTACCCTGGACAGACCCACTTCCCAACTCTCCTTTACAGAGGCCTCAGGAGGATATGCTATTTGTGTAAGGAGGTCCCAGATGCTGTAGGGAGGCCTTATCTCATCTGTACCCAGGACCTGCAGGCTGGGGATGCCGCCTGGGGTAGAGGTGGACTGCATCCTAGCTGCAGACACACCAGGGCTCATGGGAGCAACCTCTGCAAAGAGAGGGTCCAGGTACATGAGGAACATTCTTGAACACGCTCCATGTGAAGTTCTCCAGTGTCATTATACTGGTCATTTACTGCAACCTGGGAGATTTCATTCCCAGTGTGAAGATTTGGTAACTGAACTAGGAGAGCCAGAGAGCCTGAGTTTAGTAGATAGTTGAGCCTGAGTTGATCGACATTGAACTTGCAGCCATCCTTTTGCCTCAGCATCCCCAGTGCTGGAGTTGTAAGTATGTGTCACCACTCCCATGTCTCACCTTGCAAACTTTCCAGCTTCCTCTAGAAACCTTGACGGGGGAGGACTGGGGGAGGGCCTTTGGTCAGTCGTGAACGCTGAGGGAATGGATGGTCAGTAAGAGAAAGGACTGGCTCAGTATTGGTTCACTTCCAGCCCACTGGATCTGTGAGTGACTGCCCTGGACAGCCTTTGAGTCCGAACGTTGGACGGCTTCCCTCCCATTTAGCTCTGCACATCCTCAAAGCAGGTGGTGAGGCAACCGGCGCCTCTGGTTTCATTCTGAGAAAGGAGAAGCTGCTTTGAGATGGGCTTACTCATATCTTGTTGTTTGAGATAGGGTCTCTCTATGTAGCTCAATGTAAGCCTGGCTGTCCACGAACTCACAGTGATCTGCCTGCCTTTCCTGCCCCAGTGCTGGGACTGAAGGTGCACTCCACCATGCCTAGCCCACTCAGTTTTGTGTTTTTTTTTTTTTTTTTTAAATAGCTACCTGCTTTATTCTTTCTGAGCAACTCTGAAGCACGGGTATATCTTCTAACTTGCTACTTTTAATTGCAGTGCTTGAGATACACATTGGCGCCTGCCCCCTCTGCACAAGGGAAGCATAGAGCTAGATAACAGCAGAATCACCTGCCAGAGCCAAGCCCTGGGATCAACCTTGGTTCTTTTTCTTTTTCTATTTGCTCCTCCTCGCTCTCGACTGTGGTGCGCACTCTGTACTCTGGGAACTTGCAGTGCATGCCTTGTTAATATCTCTAGATCACGTGCACTTTGTAGTGGCCCGGTCAGTGAGCCTACCGTGCATCCATACCACACAGTCCTTTAACCAGATCCCACTTTTCTTGACTTTTTGAGACAGGGTTTCTCTGTGTAGCCCTGGCTGTCCTGGAACTGGCTTTGTAGACCAGGCTGGCCTCGAACTCAGAGATCCACCTGCCTCCTTCTTCTGAGCATTGGGATCAAGGCATGCACCAGCACTGTAAGGCATGTCCCAATTTTTAATGCTTGCTTATTTGGACTTTTTTTTAATACTTTTGTTTTGTCATGCTGATATATCTTCCTACAGGTAAGATTTTGCTGAATTAAAATGTTTGAATGCCTTTAGTATCTGTCCACTTAAATTAAAGAATTATTTATTTTTATGTGTATGAGTGTTTTACCTACATGCACGTATACCACATAGGTGCCTTGTGCCCTCAGAGGTTGGAAGAGAATGTCAGATCCTCTCAAACTGGAGTTTACAGATGTATGAGCCACCACATAGGTGCTGGGGCTCAAACTTTGGTCCTCTGGAAGAGCCACCAGTCCTTCAGCCACTGACCACATAGCTAGCTAGCTAGAGAACGAGAATGTGCAGATGTGGGTGTGTATGCCACAGTGAAAAAGTGAAGGTCAGGGGACAACTTGAGTTGGTTCTCTCCTAACACTGTGCAGGTTCCAGGATCAAGCTCAGGTCTGCCTACTTGGCGGCAAGCGCCTTTGCCCAAGCAGAGTGCCTGTTAGGGAGAATGAGCAGAGTGGTTGGCAGTGCTGAGCTGGAGGCTCTCCCCTGAGTGACACATGATAGTGCCTTGAACTTGCCTGACTGACAGGGAAGATGTATGGCTTGTCCTAAGGAATTCTTGTAAGAAAAAGAAATAGCTCGTCCCTCTCTCCTCCATCCAGTCTGAGGGACCCTGAGGCTTAGGTGGGATTTTGGAAAGCTGTCTAAAGTATCCTATGTGGGCCTAGCTCGCCCCAAATGGATATATATACTTTTTTTTTTTTTTGCACCGCCACACCCAGGCTGAATGGACTGCCTTTGTCCCTGACTGTTCAAGGCTTGCTCACTGACAGCTCTCCTGAAAACTTTCCCTCCTGTAGAGCCTGGAGTTGGGAAACTTCATGAAGATGTTGAGGGTTTCCCCCCCTATCCATTGATGGTTTTACTGTCAAGATAATTGTAATGACACTCTTCACCTTCCATGTCTGCATTCACAAAGTGGGGTGGCATCTCAAGTTCAAGGCCAACCTGGACTCTAGGCTATAGAGTGAGTTCCAGGCCAGCCCGTGGGCTGTATGGTGAGTGAGGCCTCTGTCATGTGGCTTGCTCACTTTCCAGTTACTCAGAAAAGTATAACTTTCCTCTTTTTATCTCTTTTTCTGGATACTGGCCAAAAGCCTGAACTTACTTTCCTGAACATCCGGGCCTTCTCACTTGCTCCCAGAAGCACCCGCTCTGGTCCCTCATGCAGCTGCTCACAGCTTCCATGGCTGAACTGGATCACTTTCTCTCTTCCTCATCTCCATCTCCCTCCTCCCAGCTGCTCCACAATTTATAGCTTGCCTTGTTTCTCCTTCACAGTCTCAGAAAACTGTTCTCCAGCTTTTTTTTTTTTTTTTTTTTTTTTTTAGAAAAAAAAGGAAGAAAGACAGAGAGAAACATTTTTTCTAGTTATTTCCAGATCCTGTGAAGACCCTGCTACCCCCTAGGCAGCTCACCTCACATCTGTGGAAAGCAAGGTCCTCCCCAACACTGGGTTGTCAATGGAAAGCCTGCAGTTGGAACTGTGTGGATACCTGTTTCTGACATTCTCTTTTGGCTTCTTTTCCTATTTTTTTTTAAACCAATAATTAGTACCATTTGTTTTATTCACTTTGCATCCTAATCGCTGTCCCCCCTCACCCCTTCCACAGTCCCTCCCTGCTCCCCTTTTCCCATTCTAAAACCCAGGTTGGAAGTACAGAGGTTTACTCTGAGGCCAGCTGTTGAGATAAAACAAAAACTCTTGTCATGAATTCTCACGCACTGAGAAAAGTCTCGATCTAGACTACTCCCCCACCCCCACCCGTGGCCGTCATACCTGTGTGTTCCAGGATGTCTGTATTTCTGTGTTCCCGTGCTGGTGGGCAGCAGAGCATCTTTACTGGGAAGATTGCCCTGTTGAAGCCATCCTGCTTGCATGCAGCTCCCTCCCCCCCTCCTTCATTTTTCTGCCCTGGGAATAATGACAAGAATGATCTAACATTTGCATTCACAATTTTGAGGGGGGAAAAAAGGGAGAATAAAATATGCAGTACAGGAACCAGCCAGCTCTGATTAGGAAGAATAAATTTCCACACAGCACCAACTGCAGGCTTATATTGGCAGGGTATTGATCAGGAGGGTTCTGCTTTCCATGGCTATGAACTGGTGATTGTGTGTGTGGGGGGGGTCTCTGCCGTATCTGCAGGCTTTGAAACTAACTTAACTGATTAATTTGTTTTTGTTTTTTCAGACTCTAACTAAATAGTCTCCCTATTTAGCTCCCATTGCCTAGAACTTGCTGTCTAGACCAGGTGGTTCTCTAAGTTGCTGTGATTCCTCTGGAACCTTAGCCACCTGTGTGCTGGGATTTCATGTCTACACCACCTTGCTCAGCACACACAGTTTTATTGAAAAAAAAAATCAGATCATCTTTTTTCAAGGTTTATTATTTTATGTGTATGTCTTACTTAGTCACTGTTCTGTTGCTGTGAAGAGACATCATGACCACAGCAACTCTTGGAAGAGAAAGCATTTAATTTCGGGGCTTGCTTCCAGTTTCAGAGGGTTAGTCCATTGTCATCATGGAGAAGAGCACGGTGGGCCTGGTGCTAGAAAAGTACCTGAGAGATACATTCTCATCTACAGGTGGAGGGGAGGGGGGGGGAGAGAAAGAGAGAGAGAGGGTGGTATTTAAGCATACCCCTCCCTAATGTACTTCCGACAAGGCCACACCTCCTAATCCTTCTCAAATAGTTCCACTCCCTCATAACGATTCAAATAATATAAGTAAGTCATTCTTACTCAAACCACCACAATGTATGAATGTTTTGCTTGGATGTATGCTTGTGTGCTGTGTGCATGCCTGGTACCCGAAGAGGCAAGATTCCCTGGAACTGGAGTTACAGGTGGTTGTGAACAGATATGTATGTAGGTGCTAGGAACTAAACTGGGGTCCTCTAGAAGAGCAGCCAGTGCTCCTAAATGTGGAGTCATTATCCAGCCCCAGTTACAGGTCATTTTTAAAAAATGATCTGTAAAAAATGATCATTTAAAAAAGTGATCTGTGTGTTTTCTCTCTTACAGAACAGAGGCTTAGACTATTGTCCTACTAAGCCTGGGCTTCATGTGACCTTTCCCATGTTGCAAGATGCTCCTTTGAAAGAGGGTTTTAAGTAGACAATGTGTGACATTAGTGTGTTGAGGGAACACCTTAGCCTTGCACCTTAGCCCTGAGCAAGGAAAGAGACTGTAGGCTGAGGTCGGACCAGTGTTGTGTTGGTGTTCTAGAGACTGGAGGTCCCTTTGGAGGTGGAAGGCAGGGTTTGGTGACGGCAGGGAGCCCAAGCTCCAGTGGACCCAGTCATAGGGAAAAGTGGCCTTTTGTTGGGGGAGGTGGTTTAGATGTGGTGGCACTTAATCTTTGCACGTTGATGCTCAGAGAGTTCTGCATGCCTGGACATCCCCCTCCCTCCCTATTGTCCCTCACCCCCACCCCCCTCATTCCTGGTTGGACAGAAAACAAAGCAGGAGACATACAGATGGCTGTGGGTGCTTTTGAGCCTGGGGCTGGAGGGGAGGGGAAGGGCTGGGCTGCAGACAAGGAATGCTTTTTAAAACAAAAAAGGAAATGCTGGCTCGGAAGGAGAGGAAAGGAAGCAGCTTCCTCTTGCTGGTGGTGGCTTTGTGTGTGTGTGTGTGTGTGTGTGTGTGTGTGTGTGTGAGAGAGAGAGAGAGAGAGAGAGAGAGAGAGAGAGAGAGAGAGAGAGAGAGAGGCAGAGAGAGGCGGAGTTCTTTCTGTCCCCTAGGCCTGAAGAAGCTGACTGGGACAGCTGTGGGGACTCTCCAGCCTTCACTCCCTCTCTGTTGCCTGAGGTTTCAGAATTACAAGGTTGATGCCACCCCACCTCATCCTCCCCAGATTGTCAGATCAAATGGCGTGCGGTTTCCAAATTGCCCCTCAATACCTGCTACAAAATGGATGTGTCATGGTAGCTGACATTTTACTGCTAGGAGTGTTCTCTGGCATGCGGTCCTTACACCACGTGCTTGCCGCAGGCCCTCCCGTCATCCTCATTTGCAGAAAAGGAACCGAGGCACAGAGAGCAAGAGCAAGAATTTGCACAGCAAAGGAGGTGCAGAGCTGTCATTGAACCTGGATGCTTTTTTTTTTTTTTTTTTTTTTTTAATATGGCCTCAGGTAGCCCAGGTTAGCTTCAAAGCTCACTTTGTAGCTGAGAATGACCTTGAACTTTTGAGGTTCCTTCTTCCACCTCCCAAGTGCAGGGATTATAGTTTTGTGTGTATACGTGTGTGTGTGTGTGTGTGTGTGTGTGTGTGTGTGTGTGTACACACGTACAAACACACTTGAGTGAGTCAGTTTCCCCCACTTTCACGTTTCCTGGGGTCAAACTCAGGTCCTTACGTGTGCACAGCAAATGCTTTACCTGCTGAGCTATCTTGTAGGCCTGGGCTTTTTGTTTGTTTTTTATTTTAATTTTGTTTTTAATTATGTGTCCGTGTCTCTGTGTGGTATGTGCCAGTGAATGCAATGTCTGTGGAGGCATTGGGTCCACCTGGAGCTGGACTTATCAGCAGTTACAAGTCGCCTGACATGGGCGCTGGGACCTGAACTTGTGTTCTTTGAAAGACCATTAAAAGATGGCTCTTAACCACAGAGCTATCTCTCCATCCCTTGTTTGTTTGAGACAAGATCTCTGCACTTAGCTCAGGTTGGCCTCTGAACTCAAGATAATCCTCCTGTCTCATCCACCTGTGTTTTGGGATTTCAGGAGCATACCACTGTGTTTTTAAACTTTATTATGGAAATGTCCAAGCATACAAAGGTAGAGAGAAGTGTGTTGAAAGACACCCCCCCCCCCCACACACACACTCGATAGTGATTCCCCACCAGAGGAAGCCCATAGGAAGCAGCTTTGGCTAGCCTTGATCATCTCCCTTGTTCACTCTGAGGAAGCCTACTTGTGAAGTGGTGGCCCTAGATAGTTAGTTGGTCTCTGGGAAAGCAAGACAGAGCTATGCCTATGTCCCTAGACTTGGAGGGCTCTCCATCTGGTGATCCCCAAGCTTGCTCTACTCTGGTCTGTCAGTACTGCTGGGTGGTCTCCTGCTCTGGCCTGGTCCTCTCAGTTATTGGGGGACTTCCTTATTCTCACGGCCCTCCCCCACCCCAAGACCTAGCTAGGAGTCTGAAGTCATACTGAGTGTGGCATGTGACATGCCCGGATGGTCTGTCCACTCTTTTCCATGGCTCAGGCATATTTTCCTACTTTTCCTTTATCTATGTCATTAGGTAGATGAGTGTGCATAATTAATTAATTAAACTCAAAGCGGCAGGGAGATGCTGACCCCTACCCATCTCTGCTGATCCAGACTGGCTGAGTTCCAGTACCCTAAAGGTACCTCCTTGGCTTCTGCTGCTTCAGAAGCCTGGTTTTGCTAATTGTTCTCTCAGTGCTTTTCTCTGGGGTCTCTGGACGACAGCAGTGGTCTGCTTCTGGTCCTGTGGGTTTCTGCTGCATTCTATTGTTTTCAGGTGCTGTGTCACCTTTGTTGGCTATTGGATGTTTTTGGATTTGACTTCTCAGGCACAGGTACAATGGCCTTATGGGAAGGGCTACTCTGAGGGCACAGGGTGTGCATGGGCTGTGAGGCCAGTGTGGCATAGTCATTTCCTGACTGCTTGCTAGCTCTGATCTTAAGGCAAGCTGCTCAGCTCTCTGTATAATTTTTTTCTCAGTAGATAAGATGCTATTTTGGATCCTGTGAGAAACTTATCCAGATACAGAGGGTGTGTAAACTAGAACCCAGTGTTTAAGAAGAAATTCCACGCACATACACATTTTCTTGCTTGTCATTAATGAACCCTTTTGCAGGCTTGGGGATCAAACCTAGGGCCTCACACATGACAGACAAGTGCTCTGCACCGAGTTACATTGGGCATGTTGTCATCTTCCCACTTTTTATGTTTTGAGATTGGGTTTCATACAGCCGCCCAAGCTGACCCTTCAACTTACTCTGTAGCCCGGGCAGGCCTTGAACTTGTGAGCTGAGATCTCCAGCGTAGCTGAGTTTTCAGGACTAAGCCTCCAGGCCTGGCTTCTGCTTAGCATTATTTTAAAGCATGTCACCTTTCTCAGTTACCTTCAGTTCTGTCATTTTAATTGTCATGTGATACTGCATACAGTAGTTGTGATGTCACCTGCCAGATATTTTCCCTGGTTTTGGACATTTTAGTTGTTTCCAGAATTCTGCTGTTTAAATAGTCCTTAATCAGGCATCTCTTTTGTTCCTGTTCTGAATTCATATCCTTCGGATTATTCCCATGAATGGAATTCTTAGGTTAAAAAGAGTCTGTCTGCCTCTGTCTGTCTCTGCTGTGTACTCCCCGCTACCCGTCTTTATGTGTAAGTTTCACAACGGCCAGGATGGTCTTAAACTGTTAATCCTTCTGCCTCTGCCTCCCAAGTTCTGGGGTTCAGGGTGTGTTCCCACTCCCAGTTTTCTCATCTCCTCTATTTGTCTGTGAACTTCTTCCTAACCTCTCTATTGGCAGGCTTTTTTTTTTTTTTTTTTTTTTTTTTTTTTTTTGCCTTGTTAGATCATTCTTCATTTTGCATTTGCTCCTTATTTCTCCTGTGTGCGTTCATTCGGTGGTGATTGAGCACCTGCTCTGAGCTGAACACTGCCTTAGACTGGGGAAAGACAGGCAGGGTGGCAGAGGGCTCCTGTAGGGAAGGAGACAAATGACAAGCCAAGGACAGAGAGAAGTGGTTTGAGCCAAGGAGCATGGAAGTGGGGAGTGTGTGTGTGTGGGTGTTGGGCCTTAGTTTGGGATTGGGATGGTGGGAAGGGGGTGTTTCCAGCAAAGGGTGTGTGTCCATGAATGGATGGAGTCTGGAACGTGAATTCCTGCAGTGGGGAAGAGGGCCTAGGTAGAGGGACTGTCTTCTGTAATAGCCAGCCGTGAGGCAGGAATGGGTACTTGGGACACAATGGTGACAGAAAGGCTGTTTTCCCCACCCTGTCTTCTTAGCCTTTTTCTGGACACTGCTTTGTGGCATGGCACAAACCTGTCTGAGACTCTTATTGACTCTAGCAAGTTGGCTGGCTGGTCCAGGGCATATGAGGCTGAGTAAACGTGCAGGAGGTGTTGGTGAGGTGTGAAGGAGGTTGAACACCCCCACTCCCCACCCCCACCCCACTCCCCACCTCTGGCTGACTCATCTCTGCACCGAGGTGTGTAAGATCTTGGGAAATGCACCTTGTGCTGCCAGCCTTCACTGCGGGGATGAGAGTACTGTCCCAGCCCTGCTGGGGGTGCCTTGGACCTCTGCCAAGGGAGGAGCTGGGAACTGAGGTGGCCAGCTCTGATGCAGGGCTGCTGAGACCAGGTGTGGTTATCTGGCAGTCACTTATGGGAAACAGTGCCTGAGAAGTAGACTTGGGAAACCCCCTTCTTCCTCAGCTGCCCAATCTTCACTAACGTTTTGGCTTTAGCTTCTGCCAGGAACATAGTCCTGGGGATGCTGGGCTGTGCTCTGCTCTGCCCCTTCTCTTCCTCCCTGACTCCCATTTGGGATTTGTGCATGCTAGGCAAGTATTCTGCCATCTACACATCTATCTATCTATCTATCTATCTATCTATCTATCTATCTATCTATCACCTATCTATCTATGAGCCAGGATCTCATGTTTCCCAGGCAGGCCCTGAACTTGCCATGTGCATGATCTTGACCTCCCATTTCTCCTGCCTCCACTGAGTGCTGGGACTTTCGGTGTGTACCAACATGCCTAGTTTATGCAGTGTTGGGAATCCAGCCCAGGGGTCTGTCGTATCTGCTAGGTAAGCACTCTGTCAACTGAGCTACAGTCCCAAACCCCTCTAAAGTTCATCTGGACAGCCTAGGATGTATTCATCCAGAGATCAGCAGGGTTTGCAACAGCTCTGAGGAACAAGATGGTGGATGCTGGCCATCATTTTGTTTGGAGGAGCCTGAATGGCTCATAAGCTCTGGTGCCATTGAGGTGGGGCCAGGGTTGGTCAGAGTTAACCAGCTTCTGGGGCTTCTTGCATATGTGTTTGTTGCTATATGGTAAGGGAAGGTGGGATCCTGGGAGAATAATTTGGACTCTCTTTCTCTATCACACAGTGAGGGCTACCCTGAGCCAGACATGACTGATTATTATTTTTATTTATTTATTTATTTATTTATTTATTTATTTATTTATTTATTTGGTTTTTCGAGACAGGGTTTCTCTGTGTAGCCTTGACTGTCCTGGAACTCACTCTGTAGACCAGGCTGGCCTCAAACTCAGAAATCCACCTGCCTCTGCCTCCCAAGTGCTGGGACTGACTGATTTTTGACACAGCAAGCTTTTCTCAGGGGTTCTCTGAGTGAATTTTGGAGTCATGCTAACTTTACGAGCCCAAGCCTCACTTTGGGTCATATCTGGGGAAGAGGAGACCGGAAGAGGCTTTGGGAGCTGGTGAGATCATTCAGTGGGTAAAAGTGCTTGCTGCCAAGCCTGACGATGTAGTTTGATTCTCAGAACCTACATGATGGGAAAAGAAAACCAACTCCCCAAAAGTTGTCCTCAGACAATTTGAGCGCATGCCTGTGTGCCCCTCCCCCCCCCCAACATTTATTACATGGTAAAGAGTTTGTTGGTGTTTAGTATTTGGAAAGAAATCATGCTGGGAGAAACACCCCCACCCCACCATCCCGGTTTGTTTGTTTGTTTGTTTGCCATTTTGGAGACTCTGAAGTTTTCAAACAGGACCAAACAAGACCAAACCAGAATCCAAAAACCAAACCAAATCAACAACAACAAAACCAAAACCAAATACCGGAGAGTGTTGGAACCTGGATTGACAGAAAAGAGTCAGGGCCAGAGATGGTTGGCTCCTGGTGGAGAGGAAGCTGGGGAGAGGCCTTCTGTAAGGAACAGTCTCGAGTGGGATGGCCGCTGGATTGTACAGAGCCAGCACAGGTTGGAATCCCACAGTGTTCTGTATAAAAAACAAGGCAGTGTGGTTGGTGGCCCATGGCATAGTTGTATTTTAAATGCTGGTGGCTGATCTTACTAAAAAGAAGGTGGTAAGTGCTCAGGGAGAGTCCCCTCGCTGGCCCTGACTCATCCTGGCCTAGGGGACAGAACAGAGCAAGGACGACTCCATTAGCAAATGGAAACTTGTCTTTGAGGGGACAAGAAAGCTTCTGTGTGGTTGGCTGGTTGTATATCAGGAGGAGGAGGGGTGGGGGAGGGGGAGACTGGTCATATACTCATGATACCTGTGCACAGAAAGCCACATGTGTTACAGCCTACCATGTGACTAATGGAAACTCGGTCGTTTGCCCTCAGCCCTCCCTCTTCACTCCACGTGGCTTCTGATTCTTCTTAGAAAGACTTGGTGGCCTCAAACATCCAGACTTTGTCTTGGGCATTTTGTATCTTAGACTCAACTTCCTCTCTGGCCCTAGTTTTCTTCATCAGTTCCCTGACTGGCAGGAAAAAGCACCTGGCTTGTCCAAAGCCCCAGTCTCATTCTCTGGTCCCTGTCACTCTGTGGCTGCCAAACCAGGTTCTGCTTGGGTTTGAAAGTCAAGTTTGCTGCTCCCCTGGGGAAGCGGGGTTGGGGGTGGGGGTGCAGATTACACCCCAGGGGCCAGTTGTCTGGCCTCACTGTCCCTGCCTCCTCCTCGACTCTTTTGATCACAGGATGTCAAGACTTGGTCTTGTTCCGAGAAGCTCTGATACTCACTGGCCTTGCCTGGCTTTGGCTGCTGAACCAGGAAGGTGAGGGCTTCAAATATCACAACTTGTGGTGTTTGAAGAGCTCAGACTGCTTCCTCACCATGGTTTTGGACAAGTCGCTTAGCCTGCCTGGGCAATCATTTCTTGATCTTCAATGAGGATTACAATAGGATTGAGCTGAGCCGCCTGGCCTAGGAGAAGAATATTTTCACACGAGAATTTGCTATGTATTTCTTATTTTCTCTCTCCTTTTTTTCCCCTTCCTTCCCTTTCTCATGTGGCCCAGGCTGGCCTTGAACTGGCTATTTGGTCAAGAATGACTTTGAACTCTGATACTCCTACCTCATATTCCAGGTGCTGGGATTCCAGCACTGTGGTGGGGTCAGACCCAGGGCTTTGTGCATGCTATAGGCCCAGCCTGAATTTTATTTTCTCTTCAGGTATTTGATTAGCACCCACTTGGGTTGGGCACTATTGTGAGTCTGGGGGATAACTGTGAAGACAATGGGTTCAAGCTTTGTGGGACTAACACTTCAGTGCTGGGAGGAGACACAGGGTAAACAGAAAGATCGAACTGCGGTGTCTGTTAAGTGGCTAGAGGAGCCATGAATGTGGAAGTCCGAGGGAGTGGGCCTAGCTCCCTGAAGGAGGCCAGGGTGGCCTTTGTGGAGCTTGTCACATGCCTACCTCTGTTCCCAGGACCCAGAGTCTAGGAAGGGAGGAGAGAAGAGCTGTTAAGAATAAGGAGAAAGAAGGTTTGGAGTCTTACTTGAATGCTTCAGTGAGCCCTGCCTCTGTTTTGTAGAAACTGTTGTTTTCATTTCTTTTCTTTAGACAGGGTCTAACTGTATAGACCAGGCTAGCCTTGAACTCTCAGAGATCCATCTGCCTCTGCCTCCTAGGTGCTGGGATTAAAGGTGTGGACCACAGTGCCTGACACTGTACTTTTTAGTTTAAATTTTTTTATTGTATTTTTTTGTTGTTGTTGTTGTATGTGGTACATAGCCTTTAACTTGCTATGTAGCCAAACATGACCTTGAACTATAGACCCTTCCTGGCTACTGCTTTTCTGACTCGGCAGGTGGTGGAACCCTGGTCCAGGCAGGCTGTGAGTCTGCCACCTGCTAGGAGGTCATGTGAGTGAGTCACCCACCCTTACTCATTCTGTGAGTGTTTATTGAGCATCTGCTTAGTAGATCTTCCCTGGTCTCTCCTGGTATCCCCTTTCTCATGTGCTTTTGTAGAGCACAATATACAGTATCTGATCCAGTCCTTTCTCTCTAGGGAGTTTCTCCTAAGACAAACGACTCAGCAACAAAACGGAGTTTATGGGAACATATTTAAACTGTCTGTAATACAGGAGGGAAAAAAGACAGCACAATAGTTGCCCAGCAGCAAGGCCATGGTTAATTACACATGCCATAGCCCAGCCTGCAACACATGGGTTATTATGTGCTCAGATGCTACTTAAGAAGGCTGGGAAAGAACATGGTCATGTTTACGACATTACATTAAGAGAAAATAAATATCCAGATGGCACAGTTGTATGCCTGGAGCATTTATGGTTGTGTAAATTGGTAGAAATATGTATGTAGATGGGAAAAAACAGAAGTAATAAGTTGGGTGGGGGCTGCTTATCATTTGGAAAAATCCCTGTATCACCCCAATAATGTCAGACTTTTGCTTATTACTGTGTAGCCTGGAGACAAGGCTCAGTGGTTAAGCACACTGGCTGCTTTTCCAAAGGACCTGGGTTTGATTCCCAGCAACCACATGATGGGTGACCATCTAATTCTAGTTCCAGGGGATCTGATGCCCCCTTCTGGCATCTGAGGGTACTAAGCATGCACATGGTACACAGACATATATTTAGGCAGAACGGTTTTAGACATCAACACTTTTTAAATGAAGTGATGAATGAGTGTGTGATGAATGCCTACTAGGTTCTAGTCTCTGAGCTGGTGGCTGGATATGGTGTGTCCCAGACTACAGTCCCCCTGTCCTTGCTGGGAGCCCACTGCCACAGGCTGGACAGCTTCCCTCCTTGATGCTCACAGAGACCATAAAAAAATCAAGCCTTTCTGGAACAAAAGGGAGACTGGTCCTGTAGTTTCTCCTCTAGGCACTTAGGCCTGTGTTGGGGCAGGCTGTTAGGTAGCCCAAGCTGGCTTTAAACTTCTGTTCCTCCTACTTTCTGACTGCTGCGATGACAGGCCTGTGCCACATCTGGCCACTCAGACCTTTCCTCAGCTAGTCCTAGATTCTGTAGCGGAGCTGAGAAGTTTCCAAAGTCACTCTCTTCTGAGCTATTTCTAGCAAGTAGTCCTGTGGGAACAGAACTAGCCTGGTGCAGAAAGAGCTTCCCAAGTCTCGCTGCCTCGGTTTGAGTAGTGATGGCTGCTCTCTGTGAGCCTGAATCCCCATTAACAAGAGGAATCCTGCTCTTTTGAGTGCAGGTCCCTCTGGATCAGCCATCTTGGAAGGAGGACTGTGGTCTTGGCTTCAGTTTCCAAGGTGCCCATGTTGTGGTTCTGAAGCCCGTGCTTGTTTGTCCTCTTAGAAAGACCCTGGGAGTTGGGTAGCATTGGTGATAAGGATGTTTGTAACTGTAGCATACACTCAGGAACTGCACGGGAACTGTTCAGGGCTCTGCGTTCACTGAGAACACTGTCCTCCCCAATCCTCAGCTGCCCCAGGAGGCCCAAGCAGCTGCTGAAGGGCCATCCAATGGTAGTAATGATAGCCTGGGATTGAACTTGTAGTCTGACTGGTCTATGTCACTAGACACATGATGCTACAAGTGTGAAATCCAGCCACACAGGGAAAACGGCAACCCAGTGACCCTGACCCCTCTCTGCTGCCTGTTTCAGCCTTTCCCAGGATACCCTCGATGCTTTACCAGCCACTTCAGTGATGGCTGCCCATTCTCCAAAGAGGATGGGTGAGATTTATACTTATAGGAGAGATTTCCTTTCTCTTTAAGGATGAAGATGGATATGTCTGGGGTTTTGTTGTTGAAACAAAGTCTTTGCCTTGTGGTTGAGACTATTGAGACTAGCCTGGGAATATGCAGTCCTCTGGAGTCAGCTTTCTGAGTACTGAGATTACAGGTGCATGTATCATAACTAATCAGTCAGTCAACCAGTCAGCCAATCAATGTGTGTGTGTGTGGTGTGTGCATGAGTGTAGGTTCCATGAACATATGTGCACATGTGGAAGCCATAGGTTAGTATCAGTTGTCTTCCTTGGTTGTCCTCAACATTTAAAAAAAAGTTTAAAATTTTATATATATGAGTGTTTCACCTGCATGTATACACTACGCCATGTGCATACAACATATGTGCAGAGCAGAAAAGGGTGTCAGAACCCCCTGGAACTGGTTACGGATTGTTGTGGGCTGCCATGTTGATGCTGGAAATCAAACCCAGGTCTTCTTCAGGGACAGCATGTGCTCCTAACTGCTGAGCTATTCTCCTGCCCCTCCACTGTGTTTTTGTGTGATCAGGAAGCTCTGTAAGACAGGATGGCAGCTGGGGAGATGGCTCAGTGGGTAAACATGGTTGCTGCCGAGCCTGCTGACCTGTGTTCAGTTCCCTGAAGTCACTCGGTGGAGAGGGAACCAACTCCAGTGGATTGTCCTCTGACCTCCACATGCCCTGGCACGCCTCCACGCCCTCTTATAAATACAAGCAGAGTAACCAAGGGACGGCGCCATCCTTTGCAGTTGCTGATGTGGGCTCCTGTGTGCTTCCTCTTTCTGCTGCTAACTGCCTTAGGCTTGAGGTCCCACTCTTAGGCTGTTAGGAGAAGAGTTTTGCTTTTGAGACAGAACCTTGGAGCCCAAGCTGGCCTGTGCATTTTTTTTTTTTTTTTTTTTTTTTTTTTTTTTTTTTTTTTTTTTAAATTTTGAGACAGGGTGTCACTGAGTTGCTGGGTAGGCCCCGTACTTTCAGTCTTCCTGCCTCAGGTAGCTGGGATCCCAGGCCTGCGTCATCACGCTTAGGTGGTAGGCTTCCTTCCTTCCTCAAGTTTTCTTTGGTAAAACCTGCATTTCTTCTGTCAGGGAAAAATCATGCCATATTTATGTAAAAAAGTTTTGGATGGATTTTTATAGAGTTTAATGTGGCAAACATTTCTCAGGTTTAATTTTGTCCCCACTGTGAAGTTTTAACCATTTTGTTGCCAAGACCTGGCCCCTAGCCCAGAGTGAATGTCTGTTCACGTGACATGGCTTGAGTCTGCAGATCAAAAAATAGATTTTTTTTTTTCCAGGTGTGTGAAGTAGGAGCTTGAGCACAATGAGGAAGAAAATGGAAATTTCACAGAGCAACTTGTCGACAGGCCGGCCTGCCTCTCTCTCTCTCTCTCTCTCTCTCTCTCTCTCTCTCTCTCTTTCTCTTTCTCTCTCTCTCTCTCTGAAGTAAAATTATGTGTTCTTAAAAAATAATCTAAACCCAGGACTGAGAACATTAGACCCTGTCAGATCCATTGTGTGTGACAGTGTTCTTCCTCCGTGACTTCACATGAGTTGTCTTTCTGAGATCCTTGGACTGCTGTAGCCAATAGCTGCTTAGAGAACCCTTTGCAGAGTCACAACTTGCTGCAGAGGCCAGGATGTGCTGCAGACCCCTCAGGAGCCTACTTCCTGTCTGCTGCTTTGTAAGCTCTGGTTGCTGGTGGCTTCTAGCTGGGTCAGTCGTGAAATTGCCTTTAGGCAAAGGGAATGTCTTCTCCAAGGGACTGCCACCTTATTCAGAAACTAGGGTACAAATCATAGCCTTTCATCTCTACCAGAGACTAGTCCAGACAGTTCCCACAGGATTATCTGTGACCTGGGTTGCACCCAGCCTCCCCTGTCCAAGCCTCTTTCCTAAACCCCACTCTGTGAAAGTCCTGCAGGCAAACTTCTCTCTCAGAGCCTGCTATTGGGGGAAATGACCCAGGTGAGTTCTGGAGGGGAAAATGATGGCCTTTCTGCCATTTTGCATGTGTGTAAGCTTGTGTGCACATGTGTACAGAAACCAGAGGGAGATATGGGCGTCATACACTGTTAGTCTACACCTCATTCCCTTGAGTCAGGGTCTCTTGCTGACCCTGCAGCTCACTGTTTTGGCTGGGCTGGCTGCCAGCATCCTAGGTGAATCTCCTGTTTCTACCTCTCAAGGTTTCTTATCTGTCCTGTTCATGGGTGTTGGGGATTCAGACTCTGGTCTTCAGGGTTGTGCACCAAGCACTCATCTCCCCAGGCCCCGATGTCATTAAGAATGAAGATTGTAGTCTGGGATGTCTGTAGCCTCAGCGTATTCAGAACGTGTGGGGTAGACTCTGAAGATTTGCAGACATGGATGGGGTCCTAGCATGTCTCAGCTCTCCACTGTGCCTGCTACCACGTCCACCTTCTTTGCCTACGTCCTGTGGCTGTCTTCAGAAAGTGGCTCTGACTGTGGGGAAGGACTACCTAGCCATAAGCCCTTTCCTCCAAGAATCTGTGGGTCTCAATCTGAGGGCTTCCTTGAATCTGGACCACCAGCGTGTACTTTTGTGAGCCTTGTGCGGGGCTTTCCAGGCATTGGGCGATGGGTGGCTGTTGGTGGGTAGATAGGCAGCCTTTGGTGGGTGCTGGTCCTGATGCACTAAGGAGAGGGTCACACCCCTCCATTGTGTCACTGGGCCTGCTTCTCAAGCTTTTGTTTAGGCTTCCTGGTGCCTCCCCTAGAATTTTGTCCACAGCACATTGGGCTGCTTTTTGCCATTTCTGGTTTGAGGTTGCCTCTCATCGTGCCTAGAGCTCTTCCGGTCTCCCTGGCTAGCTTCTCTCATCTGTTTCCCTTCTTTTTCCTGTCTTATCTTCCCTAGTGGGGAGAATGCTAGGCCTGGGGTGCTGGATAGCTCTGTTTTGAGAGTTGTCATGTGTGCTCTCATATGGCCCCTCATATGGCCTTGTCAGTGTTGGCTACTCTGTTCCCGTGAACCCCTCCATGAGAAGGTTGCATTCTGTGTTGCCACACGGACAGTCTCACAAAGCACACGCACACAGCAGTGTCTGTAGGATTGTAGGCCTACAGAAACAGGCCTACAAGGGATAGGCCAATGAAAGGACTGTTTTGGCCATACAGCCCTTTGTGGCTTCCTGACAGAACCTCCAACATCAAGGACTCCCTCGATGTGTACGGAGCTGGACTTAGTCTTCTGACCATGTGTGTTCTTTCTGTAGATGAGGCCAACTTTGCTTCATGGTGAGGAGTTGGCCTTTTGGGGAGAGATACATTCTTTGGGAAGCAGACTGTGGGGGAGCTTCCTGTTATCTTGGTCTGGTCCACCCCAGCATTGGGATCCTGCAATGTGTCACCTCCAAGGAGAGTTCTTTCCTTCATACCTTTCAGAGGGTCATAATAATACTTAGCAAACACTTACTGGGCACCTAGTGTATGCAGACACTTGGACATATAAGTGCACAGGGAGTCCTTACCCCAAAGAAAATTGAACATGTGATACAAGGTACCTGCTTTGGGAGATAGGAATGTACCTTCAGATTCTCCTTTTCTGGGTAGTGACTCTGGCATGTTATCAATGTGTACACAGAGTCCCCAGGGCCCCTGGTCTGAGCCTAGCACCCAGGTCACCACATGGGCAGATGTTTGGAGTTCCTAAAAAACACAGTATCCCTCATCCTGCAGTTCCTTACCTCTGCCTGCTTGGCTTATACCCCCAGGGTGGGGAGCCTCCTTCTGGGACTCAGGTGGATGACCTTTGGAGTCTGGAAGGGGTAAGTCACGGGCTCCACTGTATTGCTTCAAACAGTGGGTTTATAGGAAGTGCGGTACTCTTCTGAGGGGGAACCTCCTTCAGTCAGGGTTGTATCATGGGAAGCGGGTGGAGGAGGCTTTGGAGCTAGACTGGTCTGTTTGCCTTAGTTCTGAAACCTGGGATGAGTTATTTCACCCCAGAGCCTTGGTAAAATGGGATCACATAAGATGCTCTTCATGGGCTCCTAGGAGGACTAAGGAGGTCCTGTGTAAGATTAATCTCTGTGCTTCCTGTCTTCTAAATGACAATCATTTTAATTATCCTTGGAACTCCTACTGTTCCTGGCTCTCAGAGAGCTAGAGTTTGTTGAAAAGACTGTTTGGACTTGGGTTTGGTAGCATTTACTAACTAGGAATTAAGTATGAAGATTTGGACTGAGGTTTTTTTTCTGGCCTCCAATAAATGAAGAGGGCTTGGTGGATTTTTACTGCAGAGGAAAACCATCTTGTTTTCTTAGCTCCCCTGGCCCTGGGTTTTACGGTCTTCTGCACAGCTCTTCAAGGTTTTCTTCAATGTAAACATGCTGACAGGAGTGGTATTTAACAAGGGTGGTTTGGCTCTGAGTTGTCACCACAGGCTTGGGTCTGGCATCTCAGGCTGTTGAGTTGCCTGGTTGCTGGCATGAAGGCATCAGGATAATTTTTTTTTTTCCTTCCAAAATGTGGTTATGATTGCAGAGCAGTCAGTTCATGCACCCCATTCCCCACTGAGTTTGCTAGGCTGTAGTGTAGTGGCCGGATCCCTGCTGAGGACTAAGGACTGGCCATGCTGGCTGATGGTGCCCTGAGTGTTAGGATTAGAGGTAGCAGCACGCTCCTCTGGCCCCATCCCATTGTCTGTAAGCTTACTTCTAGAGGCAGCAGCCCAGCTTCTCAGCTTGGTGCTCTAACCATGACTGTGTCCTGACTTCCCTCAGGGACTTGTGGGCCCCTTCCCTCCTCACCCTGCTGCATGTGCAACTGCAACCTGGGAAGGGATGTGGCTACGGAAGGGTTTGACTAGGTCATGTATCAGTAGGTATCAGTAGCTGAGTCTTTGGTGGAGAGAAGTAAAGAAGACAGACCTGCACACTGGAGATGTGGTCTCTCTTCCCGATCTGCCATGTACACGCTGCCTGGCCTTGTCCTTTGAGACAGCCTCACTATGTAGACCCAGGTAGCCCAGAACTCACAAACATCCCCCCTGCCTCTGATTCCCAAGTGCTGGGATTAAATTAAAGGCATGTGCCATCATTTCCATCTCTCCACTACCTCTCCTCGTCTTCCTCAGCAGGAGGCAGACGAGGATATATAGCCCTCGCTGGCATGACGTTCACTCTATAGACCAGGCTGGACTTGGCACTTGCAGTGCCTCTCGAGAGCAGGGGTCATAGGCATGTGCTGCCACCTCTGGCACCATGGCACTCAGTCCCTGGGCTGCAGCATTAGCTGTAAATGGGGAAATTGATAGTCTGGTACTTTCCTGTTCTGTGATGGTGAAACACTCCTGGAAAATTGCCAGTTACTGTGTTGTTCTGTGGTATATATTTTGTTGTTGTTTTGTGAGATATGTATGTGTGTGTATGTGTATATACATATATATACACACACATATATACATATATGTATATGTATATACATATATATACATATATACATATATACATATATATACATATACACATACACACACATATTTTAGCGAAGGCAATTTATGCATGTAGTACAAGATTCTGGGAAGAAGGCTGCAGAATAAAAGGAAACCTCCCTCACATACACACTGCAGTGCCGCTGCCCCTCTCCTCCCCCCTCTCCCCCCACCTACTTTTCCCCTTTCAGAAGCATTCACACTTTAAACATTCTAAATTAATTTTATTACGTTTATTTATTTATTGTGTATGTTCACATATGCCGTGACATGTGGGTGGAGTGAGGTGCATGTGTGCATCTGAGTTTTTTTTTTTTTTTTTTTTTTTGGTTTTTCGAGACAGGGTTTCTCTGTGTAGCCCTGGCTGTCCTGGAACTCACTCTGTAGACCAGGCTGGCCTCGAACTCAGAAATCCGCCTGCCTCTGCCTCCCAAGTGCTGGGATTAAAGGCGTGCGCCACCACTGCCCGGCCATCTGAGTATAACTTAAGGGAATGGATTCTCTCCTTTTGCGGTGTGAGTCCTGGGGATTTGGTGGCGAGTACCTTTACCGCCTTGGCCGATCTTACTGCCTCCAATCTTTTTTGTTTGATTTTTTTTTTTTTTCCTTCTGAGACTGGGTCTCACTCTGTAGCCCAGCTAGCCTGGAACTCCCTGTGTAGACCTGACTGGCCTTGGACTTAAAAAGAGATTTGACTGTCTCTGCCTCCCAAGCACTGGGATAAAAGGCATGCATCACCAAGCCCGTCAGTTTGCTCTTTTAAAAGTAGCTGGATTCTCTTTCCTCTTGGTGCCTGTGACATTATTAGTATCCAGGATTTTTTGTATGTCGAGGCAGAGTCTTGCCACGTAGTCCTGGCCTGGCCTGGTACTCACCGTGTTGACACGGTCCCCTCCTACTTCAGTCTTCCCAGCGTAGGGTCCAGAGGCACCACCCCATGAAGCCTTTTATTTTTAAAAGCCAGTCTCCTCCTGATAGATGTTTAGGGTGTTTCCAGTTTTGCTGTTACCATCAATGCTGCAGTAACCTTCCTAGCTTCCAGGAACAGGCATTAATCAAAAGGCTCGATTGCATCAGTCTCTGATCTGTCAGTCAGCTCCAAAACGTGCATACACTCAAGGCAAGGGAGCCCTCATGGCTCTGGTCTACATGTGATGTCCCTTGATATTCTCTGTCATGTGTTGGTACTGCTCTATCCTGTCTGACAGCTTGTACCTTCCCCAAGGCCTGAGGAACCAGGGAGGACCTTGGGGCCCCCAAGCCGGACCATGCTCACTTGAAGGCAGGGTGCATCGGAGCACACACAGGAGCTCAGCTGCACGCTACACTCGAAGAAGAAAGTTCCTGTTCCTGTGTTGTGCAACATTCCTGGGGTCTGGGCCAGCTCTTCTGCTTTTCTTTGCCTTTCTGCAGAGGGACATGAGTTGGGAGGGTGGTCGAAGGGTGCTTGCCAGGGCAGCTGTGTTTTTGAGGTGCGCATCACCTCACGTGCCTTCTCTCCTCTGGGCTCTCTCATTTGTCCTCTTTTCGTTCTTGTCATTGGCTCTGTAGATGAACATCCCTGGCAGCCCGGCCACTCTTGCCATCCCCATCCCCCACCCCCCATCCCTTCCTCTCTGTTCTGTGTGTGGACGATGCCCGTTGTGAAACTACAGCTGCTGAGCTCAGGTGAGGGGCCAGCGAGTCTGCATGACGACAGGAACCACTCTTTCTTCCTCTGTAAGAGGGCTGGTTATTCATTATGTGATACACCAGACACACAGTAATATGGCCTAAATGAAAGCAATTGCTAATGTTTTTAAGTGACCTGGGTGATAGTCTCTATGATAGACTGTGACAGACTAGCTCGTATATGATGGAAAACAAAGTTTGATTGTGAAATGAAATAAGAATGTTTTGCCCTCATCATTAAAACACGGGCGAGGGCCATTGAGATCACTCATCCAGTTAAGGCACCAGCCACCATGCCTGCCAACCTAACTTCAGTCCTTGGGATTTCCTTGGTGGAAAAGCAGAGAATTGACTCCTATAAGTTGTCCTCTGGAATCTCTGTATACACTGTGACACACACACACACACACACACACACACACACACACACACACAAGCATACGCACACACATCTACAAAACCCAGGTAATGACAAAACTCAAAAACTAAAACTACAGGTGACAATAGCCAGGGTTCATTGGGGGCTCCCCAAAGCCCCTTCTGTCCTAAGTGAGTACTGATCTCAGGTAGCTCAGGCTGGCTTCCAACTCACTGTGAGTTGAGGATAGCCTTGAACTTCCAGCCTTTGTGCTTCCACCTCCCGAGTGCTAGAATTACGGCTATATATCACTATGACTGGGTTTTTGCAATGCTTGGGATCGAACTCAGGACTTTGTGCCTTCTAGACAAGCATTCTACCAACTGAGCTTTGTCCCTGGCCTTTTACTTGTTTATTTCTGAAACAAGTTCTCTCCATGTAGCCCCAGCTGTCTGCAATGCTCCATGTAGAATAAGCTGGCCTCCAACTCAGAGATTTTTCCTGCCTCAGCTACCCAGCTGCTGGCATTATGGTGTATACACCTGGGTACCCACAAGCCCTGGCTCAGATTTTCAGTGTAACAGAGGATGTTCTTGAATTTTTTATCGTCTTGTGTCTATCTCCACATATAAGGATTAGAAGCATGAGCCACCATGCCTGGTCCCAGCTGTTTTTAACTCTTTTGGGTTTTAGAGGTTCTGGGATTGAACCTAGAGCCTCATAAACAAGCATATTGCTGTTGAGATGGGATCTGTCAAGTTGTTCATACTTTTCAAGCAGCCATAACCCTCCTGCTACCAGCTCCCCAGCACAGGATCACGGGTCTGTGCCACCAGGCTGGTTTCTCTATCTTTATTGATTTTTTAGATTTCTGAGACAGGCTCAGTTTAGCTGGAAATATAGTTATATGCCGCTTGCCTGGCCCAGTCTTGTCTCACAAAGAATCTGTATATTTGTTGCTCCTGTGTGGGCCTGCATAGACACTGCACACAGATCGCTGTCATGTGCCACACTTTGGTGGGAAGATGAAATGGAAGTTGACTTTTTCTTTTTCTCTCTCACTTGGCCCATAAAAGGCTGGCACTTTGGGAAATCTTACTTTCTGGTTGGTGTTTTCCTCCCACTAAAAAGAGAAAGAGAAATAAAAGGTTGTGTGTCATTTTAGCCCCGAGAGGGTGGTGGGTTTGCCGGGGTGGTACGGATCTTTGCTGAAGCGCCATCACAGAGTGTATTTGTCGAGAGTCTCTTTCGTCCTGTCCACTGAGCCGAGGTGCCTTGCCCCTGTCCTGCCCTGCCTTGCCCCTGGCAGGCTGCTCTGTGGGCTGCGCTCTGCTTACCATCTGTTGAGGAAGCAGTTGTTAAGCTGTTAGCGTGCCTCCCCGCCATGTCTAATTTAGCAGGGCTCCCTCCTCTCAATAGGTCTCCCTCTGCTGGGGCTGTGGGATCACCCTTTAATTATTTACTGGGGTCAGCCACCTGATGGGACTCTGTTGCCCACAGACAGCGCTGACAAGCAGTTAAGTTGCACGTGGGGAGGAGGGAAGCGCCTGGGAGGGTGTGAGCATCAGCTAGGAGTGGGTGGCTTCAAAATAGAAATGCATGAAGCATCTAAGAAGGTAATTTTACACTCAGATCTTCTAGAGGCTGTGGTTCCTGGTGAGCTGTGCTGCAGGTAGCAGCCAGCACAGACCAGGTCTTGGTCCTCCTGGGATCCCTGTTCAGCTCACCCACGCCTTGCTCTGCAGCTGATGTCTGCCCACCGTGCCCAGCACCTATTCCTCTAGGGAACACTAGGTTTTTCTCCAGAGTCATAGGCCTGAGACCATCTTTGCCTATGACCTGCTATGTCATCCTGGACAAATCACTTTCCTTTCTCTGGGCTCAGTTCTTGACACTTCTGAATCAGGGGATTTTGGGGGTTCTTCACAGTTTTAGAAAATTTGAATGATGGCCATGTTTACTGTTGCAGCAAGAGAGCCCTGAGCCTGATAAAGTTCAGAATCCAAGAGCAGTAGGCAGACCTGGCCATGCAGCTTTGCCTTGGTGTGATCCGTAGAGGGTGGGACAGATTTCAGGCCATGGAACCTCATCTACAAGGAAGGGCTAAGGATTTGGGAAATATGTTTAAATTCCTGACAGGTGCTCATTATATGGTATTGGCCAGAGGGCTTGGCTTTTGAAACTGCTTTTTGTCTTTGCTGGATAGTGCATTTCATGTAGGGAGGGAAATGGGAGTTGACCTTGCTTTAGGACTACCCACTCAGTTGAAAGCCTCGGTGTGGTGATTTCAGTTCCAATCAGCACTCTGCACAGTCGACTGTGTGTGGTGTCCCTGACACCCTGATCTGTGAGCCTCATGAGGACACACTATGAACAAATAGGCACCATTTTCTGTTGCCCTTTAAAAATGACAAAGTTGAGTCTTCGTGAACCGCCCAGTTGTGTCTAAGGCCACCAGGTCACAGTTAGTGGTCAAGCTAGGACTGGCGCCTCAGTTGCCAACGCTTACTCTCTACTTCTTTTGTCCTTTTAAAGACAGGTTTTGAGATGGGAGCGGGGATCCAGGTCTGTGGCTATGGCTGGGAATATTTGGTCCCCACAGGAAATCATGCGCTGGAACTATTTAGTCCAGAAGGTTTCCTCGGCTACCCTGACAGTCAGCTCCACACGGTGCCTATTCGTGCCTGCCCTGCCAGGCATGAATACCCATGTACCATATAATTCAGCCTCTCTCTCTCTCTCTCTCTCTCTCTCTCTCTCTCTCTCTCTCTCTCTCTTTTTCTCTCCCTTCCTTCCTTCCTTCTCTCTTTCTCTTTCTAAAAAAAAAAAAAATCAAACTAAAAGAGCTGACTTCATTTATATGTTTATAGTTCATAATGCAAATGAAATTGCATTTGGTTTGTTTATTTGAGCCAGGGTCTCACTATGTAGCCCTGGCTGTCCTGATACTCACTATTTAGACAAGGCTGTCCTCCAGCTCAGAGTCTGGGGATTAAGGCAAAGGCTATCACACCTGGACAAATTGCACTTAACATTTTGAAAACTTAATTATTCTATGTGTATGAGTGTTTTCTTTTTCTGCATGTATATATGTACATGCCAAGTGCCAGTGGGGGTCAGAAGAGGGCACTGGATCCCCTGGAACTGGAATTTCAGATGGTTGCAGACCACCATGTGGGTGTTGAAACACTCGAACTCCAAGAACAGTCAGTGCTTTTAACTGCTAAGCTATCTCTCCAGCCTGCCAAACTGTACTTTTAAATTCAATTTCTCCCCATGAAGCTATTCTCTTTGCCAGGAAGCAAGGGCGTGGGAAGGGATTCTTCCCTCGTGACATCTGCAAACATTCAGGTGCAGGACCTTGATCTAGTGAAGTAGGACACACAATACAACAGTGATATAGAGTCCCCTGTGGCTTATCCATCTGGTCAAGTCATGCCAGGCTGGGTGGGCACCATCCTAGGACAAGTGGGAGATGCCATCATCAGAGGCCTGGCTTTCATGGGCCTGTGGTCTCCCATGGGTGACCTCAATTCAGGAGCAGTTCCCAAGGCATGGTCCCAGCAGGAGGAGATCCCATCATTGGCATCATGGGAGCGCTTATCCCAGGGTGAGGAAGACCAGAGAGACTGGGAAGAAGTGGGACCAGGGTCCCCGCAGGAGGAGGAGCAAGGACAGGCTGAGGTTGTCTTGTCTGCTGTGGACCTGCTCTTCATCCATGCCCTTCATATTGCCTGTTGTCTTTCCCATCATCAGACAGAGTGTCTCCGTCACAGACAGAGGGCCATGGGTGAGTTAGGTATGGAAGGAGTCACAGTAAAACCCAGCATGTTGTTCTGCAGGCCGTTGCTCCCTGGTTCCCGGATCCCAGTGTTTTCTGTCTTGTTCCTCAGACGTGACCTTGAATTACCTGAAACCCAGAGGAATGTGCTCTTGCTTTGCCCTTTTGACGATGCTGCTTCCCCTTGCAAGTTGGATTTAAATAACTCTTCCTTCTGTGTTGTCATGTACTTAAAGAGCAGCATCATTTAAAAAAAAAAAAAAACCCAACCCTAAACTTTAATTACGGGGTATGTCGAGGAGGGAGGGGAGCTTGGGGAGGAAATAATGGGCGCCGCATGAGTGGAGTCGCACTGGTGATGTTTACTGGCAGAGCTGAAGGATTTGCCTGCTGCTGGGAAGTTCAAAAGCAAGACAGACCTGAGTTCTGCTCGGCCTTCTGCTGTCCAGCTTATTCCCTTTAATTTAAGAGACCCATGACTGTGTGGTTGGCAGGCCACTCACTCAGTCTTCCTGTGTCTGGAGGAGACCTTAGGGGTCCTGAGGCCCTTTGGTCCTTCTTCCTGGAACAGTTGTCATCCACATGGACTTTTTACTGTTTCTCTCTCTCTCTCTCTCTCTCTCTCTCTCTCTCTCTCTCTCTCTCTCTCTCTCTGTGTATATGCGTGTGTATGAGGGGGGTGGGGACCTGCATGCCGCAGAGTAGGTGTGGAGGTCAGAGGATAACTTGTGAGAGTTGGCTTTCTCCTCTCACTGTGTGGTTTCCCAGGATCAAATTCAGGTTTCAGGCTTGGCAGCAAGTACATTTCCCCACTGAGCCATTTTGCCAGCCCCCGACATGGACTTGTATGGCTGCTGTGGTAGGCGCAGAGACCCTGGACACTCCAGGAGTCTAGAACCCTTGTACCCCTCTGTCTGACAGAGAGGGGGGAAAGTACAGAGAGATATGGGGGAGACAGCTCAATTAATAAGTTGCTTGACGTGTGGGCATAAAGACCCAAGTTCCATCCCCAGTGCCCACATAAAAAGCTGGGTGTGGTAGATGGCTGTTACCATCCCAGTGTTGGAGAGGCAGAGACAGGAGGATCCCTCCCACTCACAGGCCAGCAAACTTAGCTTACTTGGCAAGCTCCAGACCAGTGAGAAACTTGTCTCAAAGACACGGTGGATGGTCCCACCCCCCACCCCCCCCAGCAAGGACACCTAAGGTTGACCGTCTGGCCCTTATACATGTACCCACATGAGTGCACACTCAGAGACAAACAAATTCAGAAAGCTTGAGGAACTGTGAGGGAGGCTATCTGAGAGTTTAAACAAAGACTTGAACTTGAGGGCAAAGCTGCCGCCCAGATTTTGTGCAAGGACTGTGTAGTAGTTGCTGCATCAGGGGTGTGGCCACATGCACTGGGGTCCCAGAGGTGTGCAGAGCTTGGCAGTTGAAGCTAGTAGCTCTCTGGGCATGAGAAGGAACAGCAGGTGGCAGTAACTGGGAAGCTTGAAGTCTATCCTAGTCATAAAAAGTGAAAGGGACAACTTACCCGCAGTCACATGCCTGGCCGATGTCCTTAAATGGACGAGGGGGCTGAGCCCTGCTGTTTCTGACTTCAGCAGAGCCAATGTTTTCTTGGAGACAGCTGAGGAACTGATAGCGGCATTCCAGAGACATGAACGAACAGGTCTTTTAATTTACATTCAAGAGTAATAACAAGAGGAAGAGGTTTCTGGCACTTGTGCAGAAAAAAAAAAAAAAAAAAAAAAAAAAAACCTTGATGGAGCCGTTTTCCGAGTCGGCTTGGCAGCCCCGTCTGAGTCCCGATAGCCATGTCTGAACCATTGGGTGGTGTCACCTGCCCTCCAGGAAACTGATTTTGGACCCTGGCCTCTGACTCAGTGTGTGCTGGGTGACTCCCTGTGCCCGGTAGGCGGCTGTGTCCCTGCCCAGCCCATAAGCAGGTGCCCCAGGTGATCCCATTCCTGCCCAGCAGCCCAAGAGAGAGGCTGCAAAGGTGTCTTGGTGGGCACAGCTGGGTAAGTGGAGCAGCTGGGGTTGGGGTAGAGGTGGGGCAGATGGGCAAACATTGGGCAGAGGCTCAGGTGTTCAGAGTGGGCGTGATTTGTGCACAAAGCTGAGGCTTTTACCTGCGGAGCCGGGGGAAGGCATTTGAGAAGTATAGAAGTTGGGTTAACTCTTCGAAACCAAGTCTGCCGGTGTTTCAGTCAGAGGGGACATGGCGGGGCAAGGAGTGCCATGTGCAGTAACTGTATCATTTCCTTGTCTCCCTGCCCACTCCATGTCCTTTTTGCCAGGATGTGTGTCTTTGTATGACACTCTGCCTGTGTCTGTGGATTTCTGTAACTTGGGACTACTGCAGGAATAAGGGTAGTGGGTAGCCTGTCCCAGGAGTTCAGGGTTATCAGGGTACCTGCTCCCATGATGCCTTAAGCCTAGTTCCTGGTCTCTCTGTGACACAGTCCTCTCACAAACTTTTGTAGGTGCATATGGGCCACCAGAGGGAGGCTTGGTGATCTTTTCCAGTGTTCCTTCTAGCTTCAAAATCCTGAGAACAGTGTCATCTGGTGAGCTGTCCCCACTCAGTAACACATGACTGCCAACTGGGTATTTCAGTCACTGAGTCCGAGGCACAGGATGAAGCCTCAATGTCAGTCCACAGTCGTGTGGCACTGACCAGGCACAGATATTTGCTTCAAAGCTGGGGGCTAAGAGGGAGTTGCTTGTCAGGGTTGTGTGAATGCAGATGCACACATGCGTGTGAGTGTGTGGAAGTTAACCACAGATGTTGTTGCTCAGGAACCAGCCATTTTTTTTCTGTTGATGTAGGTCTCTCACCGGGATTCTCCTGTCTACCTTTCTAGAGCTGGGGTTACAAGTGTTTGCCACCAATGCTCCTGGCTTTTCACCTGGCTGCTACAAATTGGACTTGGATCCAAATGCTCAAAAGTGGGCACTTTACAGACTGAGCTATCTCTCCAGCCTCTGGAATTTTATTTATTTATTTTTCTTTGAGGCAGAGTTTCTCTGTGTAGCCTCGTTTGTCCTGGGACTCACTCTGTAGACCAGGCTGGCCTCGAACTTTTTATTCTTCTTTCTCTTCCTTTTCTTCTTTTCTTTTTCTTCATCTCTCTCTCTCTCTTTCCTCCCCCTCCCCCCCCCCCCGCCTTTTTTCTGTGGTGGTGGAGTTCAAATCTAGGGCCTTGGGCATGCTCGGAAAGTGTTCTAAAATTGTGAGACACCTCTAGCCCTTGGATTCTTGAAACACAATATTTCAGATTGTGTCTCTGTAGCTCAGGCTGGTCTGGAACTCATGGCCTTCCTTTATCAGGCTCCCAAGTAACAGGCCACACCCAGTCAGTTATTCTTGACTTTATTGAAATCTCTGCGTGGCTTGAGTATTTATGTCCCTTTTATGGTAAAGATGTAAAGTGTATTTTAAAAGTGAGTAAATCTGGGCCAGGACGATGGCTCAGTGTGGTCAAGGCACTTGCCTCCAGCCCCAATGACCTGGATTCCCCAGGGAGAAGGAGAGAACCAACTCCACAAAGCTGTCCTCCTGCCCCTCCCCTCAGTCAGTAATTTTAAAAATGAGTAAAATTCAGGGAAGAAGAGAAGATATATAAATATTAGTACTGGTGATCGGTGCCCAAAGTGACGAGCCACCAGTGTTGGGGAAGCCTGCTTGGAAATGACAGGCTTGCTTGCAGTGAGGAGGCCAGGAGGGTCAGGAAGAGGAGTTCCAGTGCTTGCCTGAGGGTTTTCCTTTCTGGAAAGCTGAGCACTCAGGGCACATACACGAAAGACTATCAGGCGACGGCCTGCTTGACAGCCTGCTTCTGGGTTGCATGGACAGGCTTGTGCAAGTTTTACTATGAGGATGGGGCCTGGGGGAGGGGCTTGTGCATGTGTGTGAGCGTGTGTGAGTGTGAACATGTATGTGTGTGTGTGTGTATGTGTGAGTATGTGTGTATACACATGCTCATGTGTGTTTCCTTCAGTTATTGTCACGCTTGGCCCTCTTCACCCGCTGCCTTACCCACGGCTTGCTGAATGATTCTATTTAGGGAAACAGCTGGATGTTCCCAGAGAGAAAGTCGGAGTGGATCTTTTTCAGATTGACTGATTCTCCAGATATTCTAATGGTTCCCCATCCTTGGTCAATATCAAGGTCACATGGTGGATCTAGTGCATACCAAGAGCCAGGCCTGCCACATTGTGCCCTCCTAGCCTCTTGTGTGTTGCTTTCCGAGTGACTCCTACATTCCACCCCCCACCCCTGCCCCCAGTGGGGGAGGACTTGTGCTAACTCTGTCACTAAGGTACATAGCCTAAGATCGGCTCTTTAGTATCAGTGTGAGGAGTGGCCTGGTAAGCTTAGACCTGATGGGTGTGATATCCCAAGTTCTCAGCAGCTTTTACGTCCCAGGTGACCGTGTGCAGCTGTGTCTGGCATATCAAGGACATCGTGAGCTGCCGTTCACAGTTGACAGCAGCAGGGAGGGCTCTGCCTCACCAGCCCATTCTTTATTTTGAACTTAATGTGGTCACATTAAAATCTGTGGTTTGGGAAGAACACCTTATGGTTCTAAATGTAGCATTCTAACAACTAGCAATCTAGGGAAAGCTTGTGGGGGAAGGGCTATGCTTTGAGAGCTATGGATGAATGGGGTGCAGCATAGGAAGTGTGAGCATAGGAAGAACTGAACCACCATCTCCAGGAGTCAGGAAGCCCTCTAGGAAGGAGAACAGAGGGAATTGTGGGTTCTGGCTCTGGCCACTAGGCCTGGCCCGCATGATTACACATGTGGACCCCAAATTCTCTATAAAGCATCACCAGAAACAGATCAGACATCAGTGGTACCCAGGATGTGGGATTCCCACCAGAGGGCTTGCAAGTTACATGTGAGTAATAATGGCTGACATTTCTCTAGTCCTTCCTCAGTGACCAACGTTGTACTAAGATTCTACTGCAAGCTGCAGAATAGATACAGGCCGAGCCCTGTTAAGTCTGTAGGAATAATCAGTGATGTTTGTCAGACCCTTCCCACTGTGCTAAACTCCCTTTGTACCTACTCCTTGCTGAGTTCCATGAGGCGGGTTTAAGGCTTCTTTTGGCTGCTTTGGAGGCAGGGCATCAGCCAAGGCTATATAAATTAAGTCATTGTCACCATAGGGAGCAAGCCTCAGCCAGTGACTGCTGTGGGAGGCAGTGATGAACACTTTGTATACATGGTCATTGTTGTATGACAGACACTGTGACAAAAAACAGCTTGGGGAGGAAAGAGTTCATTTCAGCTTACGGACTAGAGGCCATCCTTCAGGGAAGCCAGGGCAGGAGCTCAAGCAGGAACCTGGAGGCAGGAACTAATGCAGAAGCCATGGAGGAACACTGCTTACTTACTGGCTTGCTTCCCCTGACTTGCTCATCCTGCCAACCTGCCCAGGGATGGGGCCATTCATAGTAGACTGGGTCCTCCCACATCAATCAGCGATTGAGAAAATACCTCACAGATGTGTCCATAGGCCCATCTGACAGAATTCCTCAATTGAGATTTTGTCTTCCTTGACATGTCTGTAGGGTGTTTTTGTTTTATTTTGTTTTTCGAGACAGGGTTTCTCTGTGTAAGCCTGGCCAACCTGGAACTCACTCTGTAGACCAGGCTGGCCTCAAACT
Organism: Arvicanthis niloticus; assembly: GCF_011762505.2. NCBI lineage: Eukaryota > Metazoa > Chordata > Mammalia > Rodentia > Muridae > Arvicanthis > Arvicanthis niloticus. The sequence continues at coordinate 42,778,868 of NC_047663.1, forward strand.
CAGAAATCTGCCTGTCTCTGCCTCCCAAGTGCTGGGATTAAAGGCGTGCGCCACCACTGCCTGGCTATGTCTGTGGTTTTTTAAGTCAATAAAAACTATGACTTTCATAATTCCTTTGAGGATTTTTAGATACAGGGATTGAGGATCAGGTGGGCCAGCATTATGCCAGCAACTAAAAAATGTCTCTGACTGTGGGCCATGTGGGATGCCAGTTTGATAAAATGTGTGAATTAAGTTTTTGCTTTCATGCCATTGTGCTGGGCTCCTGTCTTAATGTTAGGTACAAACTGGACAAGTGTAGGGGACAGCGTTGAAGTCCAGTGCTTGGCCAAAGCCACATAGGTAGAACATGGCACAGATGGAATCTGAAAGCAGGTCTGCTGATTCTGGATCTGAGCCAGAGCAATCTTAGCTAGCATATGCCGGACATCAGAATGTCCAGTCAGGAAAAGGTTAGAGAATGGGGTGCTTGGGGAGCAGGGTGGTCTCTGAAACGATCACCGCAGGCTGTGGATGGCTGAGTGCCCTGCGTGAGCCCTTCCATGCTTGCCCACATGGGAGTGTCAGCACATTCCTGGACCTGCGTCCTCTGGTTGGCAGAATCACCACCCAGATGTTGATTTGACTTTAATCATTGGAACACACGGCAACTCCACTAGCATTCCAGCCTTGGGTTCCCACCCAGCAGAAAGGATGACCTTGGGTCCAGCTGGTTTCCTCGAGAACAGAAATCCTCATCTCTTCTCATTCCGCACTCAGGGCCAGCAGCAGAATTCTAATACAACTGTCCTGTTGCAGGTTTGTCCATGGTATACCAACCCCGGGCTGAGCAGTTTGCCATAGTACCTGATCTGAGCCTCAGGGTCATGGGTCATTGGTAAAGACAAATCTGAGCAAGAATCTTGTGGGAGAAGGATGATGGCACCATTCTCTGTCTTCTTCGAAAGATTATTCTGCTTCTGACCATCCAATGCAGAAGTTATCTCAGGCCTCCCCCCGGACACTGGGCAGCGCATTGTTGGTTATGATCATTTGGAGGGGAGTGGCTGCTGGTTACATGCAAGGGTTGTTGCTTAGTACCCTGCAGTGTCAGGAAAGATTTCCTGTGACAAGGAGTAATCAGTTTCCAAATGTTAATAGGTAAGAAACTCAAACCAGGTATCATGGCTCCCACCTATAATTCCAACATTTGAGGTGCTGAGACAGGAGGATTGCACATTCCTCACTAGGATTGCGAGTTCAAAGCTAACCTAGACATGCATACCCTGTCTCAACCAAGCAAGAGCTACAAGAATAGGCAAGTGTCATCACCCTTTCACTTGGTGCTGTATCCTGAACATCTGTCCAGATGGTCTCTCTGTTACTGTTCTGCTTCTGGTTCTTTCTGCTGAGTGAGCTCATGTTGGGACCATGTTTTTCTGCCTTCTACACTTTAGGTGTAGACATGTGACTTTTTTGGCCAGTGAGCTGTTATTAGCAGAAAGAAACGTGGTCCTCAGGGTCGAGTCCTCTAAGAGTTCCTGTAATTTGCCGCAGCCCTTCCCTTGGTGGCTTCCATCAGCCCAGGCTGGGAAGATCTGAGAAGCGCCTCAGGCCTCGGTGAACACTGACAAGTGTGACAGGTGTGCCTCTGTCTGGACCACTGAGACCTAGGGATGGCTGTCCACTGCAGAGAATTTCTGTCCTGATGAACATCCCCCAGGTGGAACAGAAATGTGAAGGTGAGATTTGGATCGAGTAGTTGGCTCTGGACCAGCTGTGGGTGACAGTGCCAGCCCACAGTATTTCTTCTCTATTGCGTTCCGTAGTGAAGATGCATGCCGGTCCCCAAGGGAAGTCCATGGATGCTGGCAGGTTGTTTTATAAAAGCATGGTTTACTCAGCCACTGGGAGCTTTTCTCTTGGGATCCAACAGCTGTGCCAAGTGTACTCCTGTGTGAGTTTGGGCCACTGTCAGCTGGCCACACTTACTCCGTTCAGTAAGTCACTTTAAGGCAGTTGCTGCACGCGAGTGTTTTGAAGGCAAAGTCTGTCTGTGTCTCCCAGGGTCTCTCTCAGCATGTCTGGGTCGTGTGTGCTGAGTGCAGAATGTGAGTGTGCCACATTCTGGAGTAGCTGTGGGGAGAGAGGCCCCAGGAGTGGCCACTGAATAGGATGGCCCTGAGCAGGGAGAAGAGCAGAGGGCTGGGTGTCTTTTACTCCTCTCTGATTTGTACCAAGCACCCAGTCCCCAGGGACTCAAAGAGCACTGTGGGTAGGGTATACCCTATCCACAGGTCTGTTTTCTCTCTTGGCCTGAACAACCATGCCCATCACTGAGCAGCACGCATCTTGGGAGGGGTGTTGCTGTGCAGGCAGTATGCTGAGGGCTATTAATTCTGTTCATCTTCCACAGAGGCTCAGATATGACTGTTGTGTGCCAGGAGCAGGCTTATTCTGGCCCTGAGCCAGCCTAGCAGAACAGAGTCAGCCTGACTCACACGACTGTGAGCCTCAGTGTGCCCATCTATAAAAAGGGCACAATCAGGGAACAGTTTCCTCTTGCCTCCTGCTAAGGTCAGCATGCATGGTAGGTCTAAGGTCATTGTCCTGTAAAGTCAGGGACAGATACCCTAACCTGTCAGAAGGAAAGAGTGACATTTTCATTCTAGGGTCCTTCATTTTCATCGAAGGACCCAGTTCAGATCCTTAAGGAACTCTTGCTTGGAGAGGGATTGGGACAAGAGCTTGGGGACAGCTTGGATAGCATCTTCCTGAGGGTACCCGCTGGCTATGTGCAAGGCTGTGCCAAGAGCACAGAGCCATGAGGTTGACTCTTTGTAAAGGAGCTGGTGGGACACTGCTGTTCTCCGAGCTTCTTACCTCAGGGGTTAATGTGAGTTGGTTGCAGGCTCGACAGTGGCCCACCTGCCCAGCCTGGTGCCTTTGCCCGGCACCTGTGGGCCTGCCTCTGCCTCTTCTACCACCTCCATTAATCTAAGAGGTTCTTCATCCAGGAAGGTGCCAGTGGCCTCTGCCTCAGCAGGTGACTCACTGGGATGCAGGCCCCAGACATTTATTATTGCCATGGTCAGACAGTGTAGTGAGAAAGGCTGGGAGCTGTGGAGCCAGGCTGCCTGGGTTTGAATCCCAGCCTGCCACTCCCTGACTGTGTGATCTTGAACAATTAATTCATCTCTCTGTGACTCAGTTGCCTTATCAGGAAAGTGAATCTGAGGCTGGAACCTGCTGAACACACACACAGTGGAGGTTCATGGCTTTCTCTGGTTCTCCCTTGAGGTGCCAGGTATTGGTGTCAGCTGTGCCTGCTCCTGCTTCTTTGACATAAATGATGAATGTGTTTCTAGTTGTACTTGAAATACCTTGCCAGCTCCAGACAAGTCCGGCCTCCACATCTCAGGGGTGAGCAGGACAGTTTCCCGCATAGCTGGTTGCCCTGGCCTTTCCACATGCTTTCTCTTTCAGAAGACAGTAGCCTCTGAAAAGGATGTATGGGGCTAGGGGTAGCTTAGTGGCAGCTTAGTGGCTGGAGGAGCTGGCAGCCATGCCTGACATCCTGGCCGTAGGTTGTCCTCTGGCTTCTACACATACGTGATATGTGAACATGTACATGTGTATACAGACATATACAGAAACAACCAGTCAGTCAGTAAATATGTAATTCTAAGAATGATTTTAAAGGGTGCAGCATAGGAGCTGGAGAGATACCTCAGAGGCCGAGAGTATTTGCTGCTTTTGTGAAGGACCAGGGTTCAGTTCCCAGCAACTGCCTTGTGGCTCACACTGTCTGACTCCAGTTCCAGAGGACCTGATGTCTTCTTCTGGCCTCCACAGACACTGGGCATGCGTGTGGCATGCATAGATACATTTAGATAAACACTCGCACACCTCAGATTAGTTTGTTAAAGGGGCACATTGCATGATCAGTGTCACACAGTGGAGAGTCCTCGGCTCATGGCTCCCCACCTGTGTTCCTGTGTTCACGTTCTCTCCCTGACCTGGGGTGTGTTGGCAGATATGTAATGTGACTAAAGAGTAAAAGGCACTTTTTAATGTTAAAATCCCTCTCCACAAAACCCCACACTGGTGGCTAGCAGTGGTAAGGTGGGGACTGGAGTATGGTGGGATTCATTTAGTGTGGCCCGAGCCTTTCTCTCTCTCTCTCTCTTTCTTTCTTTCTTTCTTTCTTTCTTTCTTTCTTTCTTTCTTTTTCTTTCTTTCTTAAAATATTATTTACTTTTATTTATACAATTACACTGCAGCTGTCTTCAGACACACACCAGAAGAGGGCATCAGATCCTATTACTGATGGTTGTGAGCCACCATGTGGTTGCTGGGATTTGAACTCATGACCTCTGGAAGAGCAGTCAGTGCTCTTAACCACTGAGCCATCTCTCCAGCTCCTGAGCCTCTTTCTAGTCGAGCTGTTTTGGGCAATTTAGCGTCACTTTGGAGAGATGGTTCTTCTCACTGCCTCACACAGCGTAGGAATAAGAAACACTGTTCTAGCCCCGACACTGCAGTAGTGAAATTGGTATTCTTGATAAAAAGTCCCCGGCTAAGAACGGCAGTTTGACGGCAGTGTTGTTAGCTGTACTGGCTGGATGGTATAGGGATTTCACACACCCCTCCCTCCCTGGCATCTGTAAGCATGCTGTAGGGGCGTGTCCTGCCAGAGGGTCAGCCTTCATCTCCCAGGCCCACCCCACCAGAAACCCCCAGGCTTCCATTTGTTCTTCTCTGGGTCTTGGTGTCTCCCCAGAGACAGTGCTTTGGGTTTGGCAGGTGTCATGGAAACCCCCCAGCCCTGCCCAAGTCCAGGAAGCAGGAGGGGGAGCTGTCTCGTAGCCAGACTAACAGGTATTTCCTGTCAGCCCCCAGCTGTCAGAGAGGTCTGCCCCTGTGGGAATTCAAGAGGGGAGCCCCACCCGTGTCAGCCTTCTTCCAAGCACCCAGGATTTATCAGAGAACCGTGACACCATCTAGCAGGACCACAGGTCCTCACTGAAGTAGCCACCCAGCCTTCCCATTAGACCCGGAAGCTGGGAAGATGAGCACAGATGTGTGGATGAGAATGGGCTGGAGGGTGGATCTAGAAGCCAAGGGCGACAAAAGCATGTAGAGTCACTCACTTCCTAGTGTGCATTGACTGTATATTGAGTACCGTGTGTAGTATTTTGTAGATATCTGCTTTCCAATGATGTTTGGGTTAATGATGCTTGGTTAAGTGAAATACGTCATTAACATTAGTAAGGCTGTAGCTCAGTTGGTAGAGTGCATGTCCAGCCTCCGTGAGGCTCTGGGATCCAGTCCCTAAAACTGCATACACTGACTGGGTGTGGTGGTACACACCCATAATTCCTGACACTGGAGTGCAGACAGGAGGATAGGAAGCTCAGGGTCATTGTCAGCTACACACGGAGTTTGAGGCTGGCTTCATGAGTTGTTGTCTCCTAATAAGCAAATAATAAAACAATAGCTTTTATTCCGGCTTCTGGAGCAGCATAAATTCCACAACATCTGCTTCTGAGGCAGAGCTCTCTAGATAGCATGAACTGGCATCCGAGGTCCTACTCCAGTGAGGATGACCTGGAGTTGGGGGTGGGGGCACTGGGCCTGGGCCTGCCACCTGGAGTAAGGAGGGGCAAGGACCCACTATGGCAGCCGTCCTGGGGATGTCTGTAGAATGTTGGGAAGGGGGAAACTCTTGGGGTGAAGCGGCTGGTTTAGGAAGGACTGGGGAGTTACAGAGGAGCTAAGTGCTGGGCATTTGTCCTAAGGTCCCCTCAGGTCCCATATAGAACAGGTGGGGGAAAGCTGGTGTCCTCAGCCTCAGGTGTTTTATAATAAACCTGCTCCCTAGCCAGGTATAAAGCCCCTCCTATTAGAGTCTATGAAAAAGGCAACCCCATGTGTGTCTTCTGATCCTGCCTCTTCTAAGCTGTGAGTGGTAGTGGAGTCCAGGAGTCTGGGAAAATCATCCCCCTTTGCCTGCAGAGAGCAGTGATATCTGACACCACTACTTTCTTGGCAAGGTTATCTCTGATACCCTGGGCAAATCTTTTATCTCCCCAGCCTCAGCTTCCCTCTAAGTAAAATGGGGATGTTAGTGAGGCTCAGATACATCCTTAAAAGTTGTGAGGATCCCATGAGAACGTACAAAAGGCTTGGCCGCTGGAAAAGCATGTCTGGTCTTTGCGCTTAATTCCATGCACATTTGTCAGACAGAAGAGAACTGGGAAGAGCAGATCCAATCTAAGGCTGAATACCAAGTGGCCTTAGCCTAAGGTAACTTTAAAAAAAAAAAAAAAGACCTCCCCTGGCTTGGTGTTCATGCCTGTAAAATGGGCTTACTGAAATGGTTTGAAGAAGACCATGGTGCTTGGTAGGTTTGGAAGTGGTTCAGGCTCTCCTCGAGTGATTTGATTGAATGGTATGGGGTCTGCCAAACCCTGGGCCTTGCATCGTCTGCCCAGCATCGTCTGCCCAGCATCGTCTGCAAGTACAGCTACTGCTCCTGACTTCCCTCTGTGCAGCCGGCATGTTTCAGCCGTCCAGACATCATTTCAGTGCCCAGGCCCAAAGGTCATGCGCAGCTTACAAGTGATAGATAGAGTGTTAGCTCTGTCTTCCCTTGATGCTTCCAGCCAAGAGAGGTAGCATGACCATTGTTTCTGTCTTAGAAGGTGGGTGCGAGCAAGCAGCTCTTGAACAAACCAATGTAGAAGTGTTTAAAAGCCCCTTAGGCTGATGAGATGGTGCAGTGGGCAAAGGTGCTTCCCGCCAGGCCTCCTGACCCATATTCAGGAGAGTTGATATCTGCAGATTGCCTTCTGACCTCTGCACACATGCCTTGCTCATATTAACTAGATAAATGCAATGTTTTTAATAGAACTAAAAATCTGCTTAGTGTCCATTTCCTTTTCCTAGACTCTCCAGGTTAGAGATTTCCATGTGCTTCACTCCTGCAGAAGCAGTGTTACACAATGTTTGTGGGACAGCTGCCACTGCCAGTTTACTGTATTTCACAGATAGGGGACCGGCTGACCCAGCCTGACACTGCAGAGCCAGGAAAAGTCTCTTACCTCCCCTGCGTCTGGGTGTTTTGTACGTTCTAAGGAGGGCACGCGTGAACCTGGGGGAGATGAGGTTTAGCACACCATCACCAGCACCAGCACCAACACTGCCGCCGCCGCCTCCGCTGCCTTGTCTGGAAATAGAAGGTGTGCCTGGGCACCTTAGCTGTTGAACACTGCTGGGCAGGAGCTAAAAGTTCTCCATGGCCTCTCAGGGCCAACAGCTGGGAAAGGCAGGGTAACATTCTGCCTTCCGCAACCCCAGAGGCTAAGTTTTCTACAGGACCCAAGGTGGGTGGGGGCTCCAGATTGCCAGAACATTGTGGTGCTATCAACAAAGAAGCAGTGAGTTCAAGGCAGCCTGGGGAGCCAGAGCCTAGGGAAAGGGGGTCTGGAGGTTCCTTGGCAGTGCCACCAGCACCCCAGGGAAGAGGCCGCCTAACATGGGAACTCTTGAATTCCCCTACTCCTTGGCAAAAGCCATAGCTGTGATCATGGCCAGCATCCATGTTTGTTTGCCTGATGCCACCCCAGGAAGCCAAGGCTTAAGTGAGAGTCTGTTCCCTTGGGAGAGAGTACCCGTGTCACCAGGCCTTGTAGGAGAGCAGAAGCCACTGCAAAATGTCGAAGAGGCTCTGGGCAATTGACATGGCCTTGTGGAGGCTTCAGGTGGGAGCAGGACAGACCATGGCCTAACCCTGTCTTCCCTCTGAGGTCCCAACCACTGCCTGAGTGCAGCCTTTGTTGTGCTGTCCCTGCGGGCCTGCTCATCTTCCATGTGGTAACCTTCATTGTGTTGAGGGAGGGGCCTCTCTTAGGTGGCCATCTCTGATCCAGGGAGCAAGTGCATGTGTATTTGAAGCCACCCCTTTCTCAGAGGACTGTGTGGTTCCTGCTGAGGGAGCCCTAATTACAACCTGAAGGCTAGGGGACTTGCTATGTCCTCATCACTTTCCAACTGGAGCGATGAGGGTGCCAGCTCCTTGGAGTGTCCCTGGGGCGTAAGGTCCAGTCAAGACATTTTGAGGACCCATAAAGGCAGGCTTGTATCTAGACATAATTTTTTCTTTTTTGTTTTGTAACAACTTGTACAGCTGCCATACAGTCACCCATGTGGACCCTGGTGACCTGCTCAGATCAAGGACCAGATCCCTGCCAGAACCCGGAAGTCTCTCTGATCATCACCTCTTTCCTGGCTGTCACAAGTGACATTAGCTTGACTGTCAGAGAGTTATCATGTCCCTGCTTCAAAGTCTTATTTGCTACAAAATTGTATCCCTTTGATGCTGGGATTCCCCGTGCCCAGTTCTTATATTTTCTGTCAGAAGACGTGTACACATGCATGGGAGTCTGTCTGGCTCAGTGTTTATAACACCCATGCAGTTTCATTGCATGTAGCTGTACTTGTTCATTTCTGCTGCTATGTAGTAGTCCAGTGGATGGTTAAAAAATAATTCTCGCTGGGCAGTGGTGGCGCACATCTTAATCCCAGCACTTGGGAGGCAGAGGCAGGTGGATTTCTGAGTTTGAGGCCAGCCTGGTCTACAGAGTGAGTTCCAGGACAGCCAGGGTTATACAGAGAAACCCTGTCTGGGAAAACAAAACAAAACAAAAAATAAAATAAATAAAATAAAAATTCTCCATTTTTAGTTGTTGAGTATCTTCTTCCCCTTTCACTCTCCTCCTCAGTGGTGGTTTTTGTGTTTTGGGATCTGCTTCTCCCTTGACCCTTCCAGTGCTACCACCGGGCTTGAACTCAGGTCCTCAAGCTTGCATGACAAGCACTTGGCTCGCTCACTCACTGAGCCGTCTGCAGCCGTAGATAGAACATTAGTACCGTTGATTTCCGTGTCATTTTCCTGCTGATGACTGATTGGTTTGTTTAGTTCTAAGATGCTACCCAGAATGCCACTGTGATCATTATTGGACATGTCCTGGTGAATCTGTTTATGTGTATGCAATGTATGTGCACACACATGTGCACCTCTGTACGTACTCACATTATTGGGGGTCCCTGGCAACAGGATCACCACCTCTTGTTTCAGGTTCAAATCACTTTGTAAACAGGTGAAAAGATTGCTCAGTTTAATGAGGGGTCTTCCATGGCCCTAGGGGACCTCTGCCCACTGTCCTAGCTCTGTGGTCCTTGGAGGACACACTTGCTTTCCAGATGTTCCAGGATCTTGAAGCGCTGGAGGGTGTGTGCTGTCTGTGTCTGTGTCAGGAGGTGGAGCATGAGACTTGTGTGTAGCAGACATGAGATCTGCAGGAATGGAGAAGAGGGTCTTGGGGAGATGTGGGGCACTGCTGGCCCAGCGCAGTACAGTGCTGACCTGATCTCTTTCAGTGGCTCTTTGAGCTTTGTTGTTGGCTGGAGGACGGTGTCAGTTTCTGTGTTTCTTCCTGAGTGGCTTTGGAGGCCTTCCAGGGTACAGGGTCAGGGGGCCAAGGCTCCTGGCCACGGCTTTTGGGGCAGCTCAGCTCTTAATGTGTTTTCATAATCAAAGCAGAAAGGCCCCATTGTGGCCTCAGTCCTCTGTCATAAAGCACTTTTTGTTTACTAGCAAAATTCCAAGTTGCAGAACCAAGCCAACTCAGCAGAACTAATACCCACGAGTGGCCATTGCCCCTTACAGCAGCAAGCAGGGTGCCACAAAATAAGGATTAGGCAGCCTGTGCTTATTGGGTACCCCCAGTGTCCCCTAAAGTTCACAGGCTATTCACAGGAACAGAGTATGCTACCAGAACCCGTGTTCATTGCCCTGGAATTTGGATTTGATATGAATGTTAAGATTTCTTTGTCTGTATGTCAGAAATATAGCAACACTGGGGGAAACCCAGGAGTTGCTTCCCCAGGAAACAGGAAGTTCAGAGATTAGCAGTCCTCAGCTTCCACACTGCCTCCTCCTGTCTACTATCCCTTCACACAGGGCTTCATGTTCTCAAGGTTTGTGTTCCAGGTAGGCTGTTGCTCTTACCTGCCTGTTACTCAACTTAATGAGGAAAAATCAGCTTCCTGGAAGGAGCTCCCACCTCACTGGCTTCGAGGGACCTTGGAAGCTGAACATGTTGTCAGCCTGAGCAAAAGCAGGTCTCTTCAGAGTTAATGAAGCAGGGATGGAGGGCAGGGGAAGCCAACTGAGAGCAGGTGCCCTGGTTTATTGGGTTACGTCAACAAGAGAACACTATGCTTCACATTAAATCAAATTTCTTTGGTAATGGAGAGTTACGTCAACAATTTCCAAAATGTATTTGAAAAGAATTTAAAATAGTTCAAGAAGGCACATAGACACCCCCCCGCCCCCCCCCCCCCACACACACAATGTAGTGACTTCCCCTCATGGCTGGAAATCTCCACAGACCCTGTTGAAGTGTGGTTTGTACTGTTGATTTGATCCCAGACAATTGTGTCCTCTCCAATTTTTTTTTTTTAAAATGACTTTTTAGTAGTGCTAGGAATTGAACTTGGGGCCTCACATGTGCTAGACAAGTTTCATACTACTGAGATATATCCTCAAATCAAAAATGAGGTGCTTTTTGTTGCTGTTTTGCTGTTGTTTGAGGCAATGTCTTATTATGCAGCCCAGGCTGGCCTAGAACTCATGACCCTCCCACTTCTGCCTCTGACTGTTGGGACACATGCATGTGCTGTCATGCTGGGCTGAGATGATATTTTCTAAAGCTATCGCCAGCTACGCAGTGCTAACTGTATCTCTGTGCACCTTCCTGTGAGCTCCATGGTTTTCAGCTTCAGATGCTGAAGCTCTGGTGCTGGGTTCTGTCAAGGCAGGTTACCAAGCAGACTGAAACACTGCGGGACAGGTCTTGGGGAAGAGAATGATACGTTCTCCTGGGTTAGTCACAGTGTTGGACCAGGCTTTTCATTACTCTAGTCTCCTTAGACCTGCTGTGTGAGAGAGTATGTGACACCCACCCACCCAGCCACCCACCCACTCATCCATCCAACTTACCCATCCACCGCTTTCAGAGGGGGAGGGAGTTTCCAACATTCCCTAATCAGGATGCTAGTGACCCACCAGTTCCCATGGCTGACTTGTTTCTGCTTTTCCCCCTCTCCACTTAGAATGACTTTCTCCAAATTCTCCTGTCTGGTGTAAGGTCCCACTGCATTAAGGGACTTGTTACACCTAAGAGAGAGTTAGAAAAGGCAGCTGCATGACTCTGGGCAAGATACCCAGTCTCTCTGTTTCCTTGTCTACACCTAGGAGCAGTGATGACTACGTCACAGTCATTCTAAGACCCAATATTAAACAACCACCACTCAAAAGATTGTGTGGGGCAAGGCTGGTGACCGTGCACTAAGAGGAAAGTCTTTGGCTCAGGGATCAAATCTCGCCTCCACTCCTGAAAGCTGTGAGCCTTGGAAGCTCTTCATCCACTCAAGCCTCAGTTTCCCCTCCTGGGTCTAGGACATTGGTACTCGGCTACTTGCAGGGCTGCACACTTGGTAGTGTGCTTTGCTGTGGGAGAACACAGCGAGCCACAGTGGCCTGGGGCCCTTTGTAGCTGGCTGCCTCACTTCCCAGGCACCTTGGAGGTCGGCTGCTGTACTTCCACCTTCCATAGACAAGGTTTCATTCTTCCACTCACAGTCCACATGGCTCCCCGAGCTGTGCTCTGACAGTCTCCCCAGCCTGCTGTGAGGAAATGCCCCCTCCTGCTGAAAATTACAGTAAGAAGTTGAGGTCATACCCTGGACACATTCCTGACCCAAGTGGTCCTCTGTGTTCTGTGGCTAAGATTCCTTCCAGGGAAGACATAAATAACCCATCCCCCCAAGGTCCCAATGACAAACCAAGGCACCATCCCATCAACGTTCAGTCTGGGGGAGGCAGGGAGTTTATTGGGCTTCCTTACTGACCATAGGTGAAAGGTTACTTACAGAGGTGTGTGTGCCTCCCTCAGCGGCATCACCTGGAAAGTCTTTACCCAGCAGGGAGAGGGCTTCCCTGTCGCCCACGCAGAGCACAGATTGAGCCTCCACCTCCAGTCTTCCCTGGTCTATATCCTCTGGCCCCTCCCCCAGTCTATAGGCAGTCAAGGCAGAAGTAGCAGGAAGTGACTGGATACTCAGGTGAGGACCTCATGACTCTCTCCATCAGCTGGGTGTAGTCAACAGGTCCAGCTGGGGTGATCCTCTTGTAAGGGATCCAAGATGGTGGTTGCTGGGTTCCAAGGACAGTCGTGCACAAGGATTCTCACAGGACTGACAGTAGCAGACCCCAGCGGGTGACAGTCTCTGTAGATGGCTCAGGCACCTTGCAGAGAAGACAATTTCCTGCCCGTCCTTGGACATGAACTTGGGAAAGCATTGATTTCTGTTTGTTACTTTTTCCCTTCTCTTTTCTCTTTCTTTGAAGAAAGGGTCTTGCTCTGTAGCCCAGGCTGGCCCGGAACTTACAACCCCCACTGTGACTCCTGAAGACTGAGATAACAGGCTATATGGTCATGTTTGGCATGAGCTACTACTTTGAAAAGACTCAGGACTCAGGACTTTCTGGCCTTGCCTGCACTGCCTTTTGTTGGCTGGATAAATAAATGAGCCACTAATGAGTCCACAGGCCCCTCTGCCCCTCTGCCCTGCTGGTTTTTCTCTGCCCAGAGGGTATCACAATGTAGCTTTGTTCTGTCCTTTTGTCCAAAAAACACATCTCGCCTCTCCTTTCCTCTTGGCTTCCTCCAAGCAGGGAGGCCACTGCAGTTTCCCAGACCTGGTGGCTGCAGCTCCTGTGTCTTCTTCCCCTGAGAGAGGAGCCCTGGCAGGGGCATTGTAAAGTGCTACCTGCATCTCGTGTCATCACTTTCTCAGTGGGCAGAAGGAGCCAGCAAGCCCTACCCACAGAAGGGTGGATCCCACTGGCTGACAGCAGAAGGATCCAGGTGATAGTACCCCATCTGCCTGTCAGAATCTAGAGGTTAGAAGATTGCTAGTCAGAATCTTCCTGAAGTCCCTGGGAACAGGGAGCAGGCTGCCAGGGTGGCCCTTGAGCATCTTCCTGGGGCAGGTTCTGTGTGATCTCTGAAACGGGTTTCCTGAGGCCCTGATAGTTACTGCCTTGGTGTGTAGATGGTGATTCTTCTTCTCTTGCGTGGCTGGGGTGGAGCCCTCCCTCACACACCGCAGGCAAATGCTCTGCAACTGAGCTGTATCCTCAGCCCCCCGCTTTTATTTTAAGATAGCGCCTCATTAAGTTGCCCAGGCTGCCTTTGAACTCTTAACCCCTCTGTCTCAGCCTTGTGAGTAGGTGGGGTTAGAGGTGAGATTTGAGCTGGGATTTGAGCATGTCTGGCTTATTATGCCACTTTGGAATATTTATTTTCCTTGCTACAGAGCACAGCTTTGTGGTTGTCCTGTGGACAAGCACCAACCCCTGAGCTGAGTAAGCATCTTGTAAATGTGGATGGAGGGTGGATGCTGGCCGTGACTTTGCTGGATAGTCATCGATCTCTCACCTGAGCCCCTAGTCAGGCACAGAGGCACATTTTAATGAGAAGTACACAGCCATTCAAGAGTTGGGACGCATGGGCTGGGTTGGGGCTGTGAACATGATTCTGGGAATACTGGCTCGCCTAAAAATAACAAATTGCAAGGCTCCAGCCCCTTCCCGCAGGCCTACCTCCCAGCTGGCTTTTGCAGTGAGCCCATCCAGCCAGCATACATGTCGCAGCTGGAATGTGGCAGCGTTTGGAAATAAACAAGTTGGCCCCTCTCCTCGCCTGGGACTTTCCTTCATCAGGAGACAGCTTCTGAGAGAAGCTGAGGTGTGTGGAAGGCCCTATGGTAGGGTGTGAGAAGGGGGTGAGTGCCTTGAAAACTCTTGTTGTTGGATAAAGGCTCTAGATCTCCTGGTTCGGGTGTGCAGAGGATGGGTCTTTTCCACAGATAGCTGCTGACAGGAAAGAAAAACCTCTTTTTCTGTTTTCAGAGAAATTCTGTGTGTGGACCAGCATGTACGCTGGCTCCTCACATGTCCCCAGGGAGAAGCCATTTTGGGCAGGAGAGCTCAAGCAGGGGGACTTCTATATTTGTATTTCTGCTATGACTAGTTTAGACTGTGAGGAGAGAGTGCAGACTCCTGCCACCCATCACATGATGAGGGTTGGTGGTTCAGAGCTTAAGTGCGGCTTGGTCCAGGGGAGGCCCCTGTTTCTCCAGGCCTGGGCGCACGGGCTGGCCATTCCTAAGTGGAACACTTGTCTGGTGAGCTAAGGTACAAGCCTCTCACTACCAGAAAGTGCACTTCGGATGTCGGTATGGGCAGTCCTGAGGTGCAGGATGGAGACAGGTGGGAACATGCACTGTGGTATTTTCTGTGGCGAGGGGAGCTGGGTGCAACCCAGTGCCTGTGGGCAGGAAGGTGTTATCAGTACACTGGGGTGCTCACCCTGGAAGCAGAGCCAGCGCAGTCAATGGCCCTGCCTTCCTTATGTGTCATCCTGACTGTGCTTAAGGAAAAGGCAGTAGGAAGTCAAGTTGCAGAGTGTGTAGTAGTGATGGTCCTGCCAGGTAAAGCAAACAGGTATCACTAGCAGCAGCAAAGCAAGTGTGACAGAAACCATGAATGGGTCCAGCAAAGTGCCTCAGTGGTCACAGCGTCTGCTGGAAAGACGGGGGACCTGAGTTTGATTCCCAGGACACACATGGTAGAAGGATAGAGCTGACTCCTGAAAGCTGTCCTCTCACCCCGACATGAGCGCTGTGACAGCCATGTGCTAGCACACAGTGAATTAAATAAATAAAAGGCCCGGACAGGAAGGATACACTGTTATGTTTGAAATATTCACTTAAAAAATGAGAGACATCCTTTCCAATAACTTGCCTATAACTAATGAGGAAATTAGTAAATAAACAGTTCCAGGGTTCCAGAAAGTAAGCACTGATGTTATTGGCCAAGTCGGAGAAAGGACCCCTTTGGGCGGAATGTGAGTGGAAATGGCATTTAAACCACAGCATCTCAAACAAGTTCATTTTCTCACACATTAAGGAAGCCGGGAGGTTAGAAGGCCGAGGTTAGTGTGGTCACCAAGAAGCCAGATCCTTTCCCGTTTATGTCTCTGTCATGTCTTGTCCGTATGTTCCAGGATGGTTGCCAGAGCACCAGCCATCAAATCAGCTCTCCAGCAGTTAGATGATAAAGGCCTGGAGAAGGTTGTATCCTTGAAATGGTCTTTCATAACCACCATTCGAGAAATCCATTTCTTTATCATCAGTCAGATATTAAAGTCACATGGGTCACCAGGCTGTGAGGGAGGATGGAAGCAAGCCACGCACACGTTAGCATTCTGCTAGAAAGAAGGGCAGCCAGGACTCCTGCACACTCAGAAGACGGAACGAGTGGGCCCTGTACTTGGGCATGGAGTTTCTGGTTTAGGAGGTGTATATGTGGAGATGGTTGTGGGGAGGCTGGAGAGGTAGAGGGAAAGCCAGACCCTAGGATGGTTTGTGTGCAAGGAGAGAGCCCTCTACTGTAGCCCAGGAAACCAAGTGAAAAACAGAAAAACAGCAGCCGAGGTGCTGTCTGAGGCGGCAGGCTGTGGGGAGGCCCAGATCCAGGGGGTGGGTACTAGAGGAGAAGGAAGGGGGTGAGGAGGCAGACGGGAAGTGGTTCTTCATGCTGGTGGTCTGGCTTCAGGCTGAAACGTTGCCAGGGGCCTGTGTTAGAGACTCAGCTGACAGGCTTGGGATGTGACAGGGTCATGAGGTGCTCCCACCTCAGCTGTGGGTTGGCGGTCTGGCCATTCATATCTGATGACGTTATTGGAAGTGATGGAAGTAAGGTGTGGGTGGAAGCAGTCTCTCCCCACCCCGCCTCTCCTCTTCTTGCCCTGATGTTCCTGGTGGCCAAGTACAGCCAGAAACCTCTGCAACTATGACCCAGCTCAGTCCCCATCCCATTTAAACCACCTCACTTATCTTGTCACAGTGGACAAAGAGGCTGCCACAAGCTCTGTG
The DNA here is from genome assembly GCF_011762505.2 of Arvicanthis niloticus. Taxonomy (NCBI): domain Eukaryota; kingdom Metazoa; phylum Chordata; class Mammalia; order Rodentia; family Muridae; genus Arvicanthis; species Arvicanthis niloticus. The sequence goes on from NC_047663.1 coordinate 42,794,918, forward strand.
GCTGCAGCACAGCAGACGTCAGCTCCCAGCCTCTTCAGAAGAAAGGAGGTGGCATAGAGAGGTGCTAGGGTACAGGGGTCAGGCCTGTGGCCTGCAGAGGGCCTTGCTGATCTACTGAGAGCCTTGTCTATCACCTGTGCACGGGGTAGGGCAAAGGATTAGGTTGGAACCTCAAAGTGACAAATGGGCATGCCTGGGCTCAGAATGGCCTCACTTGGCTATGCTTGCAGTGATGAGGACAGTTTACTCAGGAGCAGGAAGCCACACATGCCAGGGTCCAGATCGCTTGAGGGGCAGCTTATGAAGCCTGGTAGATTCAAGGAGGCTAAGTGATACTCAGTAAAGTCTGTCCTACAAGGCAGAAAGGGGTGGGATCCATTTGCAAACAAACATCCCTCTTGGAAATGATGTAAGATCAACAAGCCCCTGGCCCAGGAGGTGCAAATCCCAGAGCATTTTCCCTACCATGGCTGAAAAGCCAATCATCTTGCTGCATACAGGTCTCCTCCAGTGCTTGACTTTGATGATGGTGATGGTGGTGGTGGTGGTGGTGGTGATGTTGTGTGTGCACATGCTATGGCATGCATGTCAGGAGTCCGTTGTCTTCTTCCACTGAGGGGTCCAAGTGTTAAATGTAGACCATGTAGCTGTGCACCAAGCACGCTCACCCACTGAGGAGTCCTGCTGACTCTGAACTGCCCATTCCCTCTCTGGGGCACACATCCCTGGGTATCAGAGAATTGAGAGTCATGATCAAGGTGTTCTCCTGCTTGTCACTGTCCTCACTATCAAGAAAGGTTCTGGGTTCTGGGTCTTTGGGTAGGTGTGTTTCATAGCTCAGCATTTCTGAGGGTAGGGTGCAGCGTGCGGTATCTTCATTGAGCACTGCTGGTTTTCTGAGGATGCTCTCATTAGATTGGTGCAGCATCTTTCCAGTGAGGCTCCTGCTCCCACAAGTGCATCCATGTTAGATCTGGTTTCATTGATCAGCAGGAACAGTTCTGACTGGTTTAATTTTGCAGAGAGGTGGTAGGCTCTGCATAATCTAACACATCCAGTCTTCAGAGATGAACACTCAGGGATTCCTACAGAGGGCAGGACTGTAGCCAAGACTTGACTGAGGTTTGAGTCCTAGAGTTCTTTACTCAGGCTTCCAGTATTTCCAAACTTAGGATGCCCACTCTCCTCCCATTGATAACATATTTAATATTCTTGCGTTCTTTTTTTTTTTTTTTTTTGATTCAATAAAATTTTATTTTCCCAAATGTACAGCTGACTGAACTGTTCATGCATCTTCACCAGCAGCTGGGGCGTCTCCACCCTTTGTGTTTCTGGTGTAAATTACTTGAGCTCTGTGCTTTGAAACCAGCTTGATAAGTCCTTTACTAAGCAGCTCCTGAAGGGCTTCCCTGGCCAAGGAACCTCGAATCTTCAGTCTCTCAGAGACCACAGCTGGAGTAATAAGCTTATAGTTGGGGACTTCCTTACAGAGTTTGTCGTATGTAGCTTTGTCAAACAGGATGAGATTGTTCAGCTTGTCCCGAACTTTGCCTTTGGACCACTTCTTCTTTTTGGCCTTGCCACCAGACTTATTTACTGGGTCTTTGTCTTTTTTGGCCGACTTTCCGGCATCTTTCTTCTTCTTGTCGTCTTTGGGCGGCATGGCGAAACTCAGAGAGTAGTGTGGACCACTGCAGCCTCACTAAGATGTCGGAAAAAAAGCTATTCTTGCGTTCTTGATGAATGAATGACATCAACCATGCTGGCAAGATGGTTCAGTGGGTAAAAGCACTAGTCATGTAAACCTGACAACCAGAGTTTGGTCCTCAGAACCTACATAAAGATGGAATAAGAGAATCGATCCCACAGAGTCGTTTCCTAGCTTTTGTGGAGTACACCTGGCATATGTGTGTGCCTTTTAACAACTATTACAATTATAAACCTTTAAAATCTCAAGAAAAGTCACACATGTCCTTTGGAAAAAGTGCAAAAAAGTAAAAACACCAAATAAGATATCCTCTATTTTCAGATATGATGACACAGGCTTGTCATTGCAGCATGCAAGTGGAGCTAGCCTGGGCTACATAGAGTTTGTTTTGATACATTTGTTTTGTTTTCAAACATAATTTGGCCTCTATGTTAAAGAAAAGGAAAATGATACTAGAAGGTCTAAATACAAAGATGGCCTGAGATTATTCTCAGAGTTTAGTCTTCTCGGCTTGAGTTTGACATTTGCTGTGGCACAGCCATGGATGTGGCCTCCATCTTTAAGTCCATTGCTACAGGGCTTTTGTCAGGGCCCCACCCACCTCTGTTACAGATGCACAGGCCACAGCAGCCTGCTTTCTGTTCTCTTGTCTTCCCAGTTGCACTTCTTTCTGTGACTCCCCATTAGCAGACTTGTTTCTTTAAGAGAAATTCCTAGAAGTGGATTTGGAGTTCAGAGGTTCCTGGGTATCTTGAGATGCTTGGGGACCTATTGGAATCTCTGTGTAGGTATCATGCAAAGCCTCTGCACGTGAGTTTCCATTCTCTACCAGCTTATCTGTGAGGGGACACTGGTCCATCACTCTAGCTAGCTTTCTTTGTGATGAAGGGCTTGGAACATGAACGCAGGGCAAGTGCTCTCCCACTGAGCTACACCGCCCCTCACCCCACCCCCCAGCTCTTTTTATATTTTAAGGCATTGTTTCACTAAGTTGCCAAGACTGTTCCTGAACTTTTCACCCTCCCTGCCCTCCTAAATAGCTGGGAGGATAGACCTGCACCCCTGGGCTTCCTGTAACTTCCCTTTGAGATGAATCTTCCTGGATTTTCCCTGTCTTTCCAGGATCTCTGGCATAGCTGCCTTCTTCTGTGAACTTGTTCCTGAAATCCATTGTTCCTCAAAAGGAGACACCAAGAAAGAGAGATGAGGGGGAGGGAGGGAGACTGACAGACAGAGACAGAGAGACAGAGAGACTGTGTGTGTATATCTGTGTGTGTCTCTGTGTGTGCATGTGTGCCAAAGGAGGATGTTGGGTGTCCTGCCCTATCTCTCCATCTGGCTGAACCTGGAGCTAGGGTGGCAGGCAGCCAGCAACTGCCAGGGATTGCCCTGTTAACTCACTCACTGCAGGTTCTTGTACACTTCACAGGGGCACTAGGGGCCAAGTCGGGGCCTCATGCTTGTGCAGCGCAGACGAGCTGCTCCTCCCGAGACAAGCCGTGTGCTTTTAACTCTTTTGCCTTCAATTCCCCACTAGTAGCTTCTCTCGTGGAGCCTCTCAGATGTCCTTTCTCATTAAAGCCAATTCCTTTGACCTGCGCTGGAGTCAAGGTCTTTACGTTTTCCTGGTATCCACCAGGCCTGGCACAGTGAAGCCAGAACTAGCCTCTGTGGGAAGGCCTGGCTTGGCACCCCCTATAAACAGGACACAGGCAGCCCACCACCCACCCTGCCATGCTATAAAACAGTCAGTACCTGGTTGACAGTTTGACATGTATCATTACCAGTAACAGCCTTGCAAAATCTGCCTGTGTAATCACAATGTTCAGAACACAGAAAGGCTGGGAGAAAGAACACGCTCCGGCTCCTTCCCACTTGGCTTCCTTGTGCCTGCCAGCTCCCTCCCTTCCTCCCTCCCTTCCCTCTCTGTCTCCCTTACTTTTCTTTTAAAAATTTAAATGATCACTTTATTTTGTTTGTGTGTGTTTGTGTGTGTTTGTGTGTGTGTGTGCCAGCATTCATGAATGGCATCGTGTGTATATTTGGTGCTCATGGAGGCCGGAGGAGGGGGTCTGATTCCCAGGAACTGATGTTTCAGATGGTTGTGAGCTGCCATGTGGTTGCTGGGAATTGAACCCAAGTGCTCTGGAAGATCAGTCAGTGCTCTTTACCTCTGAGCCATCTTTCTAGCTCCACTTTGTTTTATGTGGGACAGTGTAACCAAACTCATTAGTAGCCATAATGGCCTTGAACTTGTGACCCCCTGCCCTGGGCCCCTGGCTGCTGGGATTTCAGTACCATCAGGACATGAGCTTTCTAGCCAGAACCTGTTTTGTTCGTAACAATGGTTTTATTCATCTGTCATATGGATTCCCCCTCTGCCTTTGTCACTTAACAAAACTACACACAAAACTGTGTGTTGAGACGTGTTCGGTGGTTTTGTTACAGTTCACTCTGGTTTTATAGTCACCTTCACAACGCTCCCAGGCTGTGTCCTTAGGTCTATTCCCTCGTGAGCAGCCCTGATAGTCAAGGCCTTGCCCCCTCTCTCCTTGCTGGCTCTACAGCTGAGCCACAGCTCAGCTCTCTCTCTTCTTGCATGCCTGTACCCCATGAGTCTCTTGTAACCCTCCCCCTTGCATGCCTGTACCCCATGCATCTCTTGTAGTCCCCCCACCTCCTCTTGCATGCCTGTACCCTATGTGTCTCTTGTAGCCCCCCACCTCCTCTTGCATGCCTGTACCCCATGTGTCTCTTGTAGCCTCCCCGCCACCTCCTCTTGCATGCCTGTACCCCATGTGTCTCTTGCTTCTAGTTTCCTAGTATCTTGTGTAGCAACAGATTGAGAAATGGCTTCCTTTTTCAGGAAGAAAACAAAAGCGCTTGAGTGCACAGGAGGCCAGATATGAGTACAGACTAATGCTCTACAGACTCAGAGCCTCCACCCTGCTTCCCCCATGCTCAAGGGTGCAACCCTGCAGGTCAGAGGAAGCAAAGCCTTTGGAGGGATCTTGGGGACAGCCAGGAAGGACCAGTGGCAATGGTTATACGGGTATTTTCTGCCTCATCCCAGCTTCCTCTGCTTTAGGGGAAATCCATTCCAAGTGTCTTTTTGATGACTCTTTGGGGGAACACTTCCTGGGGCTGCTGAGATGGGAGCTGCCTTAGGCTTGCCCTCAGCCCCACCTCTCTGGAGTGGGTAGGAGCAAGCGAGAACTCCAACTAAGAAGCCTGGCTGGCACAACAGAGTGACATCATCTGGGTTCTCCTCCTCCTCCTCTGCTGGCTACTTCATCTCTGAGTCTGACTTGCCTCCCTACATGAGACAATACAGTACTTCAGTAAATTAGCGCTTGGATACTTTGTAGCTCAGCCCCTGATCTGTGAAATCAAAGTAGCTGAGCCAGGCACGGTGGCACAGGCATGCCTGTAATCCCAGCACTTTGAAGGCTCAGGCAAGAGAATTGAGAGTCTGAGACCAGCCTATGTAGGCTACATAGTGAGACTCTTTTCATTTCCTTTCTTTTTTTTTTTTTTTTTTTTTGGTCTTTTAAAAAATAGCTAGCAGAGCTGGGAAGATGGCTCAATCAATAAAATGCTTGCCATGCAATCATGGGGCTCTGAATTCAGATCTCCAGCACCCACATAAAAAGTCCAGATGCCAGTGCCGAGGAGGCAGAGATAAGAGGATCCTGGGCCTGGGGTCTTGCTGGCTGGCCAGCCTAGGCAGTCAGTGAATTCTAGTTTTGTTGAGACTTCCTGTCTCAGAAAGAAGGTGAAGAACAATAAGGAAAGGTACTCAGCATTGACCCTTGACTCCACATGTGTACACACGTTATACACAGACACAGAAACTTACACATGGCACAGGCACACAGGCGGCTGGCAGAGCAGCTAACCACCACTCCTACAGGAAAGCAGGCGTCCTGACATCCAGTAACAGGAATATGCTAAACTGTAGTTTGGAGTAAGTCACTGTTCTTCTCATTGGCTTGTTACTTTGGAGACCATTTACATTTTAGAAACTTAAGATCTGCGGATGTTAGGGCAAATACTGCTGTTTTGATGAGTTCAGTCCTGACAGTAGCCCCTGCTGGCTGGCTGATCCTTGTTGAGGCCATCTGCACAGACTGGAAGACAGGAGTTACAATAGCCTTTGTGGCCCTCAAGTACAAGTGAATTGTTCTCTAGCTGAACTGAACATTAGTTTGGATCTGGGTCACCTGGGAATAGCTCTGGGCAGGTGAGGCTCCTGTGCCACCCTGTAAAGTGGAGTGAAACCTGAGGTATGTGTTGCTTCACCCTGTGGGCCACAATGTATTACAGCCTATGATGCTTGCTGCTTGCTTTGCCTGAGGTCTGTCTGAGTGTGGATGAAACCATCTGACGCAAGGATGTGTGCACATGCATGCATCTCAGACAGTTATTCTAGAAGGCTGAGCAAGTCCACAGAGCGCCTGCAATCAGGATGTGTGCACATGCGTGTATCTCAAGGATATGTGCACATGTATCTCAGATAGTTACCCCAGCAAGTCCACAGAGTGCCTGCAATTAGGAAGGGGCAGGAAGCCCTCAATCTGGTTCTTTCTGCCCATGGGCAGGAAGGAGTGAACTGTGGCTTCCAAGCACCCCAGAGGAGGAGGCTGTGCTGACAAAGGAGATTGAAGCCGATGTGTTCTCTTCAAGGTAGAGAACAGGACTTCTGGAAAGTTCTGGGCACTCCTGGTCACATGGCAGAGCAGCTGCTGGTTGCCTCCCTGGGTTTGTGCATCTTCAGTGATGTATCTGTGCGTGAGTGGGGTGGAGTGGCCCAAAGGATTTTACAGCTGGATGACCTACTAAGTCAAAGACAGGAGGGACAACACAAGGTGTTCGTTAGTTATGTGTGGAGGAGGTTTTCTGTGTCAAGGACCTGACTGAGTCCTGTTGGATTCAGTTTCTTGACCTCTGGGTCCTCATTTCCTGGTGATCCTCATACCAAGGTGCCCATCACTTGCCTCCTACCCAGCAGATGCCCCAATTCCTGCCATTCAGCTTTGTGCTGGCTAGTTTTATGTCAATGTGACACAAAATAGTCATGTGGGAAGAGGGAACCTCACTTGAGAAACTGCCCCCACCAGATGGGCCTAGGGGCAAGCCTGTGTTGAATTTTTCTTGATTGGTGATCGATGTGGAAGGACCCAGTGCACTGTGTGGTGCTGTGTCTGGGCTGATGGTCCTGTGTGCTGTAAGAAAGCAGGCTGAAGCAAGAGAAAGACAGTAAGCAGCACTCCTCCACGGCCTCCTCCCCTCCTCCGCATCAGTTCCTGCCTCCAGGTTCCTGTTTAAGCTCCTCCTGCCCTGACTTGCCCAGATGATGACCTTTACCTGGAAGTGTAAGCAGAAGTTAACCTTTTCCTTCCCAAGCTGCGTGAGTTTGGTTATGGTGTTTTATCGGCAGACACGCTGCCTCCGAGCAGATCCCCCTCAGCCTGTATGAGTTGTATGATCTATGGCTGCTTGTCCCTGGCTCATTTCTCTCTGGGATGGAGATGCTGCCTAGCGTCAGCCTTGTATAGAGAATCACATGAGTTAGCTATGAGAGGCAGGGAAGACAGCACTGTGAGTATCCAGCTTTGTGGATACCTGGGACCTACTGGTTTCTTGGGAGGCTGGACGCCCACTGCATATTTACTTTCAAATGCATCCCTTTCTTTGTCCAGGCAGAGCTCCTCTGGGGTCACAGGTGTATGTGCATATCTGCATCTGTGTGTCGCCCCAACCTAAGCCTGGAGAACAGCCCCTGTTCCTGCCTAGGGCAAGGCCACCTATGGCTGGGTAACTCTCATGCTGTCATGGTTTGTTGGACTCTTCTGCCCAGGACTCTGTTTTACAAACACTAGCTTTGCTTGAACTTCTCTTGACCTCCTGGGAAGAGAGTGAGCCTCAGGAAAGTGTCCTTCAGGGTGTGTGTGAGTCAGCTGGGCTGGCCTCCCCTGCACTTACCCACTGTCAAGGAATGCTCAGAGATGGTTTGAGGTTTAGCTTGTAAATACACAGGCGAATGCTTAAGACTCTTAAGGCATTCGTCAAGTCAGTCTCTAACTGCTTTCAAAGATGCTAGGCCTTTTGAATTTTCTTGATAAAGATGGCTGAACTATGAGCAGTCTGCCTAGCCTAGTACTAAACAGGCTCCCTCTGCCCCCACCCCCACCCCCTTTCTGTAGATAAGGAAGCTAAGTGTGCTCAGAGAGCCAATCAACAGCAGAGCAATGGTCACGGGAACCCATGCCTACAGGACTCCAAGAATCAACGGTTCCTGGCTGGCCCTCCCTGAACACGACTAGCTAGAGTTCTGTCTGCAGTCTCCTTCCACCATCCCCTGATGTCTGGTTGGTGAGCAGAGCTGCAGGGAGTGCTTGGGGCTGAAAGTCGGGCCTGCACCCTCTGGCTTCTGCTCATTGGAGTGGGTAGTCTTGCTTTCTTTCCCTGCACACAACTGACATCACTGCACCCTTGCAGTTCCTTTCTTGGGCTTCTGTTTATTTTTTATGTCACCTTTCCCTTCCCTTTAGCTGCCTGATAAAACTGCCCCACCCCAACAGGAGAGCAGTAATGTTATTCCTAATGGAGAAGATTCCTACTAGTTGAGTGGCCTTCACAGGTTCCCTTCTGAAAAGAGAGGTGATGGCTTTGTTCAGGCACCCCCAGTCTACTGCAGAGTGACTGTGCTTGGGACTCAGTGTTTTAGTCTCTCAGCTTAAAGCCATGCTTTCCCTGGGTGGGGAGGGATGGTCTCCCTCCCCATTCTGTGGCTACAGGAAAGTGTGGAGATGGAGCTAAATTCTCATGGGTGGCATAAGGATCAATTGACACTCCATGTGTGAAGCATCATAGCTCAGCGAAAGTGTAACATGTGACCATAAACACTGTCACACAGTGGCTGGTCATGTCATTTTGGCCTCTTCATAGAGGTACTGCTCAGGCCTTCAGGTGTGTGATGTTTATATATGCTCTGTCCAGGGAGTGACACTATTTGGAGGTGTGGAGTTGTTGGAGTAGGTGTGTCACTGTGGGTGTGGGCTTTAAGACCCTCATTCTAGCTACCTGGAAGTCAGTATTCTGCTAGCAGCCTTCAGATGAAGATACAGAACTCTCAGCTCTGCCTGCATCATGCCTGTCTGGACGCTGCCATGCTCCTGCCTTGATGATAATAGACTAAACCTCTGAACCTATAAGCCAGCTCCAATAAAATGTTGTCCTTTATAAGACTTGCATTGGTCATGGTCTCTGTTCACAGCAGTAAACCCCTAACTAAGACAGGGTGCACAGCAGATTGTAAACAGGGTATAGGTAGGAGCCCAGGTGCACTTGTGCTCAGAGCCAGTTGCTCCCCTTGTCCCACAGGGAGCTGCCACATGGGGCCACAGATCAGTAAACCAGATCCTGCATTTGGACACAAGCCATCAGAAGTCCAGCCTGACTCCCATCACTTGGTTTCCTTGTTAGGCCTTTTCCATGATGATAAAAGCTGTGGAGGAGGAGGATGGGAATGGGTAATGTGTGTGTATGTGTGTGTGTGTGTGTGTGTGTGTGTGTGTGTGAGTGTGTGTGTGTGTGTGTGTGTAGGGGGGGCGGGGTTGTTCATAGCATGCTAGCTACTCAAAACTTACACTGACGTTTTGGTTGCCCAGAGATCTTTTTCCTCACTTAAAACAGAGAAAGTAAAGGGTCAGTCTGTCAGTTGCCTAAAGCCACCGGTAACAGTTGGAAATGAGACATGAGCTTGGGGCTCTGTGGCTGTGAACCCTGCTGGATTTTACAGTTAAGGTGGGGAAGACTCTCTCTCCCCTCAGCAACAAGGGGTGGACAGAACCAGTGTGACAGACTGGCTGGAGAGGGCCCTCTCAGGCCTGGTCCAGTTAGTAGGTGTAGTCTGGGCAGTCTCGGACCTCAGCTAGAGTATGGGGAAACAGCAGCTTTTGCTTTGGACAAGCTTAGCCCCCCCTCCCCCCAGGTGAGGCAGATACCTTGTTTAGAAAGGGGTTGGGGAGGGGAGGTCCTGGGCTATTGAGTCTGCAGTTTGGTACCCTGCTAGGTTGGTCCTTTGGCAAAAGGCTTCCTCACCCAGTACACACCAAGTGCCAAGTTCTAGTAAATCAAACAACCTCCCAGGCTCCACGTGGTTAGCGCATTTGTTCTGAGCTTCAGTGGTCAGCTTCCTGCATTCCAGAGTGCTGGTATGCCAGAAATGCCCGGGACGAGCAAGAGGAAGTCTTATCTTTATAGTAAAAAAAAAGAAAGAAAAGCCAATAGAACATCTCTTGGATCTGCGCCCTCCTTCCACCCACTCTGCCACTAGCTAAATTACCATTTGTTCTCATCTTGTGCTGAGTTGCGGTGGGGTCCTTCTTCCTTGATTTTCCTGTCTCTGCTTTCTCCACACCCACCTCAATCTGTTCTCCGCATGGTTTCCAAAATGATGATCATTCAGAAATGCAAATCAGATCACATTTCTCCTTGTACATACTGTCCCATACCTGCATGATCGTAGCTATTTTAATGCTGTGCTCTTGCAAGACCTTCTAGAAGTTTCCAGAACTTTCTAGGACATATAGGAGCCGGTATTGTCCTAAGCCAGCTCTGCTGCCCTTCTCTTCTTGGTCCTTTCTAGTCTCCAGCTATCTCCCCTACCCCATTTAAAATCTTTCATGACACTCATCTTTGTTCATAGGGTGGGCACCCCCATCTAGCATGCTCGCCCTACCTTTCAGTACATGTGTGCCATGCCCCTGGCTCTATTTTAGGGATGCCCTCCTCTCTGATTCCTTGTAGGTCCCAGACACCCCTACACCTCACAGTTGGGCCAGTCTCCTGGAAATCCCATAGCACATGCACTGACCTCTGTGCTTGAGGAGTAAACAGATTTCTTCTAAGTGTTGTATGTCTGGTGAACTTCAGACAAGTATATAGGGATGTTTGAACCAGGACACGGGTGAGTCTGAAGGCCAGATATGTGTATAGTACCTGACCTGCTGGCCCTCCTCTCAGATTCCCAACAGAAGCACAAAGCTCCAGGGACCTCAGTGTTAGAGTGACATTCAGAGGGTGGCATACCTGTGTCCAGGGAAGCTTCTGTATCATGGGCATTCATGGAACATGGCATATCTGTTCTCTGCCTCTTCGCCTCTCCTGTTCCCCAGCCAGGCATGCCTGTGGACACATCTCTTGTCTTCACTGGATCCTGGGTACCATGCTGCTTATGACAGACACCATACCTGCCTCTGGGAAGATGCAGTTTGACTATCAAATGACTGAATGACAGATACACACACGTCTCTTCTTGTCCCTGGGCAGTCACTTCAGGACATGGGGAGTTCGAGGATAAAGTGGATGTTTGCTCTCTCCTGACTTAGTCCAGTTTGTCTCTGAGGCTCCCCAGGAGTGCAGTGACCAAGAGCACAAAGGAAATGGTTTAGAAGTCATAGCAGAGTCGGGGCAGGAAGCAAACCTTGGAAAAACAGTCTTGGGGTAAATCACCCACAGACTTTCCAAGGCAAAGGTTGCTTTGCGAAGGCCAGTGTGTTTGGCTCAGTCCTGGCTGCTTGGGTGGATGCCGTCTTAGGATATTTAGGCCAGAAAAGTCTTGTTGAGGCTCACAGCCTCTGTGGAGAATAAGATTGGGTCAGTAGGTGTCACCGAGAAGTCAGATCCTTGGCTGTCTGCCAACCTTGCTTGGCTTAGACTTGAAGTTTCTCAGCAAGCCCCACTAAGTGCTTTTGAGCAAGCTATTCTACTTCCTGGCTGCAGTGCATAGTCTCAGAGTGGTTAGACCTTGTGATGTTATCTGGGGATAGTGCTGCTTGCACAGAGGACTGAGCTGGCAGGAGCATTTCAAGGGCAGGGTCACTTGCACCCATCATTGCACCCCAGTGGGAGCCTAAACCTGCCAACAGGCCCAGGGAGCAGCTTGGGGGTAGACCCTTGCATTTGCAGCTTCGGATCAGGCCACAGAGTTCAGCTTTGGCAGATGCGGACAGGGCAGTCAGTTTGACACTCCCAGCTGTGGCCACTCTCAGCGCTGGCCCTCCTTGGGAACATCTCCACTTGTGGTCTGGGGCAGACTTGTTTGTTTGTGTTTGAAGTTCCCCGACTTGGAGTTTGACGTCAAGGCAGGATTGCTAGTTAAGAGGCTTGCAGGAAGGTTGTTTCTATAAAAATGCACGGGCTGGCAGCTTCCCCAAGGAACTGCCAGGGAAGGTTGTTGCAAAACCCTTAGTGTGGGATCACTGGTGTTTTCTCTTCTGCCTGCTCCTCTGTCCCTGGTTGAAGCTCTCACTCTTCCCCTCTCCTGCTAATGTCAGCCCTTCTGAGACCCTGCAGGCCACCTCTAGGGCCAAGTGTTGTGGTCAGCCATGCCTGCGTGTGGAGCCAGCAGCCCCCCGGGCTCCCCCTGCATTCCCAGAAATGGTTTTGCAACACGTTGGCCATGGTAGCTGGGCCAGAGTACTTAGCCAGCTGGGTTGTCGGGAAGTCTCCAGAAGCATCCAGTTTGGAGAGGAGATGGAAGCTAGAAGGGAACATTCCCTGGGCAGAGGGACAGTAAGGAGGGACAGCAGCCTTAGGAACCATTGAGCTGTTCTGGGTATAGTGGGTCATGACAGCTTTACTGACTTCCAGAGGTCAGAAGGATATAGATAGGAATTTGGCTCTGGCAAGAACTGCTATGGACATCCACTTAATTGTGTGTGTGTGTGTGTGTGTGTGTGTGTGTGTGTGTGTGTGTGTATGTGTGTGTGTGTGTGTGTGTGTGTATGTGTGTATGTGTATGTGTGTAACCATGTGGGAGGGAAGACAAAGGGTGCTGGTGAGCTAGGACCTAGCCTAGTGGCTAGAAGACTGTGAATCTCGAGGACAGGGATGAGTGAGTAGCCTCCCAGTCGCCTTGTTCAGGCTGCAGAACATGCTAAGACTTCAGAAGGGTAGCCACGGGTACCAAGCAGGGGGGGTGGCAGGCTTTAATAAATTTGGAGTTGATTTGGGACCAAGGGGTCAGGTATAGCTCAAGGGTTATTGCAAATCAGACCAGAGATGACCTGCTTGTATGAATAGAGCCACTTAGGAGATACATGGATCCTGTGGTTTTTACGCACAGGTCTGTTACCTGATACAGTCTGGGCATTGTTGGATTTGGGTCATAAGAGAATTAAGTTTTTCCTAATGCTATCCCCAGTGTAGTGGTCAATACAGCTCAGCCAAGCTGAAGAAGTATGTATCAGGAGTCAACATTTTTGGAGATTATGTGGGCCTCGGGGGCAGAGCATCAGACTAGATCATTTCTGTAACTATGTGATTTAAAAATTACAACAAAGTTCTCAGTGTCCTCATTCGCAGGCTGGGAATAGTAAAATACAGCTACATGTCACATGGGCTTAGCATATGTTGAGGGACTGTGAAGAGCTTGTCACTCTGCTAAGGCTGGTATGGTAGGCAGGCGTCCCTAGCCTGTGAGTGAGCCAAGCCAGCTGCTCAGCACCCCCATCTGAGCATAGCTTTGTTGTTCTCTGCTCAACTTTGAGTAAGTACACATCTCATCCAAAGCATGGGAAGGAGACTGGGAGGATGGTCCAGTGGTCAGAGCATTTGCTGCTCTTACAGAGGATCTGGTACTTATGTAAGGCAGTACAGAGCTACCTTTAACTCTAGCTACAGGGGATATGCCACTCCCCAGAGACCCCCATGTACATACATGAACACAGACACAAACATGTACACATATGTAAAAATAAGGCACATGTGGTGCCACATGCCTTTTATCCCAGTACATGGGAGGCAGAGGCAGGCAGATCTCTGTGAGATAAAGGCTAGCCTGGTCTACAGAGTGAGTTCTAGGCCAGACAGAACTACACGGTAAGGCCTGGTCTCAAAAATATAAAGTAAAAATAATAGAATCTTTTTAAGTATGTAAGAGTCTGTAATGTTTTTGGTTTCGTGTGCTTATTTTATGAGGGGAAAGGTGCTCCACAGATATGGGTAGGTCTGGAGTTGTACGATGACTGGAATGTTACTCTAAAAAAAGATCCCTACCTCCAAATTTGCCATTGAGAATCCAGGAAGGGAAGGAGTTAGGCACTACACAAATGGGGATGCGGTTCCTACTGCCAGGTTTGTAATTGAGCACCAACACAATTTCATGATTTTCATACTCCAGGGAGCCTGCCTCTGTACGACTCTGGCATCTGCCTCATCCTGTTCCTGGCATCCTTGGCCCCTGTATATTACATCTGCTACCATAGACTTAGTCTCCTGCCCTGCATTTGGACATGGAGATTTGGACCACGGGGTTGCCCTGCAATGGACAGCGTCTGAGTCACTTACCTAGTCCAGATCCCCAGTTTCTAAGTCTTCTACAGAAGGGACCTCACAATCCCATGCCCTGCAACTTTAGGGTGAAGCTGACATCATTTGCAGAGTCACCTCTCTGGAAAGAGGTGCTTTTTGTGGAGGTATGGCTTAGATGACGTCACCAGCGGTCCATATGCCTCTTTGCACTGAGGTGTTCTTGCCAGCTGAGCTGGAGTGTGATATTCACAGGCTTCTGTTTCTTGAGCACTTGCCATGTCCTGGGTATTGGAGAGAGCACTGGCAGAGGAGTCCACAGGGAACACAGCAGACAGACAGGGAAACTGATCTAGTCTGTGCCATGTGGGCAGTGGTATGGGACTGAGGTCTGCCTTACCTAGTGCCTCTCTCAGAGGATGGAACAAGAGCCATAACCAGGTAGATTAGATATTGGAGATAAACAGGAGGCTTTTGAGCATCCTTGCATGTGAGTATGTTTCTCCATCTGACATCAGCCAGGCCCCTAACAATGGCTGCTCTGCAGACAGCCATTCTGTGCAAAGCCCATGAGTGTTTTAATAATAGCCTCAGAAGAACTCCAACTTCCAGATCAGCATGGCCCCAAAATTGGCCATGACATCTGCTAGACACCCTATGGGGTTCATATAAGATTCATTTGTTTTTGGTGTCTTCTCTTTGGGAGGCGTGAGTCTGCGCCATGCCTGCAGCAAGGGTGAAGCAGGTTAACGTGTGAGCTTGAACAAAATTCTCATATGTAGGTACTTACCTGGACAACCAGCATTTCCAGAATTGATGCCATCTCAGGGCGGTTGTGCTATCTGGTACCAAGAGTAGAGGAGAGAGCAGAGACCAGAGGTACCTGGGCAAACCTAGATATTGGCCTTTCTACTTTTGAAAGTAAATGAACCTGGGTCTGGGAAAATGGCTCAGTCAGCAAAGCACTTGGTGAATTTGGATCCCTAGCACCTCTGTAAAAACTGGATCCAGTGGTGTACTTCTGTAACCCCAGTGCTCAAGGGAAAGCAGGGACCAGTGAATCTCCCTAGCTCGCTGTCTAGCCAGTCCAGCTGAATCAGTGAGCCCCAGGGTTAGTGAGAGACCCTGTCTCAAAAAATAAAGTGGAGAAGTAATTGAAGACAAGGGTCTACCTTTGGCTTTAAGCACAGGTGTGCACACATGCACAGAAGTAATACATTTGTACATTAGAGGAACATAGATCACAACACATACTATACTTTAACATTCCTGATCTATAATCCTAAGCATTATTCTGAGGTCAACATTATATTTCATTGCCTTTGGCTCTTACCCCGGAGATGGGCAAGCAGCCACTGGCATAGTCCTTGCTGTTGAGGTGATGAAAGAGGACCTGAAGACCACCTGGCAAGGATGCTAACTGTCACTGAGCAAGCATTTCCCTGCTCAGGCAATTTATTTGGTGAGGTCCCCCTTCCTAACCCCACAGGGTCTTCTGTGGCTCAGGCAGGTGCTAGATTTACTATACAGCCAAAGATGATGTTGAACTCTTGTCTTTCTGCCGTCTCCTCCCAAGTGCTAGGAATACAGGTACCCACCACTACCCTGGCTCAGGCTAGACAATTTAGCCTTTTGGGTAGATCAACCCTATTGAGATGTGTTTTTCCACAGAGGAATGGGTATGTACATGTGAGTACTCTTGTCCTCAGAGGTCAGAGGCCTGGGATCCTCTGGAGCTAGGGTTACAGGCACTTGTTAGCCGCCTGGCACGGGTGCTAAAAACTGAGCCTGGGTCTTCTGCAAGAGTCCTAAGCACTCTTAACTGCTGAGCCATCTCTCCAGCCCAAATTTACAATATTTTGAATGGACATTTGGCAGTTCCATCCAGGGAGAGCTAACAGTCTTCCTCATGTGCTGGTGGTCTTCAGGGGTGGCCTGAGTAGCTTGCAGTTATGCTGTAGGACTTTCATTTTTCTTGCTGATTCCAAATACTCTTGCAGGTAGTTCACCAGTGTCAGCCTCCACGTGTGCTATATTTCCCGGGTTGAAGCTGAGCCCTTGGGGCTTTTCTCTAAGATCTTTGATCTTAATTGTCAAAGCTCTGAACAGAAAGTAGATCTTCCTGTCCAGGCTGCTTAGTGAGTGCTTGCTGTATACAGCACCTACCAACCTGTTTGTGGGCTCACCAAAACTTTGACACCCTGTAAACCTGGCTGCGTGGAGACTAGTGGGGCACATACTCTTGATGCAAATGGCTGTCGAGGTGGGCAGACTGAGGCCCTGCCTGTGGCCAGCATCCTAACGACTCCTGGCACTGTCAGCCACCCCACTGGAACCTCGGGTGCTTTTAAATTCCGGAAAATGTAGATCTTGTGGGTTTTGTGGCAAAGAGGAAATGACACCATCGATGAGAGGCCCACAGGCACACCCCCTGGGCTTGGCTGCCAGGCCCTGCTGTGGTTTATGTCAGAAAGTGGCCATTTGGTGCTTCCGTGATTGCACTAACTTTCACAAAAAGCGAGAGCAGCTCCATCTCCCTGTGTTGGGGACCCTCACGTGCCTGTTGCTGCCAGTTTATGTGGGTAGGCTAGAGCACTGCTCCTCAGTGAGCAAGCTCACGGGAGACAGCAGCTCCTCGACCAATGAGCTGGCAGCAGTCATAGCACACCAGGGACTTGCCATGTTCCTCATTCAGCTCAGGCCCCACCAGCAGTATTACACAGCCCTGCCCATGGCCTGCTTTGTGATACTTAGCCCAGAACTCCCACATCTTAAAAAAGATGAGACCAGGGTATAGCTCAGTGGTAGAATATGGAATGAGTGTAGCTGTGAGGCCTGGACCATGTTGAGAAAACTTATTTTTCTCATGGTAATTAGAGATGCAGACTAGACCTGTGGCTTTGCAGAACTTATAAGCTAAAGGAAGAGAGCCAGACAAGCTGGAAGGACTGAGAGTCATCTGGGCTTGGGCCTAGAGGCTTCCTGGAGGAAGGGGTGTGGCAGCCTAGCCTAGGTCCAGCGATTATGGCAAGAGGTTCAGTGGCACGAAGATGAACAAGTGGCTGAACATGGCTTAGGGAGGGTGGACAAATGGAACTGGAGACCACAGGCTGGCTCAGGCCTAGGCCAGACTAATGCTTCCCTGCATCAGCTGGCCACAGCCAAAGCCCTATATAAAACATGTGTTATTAATCATCCCACAGAGGTCTAGCCTGTGGACCCCTTACTGTGATAGATGGCTATTGTTGATGATACTGTTGACATTAGGACCCTAGCCGCCTCTTTCGTTAATGTGGAAAAGGGTAGTTTTGAGTTCACACAGATGGTCAGTGGTGGCGCATGCCTTTAATCCCAGCACTTGGGAGGCAGAGGCAGGCGGATTTCTGAGTTCGAGGCCAGCCTGGTCTACAGAGTTAAGTTCCAGGACAGCCAAGGCTACAAAGAAAAACCCTGTCTCGAAAAAAACCAAACCAAACCAAAACAAAACAAAAAAAGATCTGAGTTCACACAGTTATCTGATGAATAGGCCTGCCTTGAAGTACTAGGCATGGGGGGGGGGGGTGGAAATGGGTGAGATGGATACAGGCCTTGCCTTCATGGTAGGGGAACTACTTATGGGGGTCCCATGTTCTAGTTTAGTGTTACCTAGTTCAGGCAAGCTTTTAGGTAGGGCTTGCCCTTTGTGGGAGACACTGAAAGTTACAGTAGCTCCAGAGTCTGGTCTCTAAAATTCTCATATTCACTAGATATTGCAGGCTTAGTCAAACCAGGTAGCTGCTCTCCTTGGTTCTCTCTGGTTGGTGGTATCTTCCCCTCTGTGGAGCCTGCTGGATCGCCTCAGCTTGAGTGAGCCTCCTTTTCAAGCAGGTCCTACTCTCTGTGCTCCTTGTGTGTCCTGCCTCTGCACTGTGTTCGTCCGTGCTGGTCAGAGCTCTGCTTGACCTGGGTCAGTCCGTCCTTATTCAGGCTTATCTTCCTTGAGTCTTTTGAACACTTTGGACATTCTTCCCTTGGGAAACACAGATCCATGTGTCTGGAATTTGTGATATCCTTGGGTGTAAGCCTGTGTGGAGACTCCAGTTAAGGGCTGTTACCAGCACTCTCCACTTCCAGTCACAGCCACCATGCTGGTGGTGCCTTTCTGTGCAGTCATGGGCTGAAAGCTTGTCTCTTAAACTCTCTGAGAGAGGCTTTATTATCATCTGAGGGAGAGGTGTGTGTGTGTGTGTGTCTGAGTGCACACAAGGGAAGACCCTTTACCCCAACCCAGGCTGTCTGAATCACAGTTGGAAGGTTGCCTCATCTTTCCAAGCTTCCTTCCATGACTCCTTCTTTGTTATCAGTTATCCATATTTGTGCTTCAAGCAGGAAGGCTGGCTTCTGTTCAGCTTGCTCCTATTCTGACTAGTCGTGACCTTTCCTGTTACAGGGCTGGCTTTGAAGGCAGTGCAGTTGGCCAGCCTCAGGGAGGATGGGGCTCCATGCTTGTGACCAGACCCCTCCTAACTCTTTATCTATTTGTAGTCTTCCTTCACCGTGAATGACAGCAAATGAGTTCCCCACGACCTGCCCCACGACCTGCCGTGTCTGTTCTCAGCATATCCCCAGAGGGCACATGGCTGCCACGTGCTTGTGCTCCCCGTAAAGGTGACCTTTTCTTTGCTGGACTTCCCACAGGCAAAGCTGGTGCGGTACATCTGCAAGCAGCGGCAGAGCAAGCTGAGCGTGACCCCGAGCGACCGGACTCCAGAGCTCAACAGCTACCCGCGCTTCAGTGACTGGCTGTACATCTTCAACGTGAGCCCAGAAGTGGTGCAGGTATGCAGCAGGACCCAGGCCAGGGACGGGCAAGAGGGGATGAGCAAGGACCACATCCAAACTTGAGATGGCTAAGATGGAGAGGCGAAATGCTCTGCTCTTGGGAGCGGAGAGAGGATGGCATAGGGACTGGGGAACAGCAGCAGCCAGGAGCAACCCAGGGTACCTGTGGCCATAGCAAGTGCCCCAGGTTCTATTGTTTCATAAGCTGGGACAGCCTCTCCAAAATGGTCTTTCATTTAATTATCATGACAATGACCTTTCCTGGAATTCTTGGCTGTATGGCAGACATTGTATTTAACACTGTGACATTGTAACGTTGGGGCTAGAGAGATGGCTCAGAGCTTAAGAAGAAACGTTACTGCTCTTGCAGATGACCTGGGTTTAGTACCAGGACCCAGAACCTACATGGTGGCTCACAACCATTGGTAACTTCAGTTCCAGGAGATCAGATGCCCTCTTCTGGCCTCCACAGTCACTAAGCATGTACATGGTGCATACACCTGCATGCAAACAAAGCACTTATGCACATAATAAAAGGAAATTAAATTATCTCATTCTGCTCAGAATTCTATAAAGAAGGTCTTGCCATTCTTCTGTCATACTTAAGGACACACAGCTGGCAGGTAGCATCCAGGGATTGAGAAACAAGAGCCCGAGCTCAGTGTCCTCTCCTGACTGCCCGAACTGTGTTGTCTTCTTCAGTTCATCTTTTCGTCTACCCACGTCCTACCCACCTCAACTTACCACTTAACCAACAGTGCACTTGGAGACTGCGTCAGGGTACAGGGTGGTGTCAGGGTACAGGGCGGCATTGATGGAGCCGACAGAAGCAGCCAGGTGGAACTGTGCTTTGCCAGGTCACGTCTCATAAAATGTGAAAGACTGACCCTCCTTATACAGTCTCCTGCATTTATTCTAACCCTTGCTAGTGCTCACAGTTAAATTCGTTCCATGTGGGCCATGAGGAAAACAGAAAGAACAAGGGAAGGGTGTCCTGCCTATTCCTGCCACTCAGGACAACAAAACTAAACAAAACAAAAAACCAAACCCAAACATCCTTTTGGGATTCTAATCCTTCCTTTTCCTCAGTATGAAAATCTTTATAACATTTCTAAGGGGTTAAGACCAGCCAGCCACTGGTCTCAGGCAGCTGTACCTGTGCCTTTAGAGATGAGAGCTGTAGTCTGGATACTAAAGAAACAGTATAAAATTACTTTAATTTGTGTGTGACTTTTCCTGTCTGTGACATGTTGGAGGAACAGTCTTTTTTGGACATAAGTTTGTAACATTAAAATTACTCTGCTCTATTTGGTGTAGTTGATTGATTGGTCGGTTTTGAGGCAGGGTCTTGCTGTATAGCCCTGGCTGGCTTGGAAATCTATATGAAGACCAGCAGGGTGGCTTCAGACTTGGGATGATCCTCCTGCCTCTGCCTCCCAAATGCTGGATTATAAGCGTGCAGTGCTGTGCTCAGCTGGTTTTTTTGTTTGTTTGTTTGGTTGGTTGGTTGGTTGGTTTCGGTTTTTTAAGTGTGGTGGCTCAGGATGGAATGTAAGAGTGTGGCTCATCTGGTACTTCTGTGGCACAGTACCCACGGGGACCATCTAGAATAATCTTAAGTTTTACTCTCATCATTTGACAGTTAACCCAGTATATTTTTCTCATGGTTTCACACTTTTCTGTCTTATTATTGTTTCTTTATTAATGTTTCCTGATTGGGTGGGATAAGTTATCAGACAAAAGCCAACTCCAGCCATTGGCTATTAGATGTGACAATAACCAGTATTACTGTGACGCTCTTTGTAAATACTCTGGAATTTTCCTTAGGAGATATTCCTGGATGGAAATGTGCCTGTCCTATCATGGAGGGTTGGGGAATAAGTGGATCCTAGCCAAGATGTCCTAGGCCCCAGTTACCTTCACGTGTAGTATAGTCCACGTTGTAGCCAGAATGGGTGGGCTGGAATAAGACTGAGGGAAGCTGCCTTGTGCAATGGGTTCCTTGAAATGTTAACAGTTGCATGCCCACACACACGTGGGTGCATATAGCATATACAGAGAGTATAATGAGCTACAACCTCTGTCTGTCTCCTCGCCTACCTTCCTGCTCGTCTGTCCTCTGCTGTACAGGAAGGAGGTTGGACATACAGTGTGGACAGAAATTTAAATACACAGCTTAGAGATTATACAGAAGCAAGTTATGCCCTCCCCCATGCTGCCACTGTCCTCCAAGTCTCATTGTACCTCCCTCATCCCCAGGACCTCCAGCTGAGGGCACAGCAGTTCAGGCATGTTCACAGAGCTGGTGACAAGGACAAACACCTTCATGGTTCAAGTCCAATGTGCTAGACTCCAGAGCGCGTCTTTCACCTCCTTTGCTCTCTGAAGATGTACTTGGCAGCTGGTCTTATGCTCAAAGGGCTTCTTAGCAGATACCTAAAAGAACTTGGGGGATGGGGCCCAGTGTGCCCAGGGTGGTCTGATACTTTGCATTGTACTGTGTGGTGGCAGCTGGGTTAGAGACTTCCCAGCCAGGCCGAGCTGTGTCTGGTGCTGAGTCAAGCCCTGGCTGAATCCTGAAGTCCCAAATGATTCAGCAGAGCTGAATGCTCAGGGAGCAGTGAACTCACTGGATCCGAGGAGCAGATGGGCCATTGGGCCCCAAGGTCGAGTGGATGATGGGAGCCAGAATGTCCCTTGGGACAGAGGTCTCTAGGAATGGAGGGTGGGGACGAGAGAACAGGAATACTGCCTGCCGCCTGTGACCTCTCACCTGGAGACAGTTGGCAGCTGAGAAGCTGGCTCCTCAGGCAGAGGTAATGTCCTGCCCATCTTCATGTATGGAGAGGTGCTGTCTTCCATTCTGCCTCCCCACATCAGTAACTTGTTGGGCAATAGTTAGGATCCCCCCTTTTCCATCCATTCTCTGGGTGTTCCTAAGCAGTGATATGGTTGCACACGAGGACTTTGTCATAAAGACCAGGGCTCCCAGTCCTTCCTGGCTCTCCACCCTGCAGGAGGCCTGGGCCATTAATAGAATAGCATGCTTCTTACTGTACCAGACTGGCCCTAGGTCGTGGACACTAGAAGTTAAGCAGCTTTATCTCCCTGGCCTGCCTGCCATGGTGCCTTAGTCCTCCTACCTTTAAGGAAGCTAACAATTCCCCAAAGGCTTGGCAGGACATGACTCCTACGAATGAAGAGGAGTACAGAGATCCTGTTGATGCCCTTATGAGATGGCTCCAGCCTTAGCATCCCAGCCTGCCTCAGGTCTCAGAACCTGTCAGCCTCTCTAGAAAGCCAGCTAGAGGTCTCTATGTGGCAACATAGATCCTTCTAGAGCTCTTCTTGACTTTGAGCCGAAGAGAGTTTTTCTGAGGAGTACAGATTACAGAACTCAGCTCCCCACCTCCAAAACAAAAACCAAAAGTCCGTTCCCAGTGCTTGTGAGCATGATGACAGGATTAGTAGGCCAGGCAGCCATAGCCTCTTCTTCTTGTTCTGGCTGGGAGTTACACATTCTGTGGCTGCCTGGCTGAATGTGACCTCTGAAGGCCCTCAGGCTTGCTGCTGGGGCTACTTTCCAATGGGTACGGAACACCTGAGTTCTGTGGCCAAGGACGTGCGGGTGTGAGGGAACCCAGAACCTGAGGGGCTGTGGGTGTCCCAAGGGCCCCTTGATCTTCTTTCCCAGTGTATCCCTGAGCAGGCCACTTCAACCCTCCGAGCCTCAGTTTACCCACGTCAGGAAAGGTTCAGATAGTTTTCTCAGCCTTCTCCTCAGGCTTTGAGAGACAGAGGGAAGCCAGAGCAGTAGAGTTGTGTCCTGTGAGGTAGTCGGGGAGACTGCCTGAAACCCTGCTGCCTCTGTCACTGAACCCTTAAACCAGGCTGGGCTGGGCCTCAGGCCTCTGCTGTATATCTTCTCCAATGACTTCAGTCCCATTGTTCTTTAGAAAGGACTTCTCAGTGCTTTCCTATTGGTCTCCTACGGAACATGTGTCCTACGTATGTCCTGTGGGCACAGCTGGGACCCCTCCCCCACAAGCGCATCTTCCCCTCACAGGCCCAAGCCAGGTTTCTTCACTTATAGATTTTCATGGATCGGCCTTCTGTGTTTTCACCTCTTTGTGTTTGCTGCTGTTGCTTATCTCACACAGGAAGTGATCAGGACACAAATTAGAGGCCCGTGGACATGGAGACACAGAGTGCCTTTAAACTGCTTTCCACAACACTCAGTGGCAGGGGTTGTTTATGAAGTGAGCAAGCGGAGGCCTCCCTGTTCCTGTGCTCTGAGATAAGCACCTTGTTTGCAGTTGCCAGGTACCCTGGCCAGACCTCTCCGTGCACGCTGCAGTCATCGACACTTGACAGCTCACGCTTGTTCCCTTCCTGCCTTTGGTTTGCTATAATGGGATCGTGCAGTATGAATGCTGCATGATGTCAGTCTTATTCTCGCCTTTGTGTAAATCCAGAAAATCCACCTCATTCTTTTACAGCACAATAGTGAGAGAATTCTTCAGGATGTCTGACAGTGGGCCGGGGATGCAGCTCAATGACAGATGGTTGCTGCTCCCTAGGAAGAACTGCTGGTGAAGCTGAAGGGATGGCTAGTCTGCTGTGGCAGGAGCAGGGACATTCCCCGGGAGAGCCCTCCGCCCCCCACCCCAACACACCACACACACACACACACACACACACACACTCACACTCACACTCACACTCAGTGAGTCCCTCAGCACCCAAAGAAAGGAAGGGAAAGGGAGGGAAGGGAGAGAGGGGTGGAGGGAGAGAAGGAGGAAAAGAGGGAGGGAGGGAGGGAGGGAGGAAGGAAGAAATCTGTCGTTATGAATGATTGTGTTTGGATGAGACCACTTGCTTACACAGGTGCTCACAGTGACATCAGCTTATGAATAAACCCACAGAAGCCACACATACCAAAAAAGCCCTGTACCTAGCCCCAGAGCACCTGGCAGGTGGGAAGCCCTTGGCAAATCATTTCTGGTCAAAGGGTGGTAGGAGTGAACAGAAATCAGTGGGGACAGAGGTGGGGGTGTTGGGGTTCCTCTCAGTATCTCTCCATCACTCTGCATACCAGGTCTAGAATGCCTAGCAGCTGAAGGGTCCAGCCTTGGCATCTCACCACAGGATAATATGTCTAAGGGCATCTCCTGAAGCCTCCTAAGTGGGTGGGGGTCTTCATGTGTAGGATTTGTCCCTTCCACCTCTTGAATGCTGTACTGACCGTGGCTCTTCATGGCTTTATGGCTGAGGAAGACATAAGCATGATCATGTACATATGAAGCCATATGAAGTACACTGTTGCCTCCCTAGGGTGAGCTAGCCATCACCTTAACTTGACGCACAGGGTTGGAGAGTGTTTAGGGTCACTTTCCAGGCAACAGTGTCTTTCCTGATGGGTAAAGAAAGAGGGATGTCGAGCCAGGCCCACATGATAGCACACACCCTTAATCCTAGGATTCAGGAAGATGAAGTAGAAAAATCATGAGTTTTAGTCTAGCCTGGGCTACATAATTCCAAGGTAACCTGGGCTGCAGAGCAAGACACTGCCTCAAAAAAAATTATTACTTAATTATTTGACATGAGTAAGGATTAACAGTTACATGGGCAGGCATGTGACTCTGCACTGGGTCTCGTTTGTCCTTACCTGTCTTAGCTAGGGTCACTGTTGCTGTGATGAACCACCATAACCAAAAGCAGCTTGGGGAGGAAAGGGTTTATTTATTTGGCTCACACTTCCACATCACTGTTGGTCATTGAAGGAAATCAGGGCAGGAACTCTCAAGCAGGGTAGGAACCTGGAAGAGCCAATTCAGAGGTCATGGAGAGGCGCTGCTTACTGGCTTGTTCCCTACGTCTTGCTCAGCCTGCTTTCTTAGAGAACCCAGAACCACCGGCCCAAGGCAGCCTCAACCATAATGGGCTGGGCCCTTCCACATCAATCATAAATTAAGAAAATGACCTACACTCGTGTCTGCAGCCCAATCTTACAGAGACAGTTTCTCAGTTGAGGCTCCCTCCTCTCAGATGACTCTAGCTTGGGTCAAGTTGATATAAAACTGGTCAGCGTGCCACCTGAGTGGATCCCAGCCCTCCACAGCTCAGAGCCTGCTGCGGCTCTTCTTTTATTTTATTTTAAGATTTTTTTTTTTTTAAAAAAAACCTTTTACTGAATCTTTGTGAGTTTCACATCATGTACCCTAGTCCCACTCATCTCCCCACCCCTCACATCTGCCCTTTGCCCTTGCAACCTTTCCTTGAAAATAAAGTACGTGCGCATGCGTGCACACACACACCACCACCACCACCACCATCACCACCACCACCAACAAAAAGCATAGAAAACATCTCATCGTGGAAGCTATAGTGTGTCGGTGTGTCCCCCAGAATGCTCCTCTGTCCACACATCTTCACTTACAAATGTTCATTGCAATGAGTCATTAGTTGTGTTTGAGATCTCTGGCTTCTGTGACACCATCAGGATTGGGTCCTCATAGGGCCTCCTCCTGGTTATCTTCTTGTCCTGTGTCATGAAGATCGTGCAGCTTTGGATCAGCAGGACTGGCCCTTTCATGTGTCCCAAATATTTGCAGATGATATAAATTTTGGGATGGGCCAACTCAGAGCCCTGAATTTGGGCCTGAGTAGTAGCTGAGCTGGTCAACACGCTGGCTCTCCCCTATCCACACCACCAGGGCAGGTTCTCCAGCACTGCTCCATCTAGGTCACCCGATGTTACCATTGGCAGGAGGCAGGGTCAGCTGTTGGAGGCTCGTGTGCACCCAAACCTCCAGAAGCCAGCTCCACTGTGCTGCCCAGTCAAGGCTCTGGGCCCACTTTCCTAAGTGCTGCAGCCCTTTTCCAAGGGCTAGGCCAGCTCTTCCACTCTCACAGCCTCGGGGCTGGCTTACCTGTGCCTTTGTCACCAGGGCCAGCTCTACAGTGCTGCCCAGGTGAGGTGCACAGCAGTCTGCTCTCCCAAGTGCTTAAGCAGATGGGGGACCAGGGCCAGCTCATCCTCTCTCATGACCCAAGGGCCTGCTCTTCTGACTGGTGCAGGTAGTGAGTGCCAGTGATGGGGAGAGGCTTCACTCCTGCACCCACAGCTGTGGCTTTTCTTACCTAGAAAGCTTGGATTCCTCTTCTTTCCCCACACCAGTGCAGCACCTGGGCAGACTCTTTGCCTAATAGGACCTCAGTGATGAGAAGGCTCTGTCCCCTCCATTGTGGTGGTCCAGGAAATGATGTCTTAGATACACAGACAACCTGAACTCTTCATGGTTCTATGTCCGTGATTGTCAGTCTGGGTTGTGATCTCTTGGGGTAGGGTATCAAAGGACCCTTATACAGGGATCATATATCAGATATTTACATTATGATTCATAACAATAGCAAAATTGCAGTTACAAAGTAGCAACAAAATGTTTTTTTTTTACTTGCAGGGTTAAGGAAAACAGAGGAGCTGTATAAAGGGTCACGGCATTAGAAAGATTGAGAGCCACTTCTATATCAACAAGTTTTAAATGATGTGGATGTTGGGCTGTTACTGCACTTGGGCTGTACAGCTCTTGAGTCTGCTAAGAGGGCCTAAGCCAAGAGCTTGGGTGCTGTGATGCTTTGCCTTGTGGGCTCCAGGCTTGGGTAGAACACAGCTTGAGAGTTGACATAGGTACTCTGATGGAAGCCAGCATGAGGTGTGTGAGGCTAAGACAGACTCATCCCAGGCAGTCAAGGACAGACCACATCCCCCAAAACATCAGGTAGTACCAGGAAAGTTCATCCCCTGAGTAGGGCAGGAAGAGCACCCAGATAAGGGAGCAGCATCTGTGGGACCCGGAGGCTGGAAAAGCCAGAGCTGTGCTTATAGGATGCACTGGAGAAAGGCTGGGAAGAGGCTGGGAGGAGACTGGGCCAGTTCAGGAACTCTGTGTATGTGGAGCAGAGGGCGTGGGTTTGACGTGAGGCGGGGTAATTGAAGCGTGTGAGAGAGCAAGGGAGGAAGGTTGAATATTGGAATTCTTTTAAGGGAAATAAAGCCCCCACTGGTGAGCAGACAGAGGACAGCATAGGCTTGCTGGAGAGATGCAAAGGAGAAGGCAGTAGCCGGCTTGGAAGTGGGGTTCCTAAGCAGGTCAAAGGCAACTGCCATCCCTCCCACATACTGATCGTTCCCAGCCACCCCCGCCCCACAGGTTACATCTAAACATCACAGCTTGGGTTTCTGGCTGCAACTAGGGAAATGATTTCAGAGCCTGCTGGCCGGGAGCCATTTTCTTTCCCCTTCAGCAGTTTCCCTGTTGGAAGTTGTTAAAGGAAGTGGTACGGGATCAGTTCTAGCAGAGGTGGCTGCTGGGCAGAACCTGTGGTCCAGCACGGAGCTCACCGTATATCCCTGTAAGTTCCTGTAGCTGGTGCTTCTGAGCTGAGGATGCCTGTGGGCCTGGTGAAGGGCTTTGTGTTGTGGGCCAGTAGGCAGGATTCTCTTCCCCTTTTCTTCTGTCCTCTCAGCCTTTTCTGGGATGAGCACGTGACCATTGCCACCATCTTGGTCTCCCATTGGCTGTGGCTGTGTTGGCCTGGGAAGGGTGGCTTCAAAGACGGGAAGGCTCTCTAAGAAGCAAACCCACATAAGCACGTTGGCTCTTGGGGTGTAGATCAACAGAGTGAGTCCTGTGACCCTTCCTCCAGCCTCTTTCTTCTTTTTGCCACCCCCATATCCCCTCTAGGAACCAGAGACCTGGCTGATCTCAGGCAACTGGGAACCTCCCTAGGAAGCAGATCCACTGTGCTGCCTTGAGGAAGGATCTGCATAGAAATGTCAGCCCCAGTTGCCTGTGCCAGAGGAAGTGAGATTGTTGTATTAGATACTGGGTCTCAGTGTGGATGCCGGATCTCGAGTGTAGCTTGGTCCACTGGACCACAGACTCCTCCCTGCTTGGGATGGGCCAGCAGAGGCCTGGTGGGTGGACAGCACACTTCTGTCTGTCACATTTAACCACAGAGAGGAGCTGAAGTTGGAATGTGAAAGGGAAGATTCAAGTGTCAAGGCTAGCTGTGGGTGTGAGTGTGATACATGCACGCATGTGCACACGTGTCCCAGGCATGCACACACACAATCCTGTTTAATCATCATGCCTAGAAAAGGGGGAAAGGGGCCTCATTTTCTGGTTTAGCAAGCTTAAGCTCAGAGAAATTAAGGGACTTGTCAGAACTGTACACTGAGTTAGCTGCTGGAAAGGTTAGAATTCTAACTCAGGTTGTTGTGATCCAGAGCCATGGGTCCTCCCCACCCCAGGCCCCAGAGCAGCAGCCCAGTTCAGTGTAGCTGTCTTTGGTGGTGTGATGGAGCTGGCTGCCTTTCTCCCATGGTCTTTCCCCCTTCGCTGCCCTCTCTCCACCTTCTCCTTTCTCTTCTTTATGCCCGTTCATTGTGTGGTCATCAATCATTTACGTTTTGCCAGGTACCCAAATGAATTATCTCGGGGATTCATTAATGAATAAGGTAGTGTGCCCTGGGGAGGTTACAGCTGCAGAATGCACTTGTTACAGATTGTCACCATGCAAAGCTGAGTGTCTGAGGGCTGCAGGTCCCAAGTGGAGGATGGATGTCACTCTCTCACTAGTTAATTTACTCTCAGTAGCATGTGCTTAGCCATGGTTGTATAAAGGGCACCACTTTCCATGCCACTTTCCAGCTGATGGGGTAATGTACTTTTCTGATCCTGGACCAAGTATCTATTAAGCTTCTAAGGTAGGGGTGCCTCTGGGCTTTGGCAGTCAGTAAAGAGTCATGGGGAAGAGTGTGCCTTATAGCTTCATGTTGTGTGGTGCCGTGAGTTACATATGTCCTACTCCTTTGGAGTTCTAGGTTCCTGAGTGTAGACTGGACGTGCTATGAGGACAGGAATCAATGGCTCTGTTCCTTCCTGGTGTTTACACACTGGTGTGCTTTCTGAGTGCTTGAATCCAAATATCATCCAAAGCCTTTCTGCCCCTTGGGCTGAGATGTCACAGGAGCGCAGTCGTCTGAGTGAGTGAAGAGGACACTCCAGCTATCGCTGGGGCCCTCGAATTTGCCAGTCACTGTGGCAGCTATTTCTGGGCTGATGTGTCTGCAGGCCACAGGCTGGACTTGAATAACAGCATGTGCCTGTGGCCCAGGGCTTTGGAGTGGTGTGTGCACTGAGCCTCCTCTGGACACTGCCAGCTTCCAAGCTGCCAGCTTGCATGCATGCTCTTTCCTCCTCTGGGAGGGCAGCTGTGAAGAGAGGCTTGCTCTAAAAGAGATCTGATGAGCCAGGTTGCTTAGGGAAATGTTTGTGTCAACGCTGCCCTGCTTCACTTATCATAAGTCACGGTTTCTTCCTTGACTCTCTTTTGTATATGTGTAGGGCGTGCTCATGTGTGTGTGCAGGTGTTGTGTGCACATGGAGGCCCAGAGGGTGTTGGGTATCCTCTTCTGTCACTTTTCACCTTACTCCATAGAGGCAGGATCTCTCATTGAACCTGGAACGTGGCTGATCGCCTGCAATCCTCAATGATTATCCTGTCTCTGCCCACACAGTACCGGGAGCTCCTGGTGTGCACACAGCCACACAGCTCAGTTTTTTATGCAGGTTCTGGGGATTTGAACTTGGGTCCTCATGCTTGTACAAACAATCCCAACCACTGAGCTATCTATCCTTGGTCTGTCACCCTTCTTTTTAATAACTAGCAGCAGGTAAATTTCAGGGTTCCCTGCTCCCAAAAGCATACCGCACTTTGACCAAGGCAGCAGACTTGGAAAGGAAGTCTGCCTGAGAGTATGATGCTTGAACAGGTGACCCATCTGAGTTGCCATCGGCCAGCTGTGTGCTTGGGCAAGTCCCTTAACTTCTCTCTGTGCCCAATTTCTCATCTGCTGGTTGTTCTGTGGAGAAGTGTAGAGTCACATCTGGTCCCTTTTGCCTCCTCATCCCCCACACTCAGCTCACACTCCCACGGGCTCTGTTTCCATAAGTGCCCCAGATCCTTCTGTGTCTGTTCCATTAGCAGTGCACCTCCATCACTCCCAGGTCCATGTCCCCTCCCTCCTCTTCATTTTTCATGGGCCCAGAGTGGTTTTGCTTTAAGCCCATATCCAGAAAGCTGGCTTTTCTGAGTCTAGTCCTGTGTCAGGATCTAGTCACACTCAGCATAAAGTCCGGCCGTGTCACCATTCCTAAGACCCTGAAGTATTCAGTGTCTGCATCCTTCTACATGTCCTGCCTTTTCTTCCTCTGCCCAGGCATTGGAACAAGGCAGGCCGCTTCCTTTAACAGCCTTGTATGTTCATGTCTTCTGCCTGCATGGTCTATGTCCCCAGCCTAGTGCCTTCTCTTCCTCTGCAGGGCTGAGAAGTCAGGACTCCAGCGGAGATGCCCTGCCTAAACCAATGCCTTGCATCCTGTCCACAGCCATGGGCAGTTCTCTCCTTAGCACTCACTCACAAATTCCAGTTATACATCTTAGCTAGTTTTGAATTTGCTCTTTACTTTGGTTACGGTCCCCAAGTACTGAGTAAAGTCCTCTGCACACTCAGCTCTTCATTGATTGGAATGAAGGATGGATAGATAGAAAAAAAGGCAGGGTACCAGGGACTTAGTCAATACTTATCAAGTAAGGCTGAAATCGGTGCTTCTCTGTAGTAGTAAATGTAGCTACCCAATAGACTTAGGACACAAGCCCAGAGAGATATGTGTACAGGAGTGATGCCATTAGGAAGTGTCTCCTGGATGCACAGCCCTGAGTGCCAATATGCAGGACTTAGGCAGCTCCCCCCGCTGCAATTGTACCTTTCAAAGGAGCCACAGGGAACACTTCCCTTTGAACTGCGGCTGCCATCCCAGGGAGGGATCTGATTGGATCAGCTTTGCTCACATGCTCACATACTGTGACCAACCATTAGGAAGATGGAGAGCAGGGGTCAAAGGGCTCAGCCTGGGTGGAGGAACCTGAAGGGTCAAGGGCCAGCTGCACGCAGAAACAGGTTCCCTATATTCACTGCTGTAGGAGTATAACACAGCGCTGCAGCGTTACCTCTTCGGGAGGCTGAGGCAGGAGGATAGCAAATTCAAGACTTTCCTGAGGGTCTCAAAACTTCAAAGGAAAGCAGAGCTCTTCCTAGTAATTCTCAGCACTGTACAGGGCAGTGAGGCTTCCCGGCAGGGGTCCCTAGAGCCTGGGGCAGCAGGACGGAGGCTATGCACACACCTTGTGTGGTAACATTCTCTGCTGTGGCTTTCACCTGTACCCCTCATTCCCCATAAGAAAGGGTCACCTGGGGGCCTCACGTGACTTCCCATCAGTAGCTAGGGTTCCTGTGCCCAAGCAGGAGCTGCAGGCCTCTGGCTCACAGCAGGGCTTCTCAGCTCCCCTGTGGCTCTGCTGAGACCATGTTACTAAACTATAATCGGCAAGGCCATTTTTTTGTTGCTGCTGTTGTTTAATTAATATTTCTCTATGCTTATTTTAGAAAATTCAGAAAAGCGAAGAAAATAAGACCTATAATCACATTTAGAGATGATTATTGGTTCTTGGGTTGAGCACCAGCCCCCCCCCCCCCCATTCTGTAATAGCATCTCAAGATTCCAGACTGGCCTGGAACTCATTACATAGACAAGACTAGCCTTGATCTTGTGACCTTCATGCCTCCACATCCCCAAGTACTGGGATTATAGTTTTCCACCACAGTGCTCAGATTAGATTTTCCCAGCTATTTGGTGATTATTCATATGTTCATGTTCAAAATGTGCAAAGATGGGGCTGGAGAGATGGCTAGACGGTTAAGAGCATTGACTGCTCTTCCAGAGGTCCTGAGTTCAATTCCCAGCAACCACATGGTGGCTCACAACCATCTGTAATGGGATCCATTGCCCTCTTCTGGTGTGTCTGAAGACAGTTACAGTGTATTTATGTACCCAAAATAAATAAGTCTTTTTTTAAAATGTGCGAAGACTAGGGAGTAATAATAGTTCTGTTTACTAACTGCTTATCTCATAGTCTCAGTGCTGGGGGAAGAAACACTGTAAAAGTGGCTGCTTCCTTCTGGGCAGACTTCTTTGTTACAATCCTTTTTTTAAAAAGATTTATCTATTTTACATGTATGAGTGCTCTGTCTGCATGTACACCTGTGTGCCAGAAGAGAGCATCAGATCCCATGATAGATGGTTATGAGCCAACATATAACCACCAAGCCATGTCCCTGGCCCACGCCCATTTCTTTTACTGGTGTAGTTCACATGTGAATTTAGGCTATAATTATTTAGTGCAGTCTCTCAGCATTCCTGTGGCTGATGTGAGCTGTACTTAGATGGCCCCATCTGCTCCTCCAAGTGACCTTCAAGAAAGCATGCCGTGATGCTCGGTGTGCAGCAAATGGGACATGTCACCTACCTGAGGCCACAGAGGTAGATAGTGGCAGAGCTAGGATGCATCTCCAGGAAGTCTGGCTGCAAAACTGGGACACAGAATTCTCCTTCTCTTCTTTGTGTGTTTGTTCTTTCTCAGTTCCACAGACGGGCCCTTGTTGTCTCTTTTCCTGTGTGATGCCCGAGATCCTTACATTTATTGACTATGGTTTTTCGTGTGTATGTGTGCTCATATATACATGCATGCATGTGTCTGTGGAGGACACAGGTCAGCACCACAAGTACTCCTCAGTTGCTCTTCACCATGTATTTTGAGACAGGGTCTCACTGAGCTTGGAACTCACTAATTGATTTGAAGAAAATTAGAAAGTACAGAAAAACTTCAAAAGGAAAGTGAAATTGCCCCAGACACTGGCAGTCCACCCTGCCCTGGAGTCCTCATTTTTTTCATCTCTTGAGAGAGGAAGGGTTGCTGGTCCTTGGGTCAATTCTAGCTGTGCGACAGCCACACATGCTCCTTTGGCGCTGTCTTGTCTGAAATCCAGGGCATGCTGTAACTCTCAAGGCTCTTGTGTGCCCCAAATGTGTTAGAAGCTATGGGGGTTACAGGGTAATTGCAGTCATGTGGAGGTGGGGAGTCCCTAGATGACTCACAGGGGGTGAGAGATAACGGTGCTCCCTCCTGACTCAGTTCCTGCCTTTTGCAGGGAGGTAGTAGGGCAGGGAAAACTGGGTTCTGGCATCCTGGGTCCCCACCCCCTGCCATGAGGCCACCCAGAGCCTCTATCTCTGCCTCATGCCCAGCACCTGCTCTGGGAAGTATGTGCTGACTCCCCAGCTACCAGGCACAAACTATTTTTGGCTACAGTGACCATTCGCTAGTAATGAAAACAGAACCCCCTCTCCCTGCCTTGTTCTTCCTTGGGACAGTGCACTGGGGGCCAGGGCTGCTGTGCTCAGGCCCCCTCACCATGCATTGCCTGTGGAGCTGGGTGATGACAAAGGCGTCAAGGGACTCAGAAGCCCCACCACCCACCTTGCCAAGAGAAGTCCAAGGCTCAAGCCAGCCTGCACCAGATGGGAGTTGTGAGGTAGGCAGTGGAGGGCCTTCCCTTGGGTCCTCAGAATGGGTCCCTTTGGCTGGACCCTGAGTCCTTGCTTTGCCAGCTGGCTGTAGATCACAGCAGAAAAGCTTGCATTTTAGGGGAGGTGGCTGTTGTTTCATGTTCTCTTCCCTCCTTTCCTTATGACAGAGAATGGTTAAGGAGCAGTCAGAATCTTAGACGTTGATGGCCCCCATCTTTATAATGAAGAGGTTGGCTGTTGTCATGCTTCAGGTTGAAACAGGACATACTTGTTTTGAGTATCCATGGGGACTGCTATGAGGGCTTGAGCTTGCCTTACCCTTTGGTCTTCTGATCATCGGTCAGGACAGGGAAGCTGGGCTACATAGAGAATCCAGGTGTTGACTGTAGAGAAATGGGGCCAAGACCTAAGTTGCCGTGGCCCAGGATGAGTAACAGAGTCACTTCACTCTGTTTCTATAGCTAGCAAGCATTTAGGCCTGGGCTACTTACTGAGGGTGGCAGTACCCAGAACCATTACTCTTATGGTTAAGCTGATAGAAAGGCAGAAGCTCATTGAAAAGCTGCATAAGAACCGGTGAGCCATGGGCCCCTGAGACCTTGGCTCTTGTCTCGGAAGCTAGCTGTTGAGTATAGCTGGTGCTTCGAGGTTCCTGTCTTCCTGTTATAATAATAAAAAAAAATGTACCTGCCACGGGTACCTGAACTGGGGAAGGTAGGGTGGGCAAGATTTGTTCCCTTCTATCATCTGTGTTAGGGACTTGGCAGGTTCTAAAGTGACATCCTAGGACTGATTGCCTTGGATTACGTAGGGCTCTGGTCCCACAAGTCCAACATGTGGCCTGGCACCACTTGGGCGGTTGTCTTTGGAGTAGAGGCTCAGGGCAGAAGTCAGGGACTTCCCCTCAGCTTCTGTGTGGTACTAGTTCAGAAGACCTGGAAGGAATGGGGCCTTGACAACTGGGTAGGGAAGGCTTGCTGGGAGCAGAGAAGACCTGAGTGAGTGAAGTTCTGAGGGAATGTGTGCTGTTAATACGGGCACAGCCATGTCAAGGACCCCAGAGTCTCAAGGGTTCCTGGAAAATAGGAAAGCCTTTTCCACTGGCTTGGACAGAAATGGCAAAGCCTCCCTGTGGAATCAAGTGTGAGTCTTTACAGTAAGCGCAGAGAATGTCTGCCTTACTCCTCCCCCATGTTTATGGCCTTAAGACTGTTTCCCTACAGACACCGCTCCTACCAAGATTAGCTAAACCTGTCACCTTGATCCAGCTGCATCCCATAAACCCTGCCCCTTGTTTATCTGTGTATAATAACCCTGCCTCCTGTTCAGCTGGATGCAGTGACACCTCTTTCCTGCTCAACTCTATGTAACAATCACACTGAGTTTCTCAGTGCTGTGGTTTCTCCATTTAACAGCCCTGGCCGCCCAACCCTAGCCATCGATCTGGGTCGTCTCTTGTCTTTTCTTTTCTCTTATGGTTCCCATTAGTTTATGGACGTTGGAAGACATTGGGAGGCCCACCGTGGAAGGCTCAGCCTGTTCTGGTGTTGGATCCTGCGGATGCAGATAACCAGGGCCTGGTCTCAGGGATGTTGTTTGGATAACACAGGCAGGTTTCCTTCTCTAGGTCCTGTTTTGTTTTTTTTACCCGCGCCCCCACCCCCCCCTGTAAATTTGATTGTCTGCTGCATTATCTTTAAGGCCTCTGACTTTGGCAGATGATGGGTTTCTCCTCACTTTATTGGGTATCTACTCGATCCTTTCATGTCCTCAGAACCTGGTAGCTATGGTGACAGCCCCCTGGCTTGGGTCCTAGCTGTCCTCTCAGAAGCTTTGTCAGGCTTCCATAGCTTTGGGGCCCAGGGCTGCTGTGGGCCCTTTAGTGTTCAGTGGCCCTGGAAAACTACAGAGAAGGGCCGCCTGCCCTTGGGTCTCCTGAGAGGTCTCTAGCTGCTCCTGTTTGGGTGCCTTAGGGGAGCTCTGAAACAATGAACCCTTTGTCTGTAGGCAGAGAATCTGTTTCTCAGGTCTCTAGCCCTGGGCTCTTGCCTATGTATAACCTAGTTCATTCCCTGCTGAGACAGACAGACAACTACCCAGAAGACAAACCTCCCACGCTGGCTGCTGATGTGGTGATTTGCTAGAGGGGTCTGTGATTAGGCTCCTGGTCCTACAGGACTGAAGTTTGGGGTCAGGCATGTAGCTGTGATCCACTTGCTACACTGGGTACGCTCTGGTGCAGTGGGCCTTGCCAGCTGTTCTCAGCATCCTGCAAACCCGGAGGAGGTAGATGCAGGTAGGAGGTGGGGAGAACTGGGGCTGGGGATATAGGTCACTGTTAAGCTACTGCTTAGCATAGGCAAGACTCTGGGTTTAGTCCTTGGCACTGAGAAAATGAGGGGAAGGACTTGAACAGGGCAAATATCGGGGACCAGCAGACAGTGAGTGGAGATGAGTGGAGACATGGCAATGTCCCTGTACTATGTCAGGGACTTATTTGACTCTCAGGAGGAAATGTTTCAGACTAGCTCTTGTCCTGTCCGGCACCCTGAACTGCTAGGGCAGTCCCAATTTTGTCACAGCTCGCCCATTTGCTTCAAGAATTGCCTTGGTGTGGTTGGCACAGCATGTGGTCATTTGTCGCCCAGCTGTCACCTGCTCATAGTGCCTGCTGCATCAACAAAGGAGGCCAGGGAAGCCCGATGATTGGGAGCCCTAGAGCAGGGGAGGCTCAGGGAAGGGCCTCTGGACCTGGCTAACTCAGGTCTGGCCCCTCTGCAGAGCTGTTTTGTGCGGTATGGGAGTTTCTCACTTGCCAGTTCCCCTGAAGCTAAGTGTCACTCAAGGGTTTATGTAGGTAGCTCTTTGGCTGTCAAACTGTCTACCCTAACCCCAAGACTTCCTTTCAAACAGTCTTTAATTTTTTAAAGGCTTATTATCTTTAAGTCTGTGTGCACACACATGCACACGAGCGCAGGCGCCTACAGAGGCCAGAAGTATCAGCTCCCCCTGGAGCAGAAGCTATAGGAGGTTGTAAGCTGCTAGTCATGGGACCTGGAACTGAACTCCTCCTCTGCAAGAGCAGTAGGTGCTCTTAACCACTCAGCTGTGTCTCCAGCCTGGTCTCTGGCTGGTTTGAAAGGGTATTCCAGGGTTGTTGTGTTGTCTTTTGCTTTGTTTCGTGTTGGAGCTTGAACCCGGAGTCTTGAACAAACTATTATTATAGTTTTGACATGAACTTTACTGTTGGGTCTTGTGGATAATGGTATTTATTTACTAAGAAGGTCTCCCTCTGTAGCTTAAGCTGGCATCGAACTCACAACCTTCTCTTTGCTTTGGGAGTGTGTGGAGTAAGGGAAGCACCAGTGCCCCCAAGCTTGGGTACATGTGTGTTTTTCTCATGGACCATGTCCAGCCGTTTTCAACTGGCAGTGGAGCAGGTCGGCTTGGAAGTGTGTGCCAATGACGTGAAGAAGCTGGTGGGCACAGGCTGTTTTTTGAGTGGCAGGTGTGGGCCTGGTCAGAAGCCTGTCCTGGATGACCCCTTCCTGCTGATGTACTGGGGTGGGACCAGGGATGCCGGTTCGAAGGGAAAGAGGAAAGGAGGAACAATAGAGCCAAGGCCTCTGGGAGATGAAGCCAGACATAGCTGGCAAGTACTTATGGAGTGACTGAATAAACCCACTTATCAGGACCAAAGAGCTCTGGTCCACAGATAAAATCTAGCCCACTATTGTTTAAAGAATGAAGGTTCTTGGGGTTTTTTTGTTTTGTTTTGTTTTGTTAGTTTTTTGTTTTTGTTTTTCATTTTTAACTGGCAGAGAGAGGAAGACAAAATACTTTGTGACAGATGAAAATGGTATAAAATTCAAGTTTGAGAGTCATGGAGTGTCATTTGAACATGGCCACATCCACTCATTTACAGTGTCATGTTGGGGACATTTGGGTACAGCCATGGCAAAGTGGAAGAAGGGGTCTTTCTGTGCCCAAGTGGGTCTGGGAGACTGCTGTGAGACAGGCCCTGCTGCGTGGCACTGAGGCTGGAGAGTGGTACCATGTGCAATCTAGAGCTGGAGCATTGTACCAGGCAGTCCTGGAAAGTACCAGGAAAGGAACTGGCTTGCATTGCTGAAGAGCCTGAGGTAGAGGTGGGGCTGAGGGGGAGGTGGGGAGGAGGCCCCTTGGGAGCCCCTTGAAACTGCTTTCATCCCCGCTGCTAAGAGTTCACCCTAAGTAGGCTCTCACTCCAACTGTCCCCTCAATTCTGGCTGGAGTGACAGTGCATCTGTGTGTATGTGGCCCCCGCAGGCAGAACGCCCCTGGCAGAACTACTGTCCTCTGGCTGGTCCACATGTGTTTCTAAGTATAGACGCAGGCTGCCCCGTGGCTGCTGGTAAGTCCCAGGATACCATCTGATACCCAGCGTGTGACCTGTGACCCTAGCCATTGCCAGTTGCTGGAGACAGGGGATGGGGGCATATTTGGCCAGACCCTTCCCTGCCTTCTGCTACAGAGAACAGAGACTAGCAGACTCCTGTTAATGGCATGGCTTAATTATCACAGGCTGAGATGACCTCAGCTTGCAACTGGCCCTGCTTTCTCATTATTACCAGAAAGGATAATTTAATGTCACTCACTGGAAAACATAAGTCATGGTTTGAGGGAAAGTGGCAGAGCCAAGGAGCCAAGTGTTCCTGCCACCCCGCTCGTGGGTTGTGTGAGCCCCAAGGCATGTTGGGTCCATGGCTGGGGCATATGGCTTCTCTCAGCTTGTAGTTAACATGTTTTATCTTGGTTGAGCAGCTGGAGTGAGCAGCAGTTCTAGGAACAGTGTGGCTTCTCAGCCTCCATCCCTTCTCTGGCTCTCCAGGGCATGGCAGAGGGAAGCCAGCTTTGTTCTTACTTCTGTAGGCCTCCAGGTGGGTGGGCAGTCAGTCTCAAGCCGGAGAGGGTTTCCCAGAGGCCCTCCCCATGAGGTCCCCTTTAGCAGGAGGCCTAACTGCTTGTGGTTCCCTAGCATACATGGGGTGACTCTGGTTTAACGGCCTCCCCTGTACTGTGCCTGTCTTGGTGAGTGGGTGAGTCACATCTGTGTGTGAGGTCTGGGGGCTTTGAGTTGTTTTGGCTTGTTTTGTCTAAGACCTGATACCAGGACCACTCCTGGGAGTGGGGTGTGCTGGGGAGGCTTGTCTCACTGTGGGAGCTGGGCAGCCACAGACACTTTTTCTTCTGTTAGTCCCCCAATTCAAGCATGTTTGTCTTATGGAACTTTCCTTAACATGGAGTCCCACAACATCCCTAAGAGTTGGAAGACTGCACACTTCCTGTGCAGGGTGGCTGGCTCATTGAGATAGCCTGGCCACCAGAGTTCTCACTGCTGGATAACAGGCCTCATGTGCCAGCAGAGGAAGGCTTTAGAAGTCAGATCCACTGTGAAACAGCGGCACCTTCTTCCACTGAAGAGTCTTAGTTACCATCAAGTTAAAAAAAAAAAAAAAAAAAACCATCCAAAGAGAATCCAAATTGTCATTGCTATTTAAACAGACAGACAGATGGCAGACAGACCAGGGTCTTATGCAGCCCAGGCGGCCTCAAACTTACTATGTATCCACACCTGTCTTTGAAATACTGATCCACTCCCTTCAACCTTCCAAGCCCAGCTTAGTTTTGTTTTTTTGTTTTTGTTTGTTTGCTTTTAATGCTAGAAGTTCTGGCACCCTTCCTATAACACTGAGAGCAGTATGGGTTTCTGGTTAGCCTTGTAGTTTGTGGCAGAAAACATCTAATCGTAAAAGGATGGGTATAGAGATAACTCCACTGTTATGCAATTTCTGGGGACCAGGGTCTCCCCTGCCTCTGCCCAGTTCCTCATCTGCTTCCTCATGCCAGGGAGATTAAGTGGTAGAAAGACCTGTCACTCAGAAGTGACAGCAGCAGACTGGTAGAAGACATAGAAGTCTTCTACTGCATCCATGTGGGATGTGTATCCACAACCCTAGAAGCCAGGCAGAAACTCTGAGTGGCCCATGCTGGGGTAGGGCCGGGGGTGGAGGAGGCTCCAGCACACGGAGGGCTCGAGGGCAGGGCGGCTCTCTTGCTCCTCCAGCATCCCTGCTGCCCTCCGCTTTGATCTTGCCCATCTCCTATCTATATTGAATCTGATTGTGAAGAGCAGAGGCAAGGGAAGACTAGAAACAGCTACACTCCTGCCTTATTCAAGGGGGAGCAGATTGATCCCCAGGCTTTAGAGGAACGAGAGACACTTCTGGCTAATTTGAAGCTATAAGAAAAAAAAATGTGTCTTCTTTTTACTTTTTTTTTTTTTTTTTTTTAATGTATCAAAGAAAAGGATGTGAACATTTTAGTTCTCTTTTCCGGGAAAGTGAATTAACTGGGTGGTTCTGTTGAAATGTAGGCAGTGTTGGAAATTCCTCCAGGTTCTGCCCAACAGGTACCTAGCAACAGCTTGCTTAGCTGCCTGCCAGGTGTGAGCCAACCTAGGGTATAAGAACTGCTTGGCTACCCCATCATGTTTCTCCCTCTCCCTCTCCCTGTTTCCCCCTCCCCCTCCCCCTCCCCCTCCCCTCCCCCTCTCCCTCTCCCTGTTTCCCTCTCCCTATTTCCCTCTCCCTGTTTCCCTCTCCCTATTTCCCTCTCCCTGTTTCCCTCTCCCTGTTTTCCTCTCCCTGTTTCCCTCTCCCTCTCCCTCTCTGCCTCTCCCTCTCCCCCAAGTTGTCCTCTTCCCCGCCCCCCCCCCTCTATCTCTGGCTCCCTCCTTTCTCTGCCTCTACCCCTTTTCAGATCCCCCTCCCTTCACCGTCAGCTTCCTTTTGTACTAGGCCTGTCACATGGTAGTGATTCCTCAGTGAAACACCTTGGCCAGCCCTCTGAGGTGCTGGGTCCCATGGCATTATACCGATATTTTATTTTGAAGTAGCCCTCTCCCCCCAAGGGAGCTTCCGAGTTCCAGCTTAGCAGTCCTCACCGTGGGACAGCAGCAGTATCCCCTGCATCTGACAGGCTGCTGTTTAAGTCACATGAATTACTGGGGCTTTAATAGATGAACTGGGTGCCATGGGCTTCCCGAGTCAGTTCCAGTGGAGATCGCATACACAAAGCAGTGGGCATATTGCCCTGGCATATGGGTGGTGATAATGAGTGTAATTATTTGTTTGAGAAATTGAAAGGGTGTGATTGATGAAGAGGGGATAAAAGGGGGTGGACTTCCTATTAGCTTTATTGTTAGGTTGGAAGTTGGGGTTCCTGTGCCTGACTCTGTCACTGCCACCACAGTGTATGTCTCTCATTTTCCAGGAAGCTGCTGACTCAGCTTTCTTGGCAGTATGTGTGAACGTGGGTGCATGCCCATGCATAGGTGTCTGTGGGTGACCAGCCGAGGACATCCCATCCAAGGTAGAACGTTGCTTTGTGTGGTTGTCGTTGGGTTTTTGTTTGAGGCAGGATCATACCCAGTGGCCCAGGCTGGCCTCTTGTATGCTGCTCTACACTGGGATTACAGGCATGTGCTCTGTAATGCACAGGCATGAGTGCAGTTGTGTGGAGGTAAAGGTCGCCCGTCCCTGACCCAACAATATCAGCAAGCTGCTTTCCACGGGAAAACGAAGGGGAAGGATGGCCAAGCCGCACTGTGATGATGAACAGTTGCCAGAGACATAAAGGAAGACTGGTGGGCAGGAGAGAAGCTCCCGTGTGGGAACTGGTTTTTTATCAGCCTCTCTTCCCTGTGCCACCCTCCACAGTGGTTTCCTGTGGGTTTTCGTGTGATGGAGTGGAAGGATTTCTGACAGCCAAGAGTTTGTCTGACCACTGATGATCTTTCTTGGTATTGTGCGTTTCTTTCTCGTTGTGGTGGGAACTGTTGTAAACTGTACTAAGAGTCTTGCCGGAGCCCCTACAGAGACACAGGCACCTGCCGCAGGTGCTATGGGAGGAGGGACGTGGCCCACAGGAGTCTCTAAGACTCGGTCAGTTCAGCTTGCTCCTTGACTCTAAGGTTTACAGCACTGCAAGTGCACCACCAGGGAAATTACTCTTTTAAAATAAAATCTGAGCTGGGCATGGTGGTACAGGCCTGTAGCCCAGCACTTGGCTCTGAACCCAGAGGATCACCTAGAATAGGGAGGCCAGCCTGAGCTGTTTGTAAAATCGGTTCCAGCCTAGCTGGGTTATAGTATAAGGCCCTGCATCAAGGACACAAACAAAACTAGATCTACTTGCCTTCAGAATCCTTGAAATCCTTCAGGCTTTCTAGACTTACTTGATCTGGGCTATGTGGGCGCCTCAGTTACTGCACATGTGGTAAGAGTTAAAAGGCATTAAGGAAAATGGAAGACGATGAAGACAGCCAGTCCCGCTGTGGAGCTGTTTGCAGGCTCCCTGTATTTGTTTGTGTCTTAGTGCATAGTAACTTCTTATTTGCTCAGTTCCCATAACCCCCAACAGATGTGGGGTGCTATAAGCCCTAGAGGTCAGAGATGTGATCCATTGTATCTTCAGACTCCTGGGGGAGGGGGGAAGGAAAGGTCCAACTCTGAAGTCAGTCTAACTCAGGGTCCATGCTTGCATTAGTTTTCTAGTGCCGGGAACTATTTAGTAGTGTCAGGCATTGCCCGTGTGTGTGTGTGTGTGTGTGTGTGTGTGTGTGTGTGTGTGTGTGTGTGTGTGTGTATGTGTTCACAGCTCTCCACTGGGAGATTGAGTCCAACCCCAGGCCAGTGCTGCAACCTTCCCTGCATAACAAGGCCAAGTAAGATGTCAGCCAGACTGGCTAGGCTCTTTTGAGAAAGCTTTGGGGAAAGAATCCATTTCCAAGTGCATTTAGGTTGGTGGCAGAATCCAATTTCTTGTGACTTTAGAGGCAGAAGGAAATTCCCCTTCACCTTACAACAGTCCCTCGAAACAAACTGACAAAAGTTGAATGGGAGAAAAGCCGCAAAAGCATTACATGCACAGATGTGGTGGAATTGTCCCCAGTGGCCAGAAGATCCCAACGTTCATACCCTCTATTTCTGCAGGGAGGGATGGAGGTGGGCAGTTTCGAGAGGTTTTTCTTAGGGACAGAAAAGGCTTCATGTTAAACGATGCATTGAGATTTAAAAGAGCCCAAGGGACAAACATGGAGGAGAGGAAAGGTGAGTGGCTTCCAGTCCCTAGTCAGCTTTTCCAGGATGGATGTAGGAATTTTAGGAGGGGCAGAGGCGTGTTACCTGTGGCTAATGCAGCTAAGGGCATTCCAGAGAAGGCGTCTCACCAAAGCATGGAAGAAGCAAGAGCAGGCAACGGCCCTGGATTCTGAGCCCCCTTCTGAAGCATTTAGTTCATTTCCATCGAGTTGCTTAGCCAAAGCATTTGAGGAGTGTCATCCAGGCCTGAGCTTCTGGTGTCTCACTGGATGTCAGCAACCTGCAGGCCACCAGAGAGGCTTCCCACATTTCTCCTGGGGCGACTCTCCATCTCCAGGGTCTGCCTGAGTTCTTTTCACACTACTCCATTGTGGTTAACCAGAGAAAGCCATTTGATTTTAAAGGGCTCTTTGAGTGTTGCCATGTAATGTTGTCGGGAATGTCACCAAGAGGTGATGCTCACAAGACTTAAAACTCTTGAAGAGGACTGTAGAGCTGGTTCAGTGGTTAAAAGTACTGGTTGATTTTGCAGAGGATGCAGGTTCAATTCTCAGCACCCACATGGCAGCTCACAGTTTTCTATAACTCTGGTTCCATGGGATCCAGCATCCTCTTCTGGCTCCTACAGACGCTGTGCATACATAGTACATAGACACCACAGGCAAAATACCCATATACATTAAATAAAAATTTGGATTAAGAAGAAATCTCTTCTAAGGTCAGGCATGGTGGCTCATGCCTTTAGTCTCAGCACTTGAGAGTCAGAGGCAGGTAGATCTTTGTGAGTTAGAGGCCAGCCTGGTCTATGTAGTGAGACCCTATCTCTGTCCAAACAACCAACACAAAAGTCTTTAAAAAAAAAAAAAAAGATGTATTTATTATGTATACAGCGTTCTGCCTGCAAGCCAGAGGAAGGCACCAGATCTCATTATGGATAGTTGTGATTCACCATGTGGTTGCTGGGAATTGAACTCAGGACCTCTAGAAGAGTAGACAGCTCTTAACCTCTGAGCCATCTCTCCAGCCTCTTACACAAAAGTCTTAAAAGTCTTCCCTAGCCACTTTCCCCTTTACTCCCTGAGGAGATTGCATGTATGCATGTATTTGTGTGTGTGCAGATATTCACATACCATAGCATGCATGTAGAAATTAAAGGACCGTGCTGCCCTGCAGCCTTATGGGATCCAAGAGTGAAACTCATGTTGTCCTGCTTGTCCTCAAGCTACCCCTGCCTGCTAAGCCGTGTTGCTGACCCAATCATAGATTTTTTTTATTATTAATGTGTGTATGTATACAGTGCTCGCACATGTGCATAGTACAGTGCACATGTACCACGACAGAGGACATCATTGTGGAGTCAAGTTCTCTCCTTCTACCTTTTTCTTGGTTCTGGGGATTGAACTCTGGTCTTCAGGTTTGCAGGCAAACTCCACCTTAATGCCCCACCCCCACCTCTCTCAAGACCAAGATGTTTTGTCCTGCAGTGTGGCCCTTTGAGCCTCTTTCTCCAGATGTAATGTGATCCCAGTGACCTGTAAGTTCTCTACCACTGAGCTACACAGCCAGCCCTGCTTCCCCAGTCCCTACCCCCTTTTAGACAGTCTTATGTAACCCAAGCTGGCCTCAGACTTACTGTGTAGGCAGGGATGACTTTGAGCTTGGGATCCTTCTGCCTCTACTTCCCAAGAGCCAGAGTTACAGGCATGCGCCATCATGCCTGGTTTAGGTTAGGCATCGCCAGATCCTAGGGCTCTGTGCATCCTGGGCTCACTGTACCAGCTGGGCTACAGCCTCAGCCTTCACCTTTTATTATGGAACAGGGTCTCACTAAGTTACCTTAGCCGGCCTCGACTTCGCTTTCTAACCCAGGCAGGCTTTGAACTTAGGATCCTCCTGCTTCCGCCTCCCAATTAGATGGGATAAACAGGCCGGTCTAGCTGACCTACATTGATTGGCTTAAATACAAGTCAGTAAGTGTTGTTTGGGTGTTGTTGTTGTTGTATCCTTGTTAAAAGCAATTTAGCTTGAAATGTCTCTTGTGTGACTCAGATACAATCAAGTCCCG
The DNA here is from genome assembly GCF_011762505.2 of Arvicanthis niloticus. Classification (NCBI taxonomy): domain Eukaryota; kingdom Metazoa; phylum Chordata; class Mammalia; order Rodentia; family Muridae; genus Arvicanthis; species Arvicanthis niloticus. The sequence goes on from NC_047663.1 coordinate 42,839,468, forward strand.
AAGAGCTTCCAAAGGTATCACAACTCCTAACATTTCTGTACCAAAGTATTTTAAAAACAAATAAATAAATAGGCTTCAAGGCCCCATCCAGGCCTTTCTGGTGTTTTCTTCTTCCCCTTATCTCCAACCCGAAGGTGGCACTCCACTTCAGCTGCTGTTTCTGCCATACTGACGGTGGGGGTGAGAGAGCTCTGCCCCAGACAAGTGGTGGCTTCTAGTCAGGGGCTGTCCTGCTGAGACAGCAGCTGGCCCCTGCCACTCAGCAGGGAGGCCTGGCCTTCAGAGTGGAGGGCTGAGAGTCCCTCACTGCTCCCTCAGCGTTCTCCCTGTCCCTTCTGTGCCCCCAGGAGATCCCCCAAGAGCTCACACTGGATGCTCTGCTGGAGATGGACGAAGCCAAAGCCAAGGAGATGCTGCGGCGCTGGGGGGCCAGCGCTGAGGAGTGCAGCCGCCTACAGCAAGCTCTCACATGCCTTCGGAAGGTGACTGGCCTCGGTAAGAAATGCCCGCCCTCCCCCAGGGCTCTAGTTATACCTGTGCTCCCAAGCCTGGCCAGTTCCCTTGGGAGATGGGACTTCTGCCAAAGTTGGCCTTGGGATAGATAGATACCCCCCCCCCCAAACCCTGTGCTTCAGGGTTTGGGGGGGTAGTTTGGTGTGGCTGTTTAGAAAGTACGCTGAGGCTCGTCCCCTAGGAAGCCTTCTCAGAGTCCCCAGGGCCTTGGAACCCAGTTGGTCTGGCCAGTCTGACCTAAAAAGCTTCAGCCATTGTTAGGAATCCTAGTCCACCCTCAGTTCAGGCCCCGTACGCCACGCCTCCGACACATACAGGAAGGCATCTGTGTTGTTCCAATTCTTCCCACCAGCTTCCTGCATTCCACCTCCTCCCCTAAACAGCGTCCCTCTTGCCAGCTCTCTGCTCACAAAGCCTCTCCCGTATTAGTGTGGCCTGAGCCCAGCACAGTTAGAGAAAATGTGCCGCTTCTTATTTGAGGATGTATATAGGGCTATCCAGGGCCGTGTACATCCTGCCATTACCACAGTCTCCCCTGGGATTATTCATAGGCACTTCATGTCTTCCCTTGGAAACGGTTTCCAACACTTGACTTAATGTTCCCACTGCCACCCAAAGAAGGCACCGGAATGAGCCTAATGAATGGAGGCAGGGCTTGTTTAAAAGATCTGAGCTGCCTGCTTCATTTCCAGCCTCCTGGGCTGAAGGGGGAGGCGCCCAGCGTTATATTCTTTTTCTTTCCTTTCCTTTCCTTTCCTTTCCTTTCCTTTCCTTTCCTTTCCTTTCCTTTCCTTTCCTTTTCTAAGACAGGGTCTCAGTGTAGAGTGCTGATTGGCCTGGAACTCCCTGTCTACACCAGGCTGCCCTCAAACTCACAGAGATCCCCCTGCCTCAGCCTCTGCTAAGTGTGCCACTATGTCTAGCTAATGTATTTTATTACCCCAAAAGGGTAGAGCCAAGTTCTTTATTCACAGCATCTGAGTGTCTGTGGTACTCGGTATGTCTGGGGTCCACCATGCCCGGACACAGCCCTAGGGAAGAGAATTTCCACAGCTTCCTTTCTTGTTCACTCAGCAGTGAGGCCCCTGTGTCCCTGTGACAGGTCATGGGCTTCCTGTCATCCCACATGACTTCTTCAGTTAGAATATCTTCTTGTACTCCAGCAGGACCTGGTGAGAGCAGCCCAGTCAGAGCAAGGATGAGCTGAGGAGGCAGCCCCCCTCGGGCTCCCCGTGCCTCAGCTTCTCATCTGTACAGTAAGGCTGCCCCTCTGACAGGGTTGTTGTGAAGGAGAAATGAACTAGGGGTCACTAAAGGTTAGGCTTGCTTTTCACCATCAGGCCTCTGGAGGATGGGAAATGTTGCCATCATTCTCCCTATGGTCTCTGCTCTTTTCTTCCTATGTGGTCTAGGCCAGCCTTGAGCTCACCCTCCTTTTGTGTCAGCTCCCTGAGTGCTGTGATACAGATTACTGCCACCCTCCCCGGGTGACACGTGGCTTTTGTTTTATGTTTGTCTGCTTTGTTTCACTCCTGCTCCATAAGCAGGGTCTCTTAGGCACACACTACCACACCCAGCTGATGTTTGAAGATTTTTGTCTTTGTTCCTTTGGGGGTTTTGAAGCAGGGTCTCTTACAGCCTAGCCTGGCCTTGAACTCGCAATGTAGTCAAAGTTGGCCTTGAGCTTCAGATTCCCTCTACCTTTACCCCTTGAATACTGGGATCATAGGTGTGTGTCACCTCCCACCCAGCAAATGTTCTTAAAGACGAGCTTTCCCTTTCTCACATACTTCAGGAGCTGCCACCTCTCCCCTTTCTGAGGCCTCACTTTGGGGTGGGCGACCCAGCATCTCCTCAGTACAGCAGAGAGTGTGACATCGGTGCAGATAGCCTGGTGTCAGCTGAGTGCCATGGAAGATGCTGTTGGGTGGAGAAGGTTTAAAGCTGGGAGCAGAGCCTGCTGCTGAGTTTTGGTGTCACCTCTGTCAAGGTGTCATGCTTTCCCATAGTAGTGTCACCCCTGAGTGCCTTGCATTTCTGACTGACTCCTTGGCCCACAGGAGGGGAGCACAAAGAGGACTCTGGTTGGAGTTCGGCAGATGCACGAGAAAGTAACTCCGGGCCTTCAGTGGACATGCTCTCCTTGCTAGGCAGAGCTGGTGCCAGCACTCAGGGCCCCCGTTCCGTCTCCGTGTCTGCCCTGCCTGCCTCAGACTCTCCAGTCCCTGGCCTCAGTGAAGGCCTCTCGGACACCTGTATCCCCTTGCACACCAGTGGCCGGCTAACCCCCCGGGCCCTGCACAGCTTCATCACGCCCCCTACCACACCCCAGCTACGACGGCATGCCAAGCTGAAGCCACCAAGGACACCCCCACCGCCAAGCCGCAAGGTCTTCCAGCTGCTCCCCAGCTTCCCCACACTCACACGGAGCAAGTCCCACGAGTCCCAGCTGGGAAACCGAATTGATGAAGTCACCCCGATGAGGTGGGTTAGCCCTGTGGCATCCTCTTAGGCACGTACAAAGGACTGATAAAGTCAACCCACATAGAAGTATGGTGAAAAAAAATAGGTGTTCATCCCTCTGATGCAATTGGACTGCATCCCAACTCTTTCTGTACACACACTCATGTATAAAATGATGCCATGTATCAGTCAGGATAGGCTAGACTAAGCCACAGTAACAAACAGGCCCTTTATCTTCAGTGCTTAAAATACCAAAGACTTGATTCTCAGAGGCTAGAAGAGCAGCCCCTGTCTAGAACATTACTTACTCGGTCACTGGCAGATCAGACAGTAAATTCTAGATATTGTGCATGGGCAATTAAATACAGCTGATTCTCTGTGTTCATGGGTTGCTCCTGAGAATCCAACAGTACTGGAAACGAGTCAAGGATGTGTTTCATGATAAAATACTTACCATCTCTAACACACAAAAGAAAACATTTGGGGAAAAAAACATTACCTGTGGCTGTGCTGAGTGAGCACTTTTTCTCTTATCTTTGTTTCTTTTTTAAAAAATGTATTGTTGTATTATTTATTTATTTTATTTTATGTGTATGAGCACACCGTTGCTCTCTTCAAACACACCAGAGGAGGGCATCAGATCCCATTGCAGATGGTTGTGAGCCACCATGTGGTTGCTGGGAATTGAACTCAGGACCTCTGGAAGAGCAGTCAGTGCTCTTAACCGTTGAGCCATCGCTCCAGCCCTCTTATCTTTATTTAACCAATACAGTACAACAACTACTTAAACGGTTCAAAGGCCATAAAAGTGTGCCTTCCTCCATACCCCCACTACTAATAGCCACACTAATCGAAGCAACCGGACTTAAAAACCCTTTCCTGGCACACCTGTTACGTAACTTGGCCAGCACATCCCTTCTGGTGGACGTTTAGACCGCTGTGGAGCTTGCCATTCTCTCTGGGTTCTTTTTCTTATTTCCCTGAGGCTCAGGTAGGTGCCTGGCTCTTTGACATGGTATTCCTTTTCTAGAGGGTTCCGAGGACCTTAGTGTCCCCCTTGGTTTTCTGCTGGCATGAAGCCTATGTTTGGGTCCATTATGTGTCGGACCCCAGATGGCTAAGGTGATTTGCATTATGGAGCGGAAGCCCGGAAGCTCTCTCTACCAGGCTGTGCTGCCCAACCCAGGTGCCCCCAGATGCAGCTGTAGGATACAGGACAATTGCCTCAAGGCCAAGGGTCCACCAAAGAGGTTCTAACAGCTGCCTGCAGCCAACCCCTTGTTTCTCATTCTCTCCTGAGAAGAGCAGAACGGAGCCTCAGGCCAGACCTTGGGATTCTGAGTCTGTTTCCCTCAAACCCAGCCACCCGATTGAGCGAGCTCCAAGGGCAGCAGAAAGCCCTCACCCCCACCTCCTGCCTCCTTTGGGCAAGGGGAGCTCCAGGAGAGAAGGCAGGCTTGCTCAGAGCATGTTCCTACTTGACCCTTCCCAGAATCAACCTTTCAGCTCTGCATGGCTGAGTCTCTGCTCTCCTACCCAATTTCCTCCTCTCTAACAGACCAATCCATCCCCTTCTTCCTGGATCATGGGTACTCATCCCCATGGGCCACGTGACCTAGGAAGATCCTGTTTTGTTGGTGATAAAAGTGGGGTGAATCTGTTGTGTTGGGTGGCTAGGTCTCTGTCTTTCGTCCCAGCCCTTGGCCTGCTCTGTAACCAAGTAGCTTTCCAAGCACAGGATGAGCCAATATGGTGACATCACTCCTCTTGTTCTCCTTTTTTGTCTCTCCAGGTTTGGTAAGAACAATTCATTTTCATCCCTTCTGCCACCGGGAGTCATGGTCAAGTCGATGTCCCCGTCCGGGGTGGATTTCTCTGACCACACCTTAGCCCTGTTGGCTGTTCCAAAGTCCAGAAGCAAAAGTGTTGGCAACCACTTCGTGAAATAGCTCTGAGACAGCTGGCCTTAAAATGCAGGCTGGTCTTATCCCAGCCCATGGGAAGTAAAGACTTTGAAAGTGTCCCCTGTGAGCCTTATACCAAGCCTGTCTCCACCTTGACATCGATGTAGTGACCCCTGTGCCTGCTTCTGCCTTCTGAGCTACCTCAGAAACCTGTGCTCTGGGTGGGGGATGTCATCCAGCTGGAGCCCCGCTGATGGCTCAAGACTCCCCTCTCTAGGAGACAGGAATTCCTAGAGACAACTCCAACCCTGAGACTACAAGTCCCTGAAGAGAAGGAGAAGGCCTAGGCAACCCTCGACACCCCCCTTTCCTCCCTTCCATCTCCAACTGGGAGCAGGATCTCACATGCACTCACAAACTGTGGGGGTCCTGTGACTCCTAGCAGAGGGGTGAGCTGGGCCTCCTGAGTCTTTTTTGGTGGTCTGAGTGCTCCAGGAGTGGCTAGGATTTTCTCAGTGAAGTAGCAACTTATTTTTCTACTAGCTAGATGGATGGTAACAGTGTCTGGGGTGAGGCCTGGGGAGAGGACAGGCAGGGCCTGACAGGCAGGACCTGGCAGACAGTGACAGTTTTGGAGGCAGCTCCTGCACTGTTCCAGGAAGGCATGGAAGGAGAAGTTACCTGTACTTCTCTCTCTAGGGCCGATACCAAAGCCGGCGTCTCTGAACTTAGGATGTCCCTGACCATCATTCTCTGGTGGTGGAGGGCACACAGCAGTGAGGCTGGGGCCGGGGAGTGGAAGGGGAGCTCCCAGGACCAGTATTCCATCTGGATTCAGAGCCATGCTGCCTGGCACAAAAGGTTGCATACTTGTGGCCGACATGACAAATCGGAGGCCAGGCCCTGAGCTTGGTGGCTGGCCTCTCACTTGGCTACTGTTTCTGTAGCTGCTAGCTCACACTTCGCACAGTTGCTGTCTTTTGACAGCTTTGGCCGCAGACTGGAGTGAGGTTGGCCCTGGGAGGAAGTTGAGGGGCAGACAACCTCATGGAAGATGTGCCAGAGAGCTGCTGATGGTAGAGCTGGCTCCCGTTCGTCAGGAGGGTGGCAGAGGCTCTTCTGTCACGATCACAATTCCTTCCTTGTGCTGTTGAGTCTGTGGTACCTGGCCTTAGCCGAGTCAGCATGCTGTGCTCCCCAGCTGCGTGAAAGAACATTAGGAGAGAGGGACAGTAGCTACCCTTGGGGGATTGGTGCTGACTCAAGGGACATTTGTCACTTGAGCACAGTGATTCTGATTTTTCAGGGGTATAGAGCGCTTTGATACATTGGATAAAAGTCCAGACCCTGTTTACCAAACAAAAAGCCTGCAGTAGTCTACCAACCAGCCCTGGGGAGTTCTGAGTCCCTGAATCTTCTTTGGGCTCAGAAAAAATGGGGCACAGGTCAGTCATTTAGGCTGTAGGTAATGACAGTGTCCAGCTGCTATTCCACTGCAAGACTGGTTTTGCCATAAACACTGGTATGTCTGCTCTTAGAGGAAGCCATCTTAAGAGAGGGAGCTCACAGGGGACCTGCATGAGGTAAGCAGAAGGGATCCTCCAAGCCTGTGGTCCTCCTCAGCAGAGAAAGGGGAAAGGGGTATCCTTAAAGGCTCAAGGGATGGCCTGGAAGAGCCACAGCATTTCCTTGCTCTTCTGTGATCAGCAAGGACTGTCCCCAGGGTGCTGCTGGCTGGAAGGGCACAGGTGGAGTTGCATGGCAGACTAGCCCTGTGCCCCCTGCTGAGGTCAGGTTTCCACCGGTTTAACCAGAATTAGCCAGAATTGAGTCCTAAAAGTGAATGCTTGTGAAAGGGGGCGAGAGGCTGGCATGCACGTGAAATTCTCTCAGCTTCTCACTCCCGCTGTCCCTCACCGAAGCAGACCCGCCATATATAGACAAGTGTGCCATCTGAAGAGCTGGGCAGTGACACATGGCAGAGAGCAACCCAATGTGAGGGTGACCACACGTTCTCCTGTGCTAGCTGGGTCTGGCCCATCTCTGTATGATGGGTATTGATTCAATGAAATATTTCTGTGCTATGGAACACAGCATCAAGCCCCATCTAGCCTGTGCTCTCTGAGCTAGAAGCTCACAAGCAGGAGCCAGCTCTACAGAGCCTCCCCAGTTCACCCAACTTGGCTTCTTTCCCCCACAGAACTCCCTCATGGATCCCCACAGCTGGTACGAAGGGATATCGGGCTCCCAGTGACACACAGGTAGGTTCAGTTGTAGGCAAGTAGAGGGCTGACCTGGGCTCCACGGGGCACTGTTGGGTCTGTCTGGTTGCTCTTTGCCTCTGGCCTGTCTGCTTGTCTTATATCAAAGCTTAAGCTCTTAAATTATTTAACCAGACACCTTTTGGGCTTTCTGGTCCCCGCTTGGGTCTTATTCTCATCCCGCAGAGGGAAAACGCTCTCCCTCTTCAGTAAACATAGGACCACAGTCATAGAAGGAAAGCACAGCTTTTCCACATTTACCTCATGCCATGCAGGCCCTAAGGTCATTAGGATCATCCTCTGTGGAACATGTTGAAAAATCCACGTTCCTAAATGCCACCCATGTGCCTCTCTGCCAGGCTATTTTATTTTATTTTATTTTATTTTAGAGTCAGGATTTCACTGTGTAGCCCTTGCTGACCTGGACTTACTATGTAGACAGACTGGCCTCAGACTCACAGAGATCCTCCTGCCTCTGCCTCACAACTGATGGGACTAAAGGTGCGCACCATCACATCCAGCAACACTCTGGATTTTAGCAATCCCAGAGGTTGATGTTTGTACATATAAAAGACGGCCCCTGGAGACCTGTGGTGAGGACCATCCAGAGGTCTGGCCTCAACGCTCATGAGACTGGAGTGTGCTAGCCACAGGGTTCTGGACAGCTTGCAGGACAGTGCCTTGGGTTGCCCATGCCCTGGTTGTCCCTGCTAAAGTCCGTTGTAATCATAGCAGGGAACACTGTCAGGGGCTCAAGGGCATCACAACTTGCCAGGGCCTGTGGTTCCCATGGAAACTATGGGCTGTTTTCCAGCTGTGCTGATGCTGGCCTCAAGTTCTCGCCCAAGGGGGAGTTCTAGCTCCCAAGGGTTGAACAGTGCATCTGAGGTCACTGTCATAGGGGCAGAGCCCTTGTGCACAGCCTTCTGCTTGGAGTCTTGTCCATGCCAGGATCCTTCAGCCGCTGTCTCAGGAAAGAAGGTCTGGGCACACGGCTAGGATAGACCACCACCCACCTCTCTGAGTTGGTTTTTCCAGATTCCTGGTCCCACCTAACTATTGGAGGTGATTGTAATCCTCAAGTGAGATTTGTGGACGTGTCACAAACTGCAGCACGAAGGCTGTTGCTAGTCCTGCTGTGTTACAGTGTTCTGGGAAATGAAAGGGTTGCCTGCACTTCCCTGGGCTGGCTTTGTGCTTTTGTGCTGGAAGACACCGCTCCCTCTAAATCCCATTCCCCCTTCCAGTCTATCTTCTGGTTTGTTTTTGTTTTGATAAATATTTAGACTGAAAGTACATATGCTTGGAATTCAAGAGGTTTCAAAGGAATAGTGAAAATCCCCCACTCTCTTGTCCCCTGGCTTCTCAGCGTGCCTGCAGACAGGTCGTGTATCCAGTTAGGGACGATTTTTACAGGCAAGTGTGTTCTGCTTCCACAAAATTGCACATATTACAGCTTCATGCTTTGCTTCCCCCCCTCTTTAAATCCATGTGATTTACATAAAGCAAAACACACACATGAGTTTATAGCTGTCCCCTGTGTACACACAGATGGAGATAAGGAACATTCCAGGCCTGATACTCAGTTTTGGCTTTTCCCAGTTGATCTTGCTGCCACCTTCGATTATTCTTTGAGCCTGCTGTCACAGATGAGCTTTTCCTGTGCTTGACTGTCAGCAATGGCGTCCTGTCCCATTGGACTTAATTTTGCCACCTCGTAGTGAGGTTTGGAGGTGGCTGCTGGTGTGTGTGTGGAAATAGTTCCTTTCATCTAGCTGCATGTGCTCCTCTGTGTGGAGGGACAGTCACATGTGGACATGGTTTTCCAGACTTACTGTGGTACAAGGCTGCAGTGTCCATGTCACGTGACATACCCCCAACCCCAGGACTAACATATTGAATACACCAAGGAATAGAGTTGCTGGACCCAAGGGCACGAGTGCCGGTGCTCTGGTAGCCTTGGTGCCGTTGACCACACAACCTTTAAGATATTGACAGCAGCTGGGGAATCCAGATGCCTGGGGGAGGCAACTGTGACCCCCAAGTACAGAACCCTTGGGGTTCTGGGATCAGGCCAAGACTCACATGGGACCCATCCAGAGGCCAGGCTCTAATCCCACACATGTTTCTACCCCCTGCAGGTTCTCCACAAAGTCATGGTTGTCACAGGTCTGCAATGTGTGCCAGAAGAGCATGATGTTCGGTGTGAAGTGCAAACACTGCAGGTGATGGGCGAAGGGGGGAGCAGATACTTGTCCTTTATAACAGCCCTGTTACTTCATTCTTGGCCTCCTGTCACATCAGAGTGGAAGGACTTCCCCTAACCTGCTGGTCACAGTGCCACTGGGCGTGCCAGGTGCTCGGGACTCCTTAGGAGGTGAAGTGAGGCACTCTTGGAAGAAAGGGATATTTGAAGTGGGTTTTGAAGGAGGAAGAGGAGTTCTATTAGAACCTTCTCTGGATAGAGAAAGGAAAAAGTTCAAAGGCAGGGAAGGAAGTGAGGATCCTGGGATCAGGAGTTCTGAAGAGATGGGCTGCCTGACGGGCATCGGCAGAAGCAGTTGCCTTATGACCAGGCAAGGGGAGATGGAGGTTTGATACCAGCCCAGCTCTGCTGTGTCATAGCATATGGTTTCTAGTGGGAAGGGATATGAGTAGGAACAGTGAGGGCCGGCAGTCCATCATCTGCTATCTGGTTGCCCACACGCCTAACAGAGGGTGTCCTGGAGTCTCAGTTCCCAGCCAGCCCTTGCCCTGATGTTGCTGTGTCACGTGGGGTGAGGCACTTGCCCTTTTTGAACTAGGTATCTACCATGTAGACTTCTGGGAAGCTGACCCTTCATTATCTGAGCTGCCATGAGTGACAGCGTCCGGGTCAGCCTGACTGCTTGTGTCCTGATGACTGTCCCTGGCCTCTGAGGAGCTCCTAGTCATTTGGTTATAAAGGAGACCCTCAGTTCCCATCCCGATGTGACCAGCACATGGTGGCCTCAGAGCCCTGCACTGCAAGTCCTACACTTAGAGTGGTAGAGCAGCGTTGAAACCCATTTCACTAGCAGAAACACTGAGAACTGTGGAACAGGCTGGTTAGACTCAAAGGAGAGCCCAGCTCTTTCTGTTCCTGGCTGGGGACTGTCCATCAGACTGGCCAGTGCCTGAATGAGGATACCCTTGGGGGCCCCAGGGTCCTTGATCTATAGAATAATTCTTTAAGATCAAATTTGACCCCGGCTTGCTCAAGTGGAAGAAGTTCCCCTTTTAAAAGCAAGGGTGAGAGGGCTGGAGAAATGGCTCAGTGGTTAAGAGGACTAGCTGTTCTTCCAGAGGACCTGGGTTCAATTCTCAGCACCTACATGGTAGTTCACAACTTTCTGCAGTTCCAGGGGATCTGACATCCTCACACAGACGTACACACAAACAAAAACATCAATGTATATAAAATAAAAATCATTTCTTAAAAAAGCAGGGAAGATATTTGTAGGGACACAGACGCTGGCTACAGCATGCAGGGTGTCCCACATTTTGATGCTAACACTTGTTGAGAGCTTTGGGGAAACTGAAGCCATGGCAGAGTCCGGGTGATGCTAGGGTGCCTGTTGGAAGTAGTACTGACTCTGTCTCCTTTTGCAGGTTAAAATGTCACAACAAGTGCACAAAGGAAGCTCCCGCCTGCAGAATCTCCTTCCTCCCACGTGAGTGCTCCCCTTAGCCCATTTCAGGAACCCGGGTGCATCTTACGGCATCTGTTCCTAATGGATTCCCTCCTTTCCAAACAGTAGCCAGGCTTCGGAGGACAGAGTCTGTCCCCTCAGATATCAACAACCCAGTGGACAGAGCAGCAGAGCCCCATTTTGGAACCCTTCCCAAGGCCCTGACAAAGAAGGTAAGCTGGCCGTGCTCTGTGGGAGCACTGCCACCCCCAGCCTTGGATTCCCTTCCACGAAGCGCCCCCTCATCAGGCTCAGTGGGGAAGTGGGACAGCATGCTGCAATCCATCTGTGGCACAGGCAGGGATGAGGCACTCCAGGGGTCCTGGCTTAGCCACAAAGCAGATATGGTTCTGTCCATATTGGGGTTGTGCACTTTAAGTCCCATGCCACGCCCCCTCTATCCCACCCCACATCTGTGAGCCAGCATATCCTGAGCACCTACTTTGTGCCAAACACCTAGAAATTCTGAGGAGCATGCACATGCTGCATGTTACAGATGCAGAGACTGATTCCCAGGCTCCCCCAGAGCCCATTCCTCATGGTCCCTCACAGGGCCCTCACATAATGGAAGAGCCCAGCAAGTGGCCTCTTTGATACGGGGTAGCGATCCTATTTATGAAGACCCCATCCTGATGGTCTGAGCAGCCCCACAGACTCTACTGACTAACACTAGTACCCACTGGGGGCTGGGTTTCAGTACTGACTTTTAGAGGGACACAGACACTTGGGCCCTCAGCCCTGGCTGTGAGTTTTCACTGTCCCCTTTTGTGCTACTGTGACCTTGGATGAGTGACTAGACCTCTCTGAGCCTCATGACAGATGGTGTGGAGTGGGAATAACAGTGCTTCATGCATGACCACTGGGGTGGGGCCTCTGGGGTGGGGCCACTGTGGTGGGGCCACTGGGGTAGGGCCTGGGTATATCTGTCCTGTTTCTCTCTCACTCCTTCTTTAGCTACCTTCCTCTCCCTTCCCCCATTTCTTTTGGCACAGATGTCCCCAGAGGTCTAGGCAGTGCTGTCCCCTCCTACACATTTCTGATACCCGCATTGTCTCCTGGATGTGCTAGCATTTGTGTGGGTTTCTGGGTGTATGGGTAGCCCGTAGTGTAGCCATTGCTGCCCAGTCTATGGGTGACACTAGCACAGGTCACGAGTATGTCCAGGGCCATGCAGCCTGCTCTGTGGCCCACATGCTACTCCTGCTCAGGCCTGTTGCAGCTTATGGGGAATGGAGGGGCGGGTAGGTCTAGAGCCTTGGAACGGGAGTAGAAAGAATAGGGTGTTACTTAGTTGATGCCGTGTTGGTTGGGGCAGCCATCCTGGCCAGCAAGGCCAACTTCAGCTCTGTGAGTTTCAGGGTACATTGTACACCTCAGCCTTTCGGTCTTGAAAAGGAGAAACTTATTTGTGGCACTAACTGGTTTGGCCCTGTTTTGTCTAAGGAGTCTCTTTCTGCCTAGGAAACGCTGGCATTGGACCAAACCTGCAGTCTACCCAACCCAGAGTGTCCCTGGACCCCTCTTGGGCCTTTTGGCCTTTTGGCCTGGTTAAGTCTCAAAGCAAGATCAATCTCAAGCATTGTTTGGTCCAAGACAGCAGGTCTACAAAGGATTTGAGCAAATATTAGACACCTGCTATGTACTTGGCCTTTGTTTTACTGCAAATCCACACAGTAACCTTCTGACAAAGGTGATGATGTATCCACTGTGTGACTAAGGAAATGGAAGCTCAGAGAGGTCAAGGACGTTGCCCAGAGTCACCCAGCTAAGAAGTAGTAGAACCCTGATGGGACCACCAGTCAGTTTGCATCAGACCTGTTCTGTGTTACGAGGTTGAGGAAGAAGAGCTGAGCCTGGGGTTCCCTGGGACCATCCTGACTTACTGCTGCAAACCATCTGCCTGGCTCTGTCCTCATGGGCACAGCCAACTGAGACTCATATTTACTAACTGGAATCTACTGGTATACAGTCCCCCATCATCATAATAGAAAAGCCCCAGGTTTTCATCACCGTTATAATTAGAAAAATCACTTCCCACAGGTAGAAGGTAATTGATAAAATGATGTCACTGGGGTTGGAGAGGTAGCTCACGGAATTCATAAAGCGATTGCTGTGTAAGCATGGGGATCGGGATTCTGATGCCCAGCACCCACATACAAAGCCAGCCTGAGACCTTTAATCCCAGTACCCGGGAGGTTACGGCAGGCAGATCCCTGTGAGCTCATGGCCAGCCTGATCTACACAGTGGTCCCAAGTCAGCCAGGACTATATAGGGAGAGCCTGTCTTTAAAAGAAACAAACAAACAACGGAACAGAAAGCCAGGCATGGCGCTGCACCCGTGGGCCTGAGTGCCAATCACGTGGAGACAGGGAGATCCTTGCTGATCAGCCAGTCCAGCTGCATCGGTGTGTACCCTACTCTGTGAGGGCGCCTCAGAAAACAAGGAGAAAGTGAAGAGAAAGTGTCTCAATCTCCCCGGACACACAAAGACACATGTGTTCACTCGTGCACATACATACGACATTCGGCTGTCATTAAAATCCAGAAACCATTCCATCCCGACTAGAATTCATGCCTGCCCAGGGCTGGAGCCTGCCACCTGAATTTTTTGCAAGAGGCAGCTGGACAGGAATTGAAGCTGCAGTGTTGTGGGCCCCTCCTGCAGTGAAGAGGGAAGGCCAGTGCTCCCTGTTCTGGTCCGGGACCATTCCTGCAGTGGGCTAAGGTCCCCCAACAAGCAAGCCCATCTAAACCCTGCCTGGAACTATACACTTCCTCTATCCTTCCACAGTGCCCAACATTTCTCCCTAGCCAGCAAGCTATCTGTTGGCAAGCTCTGGCTAGCCTGATCTAATTTGCATGACCATGCATGCTTGCAAAAGAGATGGCGTTAATAAGTCACAGCAGGTGTGAACCAGGCCTGCCCCATGATCAGTTCCTGGAGTCTGTCTTAGAAATGTCCTTCTAGCTCTGGATTTTTTTTTTTTTCTTTCCTTTTTTAGAAACAAAATCTCATGTATCCCAGGCTGGTCTGAAGCTCACTTTATAGCCAAGGCTAACTTTAAACTTCTGATCCTCCTGCCTCAACTTCCCTCTGTAGCATAACTTTATGCATGGCCGAGATCAAAACCATATCTGGGGGGGCAAGCGTCATACCAACTGAGCCACACTGCCAGTCCCCAGCTCTGGAATCCTTAACTCTCCGAGACAACAGACAACATTGACCCAAGCTGTTGCCTCTTCCGGAGTTTTGTGGGGTTTTCTGAGTTCCTTAACACTAAGACAAGATCACAAAACCACAGACTCGGTTTGCTTCCTGCTGAGGGCCTGGCACATAGCAGAAGCTGCATAAATGGTTGGTCAGCGTATAAATTGAATTCATTAAGAAGGTGCTCAGCTCAAAGCTAGGTGGGTGCCAGGGTGGGAGAGGTGGCCGACTGTCTGCAGCTGACAAGTGTATGTTAAGGTGCCTAGGTGCAGAAATGCTGGGCACCATTGAAGGATGAAGAGGTTCAGGCCAGCTTCCTGGAGAAGAAGGAACTGCAGTGAGAAAGATGGGCAGGAATCTTTAGGGGAGGGTCTCTCAGTGTCCTTCTGCCATGTATTAGCCCCAGATAATCTTGGTTTCACAGTTGGTCCACAAGGATCTCCTGTCCTAACCTCCACCCATGAGTGGGAGTGGAAGGAGGGCTCCAGCAAGTGGCAGCTACCGAGTTGAGCTTGTACCCTTGCTTATCCCAGCATCTCTGGTCTTGCAGGAGCACCCTCCGGCCATGAACCTGGACTCCAGCAGCAACCCATCCTCTACCACGTCCTCCACACCCTCATCCCCAGCGCCTTTCCTGACCTCATCTAACCCCTCCAGTGCCACCACGCCCCCCAACCCATCACCTGGCCAGCGAGACAGCAGGTTCAGCTTCCCAGGTACCACACCTCTGGGCTTTTCTGGGTCTTTAGGGATACTGTCAGATCTCTCTCCATCTCCCCTGAGAGCTGAGTCTACAGAGCATATGTTGATTGTGGGACTGATACCCTTCACACAGATGAGGATGCTGGGGTTAAGGAAGGAGGAGCAGCTGGTCCTGCATTGTACACAGAGCCAGAGCGAAGCCCAAGTCCATCTAACAGAGCCTGGGTTCTTGGGGTGGCCCAGGCTGTAAGCCTGTGCTTGGGGTAGCTTCTTCCCGGCATTATCCTCTCTCAGAGCTGTTGTCTAAGCTTGAGAGTGTTGTGATAGGCAGCGGGGAGCAAGAAACCTACAACAGAGCATTCGTTGGGCCTCTGTTGCATCCCCAGTTCTGTGACTGGGACTAGCTCCTCAAAGAAGACCTCATATTCCTTCCTGTGCCACCCAGAGACCATAGGGAATTAAAATAAGGTGGTCTCTACTGAGCAGGTGAAGATACGGGGTCCTGAGGCAACTCTGGAGGAGCAGAGCTCAGCCTAGCTGCCCTCGGATGCTGTGCACAGACCCGGATGCCCCAGATCCACAGGAAGAGGCCAGGATTGCATCCTGCTTTGCTGTCAGTTCTGGTCAGCCACACTGGGCTGCCCTGTCTCCAGGGTGCAGAGCAAGGCCCACCTACCTACATGGCACTTAGCTGTCGCCTTGGCATCCTCGGCAAGGGATGTCAAACCTCAGTCCTGGGCTTATGTGGTTGTTAGTCCTAGAGGGAAAAGCTGCCGAGTGATGTTCCTAGGATCCAGATCAGTCCTGCATCACTGGTCTCTGGACTTCTAAGCCTGGAAAAACAGAGTGCCACCACACCCCTCAAGCCTTCACCTGGCTAATGGGACCCACACTGACCTATACATACCCAGCAGCTGGCCAAGCGGCCTCTGGTCCCTTGGAGACTTTAGGGCTTCTCTTGGCGGGTAGCCAGGACTCTTCCATCCCTTGTTCTTGTGCCTTACTTAATATGCATGTGGCTGGAGTGCTCCTAACATTGAAGTCTGTGCCCTGCATACCACCCCACCCTCCGGTCGAGCTATAGCCCCTGGGTTAGCTTCCTTTCCTGTTCATTCTGCCTTTATTCTTTGAGCAAGTCCCCTTTGCTAAGCCATCTAGTTTGGGTTTTTCTAAGAAGGGCCAGTTGAAGGGTAAGGGACACAGAAAATGTCTTTCTTATTATATATTGATCAGACCCTCTCCACTTATACAGATGACCCATGAAGGAGATGGGTTCCCATCGTCCCCTGCACAGAAGCGTCACCCTCTCTGTGATCTTAGTGGACTCATGAATAAATCCCTAGGGGGCTGGGAAGGACTTGAACCCCTCCCACCACCTACCTGTCCTGTGCTGTCCAGGATCCTCCCAGCTGTCCTGCACAGGAAAACCTGGGCAAGCTCATGTATTCCCCCATTTGCAGTAAGGCACTAAGGGGTTAACTACCTCCTCAGGTCCCAGAGCCTTAACATGAAGTAGAGCCAGAGTTAGACTCACCTAGAGTTCCAACTTCTTGCAAGGCCAAGGCAGGAGAATGGAGCCCATGTGTTTGAAACAAGCCCAAACAAGATAGCAAGCATCTTAAAAACATAAAACAAGTGGTATGTAATGGTCCTCGGTCTGGAATCACAGCACTTAGCCTGATCCAGGACCCAGGGAGTGAGGTTAAGTTGCTTCCAGGTGGGGCCAGACTGAAGGGAAAGAGGCTCTTCTGCTCATGCCATCGAACCTTGGCACAGCCACTACTCTCCCTCCTCTACCTCAGCCTCTTGGCTCAAGGACATCTTTCCAGAACAAACCTAGTCCAGGCTTTTCCCAGTGTGCATGGCCAGGGCTGTGCAGTAAGGGAACCGCTGAGCTGGTCAGCTGCCCCATCTCTAGTGCAGCCGCACCACTCCTGGGCTAGCCACGCCCTGATTCTCTCCTAGTTTGGGTCTCTTTCCTGGATGGCTCCACCTTTTCTCACCAGAGCCCCTGGGGCAGAGCCACCTAAGCCAGTAACCAGTGCCTGCCCCCCAAGTCCACGCACCCCTCCTCCCGCGCTGCCTGTGCACTGTGTGACTCACCTCCTCTTCTGTTTAAAGCTGCCTACTTCATTCATCATAGACAGCAGTTTATCTTTCCAGGTGAGTCTTCTGCATGGGTCCACTAACTGCCCCTCACTGTGACCCTCTGTCCATCCCGCCTGGTGCCTTCTCCCCACACGCTTGAGTCCACTGCAGCTGGGTAAGAGGGAGAGAAGTCCTGGAGATGTGGACCCTTATGTGGGCAGTACCTTGTGGGATGGAACCCTGGAGTCCATCCTGCCTAGCCCTTTGCAGAAAGTGCAGGGAACTGGTTCAGGGTCACACTGCTAGGAAGCGGTGAGAAAGCAGAACTCACATGTTTGCAGAGCCAGAACAAGGGGGAGGAGCCGCTTGCTAATGATGCCTGGTGAATAACGAACAAGGGAAAGCCAATTTGGGAAAGTGTTACCGGCATTGTCAGCTGTCAGCTGCCTTTGCCTTTCCCAACCTTAACACACAGTGCCCCCTGCTGGTCATCACCGGAATTACCTCCTCACTGCAGAAAGTTTGAAGGAAAAACTTTGATTCGATAAGGCAACCCATGGATTTCCTTCTACAAATCTATATTTGCACACCTGTGCATTTGACCATACTCCTTCCCCTTCTGGATGTATAGGATCGATGCTTTTCTCCTCCTGCTGGAAATACTCAACACAGTGGGCTGATGTGCTTTGCCAAGACTGGAAGCCCTAGTATTTTTGGTTACTCCATGCCTTTATATCTCCCAGATCAGCTCCGTTCAGAAATTGAGTTGGAGCATTTGGCAGCACTTATCCTTTTAACACTGCTCAGCTGTAATCGTCAGCTGTCGGGGCTTAGAGGATCCGCCCCTTTTGTATGATCCCCTACCTCCCTAGAGCCTTCCTAGTCACCAGCTCTAGGATATGTCTATTAGTGTCCCCCCACACCCCACTGAGGAACCATGGCGCTTCTTCCCGAATGGCCTGTTTTGTCCTGAAGGTGGGCGTAGGGCCCTACGTACCAGTTGTAACAGGGACAGGTAGGAACAGACTGCTCAATGCACTCTTAACTTCTCAGACATCCGCCCACACTCTTATACCTCATCTGAAGCATATGTAGCTTCTGGAATGTTCTGAGCATGTGCAAACATGCTGGCCTGGTAGTCTAGAGGTCATATGGCTGTGGCTGGAGATGCTGTAGAAGATGTTTCTGAGGCCCATGGATGCCCAACACTGATGGGGATGTTAGGCACGTGTGCATGCCTTGTTAAGAAGTCTCATGGCTCCTGTCAGAGTTTGGTTCCACTGAGAAAACTTTTCAACAAAGGAGATTAACTGAGGGCTGAGGGGGAAGTCTTTGTCTAGGGCAGGAGAGGGGCTACTGACAGCTTGAGCTGTTTCTGCTTCCTGGTTCTCTTTGTTGAGAGAGGGGAGCGCTGACCTCCGACACCTCTCTTCATGTAGTGCTTTGGCTCCACTTTTGGAGGGACTATCTATTTCTGGTGCCCTAGAGGCAGGTCTTTATGCTACAACTAGACTACCTAGGGTCAGGGGTCAGGGGTCAGGGGTCAGGGGTCAGCTGCCCAGCCTGGAGCCTTCTGGTCCACAGACTGAATTCCCTATTCTTACCCAGAGCTGTGACACTCACCATCCAATTGGGTGGCCCACAGCTATACCAGATGCCGGTATCACATGTGTTATCAGATGCCATAGAGCTGCTGGCTCTGCCACTAGCTAGGCAAAGGGGGTCCCTACTTTAAAAAGTAACAGCCAGCCCTGCTTCCTACCAGAAAGACTCTACAGAGGTAACGGTGTTAGCTTTTGCCACTCTTAGAGTCGTTTGGGCCCAGGGCAGTGGTATTAATTGTTGGGGGTCTCTCTAGAATCACTCATGTAGAGCCTCTGCCTGGGGCAGCCATGTAGACCAAAGGCTGTAGACTAAGTCTGTGACAGCTTGCAGAGTGCAGTCAGATCCTGGTGGGAGTGGCCTGAGGAGCAGTAGCAGCTCAGGAGAGGGGGGTGCCCTGGTGTGCTGGTCTTTGGGGATGAAGGAAAGCTCTCTCACACTTTGTTCCTGTTCTTCTTTCTTACAGACATTTCAGCCTGTCCTCAGGCAGCCCCGCTGCCCAGCACAGCTGACAGTACTCGGTATGAACCCTCTCCAGCCACCTCCCAACCCACCCCTAAATTTCTGACCCTCTGGTTCTGGGCCAGCATGGAGGAGAGTGGGGCTGATTCATCCTCTTGAGTCTGGGAGTTGATTTGCCTCCTGGCAGTACAGTGAGCCCGGAGTGGGACCGTGTTTAATTAGGTTTCCTTGAGCACGTGGCTCCTGGCTGCTCAGTTCTCAGCCGGTTCTCCAGAGGGTGCAACCACTCAGAAGGGTTAGCTCACACAAGTTTCACATAGCAAGGATGTGATAGCCAGCTCTCAGAGGCAGGAGTGTGGGGCCCTGCACCATGTGCCGTGAGGGCCAAGGTGGTGAGTGCCCACCCGCATCCTCACCGCTCCAGTCAGCCTCCTGCTGGAGTCCACAATGTCCACATTGCCTCATCCAGGGCCACCCCTGCCCGGCCCAGAATCTCCTTGACAAAGCCCATTTCACTCTTAGGCTCGACGACCAGCCCAAAACAGATGTGCTGGGTGTTCACGATGCAGAGGTGAGTAGCAGCAACATGTATGAGACCCAAGGTAGCTGCCTCTCTCTGTCTCTGTCTGTCTGCCTCACTTCTCTTTTCTTAGGGTGTGTGTGGGGGCGTAGGTGAAGGGCAGGGGGGATGAGGGTGCTGAGCCTGTTGTAGCAGGTGTGGGCGGATGTGCGCAACAGAGAAGGAGAATGGAAAGTGCATGCTAGCAAGCTGCTGCTCGCTGAAAGAACCTCTCTATTGTCCTGTACTCGCTCCCAACCCACAGACATGGGCCCTAGCCTGGGAGCTAAGTCAGTCAGTCTGGGGTTGGGGGTCGACATCTCTGTGCTCTCAGCTTGATAAGTGGTTCTGATCTGTGCCAAGAACCACTGCCTTCATCTTAGCCAGGTGTAATCCCAGCTCCTGAGAAAGTAGAGGGTAGGAGGATCAGAAGTTCAAAGTCTTCCTCAGCTACATAGTAAGCTGGAAGCTAGCCTGGTCCACACGAGTCCTTGTCTTAAAAAGAAAGAAGCCACTGGCTTGACCTTCAATTGGAAATATGAACCAAGGTTGGGTCTCTGCAGAGCAGCGCAGAGCAGTGGAGGCAGGAGCATAGGTGTCAGAAGTTGTGTGTTCAGACAGAGAATACCAGGTTAGGGCAGCAGGCATGGGTGGCACCTGGCCAGCACTCCAGGAAGAAAAGACCCAAACTCACTCTCTCTTCTTGTAGGCCGAGGAGCCTGAGGCTGGCAAGTCAGAGGCAGAAGATGATGAGGACGAGTTGGATGACCTCCCCAGCTCCCGTCGGCCCTGGCGGGGCCCCATCTCTCGAAAAGCCAGCCAGACCAGCGTCTACCTGCAAGAGTGGGACATCCCCTTTGAACAGGTGGACCTGGGCGAGCCCATTGGGCAGGGCCGCTGGGGCCGGGTGCACCGAGGCCGTTGGCATGGCGAGGTGGCCATTCGGCTGCTGGAGATGGACGGCCACAACCAGGACCACCTGAAGCTGTTCAAGAAAGAGGTGATGAACTACCGGCAGACCCGGCATGAGAACGTGGTGCTCTTCATGGGGGCCTGCATGAACCCACCTCACCTGGCCATTATCACCAGGTAAGCCACCCCATCTGGGCCCGTGGGTAGCACAGCCTCCCTGTGCCTGCAGCCTTCTGCTGTCTGTGGATGCCCCCAGAGAGTGTGGAAGGGTTCTCAGAGAGAGGACAAAGAAAGGCAAAGATTAAGAATCATTTCTGCATTCCCTCGGGACCACTGACCAACATCAGAGCTGGGTATGGCAGCACACACCTGGAGTGCCAACGCTTGGAGGTTGAGGCAGGAGAATCTTGAGTTTAAGATAGCCTGGGCCATTAGGCAAGACCCTGACTCCCCTCCAAATAGTAGTAGTAGTAACAGCAGCAATAATAATAACAACAACAACAATAATAATAAAGAGACCCCCTCTGGGCATAAAGAAAATCCCAGTGTTCTAAAAAGATACAAAGCAGAAGCCCCACCCACACCATGTTGCCTGAGGGCTTTTCCCCAACAAAGATGAGTGTGGTTAATCCCAGTTTTCCTTCTATTAGAATAAAGCAGGTTGAGGGCCAGTATGGTAGCTCAGCAGGTTAGGGCACATGTTGCACAAGCCTCACAATCTGATCTTGATCCCCAGAACCCACAGTGAGGGAGATGATTCCCACAGGTTGTCCCCTGACCTCCACAGGCATGCTGTGGTATGTGCACGCATGCACATATACATGCACATATACAAAAAATAAATAAATGCAATTCAATTTATATATATATATCACTAATATTATATTATTATAAATATAATTCAATATATAAATATATATATCACTAAATAAATGCAA
Organism: Arvicanthis niloticus; assembly: GCF_011762505.2. Taxonomy (NCBI): domain Eukaryota; kingdom Metazoa; phylum Chordata; class Mammalia; order Rodentia; family Muridae; genus Arvicanthis; species Arvicanthis niloticus. Next base: position 42,860,791 of record NC_047663.1, read on the forward strand.
TTCAATATATATATATATATATCACTAAGATTATGCTGGCTCACAGTTTCACTTCTGTCAGTTGACAGTAGGCCTGAGGTCTGCCTGGGAGTGCGTTGCTGCTGAGGGATGAGCCCAGGCCTTGCAAATTCCGTGAGGGCTGTGCTGAGCCACGCCCCAGTCAGTCCTGACAGTTGGTGTCTTCATGTGTATTGCCAGTTTCTCCTCCAGGAAGCATCCTGTGTCTCACTTGTCAGTCTCTGTGGAAAACAGTGACCCTTCCCCAGAGCAGCAGGCCAGATACAGAAACACTTGTCTGGGCTACTTAAACTATTGACTTGAAATCAGAAAAGGGGGCTGGGGAGAAGGCTTGGTGGGTTACAGAACACCTGTTCTGTAAGCATGAGGACCCAAGTTCAGATCCCGGCACTGAGGTTTGTAGAGGGGTGTGTGTGTGTGAGGGCAGGGCACACATATGAAGATTGTCTCTCAGTAGAGCCGTGGCTGTCCTAGAACTCACTATATAATCCAGGCTAGCTCTAAATCAGATTCACCTGCCCTTGCTCCTGAGTGCCAAGAATAAGGATGGGCTACATCGTGCCCATTTCACACCTAGCTTTTTAAGTGGTTGCTGGGACCAAACTCAGGCCCTCATGACTCCACCCATGAAGCCAAGAGAATCCTCTCTAACATAAGATACCCTGGACCTAGACCCCGTGCTTTGGGGGAAGCAAGCAAACAACCCCCAAAACAAACAGCTGGGTTTTTTTGTTTGTTTGTTTTCCTTAATGCAATGAACAAGGAAAATCTGTCCTTGTTCTCAGAGGTAAAGAACTGAACACTGTTACGTCACTAGAGTCCCCTGGCCCATTCTATAGAATCCCAGCTCAGAGCAGCACAGCGAGTCTCCAGGGAGTCCAGCTGAGGGTGCTCTGCCCTGCAGCCTCCTCTGCCATCCACCCACCCTCTTTCACTCGGGCCTCCATCCCAGAAGAGCCTTGGAGTTAGTGAACAGGGCTGCACAGAGAGCAGCAACAGGATACTCAGTTAGCAACAGGACGGGATACCCTAGGATCTAAACATAATGAAATGATAACCTTAATGGTGAGTCCTAGAGACTCTGTGTGGCCTGTTGAGAGTCCCGAAGGCTGAGTTCTTCCCTGTCTGAGTTCTGCTATCCCAGTGAAGATGGCCTGGGAATGTGGGTGAGCTGCCAGGCCCAAGGCCTCCAGGAATCAGTGCGCATATATGTGTATGCATGTGTAGCCAAGCTGCAGGAGTCCTGGCTAAAGAACATGTTCTTTGGATTGTGTTGGTTGGGATGGAGAACCTTCTGGAAGCAGGTGGGCGCAGTTCCCCTCACAGGTTCCATGGAGCTGGGGCAAACCTGTCCTAGCTCTGGGCCTCTTACCCATCCCCGCTACTCAACAGCTTCTGCAAGGGGCGAACATTGCATTCATTCGTGAGGGACCCCAAGACGTCTCTGGACATCAACAAGACTAGGCAGATCGCCCAGGAGATCATCAAGGTAAAGGTGGGGTTGGAGTGGGGGTTCCAGCCACCTCTAGAGCTCTTGGTCTTTCCCCAGGCCATATCTGCCTGTGTCAGGTGGTTTGTGGCTCCTCTGTCCTAACTGGGGCACCTCAGCCTGGGTCCCTGTCTCATCCGGTCAAATGCAGAGCTCCCCTGGGGGTTAAGTAGCTGTGAGGAAACACTGCACGCTCTAAAGACAGAGTCACTCTAGCTGTGTGACCTCAGGAAGGTTTAGCCTCTCTGAGCCTCAGCTTCCTCCCCTGTAAATGCCAACACGGAGCATTGGGTCAGAGCAGAGACAATGACATCGTCTGTACAGAGAACAGTGTCACCAGCTAGTGCTTGGTGAGGAGGGTTTCTTAGCACCAGCACTGGAGAGCAGGCCCTTTTGTTCAGCGCAGGCAGCTGTTTTCCCCTCTCATTTTAAAAATTAATTAAAGTGAGTCTCTCACGCACTGCTTAAGCAAACTGTTAAGAAGGCTGGAGAGGCGGCTCAGCCGTTAAGAACTCTCGCTGTTCTTGCAGAGGACCTGGGTTCGATTCCCAGCATCCATGTGGGTCACAAGCATCCTTATACTCTAGTTCCAGGGGAACTGACCTCCATGGGTACCAAGCACACACATACATGTCGGCAAAACACACATAAAATGAATAAATCTATGTTTAAAAATAGTAAAGCCAAGTGCTGCGAGTTGACGTGATAAGATACTGACTGTAGCTTCCGCTCCTTTTTTTTTTTTTTTAAAAAGCTTGTCTATGTTGGAAAGCTGCAGCCTCTCAGGCTGGGCGTGCATCTCAGTCAGTAGAGTGCTTGGCTCGCACGCACAAAGCCTTGGGTTCCGTCCCCATCACCATAGGCGTTACAGTGCCACACCCCTGTAATCTCTACAGGGAAGTGGAGGCAGGAGGGTCAGAAGGTCAAGGTCACCCTTGGCTACCAAGCAACTTCAGAGCTGCCGCCCCTTGCAGCTGTGCTGCAGTTTGCCCTTTTGTCTCCTCTGACCTTCCTTCTCTTATGGCCCCACCCCCTTCTCTGGAGCATTCTGTGTAGATGGATGTCTTTAGAAAAGATCATCCCAATGGCATTGTGGAAACAAACCAGGGTTTCAGTCTGTCCCTTTCCCATGGGCCCATGGTCATGCTTATAAATTAAACCTCCAAGACCAAAACCCCAAGGTGTCACCTCTGCCTCCAGTGTGGTCCGAGGTCTTTCACCAGGGACGCTGTTCCACCCCCCACCTGAATCCTGATCCTCTATACTTGCTGTTCTTTCTCCAACTCAGAAGGAAAGTGACACAAAGGCTGTGGAGTTGCCTCTGGCTGCCTCTTGTTCCTCCTGTTTCCTTCCTGCTGAAACCCCTCCTCTTCCCCCTGGGGGCCCCTAGATTAGCTCACTGCCCTCCAGCTCACTTCAGTTTTAGAGCAGAGGGACCTGAACTGAGAGGCTTGCAACTTTGGGGGTTGCCATGGAGACCCTGGAAGCTCCGGGGAAAGGACTGATGGTCCAGGCTCTCTGCTCTGCAGCCTCTCTTCAACTGGCCCTTTCTGGCTGTCACATCTGGTTTTTGTTTGTTCCGATGGTTATTTTGTTTTGTGACAGGGACTCATGTAGCCTAGGCTATCTTCAAATTCACTATGTAGCCGAGGATGACCTTAAACTCCTCCCTTCATCTCTCAAGTCCTGGGATTATAAATGTAACCTACCAAGCCCTCTCAATGTCTGTAGTGTGAATAAGCCTCAGAGAGGGACAGCTGCTTGTCCTTAGTCAGCCCACAGTGGAATCTGTCACTCAGGCACCTGGGAAAGGCTTGTCCTGGTTTAGGAAATGGCACTATAATAAAGTTTGGTTTGCATTTCAGTCCGAGTCAGGGGAAGGTCCTCTCACTGGAAGACAGGCCCCATGGGAGGTCCCACGCCTTGCACCCTCTTGCGTCTTAGAGCAGAATTCACTTGAGTTAAGCTCTCTTCTGATTCTCCCCACAATGGGTTTATGTCTGTGGTTGATAATGTTTCCTAAACATGGCTTTTATGTTTCTAGGCATGTGACCTTTATAGCCAGGGACACTTCTGGGAAACCTCATACGGAAACTGGGAGGTGGGAGGAGGCCACAGCCAGACAGGCCATTCTATTGTGAGTGACAGTGTGCCCCAGAGGTGTCAGGACCCTCCAGGAGTCCTGAGAATTTGGGGGATTCATTTTAAGTAGCTGTGGCTTTAATGAGATCCCATTGTCAGGTCATGGGCTCTGTGTGCTTGACCCTTGAGTGGGCAGGCCAGAGCACATGCTGGTGGGAATCTCATTTCACCTGGTGTGTAGCAAGGCCTCACAGGGAGATGGAGCATGGAACTCAGATCTCAGGCTTCATCTGGGCGCCTGCTACCATGACAAGGTGTTGGAAACAGCTGAACTTTAAATCTCACCCTGGGAATGTGTCTGCTGCCTGCTCCAAGTGCTGCCTTGCCAAAGAGCAAAGTTCAGCTCATCTGGGCTCCATATGCTCCAGCCCAGATGATATTAATACCCCCCCCCCCGTCTTTGTGGGGGGAAGGAGAGAGGGAGAGAGAGAGAAAGGGCTGGGACTGCATGTACTTGCAGTTGTGTGCCACAGAGGCCCAAAATGGGCCCTGTACTCTTTGGAATTAGAGTTACAGATGGTTGTGAGCTACCCTGTGTGGGTGCTGGAAACGGAACTCTGACCCTCTCTGCAGGAGAAGGAAGTGTTCCTAACCACTGAGCCATCTCCCCAGCCCTGGTCAATTATTTTTTAAGTCGGTAATGCTGAGTACTTCACACAGGACCGTATGCATGCTTACTGCTAAGCTGCATCTCCAGTCCTTATCCCTCATCTCTATGCTCCCTGACTGCCCACTACCACTCACTGTGTCCATGCCCCGCAGTTACTGGAGACCGAGGTAGCTCTTGGGCAGCAGAATGGCATGGAAAGAGCATGAACTGACTTGGGGTCAGATCTGTGCTCCCTGTCTGACTGCTGTGTGACTTGAGGCAATCCACTTGCCCTCTTTGAGCCTCAGTTGTTTCATCCGTAAGCTGAGGACAGTATTCTCCTGCCTGCTGTCTATGTGAGGATTGGATTTGGATCTAGGGGTGGATACTGCGTGTTGCCTTGAATGAAGCCCAACCTCCATCAGCGTCCCCCACCCACTGATGCAAGGTTGGATGTCTTCCAGGGCATGGGGTATCTTCACGCAAAGGGCATTGTGCACAAGGACCTCAAGTCCAAGAACGTCTTCTATGACAATGGCAAAGTGGTCATCACAGACTTTGGGCTGTTTGGGATCTCCGGCGTGGTCCGAGAGGAACGGTGAGTTGGCTGTGGGTGTCTGCGGGAGTCAGGGAACTGGAGTGCTGTCTGAGCATGGGGTGCCCCTGGCTGTGTCGCTGGAGAGAGCCTTGTCTACACAGGCTAGGTTGCCTCAGTTCGTGGCTCAGCTCATGCCGTTTCAGGCCAGAGTTGGGTCTGGGTAATATTTAGGTCCCTCGTGGTACTCAACTTCCAGGTGGGTACCCATGGAGGCTGAGCCCCCTGGCTCGCATTCAGCTTGGAGTGGCAGGCCAAAGAGTCAGCATGCACGTGTGATAGCTGAAGTCATCTGAGACCTGGACAAACCAGCAGCTCTCCCAGGACGGGGACTCAGACCCTGTCACCAGCAGCTCCCTGCCATTCCCAGCTGTAACCTCCCTCCCTAGACATACATGCCCATCCTATTCAAAGGCAAGACCTCCATGCTCCTCTCTCTCCGTGCCTCTCTCTCTTCATGCTCCTCTCTCTCCGTGCCCCTCTCTCGGTTTTCTGCGTACCACATGTAAGTGAGTGACAGATGTGTAGAGTCAGGCCACCTGCTCCCCACTGAGGTGTCCTTGTCCTGGCCTCCAGGCGTGAGAACCAACTGAAACTGTCACATGACTGGCTGTGCTACCTGGCCCCCGAGATTGTACGAGAAATGATACCGGGAAGGGATGAGGACCAGCTACCCTTCTCCAAAGCCGCTGATGTCTATGCATTTGGGTAAGTTCAAACAACCAGCTCCCAAGTTTAAGAGAGAAGACCCTGCCATTGGTCTGGGAAGTGTGCCTTGGAAAGTCATGGCTGTGCTAGTTGTTGGCAGAGTGACTGTCTTTGGCTTCTGGTCTCTGGCTCCTAAGGTGGGCGAGCCGTTGTGAAGCTCCAGTAGCCCACACCAGTGGTGTGTCTTCACAGGACTGTGTGGTATGAACTACAGGCAAGAGACTGGCCCTTTAAGCACCAGCCTGCCGAGGCCTTGATCTGGCAGATTGGAAGTGGGGAAGGAGTAAGGCGTGTCCTGGCATCCGTCAGCCTGGGGAAGGAAGTTGGCGTGAGTAGAGGGAAGGAAGGACAAGTGTGGGCTGGGCATGTGACATGACTGTGAAGGACCACAGGTCCTCGTGGTTTGGGCAGAGGGATCATTATATCGAGGACAAAAGTCTCAGGGGTGTGTGCCTTGTGTTGGCCACATGTGTGGGCCATGCCCCTGGATGTCAAGGCTACAGAGGGTGCTGTGGGGTTGAGTGGACCCTGAGAAGAAAGCCTTCCATCTGTCATGGCAGCTATTCGGAGGATCTCAGCCTCTGCTCCTGTATTTAATACTGCCTGTCCAGTCTCCACTCTGGAACACTGAGGCGCCCCCTAGTGGCAGCCCCATTCCCTATACATTCCAAGAACCCTCCCTTTACCTACAGACACTTCCATGTTCATAACATGTGCCTTCCATCTTGAAAGACCATCCACTCTCATTTTGACCTCTCCCCGTTTCCATTCTGCTTGACTTGGCCGCTGACAGGTCGAGGAGGAAGGAAAGCAGGCAAGTTCGTTTGACCTGGAAGGTTGCAGCTCATCTGAAAAACTAACTTCCCAGGGTTCTGGGTCCACAGCTGAGCCGGGCACTTGAGAGCTTCACGGGGCTCCTTGGGAAATGTTCTGTCCGTGTGCCTCACTCTCCAGATGCCCACACACCACCAAGTCCAGTACTTTTTTGCAGGAGATCTTGTCTGCCTGCTGGGCTTTCGACCTGCAGGAGAGACCCAGCTTCAGCCTGCTGATGGACATGCTGGAGAAGCTGCCCAAGCTGAACCGGCGGCTCTCCCACCCTGGGCACTTTTGGAAGTCGGCTGAGTAAGTACTGCCTCCATTAACCAGACCTACCATTTGGAGAACCCCCGTCTGGAGTGTCTGAGGGCACCCTCTGCTGGACATGCATCAGGCCACAAGCTGAGGCTACCACAGAGTAGAGGAGCTGAAGGATTCTCATCTACCCAGATGGTGCTAGAGGTGCCCTGTAATAAAGGAGCACCTCATTTCCACATGTGGAAATCCACACATCACTATATTAGGCCATCACTGACACCAAGCCCAGGCTAGACCATGGTAACAGAGTTGTGCCCAAGAGAAGGGGTCAGAGGTCAGGACCATGTGGGTACCAAAACAGGCAGCATTAATATTACTTAGGCTGGCACCCACTTATCACTGAACTGTTGATCACTGAAAGCTTGGCGCCCCCTAGTGGGCCGCTACTGAGCTATGTGACCCTTGTGTCAGGAGCTTTTCCCCCTCTTGGTCCTTTGCACCCTGAGGCACAGAGCAGCAGGGGCCACTGTCATCTCCCCTGTATTCTGTCCTGTTCTGTTTCTACTTTGGCTGTCTGGCTTCTTCTCCCCAAACCCCTCTCCAGCCACAACCCTTTGTCAGGATCTGGGCCCCTGTCACTTGTCTCGGCTTCCCCAGTGGAAGTCAGGTAAGATCCAGAGTGCACAAAGTTTGTCAGGTGTCAGGTGGTAAATCCTGTAGGCTTAGCAAGTGAGGGAGGGGCAATGAGGCCCCTGGGCTGATCCCTGTGCTGCTGTAGACCCTAGGGCCTCTGGGTACAGGCTTCCTCCTCCATGAGGCCATGCCTGTACTGGGCAGGCACTGGCATTCAGATGACTCCTGTTTCTGGAAACCAGTCAGCCCCACCTTCTCATCTCCCAGATGGGAAGAGTCCACTAATAGGGACCGTTAGCAGGCCGCGGCCAACAGCTTCCAGGCTTCTGTGAGCTTCAGGTTCCCGGCCTCTGCTTCCTCAGACATGGGGTCTCTAACTCTCACCTTCTGTTTTCTTTCCCATTGGCTTTGTCACTTTTCATTTCCGGGGGGTGGCGGATACACTGGCCTGTCTTGTCATCTCCCTGTTCCACCATCCTGACTCTTCCACCTGTCTGCTGGCTGTCATCACCCACCGGGCTGGACCGGATTGGACGGCTCTTCTTCAACTGCTGGTGAAACGGTCTCGGGCACCCCTAGCCGCTGGCGAAGCCGTTACTACGGGAAAGGACGCTATGGTCACCCTGACTTTAAGAACTCCTGTCCGGTTCTGGAGGAATAGTGTGTTTCCGTCATTCTCTCGTCTCCTGCCTGTGTTTGGCTGTCCTACCCACCCTTCCCATTTTGTCTCTGCATGCCGGCTTCTCACATTCTTGCTTTGATTCCCATAATGCACACTGACCTCTTGCATCTGAAATGGCCACTAGACTTGTGTCTCTCACAGAGGGTTAAGGAAACTCACAGTGTGTGTCAGGGAGGACCCCTCTCCATACCATATGGGCTAGCTAGCGTGTGGACAAGGGGGATTTAGCACTCATTGAGCAAAGTAAGTCCCCCTTCAAATCCCACTTCAGCTAGAGCTCAGAAGAGGAGAATACAGTGATCCAGGTGTGGTAGCATATGCCTATATCCCAGCATTCAGGAGGCTGAGGCAGGGGAATTTTAAGTTTGGGTCTAGCCTGGGATACATAGTATAATGTCAGAAATAAAAGCATCAGTGGCAGCTGGGCATAGTGGTGGGTGCACGCCTTTGATCCCGGCACTTGGGAGGCAAGGGCAAGTGGATCTCTGAGTCTGAGGCCAGCCTGGTCTGCAGAGTGAGTGTCAGAAGAGACCCTGACTCAAAAAGCAAACAAACAAGCACCTAGGGTTGTGACTCCGTGTAGAGTTCTTGCTTAGAATTCACAAGGCTGGGTTTGGGCTCCAGAACTACAAATATTAATAATGACAATGGTAATAATAAACGCGGGGGGTGGGGGAGCCAAGCAAGCCGAAGTGATCATCTCTGAGCCAGTTTGATCGTCACGAGGAGCCATGGGGTGCCTACAACTGCCCTGTGGGAATTTGGAGATTGCCTGTGCTTGCTCCGAGCCATTCTGAGGGGTGGAGGTGGGGATCCTGTTCTCAGTTGGGTCCCTGGGCAGCCGCCCTGGCCAGGCCCCTGAGCCCTGGCTCCTTTAGGCTCAGGTTCTGATACCCCTCTCCTCTGTTCCTAGGTTGTAGACCGGGCTGCCTTGCATGCCCCGGGACTTCCTTCCTCCTAATCACCGACTTGGCTTCCTGACTTCTACTAAGACTCAAAACGCCAGCGGGCACTAACCCAGGGGATGCCATCTCTGCTGCTCCAGACTCCTCCTTGTGCTCTGTTTTTAACAGCTTCCCCTCCCCTCCACATGGCCTGTGGGTGCCTGACTTGCGTCACTGCCAGGGGAGAATGGCACTAACAGGGTGACCCTCAAGGCGGAAGAACAGCTTTCAGCTGCCTTCGTTGATAAGATGGTCTCTCCTCTCTCGTTCTCCCTCCCGAGAGTGGCTCTTGCTTGTGTTCCTCTGCTCCCTAGCCCTTACTAACACCTTCAGGAGCCCCTGCTGAGCATGCTCAGAGGATGGGGAGGGGCATGGTGACCCTGGGACATTGTCCTGCAAAGGGTGTCACAGTTCAGAGCTGCCCAGAGTCAGCATGAGGTCATGGACCTTGACTGGAGTCCTTTCTCTCTTGAAGACAGGACAGTAGACACACACACACACACACACACACACACACACACACACACAGCAACACAGCTGTGTTGTTGTCAAAGGCATCAGTTCAGAAAGGCTGCATCCTTAGGAGCCACACTCAAAACTGTCATAAACAAAGTGATACCTGAAGCCAGAGCTTAATAACAGAGGCAGACCTGCTGCCACATCTGTTAGGAGGTCATGTCTGTCCCTGACCAGATTTCTGCAGTCAGGCTCAGGATTCTGCTCCGTAGTGGCCCCAGTAGACCACTCCCCCCTGACCCCCATAAGCACCATTTCTAAAAGGAGTGTGTGACATCACTGGCCCTCAGGTTTGGCTCACCCAGTTCCGCACTCTGTGGAGCATCCAGGGCAGAGACAACAGCTACCACATGCTGGGTGCTGGGCAGTCAGGTGAACAAGCCACTGTCGTCCCCTCATCCCTGCCAGGTAGGGAGTGTGGCTGAGGCCCAGGACTTAGGGAGGCCAGGAGCAGCTCTGCCAAGGTTGTGGACCGAGCAGTCACCATCACTCAGCTCCTCTGCTAGGCTTAGCCAGCAACACCTTAACTCTGAACAAGACCAGCAGAGCCATAACCGGTGTCTCTGCTCCTCTTCACAGCATTAGCAGCAGCAAAGTCATGCCTCGCTTTGAAAGGTTTGGCCTGGGGACCCTGGAGTCCAGTAATCCAAAGATGTAGCCAGCCATGCACGTTCATGCAGAGAGTGTCTTCCTTTCCGAAACACGATTATGAAACATGCAAACCACCACCACCACAAGGAATCGGAAGCCCAAGCTGTGGACTAGGAACGTGACTCCTCCATGAAGAACGTGTGTTGCCAAGGTGTATGGGATCACCGCCGTACACGCGGCTCCAGATGCTACAACTACAGCCAGTGTTTACACAGAGGTTTCTGCCCCGCAAGCTTGGTGTTTTACAGTAGGTAAAGATAATTCTGCAGAAGGTGCTGGCACTGTGGAGCAGCAGGAATGCCCCCAAGCCCCTTCTGGAAGGCCCTGCAGCAGTGAGGGGCTCAGGGTTAAGCCAAACAGAAGAAGAAAATCAGCATGAATGTGACTGTGCTGGGAGGAGGGCACATGGCAGCTTTGCCTTGGCCTGTGCTTGGGTCCTGAACCACACTAAGGAGCAGCAGCCTTGCTTAGAAATCTGTCTGGACTATGGGGGGGTCAGAGTTCCCGGAGAGTTGGATTTAGTTTCTGCTCTGATCCAGGCTTGGTGTGCTTTAAAAAACAAAACAAAACAAAAAACCGTACAGACAGAATCTGTGTGGCTTCTAGACTGATCTGATGGATCTTAACCCAGCTTCTACTGCAGGCTGAGGGAATAGCCACACATCTGTGGAGATACCCACTTCTTATCTGAGACCTCCAGGTAGGCACAAAGGCTGTGGAACTCAGCCTCTATCATCAGACACCCCCAGTGCCTCATTCACTTTTCCCCCCAGAGCCGAGGGCTAGCCCATTATATGTGAGTTCTTGGTTAAGGAGAACAGGGACGGTGGCAGATGCAGCCTGCAGCAGTGGCCCTAGCACCTTAAAGTTCATTGTCTGTCACACCAGAAGGTTCTAGACCTACCACCACGTCCCCCTCCCCATCTCGGGGGAGCCCTTTAGCCCATTCTGACCCCTGTGTGTGCTCTGAGCTCAGATCTGGGCATGAGACCATCCAGGCACATCAGTTAGGTAAGCTTTGATCTGAGCCTCAGACCTCTGTTTGTTCCTGTGAGCAGGAGGGGATGGACTGGGGAAGTCAGGAATCGGAGACTACCCAGCAGGGCAATCCCTGAGCAGAGAGGGTAGGCAGCATCAGACTCTACAACCAGAGGAGGGAAGAAATGGGGGTGGAGTGGAGACAGGGTTGGATTCAGACCCACAGGCTGAGTCCCACTGTGAGTGGCCACCCAGCTCCCTCTCAGTTATAGTCCCAGTAAAGCCACAGTTTTCAGAGCTTTCGCTAACACCAAGTCTGGTCCAGGTGTCTCTTAAAACAGGCCACTCTCTGAAATGTCGTAGAAACTCTTCCGTCCCCCAGCACATGCCAGGACAGTAGCATCTTGACCCTGCCTCAGAGTAGGGAGGAAGAGCCACGAGCCTCTGCTCAGCTTCGTACGGGCTGTCCAGTCATTTCTCTACCCGTTCAGCTTTCCACATCTGCCTTGATGTGACCTCCCTACTCCAAAACCAAGTTGCGTGTGCCCACGGCCTCTGGCAGTCTCCTGTCTGCGCCCTCCCAGAGGCCACAGCGCCCGAGGCTCTGGCCAGTCTCTCACTGTGTGAATGTTGTGATGTCTGCCTCACCTCATGGTAGAATGGGAGCAATCAGGCTGCCAGCTGAGTTAACCCTATCAGTTATCCCCTGACACCAAATCACAACGGGCGGCACCTGGCCCACTGACAGCAAGCCTGGGTCTTGCTTTGTACTGTGAACAATGCAGTTCAGAAAACTTTGAGCACTGCATTGAATGTGGTCTTGTGCGTGTGCTGGGGACCAGATAGGAATAGTCATGGTCCCTTCTGGAGGCCAGTATGCTGGGGGCCGACATCTACGAGTGGAGCTATAGTGCTGGACCCTGCTCCTCGTTCTCCAAGTCTTGCCTGTCTGCCTTTCATGTAAGAGAGTTCCCCACCATGGTCCCCACTTCCTTTTCTACTTAAGTGACTGTGAATTGAAGTTAGGAAAGCTCACCTCCTGTGTACTCTCCTTGTCTCCTGGGAAACACATGAAGGATGACAGATACTGTGAATTCAGCCCGCATAGCCACTGTGAAGGTGATGAAAAAGGCTCAGGCCGCGGAGAACCTGCCCACTAAAGTGTGAGGCCCTTCCTGAATGCCCAGCCTAGGGAAGCCTTTTCCCATCAGAGTGGCAAGTAGTGAATCCAGGCTAGTGCTAGGCTTCTCCAATGTACCCAGTCAAAGCCCTCGGTCATTGTCTTCTTGTGGTCCAGGCAGGGTGTGGCAAGCCTGTGTTGCTCTGTAGTGACAGGGTAGGGTGGGACAGCCATGATATGTTGCAGTGCTAGCCAGGATGTCATCTGTGTGTACACTTAGAGTCTTCTGTGGCCACAAGGCAGACATTTATTTGCTTATTTTGAATGTGATGTAAAATTTGTACAGTAAAAGTTTTTATATTTTCTATCTATTGCATTTGTCTTCCAGAAATGCTTTAATTTAAATTAAAATGGTTAGTCTTGATGAATGTGTTATATTGGGTTTTTTGCCACTGCTAAGAAAGAATGTACCCTGTGGCTGAGAGAGCTAGGCCTAGGGGTCTGGAGTTTGTGAATAAAGTTTACCAAGGTGTCCTGAGGCTTGTGTTTGTCTTGACCAGTCCAGTTGACTGCTGGGGACCATGTGGGTGAATGGCATAGGAGGACAGGAATGGAGGGCTCAGGGGTCTGAACCCCTGCTAGGAATTAAAGAGCACCTCCCTAAAGAAGGTGTTATGAAGCCAGGACTGGAGGATCAAGAGTTCAAGCCCATCCTCAGCTAGATAGTAAGTTCCAGACTACATGAGACCCTAACAGAGAGAGATGAGAGGAGAGAGAGAGAGAGAGAGAGAGAGAGAGAGAGAGAGAGAGAGAGAGATTATGCCTAGATCTCAGAACAGGTGTCTCTCGAGCTTGAAAGATGGCTCCATGGTTAAGAGCACACCCTGCTCTTACAGGGGACCAGAGTTTAGTTCTCAGTGCCAGTCTTAGTTAGGGTTTCATTGCTGTGAAGAGACACTGACCAAGGCAACTCTTATAAGGGATGATACTTATTTGAGGCTGGTTTACAGGTTCAGAGGTTCAGTCCATTATTATCAAGGCAAAAAGCATGGCAGCATCCAGGCAGACATGGCACCAGAGGAGCTGAGAGTTGTACATCTTCATCCAAAGGAAACCAGGAGCTAGGAGGAGGGTCTCAAAGCCCACCTTCACAATGACACACTTCCTCCAGCAAGGTCACACCTCCTAATAGTGTCACTCCTCAGGCCAAGCATATTCAAACCACCACAGTGCCCATGTTGGTAACCCCAGCTCCCTGAGATCTAACCCTGGCCTCTATAGACAACTGCATTCATATGTGTGTGCGCACACACAATTTTCTTTTAAAGTATCTTTAAACAGAAGGAGACAGGGCTGTGGCCCAGAGAGACAGTGATGACCCCAACACTAACAAAGGATGTAATGCAGACCCAGTTGGTCTCCTGTTAGCTAAGGTGCCTTTCACCTGAAGGAGGGGCGGCAAAATTGGTCTCTGATCTCTGGACGCCTCTCCATTGCCAACTCACAGGTACAGAGCTGCTTTGGAGTTTGGCGGAAACAGAGCAGACAGGAGAAAAGGAACCATTTGTGGGGCTTCTACTCTGAATATCTCTCCTTCCTGTAACAATTCTGTGAATTCCTCCCAACAATTCTGCGAAGACTCATGGTGCTGAGCTGGGAAGGCAGGTAAAGAGGTCAAAGAATCGGCCCGATTGTGGGATACCCACATGATGGCTCAGATCTGACCCTGACCCCTCATCAGAAGCCAGAGATCTTACTGCTCAGTTACTGAGCCTCTGCTGTGTTCAAAAGATAGTGCTGAGGCTAGGGGATTGGCTCAGCGGCTAAGAGCACTTACTGTGCAATCATGAAGAACCAGAGATTAGATTCCAGTGTCCACGTAAGCCGAGAGTCATACAAATTCTACAGCCTCAGTCCAAGGGAAAGTAAGAACAGTGCAACTGGAGCTTACTGGCTTCCAGTCCAGCTGAGAAAACAGGCACCCCAGGTTCAAGAGACCTTGACTCAAAGGAATAGGGGAAGAGGGGTGGAGGGAGACACCTGCTGTCCTTTTCTGGCCTCTGTGTGGAATCGTACACTTATACAGAGAGGCTGGAGAGGTGGCTCAAGAGCACAGGCTGCTCTTCCAACTCCCAACATCCACATGACAGCTCACAAACGTGACTCCAGTGTCAGAGGATCCAACACTCTCTTCTGACCTCCGTGGCACCAGGACATAGGTATATATGTAAGCAAAACATCCATACACACAAATCTTTAAAAAGAAAAAAATGTTTTTAAGGTAGTGCTGAACCAAGTGTGTATTCTTGATAATCCCAGCACCTGAAACCTAGTCAGGAGCATCAGGAGTTCAAGGTCAGTCTAAGGAAGATGAGACCCTACCTTACCTGAAAAGATTTACGAACTGTGAAAATTAAACACCATATACATTTTTTTTTTTCAAGACAGGGTTTTTCTGTGTAGCCTTGGCTGTCCTGGAACTCACTCTATAGACCAGGCAGGCCTCCCAAGTGCTGGGATGAAAGGTGTGCGCCACCACTGCCCTGTGACAACATATGCTTTTTATAAAACAGTTTTAGGTCATGTGATGGGAGCATGGGGGCACATGCACCACAGGGCATGTGTGAAGGTCAGAAGACAGCTCTCCAGGGTTGACCCTTTCACCAAGGAAGCTCAGACCATGAGCCACGGTGTCTGCCCAACAAAATCTAATTATGAGTTACAGAAAAAAATCACCAAGGAAATTCAGAAACGCTTAAATAAAAAAGCCACAGTTGGCAAACTCCTCTTCCAGCCATTCACACGCTCTCAGGGACCTTTACACTGAGCAGTTCCTTTAATCTTTGGGACCCCAACTCTGCCTTGTAAGACAGCAACAGCAAAAGCAAAAAACAACAACCACAACAACAACCCCCTGCAAACTGATGAAGTGCTGGCAAAGAAACCTGCCTAGTGAGAAATTTGTCGCTGTAAATGTTTTAGCGCAGAGGTGGGTGCGTGGAATAGAGAGAGAGAAACTGCTCGAGTTAGTAAAATCCAACGCTGGCTCTTTGACAGGATTTCCCTGGATTCATAAACCTTTAAATGGTCCCAGAAGACTAGAATTATCAAAACCAGGAATGAACACAGAGATATTACAACCGATTCTACAGAAATAAGAGGGTCGGTTGTAAGACGGAATGAATGTGTATCCACAGATGAAGTAAACTGGATGAGCCAGGCACAAGGCCCACCAAGACTAAATCAAAGGAATATATTTACAGACACAGCTGCAAACTAGTAACGAGATTAAGCCTGTCTCCTAAACTCTCCAGGCAAAACCCTGGACCTACTGCCTTAACATGCAAATTCTACCTAAACATTTAAAGGTCTGATGCCTGTATTCCTTGTAAGTGTGCGAGCCAAATTCGTGAAGTCAAGATGATGCAGCCAACCACAGATTAATGAATGAGCTAGAGTGGCAGTGGGACAACCAGTGCCTCTAGACACCTCTGTAGCTGGTAGGTGGTGATGGCCAGGGAGGGCATCCATAGACCGAAGCATCAAGCTGTCCCATTTAACTTCTGGTTGGTCTATTCCCCAGCTGCCTGGGGGTTCTCTGATTCTTAGCTTTGTCAGTTCCTGAACTCTGCAGGAATGCTGGGAGCTTCACTTGAAATATGAAATTTTCAAATGAATTTTTTTCCTGTGCCAAGAGCAGCTCAGATCCAATCAACACTGGCTCCTTTCCTGGGGCATGCATGGGGACTGTGTTCTGTGAAACTGGGTAAAAGGAAGGAGGGACAGGACATATAAGGACAAACAGAAGACCACCAGCAATGTAGGCCAGTGACAGGAAGGAAACAGGTCAGGTGAGGACTTCAAGCAGGGCAGGTGTGACCTCTGTGTAAACGCCTTAGCATCCGCTGTCTGCTGTTCCTCCCAGCAGAGATAAGAGCCTCACCCGCCTGGGGAGAAAAGGCTCAATAAACCCACAGGACTGAACACAGGACTAAATCCACACAGGACTAAATCCACAGGACTGAACAGTTTGCTGGTGCTACAGCTGGGGCTAGGGTTCAGTTAGTAGAGTGCTTGCCTGTTACACATGAAGCCCTGGGTTCCATCCTTAGTGCTAAATACACAGATGCATGTGGCAGTGCACCCCTGTAATCCCAGATCTCAGGAGGCAGAGGCAGAAGGATCAGATATTCACTGAGACCAGCCTGGACTACAGGAGACAGTGTGTGTGTGCATGTGTGTATGTGTTAAACTAAAAATACTTCTCATGTTTAAATGGACGAGTTAATACTGTTTCCTTCCCCCTCCGATTTCCCTGACATTGTGTGTGCTCCTGACGGTGTTGAGGCCATGTGGGTGTTGAGGGTGTGGCTAATGGAGAGTTTGGTTGAGCAAACGGATATCGCAGGTGTAGTGGGATATGGGTGTGATAGTGCAGGCTCCAGCAGCTAATTTATTTGGCTCATGAAATAACGAACTAAAGATGGTGTAGGATACTGTAAAGGAGCTGTCTCCTTGGCCCCGACTTAGCAACATCCAACCTCTTTCAGATGAAAGAACAAACACATGTGGTTTTCAGGTCTCTCTAGCTGGGCACTTTCTGTGAAAGGCTGACAAACTCATTCTGAACCATATAACAAACTTTGAGACAATCACCTCCTTACTCAGTACCTCAGTAGTGTCCCCCACCAAACTGGAAGGAGGCTAGAGTTTGCCTTGGTGGTAGAGCGTTTGCTAGCCTCGTGTTTCTGATCCCTGAGCTCCATCCCCAGCAAGCCACAAAGAGAACAGAAAGGAATGTGGAAGATTTGGGTTCTGCTTGTCTGTGTTTTTTTTTTTTTTTTTAAGATATATATAGTATGTGTATGAGTTTCTCCTTACATGTGTATATGGGTACCCCACATGTGTGCTTGTTGCACATGGAGGCCAAAAGAAGATGCTAGATCCCCTGGAACTGGAGTCAGGCAGTTATGAGCCACTTTGTGCATCTAGGAACCAAACCCAGATCCTCTATGTAAGAGCAGCCAGTGCTCTTATCTCTCAAAGCCATCTCTCTAGCTCTGGCTTTGGCTTTTGAGACAGTGTCTCATGTAGACCAGGCTAGCCTTGAACTCCTGATCCTCTTGCCTCCAATTCCCACGTGCTGGGATTATAGAAATGCACCATCATCATATCAGGCTGATAGTTCATGTGTGTGTGTGTGTGTGTGTTCATGTGTGTGTGTGTTGCTGGGAATTGAACTCAGGGCCGCACATGTGCTAGGCAGTTGCTCCACTGCTGACTTGCTTTCGAAGCCCTTGTAGCTCCAGTGGCTTGTCAGTTATATATCATATTCCTCAGTTTCTCCCTCTCTATACACCACCAGAATAATAGCATTTTTCTTTAAATCAATCTTTGATTAAAACCTTATTGCAGCCAGGTTTGGTGGTGCACACCTATAATTTCAGCACTTAGAAGGCTGAGGCAGGAGGACTAAAGGTTTGAAACCAGCCTGAGCTACAATAGTGAGACCTTGTCTCAAACAAACAAACAACCCTGAAATAGTATAATACTATTTACTATATATTTTGGGCTAACCTCAGAACCCTGGTCTGGTAACTACAAGTCCCTCCCCACTTCCTTTCTGTTAGCTCGCTTTCTCTCTCTTCTTCCTTTCTTCCTTCCTTCCTTCCTTCCTTCCTTCCTTCCCTTCCTCTTTTCCTCCCTTCTTTCTTTCTTTTGTTCTTTCTTTCTTTCTTTCTTTCTTTCTTTCTTTCTTTCTTTCTTTCTTTCTATTTCTTTTGACAGGTAGCCCTGACTGGCCTTGAACTCACAGAGATCCATCTTCCTATGCCTCTACATCCTGAGTGCTAACATTGAAGGCCTGAGCCCCCTCCCTCTTCTAGCTTATTTATTTATTTACTGACTTATTTTTGAGACAGGGTTCCATAGTAGCCCAGGCTAGCTATACTCCCTATGTGTTCAAAGCTTGCCTTGAACTCTTGACCTCCTGATCTTTCTGCCTCTGTAAGGCCCCCACGAAGGGAGGACCTTACCCAAGCCTCAGGAATTTGTGGCCACCCATTAACTCACAAGACACCGAACTTGATGCAATCAGCAAGAGGTATATTTCAATCAACATGTTGAGGTCAAGACCTGTAGCCCACGCAGGGGCAGTGGGGTCTGACCCCAGGGCTTTGGAGACAGAGAGAATTTAAAGCCAAAACCACAACTCAGGGGGGAAACCGCAACCTAAGGGGAGTAAAGGAGGATTATTGGAGAGCACCTGTGGAAAGTCTCAGCCCATTATTCAGTTTGTGACAGGGTCCAAGGAACAGTCGTGGGGAACATTTTGTATAGGCTGTACTCTCCCCCCCCCCCCCCCCCATGAGCAGGACTGAGAGACCTTGGTTGCCACAGCAAGGTCAAGTGACGGGATCTAGGTGGAGTTACCCACCTTGGCTGCCCGGAACACAGCAGAACTGCCCCTGGGCTTGCCTTGAGACATCTCCGGCCGTGACCTGGAACTGACTATGGATTATCCCACCCATCTGAAACCAGGAGGGGTTGTGGGTTGGGTCTTCCCCTTTAAATTGAGAGCTGAACATTAAAGCTTTGGGCCTTGATCAGAGAACTTTGTCTTGGCCTCATCTCTTCTCGCCCTCCTTCCCCCTTCATTCCCAGCCCCTCTTTCAGGTGAATCCAGTTGACTTGTGGCCGCGGGCGGCTACATAGGCTATTCTCTAAGAGCCTATTCGTAACCAACCATCTATCTTGTGGTCAGCCAAGTTCCTGAAACACAGAGCTCATGACCAAGCTGACCTGCACTCTTGGTTCTGCTCTGCCTGTTAGTTTTTGAAAATTTTTAACCCTTTCACCTCTACCTCCCAAGCACCTGTATTAAAAGTATCACCACTTATACAAATATTAGTCCCAGACACTTGATTTGCAAAAACTTTTCAGATGCTTCTAAAGGCAGGCTGGAGGAACTGGTATGGCTAGCCTTTTCTAAATTATGTGGCTGTTTTTTACAAACTGTGTTTGGGAAGAGTTAGAGGCTTGAAAGAGTCCTGGCAGATCTGAGATGTAACACATACACCCTACACATACTCACATATACAAAGTTTATCTCACCAAGTTCCTATGCAAAGTGCCCGGCCCAAGCCTTCCTGTAGACATCGCGTGTTTCCCAGCGATGACATCTAACCGTCCAACCTCACTCCCGCCCAAAGCTAAGGGCAGCAGGTTTAAGGTGTCTTTCTGGAATTTGTAACTTTTTGTAAAGGTTTATAACTTTTTTCTTAATTAAAATATTTTTGAACACTTGTGTTATTGTGCCATGAAGCATTTGTGAACCCAAAGACCACCAAAGAGCTGTTTCCAATGTAATCACTTTAGGGTCTCTATTACAAGCTAGAATCTGGGCTTACTTACCACCCATCCGCAGGACGGTTTATGGCAAGGCAGCCCCGAACTCTCATCAAAACAAAGTTTTATAGAAAATGGAAGTAAGTGAGGTGGCATCCAGCCTGGCAAGTATCTAACTGAATGTGTGTTGTATGCTGACAGGTGGGTGCTCTGAAGCAAGACTGTATACAATCATGAATGGTCTGAAAGTACATCTGAAACAATCAGACCAATCTTTGATTAACTGTCTCTAGGAAGTAGCCAGGGAGTAACTCTGGCCAAGGACAAGCCCTGGGGTCCTTCCTGGTACACGGGTGTAGCTTGGGTTCAGCTACAGGTCAAGTTCTAAGGCTTTTTTTTTTTTTCTTCTTTAAGATGGAGGCCATTTCCAAGATGGAGTAGGTTTGGCTTCTCAGTGTGTATATATGCATATGTATGTGTGTGTATGACTATGTATGTGTATATATGTATGTATGCACATATGCTTGTGTGTGTAGATATGTGTATGAGTGTACATGTGTGTGTGTATGTGTGTCTATGAATGTTTATTGGTCTGAGTTCTGCCCCTCCACTAGGGTGTGAGTAGGAGAGGCTAGACTACGCCCTCAGGTGCTGCGCTATAGGGAAGTGCTGAGACACCACTCAGGGGGTGGGAAAACGAAGCCCGAGATATTGAACAGTCAATAAATGGTATGGATAAAGATGGACTGTCTCTTCCATCGGAGCTGCCATGGGGAACATGGAGAAGGCCTTTGCCTCAGTCTTCCGTGGAAGGCCTCTCAATGCTTTCAGACAACCACCGCTACCGATGAGCTAAGCTGGAGTTCCCCGTTTCCCCAGCCCCATTTCTCGGGCACACACATGCATTGCGTGTATATGTATATATAATAGCACACGTGTGCTATTAATCCCATCAGACACTACCAAAATGAGCCAAATTTGAAGCAAGCTTTATTAAATACTGGCCAGGACAATAGACACTAGTCAAGAGGATGGACACTGGCCAGGTCCATACCTAGGATTCCCAGAGAATAACCATGAATTATGTTAGTCAGATGCTTATAAAACTCGAAAGGCTACTACTTCCTGCCTCCATCCAATCAGGGGCAAGCATATATCCTAATGTACTTCCTGCCTAAGTAACTCCCCACCTACATGTGATCAAGTACATCCTGTGCAGCTAGGGCAACCTACCTTGTTTACAGAAGTAAAAATGCTTGGCTTGTTATTTTACATGAACAACAACTCCCTGCATTCTAGGAAGTTATCTGTCCTTGGGCGAGTGGGCAAGTTTAGAGGCATTTTTGTTTTATAGTTCTCTTAAGCACAGTGATTAAGACTTAAAACACGATGTTAGCCCTCACAGTATATGTATGTATGTATGTATGTATGTATGTATGTATGCATTGTGTGTATCTGTGTGTATGTATGTGTATGTATGTGTATCTATGTGTACATGTATGTGTATGCATATATGTGTATTGTGTATATATGTATGTGTATCTATGTGTACATGTATGTGTATGCATATATGTGTATTGTGTATATATGTGTATTATGTTTGTACATATCTGTATGTATGTGTATTGTGTATTTGTATGTGTGTGTGTGCAAGTATGTGCATGTGTGTATTGTTTGCATGTATGTGTGTATGAGTATTATGTGTATATATGTATGTATATTATGTGTATGCATGTGTGTGCGAGTGTATGTGTGTGTTGTAACCTCAGGTATCAGTCCTTGCCTTCTACCTCGTTTGATGCAGGCTCTGTTTGTTTTCTGCTATACACACCAGGACAGCTGGTCTCTGAGCCCCTGAGCTCTCCTGTCTTCATTTTGCATCTCTCCATGGGAGAGCTGAGATTACAGACACCTGGGACACAGTTCTAGCTTTTACCAGATTCTCATGACTGGCTTGCCTTTTTTTAAAAAATAGATTTATTTATTTCATATATGTGAGTACACTGTAGCTGTCTTCAGACACACCAGAAGTGGGCATCGGATCCCATTACAGATGTTTGTGAGCCATCATGTGGTTGCCGGGAATTGAACTCAGGACCTCTGGAAGAGCAATCAGTGCTCTTAACCACTGAGCCATCTCTCCAGCCCCTGACTTGCCTTTTGAGCTGTCTCTCCAGCCTGCCTTTGTTCCTAAAAGGAAGACTATTACCTGGGCATAGTGTTGTACATCTGTAATTCTAGCACTTGGGAATAGAGTGTGGAGGATCATTGGGAACTCGAGGCCAGCCTGAGCTATACTGCCTGTTCCAGACTAGTCAGGACTGTGTAGTGAGAACCTGAATCAAAATAAAGCAAACCCACAAAACATGTCTAGTGTGTAGGTGGCATCTGGATGCTGACCCTCTATTCCCCGACCCGCATGCCCCTGCATCTCTATTGGGACCTCAGGGCCACACACATTCATATAGAATTGGCCAGTAATAATAGAATGTGATTTAGAGACAGGACTTCGGGGCTCTCATGGCCACAGTGAAGACTGGATATCTGCCAGGATCAGGTTTCCTATCATATACGTTCTCTCTGTGCAGTTAATATTTCACCATGACCTTCTCCCTATGATTAGAATATTTACCTTAATAGAAATGGGGGAATGAAAGAGTTTAAGATGGAGTCAAAAATGCAGATCAGCTTGTTCTGCGCTTTGGGTCCTAGGAAACTACCTATCCACAAGATAGATATGATGAGAGATCAGGGTAGCATGACCAAGCACTGTGGGTACCAAGAACTAGAAATGGATTAGATAGAGTTTGAGAAGAGTTCAGGTCAACATGCCCGTGTACCCTGGATACCAGAGAAAAATTGAATAGGGTCTGATTCTTTTTTTTTTTAAATGTTAATCATAGGCTTTATAAGTTTGGAATTGTTCAATCAGAGGTGTAACCCACTGACCAACCTAGATATAACAATTATCTTTGACTGGTGGAGATACTTGAACCTCTGCCTCCCTGTCTCCCCCCTCTTTCTCTCTTTCTTCACCTAGCTTCTCCTCTCTTTCTTCTTCTCTTCTTACTCCTTTTCTTCCTCTCAGTACTCCTCCTACCTTAGCTCCTCCTACACATCACCTTTCCTGTTAAAATGAAACTTTTCTCTCAAAATACAATTAGAACATAATTATGCCAATTTGTACCAGTGAGGTACAGGATAGTCCTAATACCCAGTCCATCCTTTTGTTGACTAACCAGCTCCTCTGTCATCTATTCTAACTAAAACATATAGTTCTGAACCTGGCTTTAGGATGAATGTCAGCTGACGACCATCCACTCAAGTCTTTTCTCTTAAGGTCAATGGCTATATGTTTTCAACCCCATCAGAAATCCAGAATGACTGAGTTAACTATAATTGTGGGAAGCACAAAGCATAGCTTCTAAAACTTAGCCAATTTATAGAGACCTCTGAACACCTGGACACTCGCTCTACTTCAAAACGTTGGAGCATCTGTTCTTCTGCCTTCTGGCCCAGGATCATCTGACAGACCTTAGTGCTGCAGAATTATTAAGGGCTGATTACTCTGTCTAGGCAGATATAATCAGTCGACTATTCTGCAAGTGTGTCCTTTTCTGGACAGTAATTTGTCTGTAGAAGGAAAGTGGCAATTCTTGCCTAGTGGCTGTCTCACCACAACTGGAGTAACTCCAAGGATGCTCAATTTCTTCTTAGAATTCAATATAGGAAGCTGTCCGGAGCAGACAGGTCTCTAATGAAAATGAACATTAATACTGAAATGTTTGTCATGTCAATTCTAAGGATTTCTGATGTTTTGAAAACCAGCTATCCATGTAAGGTAATCTGGACTGTTGCCTGTTAACTCCACTCAGCTATTTCTAAATAAAACATAGAGAACACCCTTATAATAAACTCCAAGCCATGAATTTGCTATAGTCCCTTAACTCACAGGCTGACCATCTCAAATCAGTTAAAAAAGTTAAAGAAGGACTGGGTCTAAGCTTTGTATTCCTAAATGTGTTATACTGGTACAATGCCTATGGGAGTAACAATATTCATCTCACTCTTATATCACTAAGAAGCTCATGCCAATGAAAATCTTAAAGTTTGTAAGCAAAGTAAATTGGTGCCATTTAAGAATTTATATCTTCTTAATAATGGTCTGTCTTTCTAGGGACAAGTAGTGGTTTTGTTGGAACAGGGGGGATTCGCTAGGACTTACTGCATAGCCATAACCTACTGGTAGAAATCTGTATAATTATTATCAAGATGAAGTTATAAATTCTTAAATGGTACAAAATTTACTTTGATCTCAAATTTAAGGTTTTCATTGGTACGAGCCTCTTATTAATATAAAAATGAGATGAATATTGATACACTCATGGGCATTGTGCCTGTATAACACATTTAGGAATACAATGCCTAGACCCAGCCCTTTTTTAACTTTTTTAACTGATTTGGGATGGTTAACCTATGAGTTAAGGGACTATAGCAAATTCATATTTTTGAGTTTATTGTTAGGGTGCTTTCCATATTTTACTTAGAAATAGCTGAGAGGAGTTAACAGAAAACAGTCCAGGTTACCTTACATGGATAGTTGGTTTTCAAAACATCAGAAGTCCATAGAACTGATGCTACAAATATTTATATATTAATGTTCATATTGATTAGAGACCTGTCTGCTCCTGACAGCTTCCTGTCATGGATTCTAAGAAGAAATTGAGCATCCTTGGAGTTACTCCAGTTGTGGTGAGACAGCCACTAGGCAAGAATTGCCTCTCTCCATCTACAGACAAATTACTGTCCAGAAAAGGACACACATGCAGAATAGTCGACTGATTATATCTGCCTAGACAGAGTAATCAGTCCTTAATAATCCTGCATCACCAAGGTCTGTCAGATGATTCTGGGCCAGAAGGCTGAAGATTTGATGCTCCAACGTTCGGTAGTATAGGGGCTTTTCAGGTGTTCAGAGGTCTCTATAAATTGGCTAAGTTTTAGAAGCTATGCTTTGTGCTTCCCACAATTATAGTTAACTCAGTCATTCTGGATTTCTGACGGGGTTGAAAACTTATAGCTATTTACCGTAAGAGAAAAGATTTGAGTGGATGGTCGTCAGCTGACATTCATCCTAAAGCCAGGTTCAGAACTAAATGTTTTAGTTAGGATAGATGACAGAGGTGCTGGTTAGTCAACAAAAGGATGGACTGGGTATTAGGACTATCTTGTACCTCACTGGTACAAATTGGCATAATTATGCTCTAATTGTATTTTGAGAGAAAAGTTTCATTTTAACAGGAAGGGTGATGTGTAGGAAGAGCTAAGGTAGGAGGAGTACTGAGAGGAAGAAAAGAAGTAAGAAGAGGAGGAGAAGAAGGATAGGAGAAGCTAGGTGATGAAAGAGAGAAAGAGGGGGGAGACAGGGAGGCAGATATTCATGTATCTCCACCAGTCAAAGATAGTTGTTATATCTAGGTCGGTCAGTGGGTTACACCTCTGATTGAACAATTCCAAACTTATAACGCTTATGATTAACATTATTTAAAAAAATGTATAAATGCAAAAAGGAAAAGGGGGCATAGGATAGGGGTTTTCTAAGGGGGGGGGAATGGGGAAAGGGGATGGCATCTGAAGTGTAAATAAAATATCTAATAAAAAAAAGAATTTATATCTTCATCTTGATATTAGTTATACAGATTTCTACTAATAGGTTATGGCTATGCAATAAACCCTAGCTAATCCTCTCTATTCCGACAAAACCACTACTTTTCCCTAGAGAGACAGCCCAACATTTACCACTTTAGTCCCCAAGCCCAGGGAATAGGGGCGCTGACTCATCATTAGCTTCTTCAAGCTGATTATGGGCGTTGAGATATTAGAAGAGGAGTGGGGGGTGGGGGGGAGAGCAAGTTGACAATCCTCTGATGCTGTGTCTTCGCTGCCTCCAGATGGAATTCCCGGACCTCAGAGGTTTGAGCAGGTCTGCCCAGCTTGCTTGTTGAGTAGATACACCAAGGCTGATCATTCTGCAATATACAATTCTCAAAACAACTTTTAGTATCAAGATAGTTTTTTTTTTTAAAGAGGGCTGACATTTTATTAAGAATGTTGGTTCTAACCACTTTTCTATTTTTTCCCCTCTTTTATTGGATATAATATTTACATTTCAAATTTTATCCCCTTACCATATTTCCCCCACCACCCAGGAACCCCTTATCCCATCCCCCCTCCCCCTGCCTCTGTGAAAGTGTTTACCCACCCACTCCCAGCCCCCCTCCCCCCCAGGGTCTGATTCTTAAGAGAACAAAAAGATATTCCCCCTGACCATTTATTGAACCTGTCACAGGAACTGAACACTAGACAGGTACTTTCTATAGATACTTAATCATGACTCACCCCTCATCTCCCTTGGGCTGTGGCTTTTCCCTATAAAAAGCCCTTCCTCTTTCCGGACGGGGTTGTACTTCATTGCTTGCCTCTGTGTAGGACAGGCTGGAAGTGCGACCTCAACGCGTTGATTTGAAATATACCTTTTGCAGTTACATCAAGTTTAGTGTCTTTGCAGTTATTGGGGTGGCCGAGAGTTCCCAGGAACAGAGAGGGAGTTCCTCCCTTCCTGTCAGGCCTTACACAGCCACACTCGCTGTGCCTCTCACACTGTGAATCAGCCTTTTCCTAACCCAGATACCTGCTCTGTTCCCCAGGACTTCCCAGGACACAGCTCAATGCGTGCTCTTCACTTCCCCAGCCTTCTCCAACTAGGCCCACCCATTCAATCCCTCCTCTTTGTCACCCAGGGATCCCTCTAAAATAAGCATACCTTTTTCCTATTTGTGACTCCTTAGCCTGGACCCTGGGGCTGCTAGACGAGCCAGAGTAACTGACCATGTGCTTTGTCCTCCACTTGTGCTCTGCTGCCCCTGGGAGCTGCCTTGCTGCCTGGAGATAGAAGTGTGCACACACACACATGTGCATGGACAGAGCCTCTGTCGCCATAATCTTAGCATGCTGTCCTGTCCGTGACAGGCACTTATCTATTATGTTCAGCCAGACCCACCCCTCTTGGAAGACCACCCTGGCCTTACTACCATGCAAGGTCAGGAAAAAAACAAAAGACAGAAGCCAGCATGTTCATTCTGCAGCCTGAGCGCCTGACAACCAGCAGCTCCTTAATCCCCAGTCCCCTGTAAGACCTGCCACCAGTTTTGACTTATAGTGAGAAAAGTGGAACTCTTTTGCCGGGTTTCACCTAACTGCTATGGCTCCACACCTCAGACTTGAAATGAACTCCTCCCGTCACAGCAGGTAGTCACTTCCATGACTCCATTTTAGTACCCTTGGAAAGGAAGGATCCTCTTAATCCCAGGTTGGGGAAAACATGCTCCTATCCTGGCATGCACAGGCACTCAGTAAATGTCCTAAGACTCTTTGACTTCTTCTGGGAGGTTCTTTTTCCTCCAGCAGAGAATCTTCATGGGTCAGATAGACTCCTGGAAGGCTTGAGAGGCTCAGGAGCTGGCCTTCTCCCTGACCTTGACCTTGACCTTGACCTGGCACCCAGTGCCTGTGGTCATCTGTGCTGGGTACATAAGCCATTCTTTAAGATGCATCGTTAACCTCACCAAGCAAGCATAAGACCACCGTGATAGTTTTTGAGCCCAATTTGAAGCAAGCTTTATTAAATACTGGCTGGGACAATAGACACTAGCCAGGTCCATACCCAGGATTCTCAGAGAATGGCCACAAATGACGTTAGTCAGGGGCTTATAAAGGCAAAACTCACAAGGCTACACACTTCCTGCCTTTGTCCAACCGGGGGCAGGCATACATCCTGACGTACTTCCTACCTAGGTAACTACAACTTTCATGGGATCAAGCACATCCTCTGCAGTTGAAGCAACCAGCTTGTTATCTTCCATGACCAACAGTACCCAGCATTCTAGGAAGTTAGTTATCTGTCCTTGTGCAAGCGGGGCTCTCTGGTTAGGGGCATTTTTTGTTTTATAGATCTTTAAGCTTGGTAATTAAGACTTAAAGCAAAACTTTAGTCTTCACAGAATCCTAAATGTGTAGCTTGGGGGGACAATGGTTGAAAAATGCCAATTTCCAGCCATGCCCTACAACGGCACACCCCTGTTGCAGTTGCTGAGACTGTGGGTGCTTCGTTATGCTAACTCTCCCTTCCTAGGGACTACAGCTGACAGTGTTTGCTTAAGGCTTGTCACAGCCTCAGCGTGGGGAGGGTTGGCGATGCCTCTGTACCCGTTCCCTCCCCCTACACTCTGTTCCCAGAAATCAGCTGATATCCTTAAGAAGTTTTCCATCTTGTCCGCTTCTCCCTGTAGACTTGTCCCAGAAGGAGGGAGAATTGGGGAAGGATCCAAAGGGCTGGCCGGGATGAGCCTCTGTCCTTGCTCTGCCTCATAAGGGAATCCTAGATCCTTCTCCACACTCCTCCAGGTGTCTGCTTCCCACTCGCTCAGTTTCAATTCCTCTAGGCAAGAAGCATGACTGGCAGCTGTCCAGAGCAGGAAGGGTGGGTCTGCTGAACTGGAGGTTCAGGCTGTATGTGTCCTGGAGTCTGTCCCCACCTATAACCAAAAGACACTGCTGCCCTTTTGATTTCCTTGTGCAAGACTTCACTGTGAGCATTCACATGAAGCATTACCCAGTGATTATTAGACACAGATGTAAACACCATAAAAGGCACAGCTGGGAACCTGAGGCAGGAGGATTGCTGTGAGTGTGAGGCTATCCAGGGCTTCAGAATGATACTCTGTTCCCACAAACCAAAAGCTGAAAGAGGAACTTCTGTATGGCAGTGAGAAGGAGGACAACCTGTCCTAGTGATGCAGTGAGCCCCACATGTTACCCCTGACGGTCAGCCTGCAGGGATCCGGCCCCCAGTCCCCTACTAGGGTGCTTTCTGGAGTATGGCTACTCTCTTCCTCAGTGGTCCCATGGAGGTAAGAATCAGCAGATGCTGAAGGGGCCTGTCTGAGATGATGGGGTAACAATGGGAACGAAGACAGCTCTAGGTCCAGCTCCAGGTCTCTGTTTATACACAGAAAGGCATGAATTTTGGTTTTTGTGGTGATAGAGGGTAAGGCAAGATCTTTATATATACATATTATAATACATATTATACAATATGTAATATATTACATACATGTATGTATATATTAGGGCTGAAGAGATGGCTCAGCAGTTAATAGCTTGCTATTCTGCAAAGGAACTGGACTTGATTCCCAGCACACACATGGTTGCTCACAAGGGTCCCTAAGTCCAGCTCCAGGATATCTGACACCCTCTTCTGATATCCATGGGCACTGCACAAACAGGTACACTTGCATACATGCAGATAAAACACTTGTACACATAAATAAAAATAAATCATAAATCTTGAGGCTGGAAAGATGGCTCAGTGGTTAAGAGCACTGACTGTTCTTCCAGAGGTCCTGAGTTCAATTCCCAGCAACCACATGGTGGCTCACAACCAACTGTAATGGAATCTGATGCCCTCTTCTGTTGTGTCTGAAGACAGTGACAGTGTACTCATATACATTAAATAATTTTTTTTTTTTTTTGTTTTGTTTTTCGAGATAGGGTTTCTCTGTGTAAGCCTGGCTGTCCTGGAATTCACTCTGTAGACCAGGCTGGCCTCGAACTCAGAAATCCACCTGCCTCTGCCTCCCAAGTGCTGGGATTAAAGGCGTGTGCCACCACTACCCAGCAAATAAATATTCTTAAAAATAAAAATAAATCGTTTTGAATTTAAAATATGACAGTTGAATGCCCCTGTTTTTTTTTTTTTTTTTTTTTTTTTTTTTAAGCCTGCTTTGCACTTTACTTATGAATGAAAACCACAAATTCAGCTGGTGTGGTAAGTCACAGCACTTGGAAGACAGAGGCAGGAGAACTGGGAGTTTAAGGCTCGGTGAGCTCAGACATTGCCTAGGCTACACAAGACACTCTCCCAAAGACAAAACACAAGAAAGAAAGAAAGAAAGAAAGAAAGAAAGAGAGAGAGAGAGAGAGAGAGAGAGAGAGAGAGAGAGAGAGAGAGAAAGCAAGCAAGCAAGCACAGGACTCAAGCTCTAAGTTTTGTTTCCGTACTTTGATAGTGCTGGTGTAGAGCCCAGGACTACCTCATGCTAGGCCAGCTAGACCTCTGAGCCGCATCCCCAGTCCAAGAGCATATTTAGAGCGAGTTTGGGTGCGCGAGTGTTTGTGTGTGTGTGTGCGCGTGTGCTTATGTGTGTGTGTGTGTGTGTGTGTGTGTAGCCACATGTGTGTCTACTGTGCATTTGTGAGGGCTAACATTATATATTAAGTTTTAATTACTGCACTTAATATATTGGTAAAACAAAACCTGTGAGTTCTGCTTACCCAAGAAAAGGTAACTTCCTAGAATTCTGGCGGCTGTGGTTCATGTAAGATAACAAGCCATATATTTTCACTTCTGTAAACAAGGTTGGTTGCTTCAACTGCACAGGTTTGTGTTTGCTCCCAGGTAGGTTATAGTTACTTAGGCAGGAAGTATGTCAGGATGGATGCTTGCTCCTGATTGGATGAAGGCAGGAAGTAGCCTTATGAGTCATTCTCTGGGAATCCTGGGTATGGACCTGGCCAGTGTTCATCATCCTGGCCAGTATTTATAAATCTTACTTCAAATTTGGGAAGTATGTAGCCTTGTGGGGTTTGTCTTTATAAGCACCTGACTAAATGTAATTTGTGGCCATTCTCTGGGAACCCTGGGTATGGACTGGCTAGTATTTATTGCTCTGGCCAATATTTAATAAAGCTTACTTCAGATTTGGCTTTAAAAATGTGGTGATGGCCTTATTCTTGCCTAGTGTGATTAACACCTTTCTCAATGATGAGAATCGTCACCTCAGAAGGGTCCCGTGTGCCACTTCCCAGGCAGCCAGCATTCCTCCCAGGTGTAACTAATGCTCAATATTGTTTTCATGGCAGGACTCAGAAGAGCCACAGCCCAGGGGCAGCAAGGTGGCTCAGTGGGTAAATGCTGTAGAAAGTATTTAGATCCAGGCTGGAGGTTTCTATTCTGCCTTAGATGAAAGACACGCACAGCCGTCATATTTACAATAAGCCTTAAAACAGCACAGATGCTGGGCAGCTATCTACTCTCCACACTATTAGAATTGATTTTCCTATCAATAACCCCCTAGTTATTACTTACTGTGTTTCATCTGGACTGCTCTTAACTCCAGTTAAATAGCCCTAAGTGTTATATTCTCTTGACTCTTAACCCATGGCAGCTTCTCCTTCCTCCTCCTCCCTTTCCTCATCTCTCCTCCAACACCAAGCTCTCAAAACCTAAACTCCATCTATGTCTCTTCTGCTCAGCCATTGGCTGTTAGCATCTTTATTTACCAATCAGAAATAACTTGGAGTCAGTGTCACTCAGCATCATACATGCAGACTCTCTCATCTCTGGGGCAACCACCCTTGGGAACCCAATATTAACATTAAAATACATGTAGCATTAGGCTGACCCAACTACAGGTAACCTTGCTTGCTTCTCAGGCTGATAACTTGGGACCTGGAATCCTCAAGATGGAAGAAAAGAACTGACTCCCACTAACTGTCCTGTGCCTGCATGCCATGGCTTGCATATCCCCCTCCCCCACCGCCCACAAAATAAACAACTGTAACAACTTTTTAAAGAATTCAGAAATGTAAGTCTCTGAATACTTTACGTTGATATAAAAGACTATAGCTGACAAACTCTTAAAGTAGAATCTTTTTTATTAAATAGTAAACCATTGTATCACCTTTCTGCTTTTCAAGTTGAAGCTGAGGCAGCTTGAGAGACTTCTGCAGTCCAATGGAAGCATAAATTGAGAATGAATTCTATTAGAAAATCTGGGCTGAGAGAAGTTTGACGGGATAAACGTGCACATTCCTTAAAGGTGAAGGCTCTTAAATACTGTATCAAGAAAGTTCCATTTTAGTCCCTTTAGTTGCCAAAAAATGAAAAATTGGGGGCTGGCAAGCTCAGTGAAGGGAAGTGTTTTCAGTACAAACTTGAAGTCCTGAGTTCCATCCTGGGAACCTGCAATGGAAGGAAAAGACTTATAAACTGATGACATGACCACTCCAAGGTATGGTCAAGGGGAAGGTTTTTATCGTGGGTCTGAAGGAGAGAGAACAACCAGAGGCATCTGGAAGAATCCAGAGCAGAGAGAGAATGAGGTAGACTTAACATGGTCAGTCCACTAGGCATGGTCAGGTCTATCTGTGAGAAAGGAGAGAACAGTAGGAGATAGAGAACAGAGAAAAGCAGGAGCACACACACGCACATGCATGCATGCACACATGTACACACACACACACACACACCTGGTGGGGGCAGACACAGAGAAGATCAGGTTTATAAGAAGACTAAGTAGAAGTAGAAGCTGGGCAGGAGTTTAGAGTAGGGGAGGAGGTAGGCAGGGCTAGAATGCTAGCACAGACTTTAAAATGTGCAGTAAGTTATATTGAGGGAACCTCAAGGCTAGCATGGACTTTGACATGCTGACAGGCATCACAGCCATATGCTAGTGAGGGAGCCATATGTTCCTTTTGCCAGAAATAGGGGAAATGGCTCCTTCTGGCAAGTGGGGACCACTTGCACAAGTTTCTGAGGAATGCTGGCTTGTATCTAACCGACAGAAATCCTCGTCATCCAGATGGAGCCCATCTCTGGATATTTGGATGGCCTTTTGGAGTTTGGGGAATTGGAGTTTCCTTTTGGACCTGACAGTACTGACTCTCGAGAGTTGTGTTCTGACTTTCTCATGCACACTGGAGCACCAGAATACCCCCCATAATACTAATAACATTTAAATGGACATATTCAGTGCAATTAATTATGTATAATTAAGACCAAGGCTTCCAAATAACATGCCTGTTGTAGTATAAACTGGAGAAATGAGAATATCGACATAATATTTTGATAACCGTGAACTTTTAATTTTATATACATAACGTTTTTATTAGATTTATCTTTTATTGTGTGTATGGATGTTTGTCTGAACAAATGCATGTGTATCTTGGCAAACATGCCTGGTGACCTCAGAGGTAAGACAACATCAGATCCCCTGGAGCTATGCTT
Organism: Arvicanthis niloticus; assembly: GCF_011762505.2. Classification (NCBI taxonomy): domain Eukaryota; kingdom Metazoa; phylum Chordata; class Mammalia; order Rodentia; family Muridae; genus Arvicanthis; species Arvicanthis niloticus. Next base: position 42,893,406 of record NC_047663.1, read on the forward strand.
TCTGAAGGTTAGGAGCTGTCCTGTGGGTGCTAAGACTTGAACCTGGTTCTTTTGTAAGAGCAGCAAGTACTTGAGCCATCTCTGCAGCCCCTACAACTTTTCCTGAGTAGAAAAAAAAAGTGAGCCAGATAATCCTTTATGTGAGCCCTGCATTCCAGAGGCAGAGGCAGTCAGATCTCTGAGTATGACGTCAGCCTGCTCTTCAAAAAGTTTGAGGACAGCCAGGGTGACACGGAGAAACCCTGTCTTGAGAACAAAAGGAAGAAAGAAAAAAAAAAAGTATTTCAGCTGAAGCACTGGAAACTTCCCATCAGAAGGTTTTGCATGGGTGAATTTTAGTCCAGCCAATAGCTACACAATAAGACATTGTCTCGAAAATACATACATACATACATACATACATACATACATACATACATACATAAAATGGGTAGCTTACTTCCAATAGAAATTTGTTTCTGGTGATTCTGGAGACAGCAAACCAGCTGATTCTAAAGTTTACAGAAAAAGACTTGAAGAGGGCTGAGTGGATGCTCTGGCATAGCACACATAAAGCCTTGAGTTTGGTCCCAGCCCCTCTCTCCCCATCACACAGGATCAAATTATCTCAAGTTTGATTATCTGTTTGAGATTTGATCTCCTGTAGCCCAGGATGACCGTTAGAGTTTGCAATAAAGCTGTAGATGACCTTGAACTTTGGGGATTTTTTTTTAAAAGACAAGGTCCCCTGTAGCCCAGGTTGGTCTTGAACTGGAAATTTAACTGATGACCTTGAACTCCTGATCTTCCTGTCTGGATCCCTCAAATGCTGGACTTATAGGTAGGTGTCATAATACCCAGCTTCAAAACAGTTTTTTGAAAAAGAACAAGTATGTATCCTTCACACCAAGATGGTTTCACTACTTACTATACAAGTAATCAAGTGTATACATTGTCACAAGTGATTCAATCCGGAGAGCAGGATAGACACACACCAGCTGAACAGGACATAACCAGGGAATACACCTACGACCAATGCCCAACAAGGCAGCCATGTGGAAAGTAGCTTAGGCTAGCCTTGAACTCACTATGTAGCCCAGGCTGGGCTCTGACTGTGATTCTCCTGCTTCAGCTATCCCTCACTTCATAGAGTACTTGCTTACGGAGCATGAACCCTGGGATTTGATTGCCTAAAATACACAAAACCCTCAGTACTCATCGGGTACAGCCAGGAGGATCAGGTGTTCAAGGTTATCCTTAGTTCATTGAGAGTTCAAGGCCAGTCTGGGCTATGTGAGGATCTAGTTAAAAACAAAACAAAACAAAACAAAAAACCCTAGGTCCACACACAGATATATACAAGATATTATGAAATTTGTTGGGTGTGAGGCACATGATTTTTTTTGTTGCTTTTGTTTTTTTTTTTTTTTGTTTGTTTGTTTTTTGAGACAGAGTTTCTCTGTATAGCCTTGGCTGTCCTGGAACTTTGTAGACCAGGCTGGACTCGAACTCAGAAATCCTCCTGCCTCTGCCTCCCAAGTGCTGGGATTAAAGGCATGCACCACCACTGCCCAGTAAGGCACATGATTTTAATCACAAGCTCACTGGTGGCAGAGGCAGATGAATCTCTGTGAGTTCAAGGTTAGCCTAGTCTACAGAGAGAGCCAGGGCTAAAGCGTGAAATCCTGTCCTAAAAGAAAGAAGGAGGAGGAAGAAGAGGAGGAGGAGGAAGGGGAGAAGAAAGAGGAAAAGGAAGAGGAGGAAGAGGAGGAGGAAGAAGAAGAGGAGGAGGAGGAAGAAGAAGAGGAGGAGGAGGAAGAAGAGGAAGAGGAGGAGGAGGAAGAAGAAGAGGGGAAATTAAGAAATTCACAACAGCTTTAAACATAACATCTCCAAATGGAATGAACCCCAGTGTCCATCAAATGCAACCAGGGGCCTGTGAGATGGCTCAGCCAGTAAGGGTGCTTGCTTCCAAGTCTCCCAGTGTAAGCTCAAATCCCCAGACACACATGGTAGAAAGAATCAACTCTTTCAACTTGTCCCACAACTCACACGATGGTACACACACCAATACCCACACACGCACATAATAAATGTAAATAATACAAAAAGTTTTAAGCAGATGGATGAGTACACAGTAGCAGTGCCATGTACTAGGGCAATAGTAAGACCTAAAAGGATCAGGCTACCAACTGACACAACAGAAACAAACCTCAAAAAGATGTCAAGGAAGACACAAAAATTGCCCAGGCTTCCATTTCCAGGTCTAGAACAGGAGAGTGAGATCCCAGCATTCAAATTCCTCTCCCAAGTTACTTGTTCCGAGCCCCTCCGTGTCCCCTTCGCCCACGGAAGAGACACGTGAGGCGGTGTTCGGGTGGTTACTACAGCAAAGCTTTATTCCTGTATAAGCAGAAGCGGAAAGACGGAAAGCCCGGAAAAGGCACTGCTTATATACACCCTAGAGTGGCTGTTCACTCATTACCCATAATACGCCCCGGGATGGGCAGTGACTTTGGTGGGCTTTTTGCCTTTTGCACCTGCGCAGTCAGTTGTTTACTAGTGGGAGGACAGGATGCCCGTGCCATCTTGTAATGTCGAATATTGTCACGCTCACACGGCTCCCAACAGTTACTGGCAGTCTCTGAACTGGAGGGGTTTTTCTACCATGGTGCTTAAATCATTTTATTATGCATTTTAGGTTAATTATAAAATAAAAATTCAAACCTAAAAATATCATGGTAAGCAATAATAATGTAAAACCTCTCCATTCCACTGTTTGGGTTTTGTTTTTTTGTTTTTTTGTTTTGTGTTGTTGTGTTTTTGTTTTTGTTTTTGTTTTTGTTTTTTTTTTTTTTGGTTTTTCGAGACAGAGTTTCTCTGTGTAGCCTGTCCTGGAACTCACTCTGTAGACCAGGCTGGCCTTGATCTCAGAAATCCGCCTGCCTCTGCCTCCCAAGTGCTGAGATTAAAGGCACATTCCACTGTTTTTATATAACCATCTATACATTTTCTCCACCCCCAAATAAAACAGGCAATTTTAAATATAATGAAAACAGCTTTCTTCTTCAAAAAGCAAACAAACCGCCAGGCTGTGGTGGTGCACACCTTTGACCCCAGTATTTGGGAGGCAGAGAATCTCTGAGTTCAGGGCCAGCCTGGTTTACAAAGTGAGTTCCCGGACAGCCAGGGCTACACAAAGAAATCCTGTCTCAAAATATCAAAATATTGAAATAAACAAACAAATTAAAGGCAAGCAGGTCCTTTGTCTTTATGTAACTGTGAAAATGGTTCACTACTTGATTGGCCCAGAAAATCATACAATCAAGAAATTCACATCCTTATATTCCTTGGGGACAGTCATGAATCTGCGCAGGCCAGCAAGCCTATGTGTGTTCCCAAAGCCATGAAGCAACTGAGGGACCTGAGGGCCGATGCTTTACAGAAGCTTTGTGTGCCATTTCAGAGGTACTGTGGAGGCACGACCAGGACAAACAGTGGAACTAGACAGGAATGTTCATACACATACTGTACACCCCCCCCCCACACACACACATATACACATACATAAAATAATAAAATAAATCTCATTTGGTTGATTATTATTATTTAATCAGAAAAGTAGCTGAAGAGATGGCTCAGCCACCGATCACACATAGGAACCTCAGGTCAGATCCAGCACTCATGTGGAAAGCCAGCACGTATCTGTAAACCCAATGTTGGAGAGGAAGAAACAGGGTAACCACTCACTGGAGCTTGCTGGCCAGGGCATCTAGCCAATCAGTGAGCTCCAGGCTCAGTGAGCTCTCTGAGCTGTTTCAGAAAAGGAGATGAGAGAGAAACTGAGGAAGCCACCTTTGCCAACCTCTGGCTTCCACATACATGCACACATGTATGAGCACACACAGACATATACACACATACTACACAGACAAAAAAACAGAAAAATATACACGCTAATATATATTTTTATATATTTACATATATACATGCTACATATTGTAAATAATGTATCTTGCTGTATAGAATACAGTATGGGAGGAGTCAGTTCCATCTTTCTTTTCCTTTTTTTTTTTCTTTTTCTTTTTTCTTTTTTCTTTTTTTCTTTTTTTTTTTTTTTATTTTTTTTTTTTTTTTTTTGCAACAGGGTTTCTCTGTGTAGCTCTGGCTGTCCTGGAACTTGCTTTGTAGGCTAAGCTGGCCTTGAACTCAGAGATCCGCCTTCTAAGAGCTGGGACTTACGTGTGTCATCAGTACCCAGCTACTCCCTTTCTGCCTTCCATTCTGAGGATAAAACTCAGGCCCTCCTGCTTCCCAGGGCAAGTGCTCTTACCCACTGAGCCATCTCACCGGCTCGTAGAAGGTAGCTTTTGTATGTTATAAAAGACAGTCAGGATTCTCTGCAGACTGGCACAGTGCCTTGACTATATTTCCTTGCCACAATGATTACTCTAAAAATACATTAGCCAGTGGAGTTGCCTGTGGACCCTCCTTACCGGGCAGAAGGTCCTGGATCCCCCTCTGGGGAATGACATGTTAGTGATACAGCTGACTGTGACCTCCAGATCAAACGTCACCCCTAAGTAATTTGTTTTCCTGAACTCAGCTGGGCCCATGTCCTCCAAGGCTCTAGGGGATTTTTTTTTCCTTTTAGCTGTGATTTATTGAGGTACTATCTACCTAGAAGGAAACAAGGAGATGCTAGTTCAATAGGCTCAAGATGGCTGCAAAGCTGATAGCCGCTTTCTGCTAAAAGTCAGCCCCCAACAGGTCCCCCTTTTTAATTTTTTTTCAAAAGGGAACGCTGGGAAAACTCACAGAAACCGTGCCTGTCCTAGGTTGGAACAAAGGACCCCAGCCTCTCTTTCCCATCATTGGATACTCAACAGCCATTGGTTGAGCTCCTGTCTTAGGATGGTGAGGTTTCCCTTCTTTTAGGGGCAAGGATCTCAGTATGCTCTCTTACCCGTCTTTGACTATCCAGCTTAGCGCGTAAGTTAGGGGATATACCTCATTAGTCTTGATGACAAAGGTACAATCCCATACTTCCAGCCTGTAATAATGGACCTGTGTGGGTTTCATTTGAATAGCGTATATCTGTTGTCATACAAAAGCCATCAGTCACTTGAATCGCATCAACCCAAGAGACAAGAGACTTAACAATGCCTGAACAGTCAGTATGACAGCAACACTCTTTTTTAAGATAACTCCCTCTATCAGAGGAGTAAAAAGTGTAAGCTTCTTCTATTCTGTTTATAAATGTCTTATATCAGAATCTAAATCTATAGAAATACAAAACTGATCATAGCTTTGATCTAAAGAAAACAAGTAAAGAAATCCCTGTTCCTGCTCTAGTCAATCTCAAACCCCCAAAAACAACTATAGTAACTGTGGTAGTGGGTTTTCTCCTGGGTCTAAACAATCTAAATTCTCACTAAATCTAAAACAATCTAGTTCCCCACTAAATCATAAGTTGGGGAATCAAGAGTCCAATAGAGCCACCCTGGAGATTCAGGTGGTGATGTCTCCTTCAGCACTGATAACTTCCCAAGTCAGGTTTACTCGTTGATCTGTTCTGGTTTGAAGGCAATTGTGAAGCATCTTCATGTTTCCTGTGAAGAAAAAATACACTTCTCAGGGGGTTTCTCCTCCCTGGATTTGTTATTGTTGTCTATTTGTTTAATCAGTCTCTCTGGCAGCCAACATGCAGCATCTGCAGTTTGGGAATATATGCAAACAGAACCTCTTCCCCAGATAAGCACTGGATCTGGCCCATTCCAGGTTCCAGTTAATGGGTCTTTCCAGAGGACTGTTGCAAAATTCTTTTTGGTATCAGGATGCCAGAATCTATCTGCAGCAGATTTTCCTTCAGAATCCAAATTTTAAAAATTTAAAATGAAGAGTGCATGATGAAGGATATTTCTGGGGGATCCCTTGGTAGGGTATCATTCCCCCTTTTTAATTTTTTCAAATTGACATTTAATGGTTTGATGTGCCCTTTCTACTATACCTTGGCCCTGTGGATTATATGGAATACCCGTTTTATGTAGTATTCCCAATCTTTCACAAAATTGATAGAAATTGGAGCTTGTATAACCTGGGCCATTGTCAGTTTTTATCTGTTTAGGCACACCCAATACAGCGATTGTAGCAAGCATATGAGCGATCACATGCTTGCTTGCTTCTCCAGTTTGTAATGTTGCATAAATGAAACCACTGTATGTATCTACACATACATGTATATATTTTTGCTTGCCAAATTCATTATAATGAGTAACATCCATTTGCCAGATATTGTTTGGTATCAGTCCCTTTGGATTTACATCCAAATGAGGAACTGGTAAAAGTTTAACACATGATTGACATTGTTTGACAATTTGTCTAGCTTATTCTCTGGTAATTTTAAATATACCTTTTAAAGTTTTAGAATTAAGGTGATGTAACTCATGAGCCTTTATGGCCTGATCCAAATTAGAGTGCTGATCTGATAAAGTCACTTCAGTGGGTAAGGCCTGAGGTCCCATTTCTGGGGTTAATACTGTGTGGGTGCCAGAACTGAGGTCCAGTCCTGCGCTTCCTGGTATTGCTCGACTAAGTTCAGAAAGAGATTGGTGTTTGCTGGTAGGACACTGACTGCCCCATAAGCCTGTTTTGGCTTTTGTCAGTTCGGGGCCTGGAGCTGGCCCCTGTTCCCATTTCCCTGATTATGGGAAAGGGTGTTACCTTGTGCGTCTTGTTTAGACCTACAATCACTAGCCCAATGCCTTCCACGTTTGTAACGTGGGCAGAGCCCAGGCTGTTTTCTGGGCTGTCTCTGGGTTAACTCATTTTCTACTTTGAAATCTCTTGCAAAGTGTCCAGGCTTACCACATTTAAAACATGCCTTTCTGTCTTTACTTGCCAAAAAATCTCTTACTGATTGTCCTTGCATGGCAGCTGTCATAGCTAAGCCCTGTTGGTAAGAGGGACCTATGTCAGAACAGAGTCTGATATATCCCGTAAGGTCTGTCTTTTTCCTATAAGGTCTAATGGCCGATTGGCAGGCAGGATTAGCATTTTCATATGCAAGTTGTTTCACATAATCTACACCTACCTCTGCATTACCAAAAATCCTCCCTGCTGTTGTCATTAATCGATGAACAAACTCAGAAAATTGTTCATCAGGCCCTTGCCTGACTGTTGTTAAAGATGCACCAGGGTCTCCCTTTACTGGAAGTTTACGCCAAGCCTTCATGGCTGCATTTTGAATTTGAGCATATAAACCTGGGTCATATTGCATCTGGTTACCACTAGAAGCAAATTGCCCTTCTCCTACTAAGGCATCAAAGGACCAACCATTGCCTGCCTGAATGTTTCTCCTAGCTGTCTCTTTACAATTCTCATGATACTCTGATTTCCAAATAAGATAGTCTCCACCACTAAGAACTGCTCTCACTAAAGTATTCCAATCACTAGGAGTCAGCCACTCCTCTGACACAGACTCTAAAATTACAAGAGTAAAAGGAGCAGTGGCACCATATTGAGACACTGCATTTTTAAATTCTTTAATAATTTGAAAATTAAACCCTGTGTGATGTCTCCAAGCAACCCCTTGAGCGTCTCTGGTCTCTGATACAGGTAAAGCCTTAGTGTCTCCCTCCTCTGGCTGATCTGTAGCTGAACTAAAGCTAGAGGGTAGGGACTGCCTTTGGACACTGGGTTGAGGAACATGAAAATCCAGGGGATTTTCGCAGTTGGTCTCTTGAGACCTCTTTCCTGTCCTTTTTTTTTTTTTTTTTAATTGCCTTCTACTTTTGCTTTTCAATGTGGTACCTTATTTACTTAACAGTGTGGTGGGTTTTTTTGTTTTTTTTGTTTTTTAAAGATTTACTTATTTTATGTATGTGAGTACACTGTCGCTGTCTTCAGACACACCAGAAGAGGGCATCAGATCCCATTACAGATGGTTGTGAGCCACCGTGTGGTTGCTGGGAATTGAACTCAGGGCCTCTGGAAGAGCAGTCAGTGCTCTTAACTGCTGAGCCACCTCTCCAGCTCCTTCCCTGTTCTTAATTTCTGTAACTGATTACTTAAGTCCTGATACTCTTTTTCTAACTCTATCAGTTGTTTAAGGGTAGAAGTTTTGTCCTGTAACTCCTTTTTGGGATCTACAACCATTGTCTCCATTGCAGTAGCATTTGGAGGTGAAGGTGCATAGGGAGGGGGTCTTCCAGAAGAAGGCCATTCAGGGTTATAATGTTCAGCTGCCTCTTCCTCTAAGTCAGCACAATCTGGCTCTGACAAATCATCATCAACCTTTGGTTGTAATTTAGATTCTAACTTATGCTTCTTTTTATTTTGAACAAAAAAGACAGCATTCAAGAACAAAAGCAGAAAATTAACACATGTGAGCAGCAAACAACAAAACCAAAACAGAGAGTTGGATTCAGGTTGACTAATTTTTTGTCCCATTTCCTTACCTTTCTCGACGTGGCAGATTCCTGTGACAGTCAACAGATCCTTCTTCAACGTCCCTCACTGGATCTCTCGTTCTCGCTGCCTCTTGTTGAGCGCCAAAAAATGTTGGGAACTGCACTAGCCCCATGTTTAGGCGCCAAAAATGTTGGAGCCTAGGCTGCTCCACTTTGGGTGGCCTAAAATGTTGAGGCCCGAGCAAAATGTTGAGGCCCGGGCTGCCCTGAATTTGGCGGCCACTGTATCCCGGCCCAAGCTGCCACTCCGGTCCTCCGGTCAGGGTTCAGCAAGAGAGAGAGTGAGGACAGACTCAAAGAATGGAGACCAGACAGAGTGTGTTCAATCCCGTTTATTCTTCAGTCTCTCTTCCTGGTCCAAGTCCCAAGTCTAGCTGTACTCTCTAAAGAGTCTCCCTAAAGAGTATATTTCCTCTAAGTGTCTGATTCTCTCATCTCATTTCTTCTGCCTCTCACTTTTATATGTCTCACTTCTAAGCCATACCTTTTGGTCACACCTTTAATCATGCCCTTAGGTCTTGTCTCTAAATCTGATCTCTACACTTCTAAATCACTCTTAAATTACACACCTTTAATCTCACACACCTTTAATCTCACACACCCAAGGTATATAAACCAAGATTATCAGAGTGTGCTCAGCTGTTGTAGGCTATTGTAATCAAGTCTCTTGTCAGGGTATATGGCTCAAGATGGCTGCAAAGCTGATAGCCGCTTTCTGCTAAAAGTCGGCCCCCAACAAGGACGAACTGGGTTTACCTGAAAGGGGGGCTGGAAATGAAAAGGAAACAGAGGGGTGAGAGAAACATGGAGCCAAGACAAAGTTTTCTGATCAAGGCTCAAAGTTTAATGTTCAGCCCCGTGTTTATATAGGGAAAGCCCACCTGAACCCATCTTTTGTTTCAGTTGCAAAGCAGGCAGTCTGTTCTTCTAAGTTTTTCCAGGAAGTTGCGAGTGTAAACAAAACTGCAGGATTCACCTAGGTGTTAAGGTCCTGTGTGGCAAACAAGGTCTGTTCAGATTGCTCGAGGCTGGAAAGGGCACAAGGGAACCACCTCCCAGACCGAGATCCAGAGCATTTATTGCCATCAGAAGTCTGTGCCTCTCTCAGACAGCAACCCCAGTGCGAACCTGTTGCTGGATTTGATGTGCATGGAATTGCCACAGTGCAGGCTTGACTGTATGTGGCTCTTTCATATATTCCACATCCCCATGGAGCCAAGGGCTCTTCAATGTACAAGTTCCCTGATGTCTCTCTCACATGACTGTGAATTGCTTCCTTTTCGGAGCTGTGATGCTCAGAACTGTTCTGACCAGCCACCTGTGTGTTCCTTTCCCTCGGGAAAATGCTCACGGAACAGCTGTGACATAGGAGAAGCACATGGTTGCTGTATCATAGCTGAAGCAGCAGTCCGGTGCTGGGTTCATGCCAACTTGCAGAGAATGGGGGTTCTAGTTGCCCCAAATCCCAACCCATTGGTAGTTGCTTAGTATGACAAAACTGTCCTAGGTGTCTATGATAACCAGAGGACTGTGAAGAATTTCCTTCCGGCTTTGCTCCAACAGGATAGTCTGCTCTTTAAATCCAGTCAGTTCCTGTTGAGTAAGGCACTTATAACTAGGACAAAGGTAAAAGGAGACACGTGGCCTCTAAGAAAGCATATCTAAGAATTAGTCTTTGCAAAGTTTGGTGTCTTAGCTGAGTATAAGAGGAAAGCATGTCACAGCTAAGTTACCTGGGCTGGCAAATCACTGGCTTCCCCCTTGGCACCTGGAAGGCCATTTTGTGACACTGTAGCAGAATGTTTGAGGCTGATTCATAGAGAATGTATGTTTCTTTCTCCCTACCTTGAGGCAGGGAAGCACAAGTCAAGATACTATCTGATGACTGCATGGTTGAAGCCAGAAGGCAGGATATAGGCAAGAGATCAAATCTGCAGCTGCACGTCTTCTGCTAAGCCACACCAGTCCATATAAGAGGACCAGTCCCCAGACCGAATCAGCTCCCACAGTGCTGGGCACACTTCCCAACACTGATGCTGTGGGAATAAGTTTGCAGCCCGTGCTTCTCTGGGAATATTGGCACAGCTTCTCACAGCAAGCCTGCTCCTGACTAGCAGTAGTGCAAGGCCAAAGACCTGAGTGAGTCTAGGTAAGTGTGTTGTCCTGGCTCCCCACTCCCACCCCCACCCGCAAACCTATCCTGCAATTCTTTGCTTCATCAATTCTTTCCCTTAACTGGTAACCATTGTGGTAACTAAACCACAAGAGCAGGGTTTTGGTTTTGTGTTTTGTTTTTAGGCAGAGAAAGGCTGGTTCTGTAGCTCAGCTGGTGGGGTGCTTGTCTAGTTCATAGGAAGCCTTAGGTCTGAACCCCAGCACCATCAGGTACATCAGGTGAGGCATAGCCAAAATCCAAGCATTTAGAGGTAGAAGCAGGAGGATCAGAAGTTCAAGGTCATCCTTGGCTACATACTGGTTTCAAAGCCAGCCTGGTCTACATGAAGAAGAAGAAGAGGAGAAGAAAGAGGAGAAGGAGAAGGAGGAGGAAGAGAAAAGGGGGAGGCATGCTGGGAATTCATGATGTGCCATCCCGCTTGGCTTGAAAACTATTTCAAATATTTCCTTGGGTTTCCTTCCTTGTCATTTGGGATATTCTACTGTGTCTGAGGTATTTTTCCTCTTTTTACCCCCAGAGGAAAGGAGGAGAGACAATGAGAACAGATAAACTCACAGGCATATGGAAATAAAGTTCCCAGGGTACCCACATAGTCCACATTAACAAGCTCAGTGGTGGTGTGTTTCTTGCAAAAGAGCTCTCCATGGCTAAGCTTTTACACAAGGGAGAAATACTTCTTGGAAAGCCTAAATCATGATAGAGGTTTTAGAGTGCCCGTCAGGAGTTATGTAAACTTCCTCATGCTGCCCCTGGACTTTCTGAGCATCATTTTCCCTGCACATACAATGGACTGAAGAGGGTCTTTTCCACGGATGCCCACAGAGAGGGCAAGCAAAGCCTCAGCTCTGCTAGATGGGGATGACGAAACAGGCTCAGAAGCATATAACCACTTCTGTCCGAGCCTGTTGAGAAACTCCTTCTGGCCTTATGACTGCTTTTCTGGGCAGAGCACAGGAAGAGGACGGCAAGACAGAGTGGGGAGCACCCAGTGTCCTCCCGCGGAGTCCCACCTTTAGCCCTCCTCCCTGACATCACCTTTATTTTTCTCTAGGCACTTCCTTCAGCCACTGATTCCTGGCTCCTCCCCTTTGAGTAAGTGCCAAGCAGCTGAGGCTTCAGTTTCCTTGCTGAGCCCCTCCGGGTATAGAAGTCTGTCCAGCGAGTGAGGAAGACAGTGTTGGTTCTCCTCAGATAGAAGAGATGGCTCTCTTCAGCGCCCAGCGTCCGTACATAAGCCCAGTGAGTTGTGGGGTGCAGTTGTGGGGTGATTCAGGAAAAGCTAACTGCCACATCCAGGGGAAGTTGCTCTGGTTTTGGGGGAAACAATGGAGCAGCATAGAGAGTGGTGGGGTGTCCTGCTGGCTGCACACAGGGACAGACATGCAATCCTAATGCAGCTCTTGTCTCACGATAGGCTCACTGTGCCTCTGGGGACCCAAGGGTTCCACTCACCATGATTTATGAGGTGGATTGATGTGTGCCTGTTCCATGCTGTCTGGTAGCATCTAGAAAGGAGATGGTTTATATGGTGATGTAGGTGGGCTTTGGGGGGGGTTGAGAGGTATCAGACATCCACATGATACTTAAAGTATCTTTGCTTTAGAAAAGATCTCTGTTCAGCCATTTACAGACTAGATTATGTCACACGCGGTATTTTCTCCTCTCTGGGCCTCAGCTACTGCATCTGTAAAATGGAAATAATACTTGAGTCTGTCTCCGGAGGTTAAGATAAGGAGAAAGCAGATAGTACATGAGGATGTTTAAAGAGAGCCTGGAACATGGAGATGTCTTGGGAGAAGGCGGGAGGACAGCAGGGAAACTCTCCCAAAAAGCCATCTGCCCGCTAAGGGCCACGTCAGTTCACCCTAGAATACCTCCAGAGTGTGTGTAGACAGACAAGGAGGTAGGGACTGTCCTTCAGGGCAGTGTGCAAAGGGCTTGGGCTCCTCTTGACCACCTGACCATAGGTGGTTTTGTTTACACACTAGGAAGCTTAGTAGCCACACTGTGTGTGGAGAAACTGAGGCTTTGAAAGGTTGAGGCCTTGCCACACGTCCTCAGATGGTAGGTGAGAGTGAAGGCAAGTGCTTTTCCCAGAAGAGGAGATGCTCATGGGAGACGGCAGTAACGAAGGCAGAAGTGAGTGCTCCCAGGAAGCGTCTGTAGTGCTCACAGTGTGTGCAGGTAGGGGACAGCAGGGTGCTGTAGGTGAGCTGGCTGCCAGAGCCCAGCCTCAGAGCCAACTCTAGCATGGCTCTGGGCTTCGCTGGGGCTACCGGAAGTTGCCAGCATCTTCAGCCACACTGTTGAGGCTTCTGACTTGGGATCTGCACGGAAGATAGATGGAAAAGTTAGAAGGGGCTGTCCAGTGCCTCTGTGGGGCCTTCAAGGGCAGGATGTGCCACAGGGGCATGAGACACCCAATCTGGTTTCCCACCAGGGAGGGCTAACAACTTTGTTTTAGAAAGTAGACTTTTCAGTACTTGGGAGGTTGGCAAGAGGATCTCCATGCACTTTAGGCCTGCCTGGATTGCATACTGGGTTCAAGGTTAGCCTGGGCTATATGACAAAACCCCGTCTTTAAAACAATCAAACAAAAAAAATGAAGGAGGAAGCAATATTTTCAAATATGAAGGGGAATCCTCCCGCAGGAGAGAAGAGGTGGGGCAGGTCCTGATGGGAGACATGGAGGCCATGCACCCATCCCCATAGCACTGGGATCACAGATCCTTCTACCTGGCCTGGTCTCAGTGACCCACTGACTTCTGTAGCTATGGGCCACATGTCCACTGAAGTGCTGACGCTGTGCAAAAGTCATGTGACTCCTGTCCTGCTGAGGAACAATGTGGTAATAGCCTAAGGGCCATGCCAGGGCCAGGCTTCGTTCCGAAGAAGATGCAGCTGGTCAGGATGACCCTCTTGTGTGACCCTGGTGAGCCAGGGGCCAAGGACATTTATGTGTCTCCTCATGAAAGAGAGCTTATATCACCTATGGCTAAGAACGTTAGTTTTATGTTCAAACCCCAGGCTTGTAGTTAACCAGCTGTGTAGCTTCAGGCAAGTTACTTAATTTTCTGCACTTCTGTTTCCTTATCCACAAAGACGTAAAACCAAGGCTGTTAGGATGCTTTAGGGATTGTCAGTGTCTTTGAACTTATGGGACGGCTAGGACTTCTGGCTTGAAGATATGCCAGACACTGCTGGTGCCTGGACTGTGTGCCCCAGTGTGTGTGAGACTCTGGATGTAGGCTCTGCCTTCTGCATGTCCCAGTAGGAAAGGGAAGCAAAAGACCTTAGCCTATGGGTAGAAGACAAGTCTGGCCAAGGAGGAGGGTGTGTTCTTCTTAGGGTGAACGGTTGCCCTATCAAGGGTCCCCTGAACCAGGGACTTCCTGTTGGCATCATCTTCCCAGGAATGCTTCACACTGCCATTGCTGCCCCACTAGTCCCAGTGGGGACTAGGGCATCATACATAGATGACTGACTTGCCCAGGGTCCAGACTAGCATAAGGAGGTGAGAGCCAAGACCTCTTGGATCATAAATCCTGAGAAAAAGAAAAACACCACCAACTCCCAGGAGCAGCAGGGATCAGATACAGGCCCCATTATGAACTGCCTTACTGACTCACTGAAGATCTGAGGTCCACGGGGTCCCCATGTTTAACTCAACACCTTGTTCTGTCACTGATCAGGGAGGGCAGAACTCTCAACATCAGAAGTTCGAATTCTAAGGATGTGATTTAGCGTTGTTTGCTCAGCGCATGCAAGGGACCTGGTTTCAATACCCAGCAGCAAACGCCACCCCAACCCCTGCAGCAGCAGCCCATGCTTCTTCTAAACGAAATGTATTTGTGTGTTTGTTTTTGTTTGCTTGCTTGTTTGTGGTGCATGTGTGTGACAGAGGCCAGAGAACAACTCCGGGAAGAGCAGACTTTTCTAGCTACCGTTTGGGTCCTGAGTATCCTAACTTTGCATCATCCAGCTTGGTTACAAGTGCATTTAGCTACTGATGCATCTCACTAGAACAGATCTCTTCACACACACACACACACACACACACACACACACACACACACACACACACACAGTCTATTTCAGTGCCCTACCTCATGACTCCCTTCTTATAAGGATACCGGTGATTTTGTAAGGCTGGCCTGGGTAATTCAGCAATCTCTCCATGTCCAGGGACTTCAGCTTATCAGCACAATCCCTTTCATCACTTAAATCAACACAATCCCAGATTCTGGGCCTTTGCTGGGGGTGAGGGAAGGACAAGGTGTGCCATGCAGACCTTCCCTGAAGTCTCTCGGTCCTGGAGAGTTTCTCCAGAGATAGTTTATCTATGAATTAGTAGCCAAGTACAAATAGCTCCTCCCACTTTCTATACAAATAACCTCATTCGGGCTCAGTAGGTGAGGGCTCTTGCCACTCAGGTTGGTGATCTGGAGTCCACAGAGTGGTAGGAGAGAACTGACTCCTGCATGCTGTCCTCTGAGCTCCTCAACCTCACAACGATGAATAACTGACCACAGGTGGTACCTTTCTGGCATCCCCACCTCCATCCTTTCTATACTGGAGCCATCGTAAGCAAATAGCATTATTTATTGCTATTTATTGCATGTATATAGAGATACAAGGGAGTGTGCTTGTCTAACAAGTTTGAGACCCTGGCTTTAATCCCTAGCATCACAGAAACAAAGCAAAGCAACAACAACAACAACAATAAAACATTTGCTTCCAGTATTATAAGCTGACTTTTTCCTTTTAGTGGACTTTTAGGTCCTTTCCTTTTTTTTTTTTTTTTTTTTTTTTGCTATTCTTGTATTTTTGTTTATAAGATTCACTCATGTTAAAATAATGCATTTCAGAATTTAGGGACACCATTTAAGAAACTAAAATCTAAGCTGGTGATGGTGGGATACATTGGCTTTCTCAACACGTAGGGGCTTGAGACAGAGGTTCAAGGGTCATCTCCAGCTTCAGTCTGCCTGGGCTACATGAGATTGTCTCAAACAAAGACATGAAGTCTCACGAAGGTTTTTTTTTTTTTTTTTTTAAACTTTAGAAATAGATCTGTACTGCCCTGCCCCCATGACTTATGTCTGTTCTTCGTTTGCCTCTTTCTCTCATACTTTCTGTGCACACATATGACCCCACAGCTATCACACATGCTTCCTGATCTTCACAGCTGGTGGTCTCCAAGGAGTGCAGGCGGGTTAAGTATCAAGCCTTCAGCTGCCAGCAAAAGTTCTAAGGACAATTTCAGGAGAGGGGAGAAATTTTCTTTTCTTTATTTTTAAAAAGACTGATTTTGATTTTTGTTTGGGTGTATGTCTCTGTGAGTGTGTGCCATGTGTGGATAGTGCCCAAGGAGGCCAGAAGAGGGCATCAGATCCTTGTATTGGAGCTTCCAGTAGTGAGCTGCCTGGGGTGGATCCTGGGATCTGTACTTGAGTCCTCTGGAAGAGCAGGCTATGCTCTTATTTCTCCTGCCCCTGAAGAATATTTCCAATCAATACCCTTCCGACAGATCATCTCATGTCAGGTTAGGGACACAGGAACTATTCTTGTCTAGAATGTTTGAGACCCTGGCTTTAATCCCTAGCTAGCCTCACAGAAACAAAATAATAACAACACATTTCCCACAGGTCAATCCACAATTCCCTCAGGCTGACTGGTCTCTCATATTCCACAGATGTGCATGGGAGCCGTGAATGAGGGTGTGAACACAGGAACTCAGGCACAGGCAAGCTGTGATTTGTTTCAGGTTAGAAACACTCAGTGACAGACTCAACATGGGATGTGAGAAGGCATTTCCCCGAAATGGTCACAGTGGGGTCAGTTCAAATGGACCTGGAGCATCTAGGGAGCCATTACAGGCTTCCATAGGTTCTGGACAGCCAGACAGCCTAAAGGCCAGAAGGCAGTGACAGATAAAGAGGGAGAACCTGGAGGGGGTGTTGGTTAGCGATAAACAGGATCAAATTCCTTAGTAATGCCAGCCATTAACAACAGGAGAAGCTGGGAGGAACATGGTGGATGGAGATCCAACAGCAATTTAGAATGAAGACCAGCAAGCCACTGGATAAAGGAAGTTCTTTAAATCTACAGAGTGGAAGGTGAGGTTAAGGGGCAGTCTTTGGGAGTCTAAGTTTAGAATGAAGAGGTATCAGAGCTTAGTACTGAGGGGATCTCTTTGCTTAGGATGAAGGATCAGTAAGTGCTCTCAATAGCCATAAGGCCATATCTAGGAAGCCAATCCTGTAGTCTATCTGCCTTTAGAACTGACACACGCTAGCAGGTTTGTATTGTGGGGAAGGTCCTCGCTAGGATGTAAGGCCTGGCAGATCCCTCCAGGGTCCAGCGTTTACCTTCTAACAGCCAGTGGGTTGAATTTGGTGGGTGGGTGTTTTCTCTCCGGCTGTTGGGTGACAACTTATTTGGAGCTTGCCTTAAATTGTCTTAAGTGGCCAGCCATCCCAGGACATACCTTGCTTGCTCTCTCATACCTCCGCCTACTTTCCTTTCCAATCTCGGGTTATTCCAAAACAACGCCTGACACATTACACTGAAAATATTCTCTCACATATCTCTGCATTACAGGATGTGTTTTTAACATTAAATAAATTCGAACTCAGGTCTTCCTGCCTCCACTTTCTAAGGCTGAGATCACAGTGTGTAGAACCACACCTGACAAGAATTCTTATTCCTTTTTAAGGAGCTCCGAGCACCCCAGAATTAGAACATAAAAGCATCCTCCTGGCTCAGATATGTGTTCTTGCAAAAGTTTGGCAGCTCCCCTGCCTTATGGTCGGTGTTTCCAAGTTCTTGGCAACTTACTCAATAAGATCCCTTGGCTCACAGGGATTTTCAAAGGAAGCCACACGGCTTTATCTGAAGAAATGCTACAGGTTAGCGTGAGAGACACTCAGAACTGACAGTGGGCCAGGTGTGCCCATGTACTCCAAGGGCTCAGCTGTGGCTCGAGGTTTCTTTTTTCAGGGTTCAAGAGAAGAAAGAGCTGGTTACTAAGGGGCCTGGTTTAAGTGGTTCTCTGTTTTAATAGTTTGGTTCATACATTCATTGTCCTACTGTGCACGATCCTTCCCTCACACAGAGGCCAGGGTTGGGGGTGGTGGTAAATGAGAGCGTCTCCCTTTCGATACTTTGCCCCCTTGCATACACACCCCAAACCAGTCCAGACTAGATTGAACCCTTCTCTCCTTCCTACCTGAACACCTTGGGGGACGTATTTGAATACAAGCTGCTTGGGATTTGATTGTTACCTGGGGGCAGAGAAATTTACCTTATTGTTCCCATGTGGGAGTGGTGTAGCCTGGTGCAGGTGTGAGCTCCCAGCACTGAGGTTTCTGACTGCTTTGTTTGTGTATGTGCATATACACATGTGCATAGTAAGTGCAGGCAAAGGAAGGAGGCTGCCTTGTGAATTTATTGAAAGGGTTGGGATGTGCATAAACCCAAACCAAATAGGGTCCCAGTGTACCAGACTGTCTCTTGTGTTTGCCCGCTTCACCACCCCCCCCCCCCAGCACTGGGCCTGGATGCTGATTGTTCCTTAGAGCTGAGTATAGTGCTCCACCAGATAAACAGTGTGAGGCCGCTCTGTCCCAATCCCTACCCATCCCACATCACTCAGCTCTAGACATTTCTGACTCCTAGAGCATTTAATTACATAGGCTGTTGACCCAAAGGAGGTGTAGAAAAGCCATTTAAACACCCTGGAATGTGAAAGGAGAATCAACCAGGAGACAGCCCCGCAGGCGGCAGAGCCACCCTTGGTAGAAAAGGGTGGCATTCTGGAAGATGGTAAGTCACCAATTTGGGGATTTGTGTTTGAGAGGATGAGGCAAGATGAGTTGGGGCAGAGTGGGTACCAGCCAGCCTTGTGAAGGAGCTGAGTCTGGGAGCAGGAGAGATGGTTTATCTCCATTTGCAAATGAAGAAACTGAGGCAAAGAGAGACTAAGTTTTCTAAGGCCGCACAGATATTGATCAGTGACCTGGGACCCTTCTGACACTAAAGCAGCATGACTCTCAGTGAGATCCAGGGCCCCTTTAGGACACATTAGGGAGGGTAGAAAGAGACCCGATGGAGAGATTGCTGGTGGGCCCTGGGATGGAGCAAGCACTGGGCTCACAGGCTGCTGGGTTGGCTCTAGGGAAGGAACAGAAGCTGAGAGCTTCAGAGCAAGGCTGCCACCAACAACCTGCAGCAGAGAACCAAGCATGTAATGTTGGACTGTAAAATCCAAAACCAGGGAACGCACTCCCCTGGAAACTCACACGGACAGGATTCGCTGTAACAACATAAGGTTTAATGATACTGGTACACCAGGGCTCCCTTGCATTGTAGGCAAGAGAACCCTGAGTTGAAGTTAAGAGTAGTTTTTATACAGCTTAAGGGGTGTGCTACAGAAACAGTGACTAGGAACAATATGATTGACAGAACAGTGTGACTTTTAAACTGATTGGTCTTTGGGGAATGAGGTGGCAAGGACCTCCCTTGTCTGTAAGTGTCAAGGGTTAGTCCGTCCTGCTGAATGTGTCTACATGCTCTGGGCAATCCCCACAGGTTGGTTCTCTTCCCTGTGGTCTGAGGAATGTTAATCCCTTCTTCCTCTGAATGTTAGTTAATCCAGCAGGGTAATCCAGTAGGTGTCCTTGGACTAAGGAATATGCTCCTTCCAGGATGTGTCCTGGGGCAGTTAATTTTTAAGTTTAACCAAATTCTTAACAGTAACAACCAAGCTGCCACTGTTGTTACGTGGTGGTGGGGATTGGGGGATACCTTCCTCTCAACCCTCTCTTAAGAGGAAAGGGCTTGAATTCCAAAACAGAATGATGGGTCTTCTGGCCTCCCAAGTCCCTAGTCAGGCCCCTGAGGCCTTTGGTGAACTTGGGTTGGGGCCAGCAGCCCTCACCATGATTCTAGTTTCTTACTTTCTAGGCCTTTTGCATGCTGTTCTCTTCTGGTAGGTTCTACAGATGTCGCTTCCTACAGACTGTGGGAGGAAGTGACTTGAGGTCACTTGCCAGCCAAGCCTCAGAAACCGGACGGTCTTCTGATCGTTTCAGAATGACTGTGTAAAACCAACTGGATTGGGCCCACTTCTATGAGGGACCCTAAGATCTGTGTGGCTGGGATTCTAGCTCCTTGGTGGCTGTGCTCTCCCCAGCCCTAACAGTACTGTCACACTGGGTATGTGTCAGCCAACTGATATCTCTCCCTTTCCCTCTGCAGGTCATCCCCTTTACTGGAATAATCCAAGGAGGGCTGCAGGAGGGACTTCAGATCACCCTCCAGGGGACTGTCCAAGATTTTCCAGATAGGTATGTGGATGGCATTGATGTTAATCTCCAGCCTCAGTAACTGTGGAGCAGCAGGGTATGGAGGGCTGGCCCTGCCCATACCTCCTGCCATCCTGGCACCATTGACAAACTCACTAGTCTCCTGGGCCCTGAGCATCTTGCTCTCAGGAGCTCACAGACTGAGGAGGGAAGTGGCCAGAACCGCAGGCCACAGTTGTACTCTTGACACTGTGACACGGTGTTACAAAGAAAGAAGTCCCTCTAGTTCCCACAGCAGCTGTGTCTAATTTTCTTTATAGGTGTGGTGTGTGTGTGTGTGTGTGTGTGTGTGTGTGTGTGTGTGTGTGTGTGTACAGGTGCCTGAGGAGGCCAGAAGACTGTCAGATCCCCCTGGAGCTGGAGATAGTTGGAAGCTGCCTGATGTGGTTGCAGAAGACCGAGCTCTTCCCTCTGGAAGAGCAGGGAATGTTCTTAACCCTTGCACATTCTCTCCAGCTCTGTCTGTCCAGGTGTCTCTATCGATTTTTGTGTCATAGGAAATATTTTAAAGTTTCTGTCAAGGGCAGTCCCAGAGATGGAGATGCAGCTCAGTTAGTGGAGTGCTTGCCAAGCACTCACAAAGCGCTGGGTTAGACGCCAGCATACATTAACTGGCTGTGGTGGTGCATGCTCGTAATCCAAGCATGGGAGAGGTTGGCACTGGGAGACCGAAAGTTCAAAGTCACAGAGGCAGGTAGATCTCTGAGTTCAAGGCCAGCCTGGTCTACATAGTAAGTTCCAGGACAGCCAGAGCTACATAGTGAGACCCTGTCTTGAAAACAAAACAAAACAAAAGTTCAAAGTCAACCTCAGCTATATAAGGAGTTTAAGGCTAGCCTGGGCTACATGATGTCCTACCTTTAAAAGGAAAAGTAAGCCCCTGATGGGTCTATCAGCTGGGCTCTGAGGAAGGCTGAGGCAGGAGGGTCCTAGATTCAAGGCCTTCCTCGGCCTTGAACTGAATAAGTTCAAGGATAGCCTAGGCAACTTATCAAGACTTTTTCTCAAAAAATAAAGAGGGCCAGGGCACTGAAGCACCCAGGAGTGTTCTCAAGGGCTGTAGAAGCTCCCGGGTTTCTTGTAGCTTGATTAGTTTCTGCTAATCGAGATGTGTGTGGCTTTCATCTATTTTGGTGGGTCTATGTGGCATCTGCCAACTAAAGAGTCAGCCTACCTCCCACGAGAGCCACCGCTGTCCATCCCAGCCCCAACAGCCCCTCGTGGCCTTAACTGGGACATTGGGAAGACGTCTCCTCCTGAGTCTTCTCCATGTCACTCCAACTATTTGGATTCTAGCTAGCTTTTCCCACCGTTGCTGTCTGACTGGGTAGTCACAGCCATGTTAGCTACCAGGCCTGTGTGAGATCCCTGCAGTGCTATAGGGGATTGTCCTACAACCTCCTAGCTGGAGATGCAGGACCCGCACCGGGAAAGCCCCACTCCAGCGCTTGCTACAGACTGCCCTTCTCCCTCCCAAAGCTGGTGCCTCTCCCTTGGAGCTTAGGAGCGATCCTCTCCTCAGGCATGGACTTTGAAAGCACAAGATAGAAGCTACAATGCACCAAATAGAAATACATCCTGGGGAAAGCAGTGTTGTCTGATGCAAGACCAATAAGGGGGCTAGGGTCATAGCTGGGTTGGTAGAATGCTTGCCTAATACACAAGTCCTAGGCTCAAACCCTAGGACAGGGCATGGAGGGTGGGGCTCAGGGCAGCAGGACAGGGACCAAAACCAAAACAGGTGTGGCGGCACATAATCATAATATAAGATCCAGAGGGCAGAAGCAGAAGGATTAGCAGTTAAGTTCATCCTCAGTTACACATCAAGTTTGAGGCCAGGCTGGGGTACATGAGACCTCAAAAAAGGACTAAGGCTTCAGTGTTGTGATCCTGTGTCTGCTCAAGCCTCCCAAACATATGACCAGCTGGGACAGGTCCTGCCTTAGGGCCACAGTAGCTCCTTATAGGTCCTGCCGTCTAAGGCATCAGCCATCAAGTCATTGAGGACCTTGTCAGCATTCTGCTGCCTAGACTGTTCCAGAACACATCTTCCAACAGAAAACTCGAACAGTCCTTCCCATGTGAGAGGAGCTTGATGGGTTGTCTGTCAGGGGCTGCCTCTGAGTGTGGCACAGTGCAGGGTACTGTGTGGAGTGCAGGTGACAGAGCTCCCTGTGAGGACTATGAAAGGAGCCCAGAGTGACTAGATAAGCAGGCAGCAGCCACTTTAGTTCAGGGAAGGGAAGACTGGACTCTGAGGCCCCTGGGAGGAGAGTCTCAGACTTGAACTTGGATCTCTGGAATCTAACCTGGCTGTGGCGCGGAGAGGCGGGGCAAACCCCAATTGTGCTCCTTTGGTGAGCCTGACTGTCCTGAACTTTTGTGACTTTAACTGTTCCTCTTGGAGCCCCAGCTGTGCTTCAAAAGTGACTATGAGGAAGGGGCTCCCTCCCAGGAAAGTGACATAAATGGGAATTTTCCACTGTTGGTAAAAGGGGAACTTACAAAGTTAGTGTGGGTCAAGGGTCACTGAAAGGCTTGGTGACACTGGAGCTAGGATCAGGATCTAAGCTTGACTTCCTATGAGGGACACATCTATGTCTCTCAGACTCAGGAGTGAAGGCTTTTCATGCCTGGAGAACAATTTCACATGATTTTTGAATTGGTTCTTTCATCTTTTTAAAATGATTACACTCTGTGTGTATGTGAGCTGTGTGTATGCGTATGCATGAGCACATACTCTTGCCAGGACAACTTGCAGGAGTCAGTTATCCCCTGCCACCGTGAGGATCCCAGGGATCGAACCTAGGTGGTCAGGCTTGGCTGCACGTGCCTTTACCTGCTGAGCCACCTCAGCCGTGCTGAGTTTGAGCAGGTTACGGGCTGCTTTCAACAGTGCCCACTTCCAAACACTTATGCAAAGGACTTTCCTGGAAAACATCTTTCTTTAATATTTTAAAATTTTATGGATATGAGTGTTTTGCCTGCATGTATGTCTGAATATTACATGTGTGCCTGTTGCCCATGAAGATCAGAAGAGGCCTTTGGGTCCCCTGGGACTGGAGTAACAGGTGGCTGTGAGCCATCATGTGGGTGCTGAGAAGCAAACCGAGGTCCTTGGCAAGAGCCACAAGGTGCTCTTAACCTCCGGGCCACTCTGTAGCCCCAGTGGGCAGAATTCTTAATGTTCATCTTTGATGGCAATTAATTTCTATAATTAATTTCTAAAACAGCCTTCTTTTTTCCTTTGCTTTTAATGTTTGGAATGTTTTTATTAGCGTATGTTACTTGTGACATTTTCATGCATGTATATACTGTATTTTGATCATATTTGCCCCCCCATTACCCTCTCTTCTTGTTCCCTCCCACTCCTGCTGAACCCCTTCCTCTTTGCAACTATTCTGTGTGTGTGTGTGTGTGTGTGTGTGTGTGAGAGAGAGAGAGAGAGAGAGAGAGAGAGAGACCCAGTGGGTTTTATCAAGCTCGTCTTCACGCTTATGAGTTACTGAGTGCTTATAGGAACATAAGCACTAAGTGATGTGATTACACCCCTGAAGGAAAATACTGTTTTGGAATACTGTAGCTGCTCTGAGTTCAGAAGGGCAGTGGTCAGGTGACACCTGGAAGAGAAGTATTCCACAGTGCTCACCCCCTCCCTGGGCATTGTTCCCTCAGTCTGTCCTCTCTCCTGAGATAGTCTCTGAACTTTGGAGGGGGTGATAGAGATGGCCCACTTATGTTTATGTTTTTTATTATTTGTTTTTTACTATTTATGCCCATGCATAGATGTCACGTTTCCCTCAGTTTACCAATGCCCATCGCAAAAAGAAGCTTCTCTTGACTGAAGCTGACAGCAGCATTATTAGTAAATGAATAATTAATTTAATTAATAAAAGTATAACAGACATAAATATAGAGGTATTTCTATGTGCACATTGTATCCACTTAGTAAAATAGTACTGTCAGCTTTCCCACTAGGGCCCAAGACCTTCCAGCCACAGGCCTTTGTCCAGCTTTACAGTGAACTCCCACCCAAGGGATGGGTCTCAAATCCACACAAAGTAGTTGCCACCATCCTAACAGACTTGCCACTATTGGCCAGTGGTGCATCTTGCCTGGCCAGACGATAGTTGTATTACTTTGCTTCTCTGTTGCTGTGATAAAGCACTCCGACCAGAAGCAACTAGGTCAGGAAAGGGTTTATTTAGGTTATGTCATTGAAAGAAGCCAAGGCAGGAACTGATGTAGAGGCCACAGAGGGATGATGCTGCTTACTGGCTAGCTTGCACCACCCACAATGGGCTGGCACGATCCTAGGGGAGTTCTCAGAGGTCATTCACCAGTTGAGCTTTCCCTTTCCCAGATGTTGTCAACAACTGAAACCAACAATGACAGTGGAGGCGCACACTGAGTGAGGCAGCCGATCCCCAGAAGCCTGCTTAGCACCTTGTGAGCACTGCCGGCTGCCAAGGGCGAGCCCAGGTCTAGCTCGGTTTCTCTGCATCTTGTGGCCAGAGTCTGTGGCGAAAGATGCGTGGTTTTTCTTGGTTTTCCTTACTAATTGTCTACTTTTAAAGAAAGGAGCACAGGAAGCAGTAACTGTACAGAATGTATCATGTCTAAATTTGATGAACTCAAAATGTGCGAACACACCAGGCAGTCAGAGGCACTTCTGCCCGACCCTGGCCATGCTTGTGTCTCTCCCTTAGGATTGTCGTGAACTTTCAGACCGGCCAGGATGAAAATGACATTCCCTTCCACTTCAATCCCCGGTTTGAGGAAGGAGGGTATGTGGTTTGCAACACGAGGAAGAATGGGCAGTGGGGGCCCGAGGAGAGGAAGATGCAGATGCCCTTCCAAAAGGGGATGCCCTTTGAGCTTTGTTTCCTAGTGCAGAGTTCAGATTTCAAGGTGAGTGGGGAATCCCTCCCCCAACCTGCTCCCTAGGCGAACCACATTTAAACAGCCTGTAATCTGCAGATGTGCCTCTTGCTTTTATTTCTCAGAAAATAAGACCTCAATCTGTCACCAAGTTGCTCCACATGTCTTAAAAACAAAACAATAACTACAGCAACAACCACCAAAACCCCCGGTATTTTTTCTTTGATAATATTATACACACCTCCTATCCCCGCATCGTATCCCCCTTTCACTCGTTCTGGAACCCTTGTCTTCCCAGTCCCCTCTCCTACTTTTATGTATCTCCCCCGCCCCCCACCCACACACACACCCAATCACCCACTGGGCTTTATTACAGTTGCTTTTGTGTACATGGGTGTGGGGTTGTTTTCTGGATTATGGGCTTAGTGTGCATAGCACTAAAAATTATGACTTTCCCTCCCCCAGCTAACAACTGTCAAAAGCAAGGTGGGACCTCTTATGCAGACAGCCAGTAACATCTGCTCTCCATGGTGCTGGGGATCACGCCTAGCCTCCTGGGTACTAGGCCAGTGCTCTGCTCCTGAGCCACACCCTGTCTTAACATAGATCTGTTGAAACACATTGCTCTAACTTTTCTTCAGGTTCTACTAAAGGCAGAGTGTCCTTACAGGCCAGGCACTGCCTCTGGGCCAGGGTGGAGTGAGTGGGACCTGAGCTTGTCTCTGGGACGCTGGGGTTCTCGTGCCCTCCAAGCACAACCTGAGTTTGTCTTTCTGTTGCTGCCCGTAATGCACACGTAAATATTACCCCAGGAGAGAGCTGGGATACAGTTAGTTCCCTTGCCTTCCATGCACAAAGCTCTGGATTTGATCATGGCACTGCATAAACTAGGCCTAGTGCTACATACCTGTAATCCCAGCATTTGGGTGATGGAAACAGAAGATCAAGGAGTTCAGGGTCATCCTTAGCTACATGGCAAGTTTGAGGCTAGCCTGGGCTACATGAGATCCTGTTTTAACAACATAAAAAAAAATTTACCTGTCATGAACCAAGTTTGAAAAGATAAACTTAGGGGCTAGAGAGATGGCTCAGTGGTTAAGAGCCCTGGCTGCTCTTGCAGAGGCCCAGAGATTCAGTCCCCTGCACCCACATAGCAGCTCATAACCATTTGTAACTCCAGTTCTAAGGGATTCGACACTGTCTTATGGCACTACAGGCATGCATGTGGTGCACATACATACATGCAGGAAAAAAACCACATACACACGTGAAATAAAATAACTCTAAAAGTATGCTAAAAAGCCTGGACTAAATAACTGATTGCCAGTGAGAGACAGGAGCCCAGAGGGTGGTGGGGCTGAGTGGGCGGCTCACACACTCTGTCCTTGGCCTGGCATTGCAGGTGATGCTCCTGCCTTGGGCTGGAGCAGATACTTACTTCTGAAAGGAAAGCTCAGGTGTGGCCTCGCCTGACACTCCTCCCACAGCGACTCTCTTCCCCCAGGTGATGGTAAACAACAAAGTCTTCACGATGTACTCACACCGTGTACCCTACCACCTTGTGGACACCATTGCTGTCTCCGGCAGCCTGAAGCTGACCTATATCACTTTCCAGGTAAAGAAAGGCTGGCACCTGACCCAGGGTTAGAGGACAGTGACCAGTTGTCTTGTGCCCACTCGACAAGGTACCAGCAAGCATCTTCCCCAGGTAGCTTTGGAGCTGCCCTGGTTTGCTGATTCGGTGTCTTATCTGCCTGATGTCTCCGTCCCTTTTGGCATTGGTTTCTCTGTGATGAACCATCTACCTTGGTGAAGATGTCAAAGCCCCGCCTTCTCTGCAACTGTCTATTGCGTGACCAGGGAGTTCTAAAAGGGCTTGTGATTAGGGAACCAAATGCAATCCAAATTAGAGGGCACAGTGTGGCTCCTGCAGTCCAGCCTGGGTCTGTTTGACCTCAATATTAAAAACAAACAAAACCAACATGGAACTAAACCCATACACACACAAATTTTGTGTGTGCATGTGGTTTTTATTGTTTTGGGTTTTTTCTTCTTTCTTTCTTTCTTTTTTCAGAATCTCACTTTGTAGCCCAGGCTGGCCTCTAATTTAGGATTCTTCTGCTTTAGCCTCTTGAGTTCTGGGATTAAAGATATATGTTATCAGGCTCAGCTCTGAAAACAAATTATTTATTTATTTTGTGACAGTGTCTCATGAACTTGTGTCAATCCTCCTGTCTTAATCTCTTCAATGTTGTGATTACCGATGTGTAACACCAGGCCTAGTTCTGATTTTTTTTAAACTGTACAGCTCAGGCTGGTCTTGAATTCTGTGTAACCCAGATTTGCTCTACAGTGTGATCCTCCAGCCTCCAGCCTCTTTAATGCTTGGGATTACAGTCACATTCATCTGTGTTTAAAAAAACAATTGAGGGCTGGAGAGATGGCTTAGTGGTTAAGAGCACTGACTGCTCTACCAGAGGTCCAGAGTTCAAATCCCAGCAACCACATGGTGGCTCACAACCATCTGTAATGGGATCTGATGCCTTCTTCTGGTATGTCTGAAGACAGCTACTCTATCTATCTATCTATCTATCTATCTATCTATCTATCTATCTATGTAATCTTAAAAAAAAAAACAATTGAGACAGGGTTTCTCTATGCAGTCCTGGCTGTTTGGGGAACCGGCTATGTAGACCAGGCTGGCTTTGAATTCACAGAGATCCACCTGCCTCTGCCTTCCAAGTGCTGGGATTAAAGATGTGCCCCACCACTGCCCAGCTTGTTTTGGAATTTTTTTTTTTTTTTCGAGACAGGGTTTCTCTGTATAGCCTTGGCTGTCCTGGAACTCACTCTGTAGACCAGGCTGGCCTCGAACTCAGAAATCCGCCTGCCTCTGCCTCTGCCTCTGCCTCTGCCTCTGCCTCTGCCTCTGCCTCTGCCTCTGCCTCTGCCTCTGCCTCTGCCTCTGCCTCTGCCTCTGCCTCTGCCTCTGCCTCTGCCTCTGCCTCTGCCTCTGCCTCTGCCTCTGCCTCTGCCTCTGCCTCTGCCTCTGCCTCTGCCTCTGCCTCTGCCTCTGCCTCTGCCTCTGCCTCTGCCTCTGCCTCTGCCTCTGCCTCTGCCTCTGCCTCTGCCTCTGCCTCTGCCTCTGCCTCTGCCTCTGCCTCTGCCTCTGCCTCTGCCTCTGCCTCTGCCTCTGCCTCTGCCTCTGCCTCTGCCTCTGCCTCTGCCTCTGCCTCTGCCTCTGCCTCTGCCTCTGCCTCTGCCTCTGCCTCTGCCGGGATTAAAGGCGTGCGCCACCACTGCCCAGCTTGTTTTGGAATTTTTGATGTGTTGCCAAGATCTGAAAGACCAGCTGGGCATAGCATCTCAGGTTTCCAATGGCAGAGGGGTTAGGAGTTCAAGGTCTTCATCTTCCTCTCCTACATAGTGAGTTTAAGACTAGCCTGGGCTACTTGAGACTCTGTCACAAAAATACCAAATACAGTAAATAAGTAAGTAAGTAAATAAATAAATAAATAACTTTCTAGAGATACTGAGGGAAAAATCGGCCCCTTTCTCTCTGGCCTGATATTCACATCCACTGTTTCCTGACCCTTCCCACAGGATCAGAAGCAGGAGGGAGGGAGTAAAGAGGCACCTGACCTTGCTCATGCCAACCTAACTCTCTCCTGGTATCATTCCTCTGGGTCTGGAGCTAGCCTTTGCTTTTTGCCTGGCTGGAGCTAGCCCTTGCTTTTTGCCTGCCCTTGCTTTGTCAGAGACTCCTGCTTCCATCACCCAGACATGCTTTTTGTTCTAACAGAACTCTGCAGCCCCTGTCCAGCCTGTCTTCTCCACAGTACAATTCTTTCAGCCAGTCAAGTTCCCACGGACCCCCAAGGGGCACAAACACCAAGTGAGTTAAGTGTTTGGCCAGGAGTTTCAAAGGATAGAGCCCAGAGTCAGGTCCAATCAACAAGCTAGCCAGGGGCCTCCAGACCCCAGCAAACCAACCCAGGATCCCCACATTCACCAGCTGCCCAGAATTGTGTCCCTCCTGGCTTTGTTCTTCTAAGCACCTCTCTCCCTCCCCAAAGCCACTCTTGGGTCTAGCCTGTGGAAACACCTCACATGTCAGCTGGGTTGGTTCCTTTCACCACTGCACAGTGACCTCACTAGTATATTCCATCTCTCACTCTCCCATTGTAGAATTTTTTAGGGTTAGGGCCGAAAATCTTTCTAAACAGAGTACAAAGCCTGGTGGATGCCTACAATCTTAGTCCTTTGGGGGCAGAGCCTGGAAGGATCAGAAGTTCAAAATCACCCTCAGCTTGGACTATGTGAGACCCTGTCTAAACCAAACCAAACCAGACAAAAGCTAAATAATAACTAAACACAAGCTCAGATCCCCACAGAAGACACAACAGAGCACTGTCTCGCCTGGCTCTAACTCACTTCCTACCTCTGCTCAGTCACGCCACTTCCATGGTTCACCTCAAAGCCAGCTCTCTTTTGCACAGGCTGTCCCTTCTGTTCACCTCGCCCCTGTCAAACTAATAATTACACTATCATTCTTTGTTTAAATAATACTTAAGAATTTTCTCTGACCCACCTCATGTTAGGGTGGACTTGTCACTTGTCTGTGCTGTGTGGGTCACAACGTCCTTTGCATGAGCACCTTCGTCATTCTCCCCACCTTCTCCACTCCCAGGATTCCTGGGAGACTGACACCATGGCTTGTTTGTTCACTTATGTCTCTCCAGCTCCTCACATGGTGCTGACACGCAATAGAGACCCAGAACATGGGTTTTTCCTCATAGGGAAAAACAGGAAGCTAACAAAGGAGGGTGAGATATGCCTAGGGGGCAAAGGCCAGCAGCCCTGTGGTCACTCAGGCAGCTGTGGTTCATGATGGCTCAGAATGGCACCTGCCTTCTGCCATACTAACTCTAGGACTGGCCGGGTAGCTGGAAGCCATTGCAGGGTAGCCCAACGTTGACCCTGGCCTGGGAGGATATCAGATGTGGTAGATACACGATGACTTAGCTAGATTCCATTTGAGATCTTCTTACTCCGTGCCTGGGCCGGCCCAAGGCAAATTTCTTAAGCTTTCTGAGCCTCGGACCTCACCAGGGGGATGGGAGTCAAAGATGCCGCCCTCCTTTGAAAGCACTGGAGCTGTGTGCTCAGCACCCAACAAAGCTAAATGCTAACAAAGTGGGGAGGTGGGAATGTTGTTCTCACCTCCGTGGGTCCAGAGAAGCGATCTGGTCAGACAGGTTGAATCCTCTCTCAAGGGGCCAGGGGGCATTTCTGATTCACCTGTGCAACCTTGTGAGGGTGAGAATTTGGGTGCAGCAGGCTCAGGAAGGAGGTGAAACTGACCACAAGAGGTCACCTCTCATCCCACGTGACCCCAGAGATATGCCCCCTTCCTTGATCCTTTTCAGGCTCAGAACTTTCGGCCTGCCCACCAGCCACACGTGGTAAGTCCTCTGCTCTTTTGTGTGTTTTATTTAGAACCTCTTCTTTATGGCTCTTGCCGTGGACTAAAGGGAGGAGGCTCAGCATCCCCCATAAGGGCAGACAAGACTACACACACTCCCTACCCACCAGGCCTCAGGGATGTTGGTGGAAGGGGGCTGCCGGTGTGCTTGGCTGGCTCTGATCAAACAGAGAACAGTGCTGAGGGTGAATTCTGTTGGTGTAGTGGTGCGTTTCAGTGGCACATACAAAGCCCTGAGTTTGTCAGCATCCCATAAACAATGCATGGTGCACAGCTGTAGTCCAATCACTGGCAAGGCTGGTGGGCAGAACTCCAGTCATAATCTATCTTCCCCTCCAACAGAGAAATGTCCCTCCCACCCTTAGTGTATATGGGTGTCTAGGAGGGGCTGTGGTGAAGGACCTGCCTGGTTAAAGTCCAAGCTTCAGGCTTATGGGTGGATATTATGCAGCGCCCTCTGGTGGCAGGTAGTAGTCCTTATACCCGTGAGAACCCATTACTTTTTCCCAGGCTCAAACTATCATCCATACAATTCACAGCGTCCCTGGACAGATGTTCTCTGTAAGTCTACAATTTTGGGTTATCTCATGGCCCCACCACTTTCCTTTAGTCAAAAGCAGAATTCCCTAGAGTCACAAAGTTGGAACCAAAGTGCTTAGGACAGACATGGAGAAAGCTGCAGCTGGACCCTCTGCTAGGAAGAGCCCAAACCCTCCTTGGGACAGCGGAGACTCAGAAACAGTCTTTATAGGAATATAACTGTCAGTCACACTGGTTCTCCAGTTGCCCAGGCTGGAGTATGGTAGCTCCAGACCCTAGCTTGCTCACTAAGCTCAAATCCCCACCAGGTCATTACTAACAGCCAGTCTATCTGTCCTTCTACTAGCACAGTGCAGGTGGGGAACCCTAAGTTGATGGAGATGCCTGGAAAGTGGCTAAAAGGCAGGGAACCATCATGGGGTTCAGGGAAGCGGCAGGAAGTTCTGTGAATGCTGGTGTGACAGAGAAGGGGGATGGGAGGCCTGGAGGGCTGGATATTGGAGGTCCCTTGAAGTGTGTGTCACCTGTGTCTCTTCCACAGACTCCTGGATTCCCTCCTAAGGCATGCCCCACCAAAGCCTATGTAAGTGGTTTCTTATGGAGAGCTGGAGCTTTGGCTTATGTTAATTGTGGTAGACTGAGGTGAAGGGTGGCTTTGTGGAAGAGTTCTCTGACTTACATGATCACTGAAGGTTCCTGCATCCAGGTAAACAGTTCAAATATCCATGTGAATATCCATCAGTAGACAGTTGAAAACAGCTTTCAACTTTAAAATGGTCCCTTCAGCACGAGCAACTTGTAGCCCCGCCTTAGTTCCTTATCTATTGATATGATAAAACACCGTGACCAAGGCAACTTACAGAAGGAAGGCTTTAATTTGGGGCTTACAAGTCCATGACCATCACGGCAGGGAGCATGGAGGCAGATGGGCAAGCAGAGCACTGAAGCAGTAGCCGAGAGCTCACACTTTGTAGGAGGTGGGGGTTGAGGGATAGAGGAGGCTGGGAATGATACAGGTCATTTGAAACCTCAAAGCTTATCCCCAGTGACACATTTTCTCCAACAAGACCACACCTCCCAATCCTTCCCAAACAGTTCCATCAACAGAGGACCAACTATTCAAATCTATGAGCTTCTGGGTGGTGGTGGTGGGAGGGGCATTCTCATTAAACCCAACACCCCCAAATAAGCCATTTGTGCCCTAACAATGTTCCCCTCATTATAGTTGAGATGTATTTTGGGAAACACTGGAAGGGTTCTTTTGTTTTGACATTTAATGAGACAAGCAAAGGAAACTGGGTTCCCTCCAGAAGATGCAGGGCTCACAGGCCAGGCTTTGGAGTCTTTAGGCACTTGTGCTGGGTCCCCTGCTGATGCCGCAGCCCAACTGGAGATATTCTGTTCTCTCTACAGACTATACCTTACTTAACCACCATCCCAAATGGGCTTTACCCGTCCAAGTGCATCATCATATCAGGCAGGGTCTTGCCAGATGCTCAGAGGTAAGACAGGCCTCTGGGGCTCCTAGAACAGATGCTGCCTAGAGTTGTTCTGGCCAGCCTGTGGTTCTGAGCCACCTGGGGTGATGGGTAGGGGCTGAGCCCAGAGCTCAGTAGCCAAACAGGGTCTCTGTGAACTGTCTATTCCAGGTTCTCTATCGACCTTTGCTCTGGGTGTAACATCGCTTTCCACCTGAATCCCCGCTTCGATGAGGAGGCTGTGGTCCGAAACACTCGGATCAACAGCTCCTGGGGGCCCGAAGAGCGAAGCCTGCCTGGGAGAATGCCCTTCAGTCGTGGGCAGAGCTTCTCAGTAAGATGCTAGGGTGCACGAGGAGGCTGCAGGGGTCTGCGATGGGATACAGACAGGTGCCTGGGATATGAGGGCTGCATCCCAAAGAAGAGAGAATCTTGTACAAATTGGTATTATCTCCTGAGTACTGTTCCTGCTCACATAAGGGTTCATATCTCCTATGCCCACTCCCCCCTGTTCTGGGGACTGACAGCCAGCCTTATGCTAGGCAAGCAGAGTAGCGCTGAGCTGTGTCCCCAGCCCTTGTGTGTTTGTTTGCTTTAGGCAGGGACTCATTCTAGCCTAGGCTTACCTACAACTCTGTAGGGTGTCTGGCCTTGAGCTCAGGTGATCCATCTACCTTGCTGGGGTCACAGGCCCGAGCCACCATGCCCATTTCCCTGCCTTTTCTTCTTTTTCTTCCTTTCTTCTTTTCTTTCTTTCCTTCTATTTTGAGACAGGGTCTTAATAAGGTTAGTCTTGAACCCACTCTGTTGCCCAGGCTGATCTTGAACGTTCCCTGCTGCTTCAGCTTCTTAGGGTAGCGCACAGCCCTGTACTCTGGGGCTTAGCTGTCCTTGCACTTTATAGAGGGGCAGATAAACTCACAAGGATGGGCCACTTGCATGAGGATGAGGTCACATAGCCAGTTTGTGCCAATCAGTTCAGGAGTGAACTGCCGTTTGCTTGTTTGCTTACGCAGCCATGTGTTACCGAGGCGGTCATGTGTTACTCAGGAGGAAGAGCTGGGGTAGAGCTGCGGTCGGAAGCCCGATCCCCCCCCCCCCCAAGCAGGACTCATCCACCCTGTTTATGACATCAAATTACCCAAAGAGCTTAAATAAGAAAAATCAATGCTGAGACCCTACCTCTGGGGCAATGTGCAGCCATCATTTGGAAATATAATGACAACATTCTCTGCCACTAGACATAGAGCATTGGGCTGGATGTCATAAAACGAGCTTACATTTTGCTATCGTTATTGAGACATGTAGCCCAGGCTTGCCTCACAATTGCTATATATTTAAGGCTGGCCTTGAACTCCTGATCCTCCTGCCTCTCAAGTGCTGTAATTAATCACAGACATGTAGCATGCCTGGCTTTTTTTTTTTTTAATGTATGTTTTCAGCATGAATGTATACGATGTCCATGCATGCCTGAGGCCCTCAGAAGGCGTCAAATCCCTTGGAACTAGAGCTACAGACGGTTGTGAGCTGCCCTACGGGTGCTAGGAAATGAAACCAGGACCTCTGCAAGAGCAGCCAGTGTCCTTAGCTGCTGAGCCATCTCTCCAGCTCCCTGAGCTTGGATTTCAATTTAGTGAGAACCCAGATCAAATAAAGCTGAATCTCACAGAGAGGAAGGTGGAATGTGGTGGGGTCTGCAGCACTCTTTGGAGAGTGCCCACATACAGTGACGTGAGTGTTAGCCTGGTTCTCACACAGTGTGATAAGAGTGTTAGCGGTGACCCAGGGCCACCAAGCTTTAACATTTGTGTCAGCTGTCTTCATTGAAAGTGACTTGGTGGAGACCAGGCATGGAACACTGGAGACACAGCCTGAGCCAGCTCTTATCACTAATGACTTAGGGTTCATCTGGAGAGTGAGATAGGGGTGGGGACACTGACTGGGTGGATGGTTGGGGGAATGGGTGGTAGTCAGGAGTGCCGGGAGCCAACCCCTCGCCCCCGGCTTGGGGGTGAGAGAAGGGGAGAGAGAGAGATGCAGCTGGTTCTTTCTTCTCCTCCTCCCATCGTCCGGTTCTTCTCCGAGGCAGCCCCTATGCTACTGTAGCTGACCTGCAGTCAGCATCCTGGCCCTAAGACCAGCAAGGTGTTAAGTAAATAGCCCTGTGCTATCCTAAAAACTTCTTCTGAGGGTAAATGGACTGCAGGCTAGGGTGATTAACACCTGTAGCCTAACAGCAGAGGATTAGGCAACGTGGCCTTTGTTCTATCTCAGCAGGAACTGCTGGGCTCTAACTTGCAGGAAGAAAAGACACTTTAGAAAAGTTACTATAGAGTTTATTAAGTGTAAAAGGTATCCTATGAAAGCTATCTGAGGGAAAACGTGGAAAGGTCCTGAGTGGGGAAGAAGAAAAGATTCTAACAAAGTAAAATTCTAAGGGAGAAAAATTTTAGGTGGGGGGGGGGGGGGAGAAGGGCGATGGGGTCCTAGCTAACTAATTCCTAATTCGCGCGCGCTGCCCAACTCTTTGTCTTCAGTATTTATATGCCATTCAGAGTACATGATCACATGTTACAAAGTTCATCACAAGTTCACACCAAATTTCAAGTCATAAATTGAAATAGAAGTTTACAACACAGAATGTTTACATGAATATCCATTAGGAGTAATTATCTAACTAGACATTCATCACCTGTCTAGCTCCACAGGTTCGCAGAAAGTTTGAAACTATAACTTAAGAAATTAGTGAAGTTTTGTATAGATAAACCCAGGCAATATTTTCTCTTCTGTCCTGGTACCTATAATAAATTGTGGATTCCCTCTAGTAACCTAGGCTAATGGTTTTATGACCTCTTGGAATGTGCTCTGGGCAGGAGAAGGTCCAGTTACTATCTCTCTTGGGGCAATTAACTGATAACACTCAGGAGACTGGCAGAGTTCTCATTGCAGTTTGACTATGCCTAAAGGACTTAATAGCAGTCCCGATATAAAAGAACTTAATAATCACTGATATAATTTTAGGAATTCTTATAAGATCATCATTAAGACTTAAGAAGTCATCTATTTGTCTATATAGCATCACTACAAGGCAGTACATCTTCGTGGATCTGCAGAGATCTGCTACAAAGGGGAGTGCTATTGCTTAGTGATAGTTGTATATGTTTAATAATAATACTAATGGGAAAAGCATATGAATAGCAGGAATCTTTCCTAAAATCACGTCCACCACAGCCTTGCTAATGGGGCACACTCGTCGCAGATTATATAATAATCCGAGGCAAGCATTTCAGGATGATCATCTGCTCATTATTAGCTTGTCCCATTATGGCTCCCGACACAGGAGGACGTTCGTTAGAGGGAAATCTGGGGCTGGGAACAGCTTATTCGAATGTACTAGGCCAAGAGAATGCTATTGTTTAGCGGAAGGCAGACCATTCAGGCTGACTAGAGGCCAGGTTTGGGGCTGGCTTCTAAGGAAGAAGACACAAGCCTGGGTTCTCAAATGCCCTGTTGTCTCTGCCCAGATGCAGATCTTATGTGAATGCCACTGCTTCAAGGTGGCTGTGGATGGTCAACACATGTGTGAATACGACCACCGCCTGAAGAACTTGTCAGCTATCAACAGGCTAAGAGTGGAAGGTGATATCCAGCTGACCCACGTGCAGACATAGGCAAGGTCTCTGGCTTAGGGATGAAGGCTGGGGGGAACTCTGTCTCTGTCTTGTCATCTCTCCCCTGTCTCAGCCCTGGCTCCCCAAATCCCACCAGTCCCAGCCATGGCTCCCAAGCTATATACTGAGGGAAGTGACCCCCCCTGGATTTGCCCCTTTCTTTGATCTTTACCCCCTCTCTGGCCCTTTTCCTTCATCCCTCCTGCTCTTCACCCCTCCAGGAGGGCCACCCTGATATCATCCCACTGGCCTCCAGCTGACCCAGAATGTCTGCGTTAACTTTTCCCCATTCTTGCCCTGTGTCCATAAAATAAACAATAATGCTTGTCTACATACACATGTGCGATGGCTGTGTTGTTGAATGGGTCTGGGGACATTCTGGAACCTGCCAAAGGGAATGGGAGGAGACAGGTCTGTGTCCACACCTGCTTACAGGGGTTCCTCCTCCCAGACCCCACAAGGTGCTGTTGTAACTGGGTGCAGGCAGGGGCTCAGGGGCTCTGACAGGAATGCCAGCCTCGGTGTAAACCAGGGAATGACCTCATTTTCTGAGGTGGAGGAGGTGCTGGGCAGAGGCGTGGGACCCTTGGCAGCTTATGCTGGGTGGGAAGAGAGGTAATGGTGTCAGGAGGAGCTGGCCTGCTGTAGGCCTCTCAGCAGAGGGGCTTGGGGTGGGGACCTGCCATATGAGGGATCCCCAAATGCTGCTAACTCCTTGGGGCTCCCTTCCCTCAGGAACCAGGGTGGAGACCTCAGATCATCAGCATCAGCAACACCTGGGAGCTGGTCAGAAATGCAGCAGCTCACCTGGCAGGCTGAGGCAGGAGGATGGCAAGTTCAAGACCAGCTCAGGTTACACAGTGTGACCTTGTCTCACAAAACACAAGTGAAAGAAAAAGCAGCCAGAGTCCTCCTAAGCCAGAACCTGTGTATATGGTGTGTGTGTGTGTGTGTGTGTATGTGTGTATGTGTGTGTGTGTCTGTGTGTCTGTGTGTGTGTGTGTGTGTGTGTGTGTGAGAGAGAGAGAGAGAGAGAGAGAGAGAGAGAGAGAGAGATGTATTGTGGTATATGATGTGTGTGTACAATGTATGTGTGTGTATATGATGTGTGTGTGTGATATGTGTGTATGTGAGATGTGTGGTATATGATGTGTATGTGTGATGTATGTGTGTGTATATGATGTGTGTGTGTGATGTATGTATTGTGGTATGTGATGTGTGTGTGATATGTGTGGTATGTGATGTGTGTGTGGTGTATATGGTGTGTATGTGTGAGTGGTGTGTATGTATGTATATATATGCATATGGTGTATATGTGTGTATGTATGTATATGTATGTGGTGTGTATATATGTGGTATGTATGTATGTATGTGGTATGTATGTATGTGGATGTGGTGTGTATGTATGTGGTTGGTATGTATGTATGTGGATGTGGTGTGTATGTATGTGGTTGGTATGTATGGATGTGGATGTGGTATGTATGTATGTGTGGTATATGTGTGTATAGCATGTGTATATATATGTGGTGTGTATGTGTGCAGTTTGTATGTATGTGTGGTATATGTATGTGTGTGAGAGTGTGTATGTGTGGTGTATATGTATGTGTGATATCTGTTTGCATGTGTGTGTGGTATGTACATGTTTCCATGCATACAAATGAATGGAAATGTGTATGGTGGTCATAGGACAATTCTTTCTTTCTTTCTTTCTTTCTTTTTTTTTTTTTAGATCTTATTAAAGGCAAGTTTATTGGGCAGCTGCTCCCAGGCTAGTTCACTGGCCCCAAGGGTTGCGGCTAGGGGAGTTGCCATAGGGATATGGGGGTTGGGAGAGAAAGAGAGAAAGGGCAGAGAGAAGAGATGAAGAAGAAGGATCTTTGGTTTGTTTGTTTTGTTTTGTTTTGTTTTGTTTTGTTTTGTTTTGTTTTTTGAGTAGCCCTGGCTGCCCTGAAACATCACTGTGTTTCAGGATGTGTTTTAGGATGGCTATAAATTCTGAGATCTGCCTGCGTCTGCCTCCTGAATCCTGGGATTAAAGGCGTGTGTCACCATCACCCAGTCTGAGTGTCTTCCCTAATCTCTGTCCACCTTATCTTCTGAGACAGGGTCTTTCATTGAACCCAATGCTCACTGATTGACTTGTTTTGTGGCCAGTGAGCTCCCGGGGTCTGCCTGTCTTTACCTTCCCAGACACGCACCACCATAGCTAGCTTTTTTATGTGGACTCTGGGAATCCAAAAATATCACAAGTACCTTACCAACTGCCATCTCCCCAGCCCCCAGTCTCTAGCCTCTATTTTAATAGGATTCCCCAGGTGACTCAGGGCACCTGAGCATGTGGGAAACCTTGACCAAAATTACTGGATGGGCAGGGGCAGGGGGTTTCCATGGGCAACGAGAGACTGTTGGGCCCTCACCCCTGCCTCTTCTGCTCTATCTGATGCAGCCGTGGAAAGGGAAGAGGGAGCTGGCTTATCCTGGTGCAGGGCAGAGACCAGCAATGAGGTTGTCTGGAAAGAGCTGGTGCCAACAGGCGCTCACCTCCACAGCAGGTGAGGATGGTGGTGCCCCTCACAGCAAGGTGTCACATGCAGAGAACTAAACCTGTCCTGCTCAGGTACCAGAACACTGTAGCTGTCCAGCGGCCATGGACCAACTGGGTTCACCTGAAAGGGTGGCTGGAAATGAAAAGGAGACGGAGGGGGGAAAGAAGCATGAAGCCAAGCAAAGTTCTCTGATCAAGGCTCAAAGTTTAACATTCAGCACTGTAGTTATATAGGGGAAGCCCACCCGAACCTGTCCTTTGTTTCAGCTGGATACTGTTGCAAAGCAGGCTCAGCAGACAGTCTCTTCTAAGTTCTTGCAGGAAGTTGCAAGTGTAAACAAAGAGGCTGGCTTCACCTAGGTGTTAAGGGCCGAACAAGGTCTGTTTGGTCGGCTCAAGGCTGGGAAGGGCATAGATCCAGACTGGCTAAACTCTCCCCCAACAGGGGCATGGAACATAGCCAACACTTTCTCTCCCTTTCAGATGGTCTCCAAGTCACTATGTAGCTGTATTTGAGGTCTATGATTTTAGACTTCAAATCCTCCTGCCTCCACCTCCTAAGTGCTGGGATTACAAGGGTGTGCCACTATGACTATGATTATACGGTGCTGGGGATCAAACCCAGGGCTTTGTGTATGCTGGGCAAACACTCTGCCAACTGAGCTACATCCTCAGTGCCAGGCACATCATTTTTTAAGATGGGGTGAGGGCTGAGGTCTTCAGGCAACGCTGGCTCTCATGAAGAACACAGGACTCACCACACCCTGCAGAAGGGGCCTCAAACGTGAAGCACAGCTCTGATCCGGGCTGCCTTGCCATGATCATGGAGGCAGACAAACACAAATTTTATCTGCTATCCCCTGGGGATCTGGTTAGCATGCTCCCTCGTGGGAGCATCACTGTCCAGACTATGGGGCCCACCAACCCCAACCCATATATTATTTGAGAATGGTTTCGCTAAAAAACAAATTGATCAAACACCCAGGGTGGTTAAAATAAAATGTATTTTATATAAATATTTTCATCAAGGAATTATACAGGGAAGGCCAAAACCATCATTGGGAGTAGACAAAAGTATCTGTTTTCTTAAATACAAAGTATAAATATCTGTACACGGTGCAGCTAAATATCAAGAGAGGCGGTGTGGCGCCTCCTGGTGGTCACCCAAAGTGCTTCAGTCAGGAGGTTAATTTTTCTCTGCTCTCAGCTCCAAGGAAGAGTGAGAGGCAAAGGAGAGAGGAAAAGAAGAGGGGAGGAAAAGAGGAGGGGGAAGGGAGAAGAGGGGAGGGAGGAGAGGAGAGAGATTTGGTAGTCCACAATAGTACAGTACTACTTGGTAGGGCAGAGAGGGGGGATGACATGAGGGGCTTGGGGGGAGGAATTGCATTTTGCTGTCTCCCCAAGCCCCTCACCATTATTTTACTCTGTGCCAGAAGCTGGAACTCCTCTAGGCTGTCAGAGCCTCGTGCCTTTGGGCTTCTCCAAGGCGCTGCCCTTTTTTGCCCCATAGGAAAAGACTGCACCGAAGATATCTTCATGATAACGTTTCTGACTCTGTGAGGGGAAAGAGAGGCCAAAGTGTCACCCTGCTGGCCCAGCCACCTCTCAGTTATCAGGCTGGGACAAACCCCTGGGGCTGCCACAGCTTCCTAGTGACACAGGTGCTCCCTAGCCTGGTGTCTTCTCTTGTCTGGATTGCTGCCATTGTGCCGGGTTTGATTTCTCCTCTGCCCTGTGTGGCCCACCTCAGCCTCTTCCCACACTTCATGGATGGATGGCAGTCCCACTTCCTGCCTAGGGCTCATCCCACATCAGAGGTGAGCTTTGAGATCAGCATGTGCAGGGCAGGCTGTGTGTGCCTCCCTTTTTCCAGGCTTGAAATCAGCAACAGACTGAGGGCCCCGAGAGAAGTCTTACAGTAAAGACACCCGTTCCTCCTTGAGGACGAGGTCATGTGTACCAATGATCTGGCCTTGGAATCTTTTTTCCCTTAGTACTAGAAATCAAATCTGGGACCTTTTATATACTAGGCTAGGCAAGGCCTGAGCTATAACCCCAGCACTCATTTTCTCTTTTTAAATTAAAATAAATAAAAAGTAAAGGAATTTATTTCCTGCCTCTGCCTCCTGAGTGCTGGAATGAAAGCTGTGCGTGTGCTGCCATGTCTGGCTACAAGTTTATTTTCACATCTGTGTGTGTGTGTGTGTGTGTGTGTGTGTGTGTGTGTACATGAATGCTGTACCCTGAGAGGCAAGAGGGTATCAGATCCCCTGGAGCTGAAGTTATAGATCTGTCCTCTGCATTTCTGCAGCCCTAGGTAGTCCATACTGACTTGAACTTACCACTCTCCTGCCTCAGCTTACCCAAAGCCTTAGGACTGACAGGTGTGCACTGCCTCTGCCCCACCCGCTCCTTAACAGTAGTTAAAGATGTCAAGCATCCATGAACTATCTGGCAAGCACTGAACACATTTTGGAAAGTACCCATAATGCCCTTGCTGGTCATCACAGGTGTCAGAATTGTCCAAATC
Organism: Arvicanthis niloticus; assembly: GCF_011762505.2. NCBI lineage: Eukaryota > Metazoa > Chordata > Mammalia > Rodentia > Muridae > Arvicanthis > Arvicanthis niloticus. The sequence continues at coordinate 42,934,530 of NC_047663.1, forward strand.
CCAGGATCTTTGAACATGCTTCTGCCTCTGTCTCCAGTGTGCACAAGGCTTCTTCCTTATCTTCATCAGGTATTTTTCTCGAATGTCATCTTCCAGTGACCCCCTTCCCCAAACCTCTCCATTAAACCATGAACACTCCAGCTCTGAGCTGTTTTTCTGCGTAATTCTTACCCAAAGCAGTGCACATCCTGTGTGCTTGATTTAACAACTCTGCCAGAATAGAAATTCTGTTTAGGTAGGCTTTTTGCTTTTGTACTTTGAGACGGGATCCCATGTAGCCTTGGACTGACTATGAAACCAAGGGACAGTCTTGGAACTCTTGACCCTGGGACCTCCCCAGTGCTGATGATACAGGTGTGCTCTGTAATGTATCGTGATAGTGACAAACTTTTCACCTGTTTTGTTAGTTGCTTCTCATCTCTAACACATAGTAGGTGCCTAATATAAATGTGGAGCGTAACTGCGAGCCTTAAAGGCAGGGTCAGGGACCAGAGAGACAGAGAGAGGTCGTGTGACTGGGCTCTCACATTCACTGCTAGTGCACCAGGGCCCCTTCCATCTGCAAAATGATGTAACAGTCATTCATCCCTCATAAAGCCCTTAGAAGGGCAGAAGGAAGGGTCACAGGACAATTACTGATGGGCATCTGGCACAAAGCAGGCCCAGCTACCAAGAGTCCTTCCTGCAAGAAATGAGGGCACCCAGCAGCAGCCTACTGCAAATAAGTGTATCTTCCCCATAGCCAGTAGGGGACAGGCCTCCATGGCCCTGTTCTACTCTGTGGGCTTTTATGCAGGAGTGTGGAGAGCAGAGACTGTTGCTTTCATCCCACAGATAGAGAAATAAAACACACTGGTCTGATTTCTCAGCTAGCTGGCAACCACTGTGGAATAGAAAGTCCACAGGCTCCAGGAGCCCAGCCTGCCCCAGGTTTCTGCAGTGGTGCAGGAGGTCTCAAAGCACCCCCCAGGTCTGCTACTCTGGTCCTGGTTCCAAAGGCATGTGATCTTGGCCTACTTCCTTCTTGAGGGCCCCACCCCAGCTCCCATACCTTGAGCTGGAAGAAATAATCCTCAACCTGCTCCTCGTTCAAGTTCAGCTTGGTGGCCACCAGCTTCTTCAAAGTGATAGCCACATCCCGGGCCATGCGCACATCTCCACAAACATAGAGGTGGCCCCGCTCTTCATGGAGCACGCTGAGTACCTCATTGGCCAGCTGTTTCTGCAGGATGTCCTGAACATAGACCTAAAAGCAGAGGACACGGTGGTACCAGCCCTGGATGCTGATGTCACTGTGCTCAGGCATACTGGCTATGGGGAGGAGAAGAGGGCCATTGAGGGCTTCAGTCAGGACCTCAGCTCAGGATACACAAGTCCTCCTGGCCAGTGGAACCCACAGAGCTTCCCTGAGTTCACCACACTCCAGAGACATCAAGCTTATAACTCTGCCCAGAGCTCTGAGATCTGCTTGCCTACACCCCAGAAAGAGGAGGCTTCCCAGTATGTATCAGTCCCAGCTCTGATTTGTGGCTTGGATATAGGCTTCTAGGCTCCCCACTTATAAAGAAGGTCCTGCAGTTGACTGGGAGTCTGTTTTGGGTTTTGTTTTTTGTTTTTTGTTTTTTGTTTTTTTTTCACATAAGATGGCCCACTGGTCATCCAGCCATAGGATACAAAGGGGGCCTCAGGGAATGTTCACATGCTTCTGAATGGAGAGTCTGCATGCACTGTTCATGCCCCTGGAGCAGGATGCCCACCTGAGGGCCCTGTGGGATCAGCTCCACCTTCCAGTTTTGCTGAGCTCAGCATAAAGCTAGCCTGGCACAGCCCCGTGTCCCAGAGCTGCTAGGCACCTGCAGGTGGCTGCGCTGTGGAGATTAAACTACAGTGAGCTTGGTGTTGTCATAGTGCTCCTCACATCTCCCTGATGCTGTGCAACTGTCTTCGCTGTGGAACAGAGGTGAAGGCTTGGAGAGGAAGGGTTGTATAGCCTGGGCAGTGGCCATCACATGCTCTCTGCCAGCTTGCTGGGTAGCTATACTTACCTTGGGTTTGCCGGGTAGCCGGGAGTAGCCTGTGTGCGCCTGGAACAGCACTCCCTTGCGGACCATCTCCTGCATTTCTTCCTGATAGAGGTGGTCCTCCTCTGGGTGTCGGCACCCAAACACCAAGGTCATGCGGCCTCCTTTGAACCCTTGAACACGCAGAAGGTTGCAGTTACCACAATAGCCACTAGAGGGCAGCCCATGACCACCAGGTGCCCAATGGGTAGGTTTCTGATCTGGCATTATCCCCGTTTTATAGCTAATGGAGGCACTCTTAAAAATCATGGTTCAGGAAAAAAACAGGTTCAGTATCAGTTTTGATTATGCCCACATATTATTCTTTCTTTTATTTGATATATTGCATTTTAATTTTACTTCTTTGAAAATAATATAGCCAGTGCTTGGGAATTAGGGGCAGGAGGATTGATTCCTGCAAATTCAAAGACAGCCTTGTCTATATAGGGAGTTTTTAGTCCAGCCAGGGCTACAATAGCAAGACCTTGTCTCAAATACATATAGGGGTGTGTGTGTGTGTGTGTGTGTGTGTGTGTGTGTGTGTTGCTAAGAACATTCTTTTTAGTGGAATATCAGAAACGCGTGGCCTTCTTTTATGAAAATCATCTCCCCAGACCCAGGTGCTACATTAAATGCAGGTGCTGAGGCCTCAGGCATCCAGGATATCCCAACAACCTCCTAATGCTATTGGCTGTGCTGGACTTCATGTTCAGGGTCTTGAAGGTCAAACATTGCTAAGGGTTCCTTCCAGAAAAGCCTCATCCGGAGGATTCCTGACAGAGCTGTTCGTCCTCAGCTACTTCTCAAATGAAAAGAAAATGTCTTCATCTAAAATCTGTTACTCTCATCTCTTAACCCTAGGGACCTCTACACAGGCTTATTACTCTCTGTGTTATTTAATGGATGATACCAACAATGAGGCAAGCATTTAAAACCCAGCAAAATGGGCCAATGAGGTGGCTCGGGAGGGAGAGGTGCTCACCATCATGCCTCCTGACAAACTGAACCTGACTCCTGGAAGAAGAGAAGCAAGTTGACTTCTGACCTCCACATGTATCCCAGGACACACACATATTCCTCTAGATACATTAAAAAGTAACAAGGAAACATGGAGAAATGGAGTGGCAGGGTCAAACACTCCAAAACGGTGTGCCTAATTATGGGATATGGTGTAGTAATTTGATGTGCCTGTGTAATGATCAGATCGATCCTGGTGACAGGCACACTCCCTTCCTATTGAGAGCTGTACCTCTGTTCTGGGAGTCATGGAGGCGCTGCTGCCAGAAACTTCGGAAGGGAGCAATGCCTGTACCAGGCCCAACGAGGATGCAAGGCTGGGAGGGGTCCTCAGGGAGCTGGAAGCCACTGACACTGCAGGGAGACAGAAGAAAGACCTTGGTCTTCAGATACCCCAAGCCAGAAGCACATGCTGGGGACCTGGGCGCCTGGCGGGAAACACTGATTCCCAAGCCCTGTGTACAGCTTTATCTTCCTGGCCCAAGGACAGCATCTCCCCACACTGGGCCAGTCTCACTGGGTCCCACCACAAGCATCACTGGATCCTTGCCATGGGCTCCACTATACCTTGTAGCCAGATGGCAAAAAATGAGGAGATGGAGAGTTACACTTAAATCTTTATGGGCCAGGGGAAGACTCAGTCTTAGACCCTTCCCTTGCACTACAGAATCCCCAGGGGCCAGGGGCTCTAAAGGGCCCTGAGTTGGGGCTTACCTTCGCACAAAGCAGGGCACTGGGTCCTGGGGCTTCAGGTTACTGATCCAAGTACTGCAGACACCATGGTGCAGGGGACCCTGACCATCTGCAAAGATAGCACAGGCCTGACTGACAAGCCTTGTAGCCTTCATGCAACCCAGCTAGGCGTTCTTCCTACAGTGTCAAGCCCCGATGGGTGGTTAGTTCCCGAATGAGGAGTTACCTTCTCTCCCAACTGTCTACACGGATCAGGGAAGGAAGTAAGGGAGCTGGTAAGCAAATGCCCATTGTAGAAACTGAGTCACAGAGAAGATAAAGGGAGTGGGTGACTAAAGTCATGGTGGACTCGGGTTCATGCTCCTCAATCTTAAGCTAGAGCATCTCCTAAGTGTTTGTCTAGGGACCCTCCCAGCATCCTCGCTCCACCAAGGCTCTGCCCACAGCAGTATGAAATGATCCTGCAGGGCTGGCCATTGCTGACTGTCCTCATGAAGGAGGCCTTTGCCAATAGAAACTCCTACAAATAGGATGAGGAATGGTCTTCCACTTCCCTTCTGTTCTGGTATCCCAGCCTTCCCCAGAAGCCTTTCCTGGGCTTGTGGGTGCCCCAGTTTCCTCTGGGTTTCATTCACTTCCCCCATGGCCTGACCATGTAAGGGAGGCCTTTAGCAACTGCAGTAGTTTTTGGTTCTGTTCTGCATGAAACAGCCTTCTCAGGGCTCACCGCATCTCCTCTCTCATTTAATGGTCAGTGAGGATGGACAGACACAAACAGGCTCTGTCCAGTATTTACAAATTGTGCTCTTTGCCAAGGAGAGAGATCTCAGAGTTGTGGACCCTTTCCAGCCCTTCCAGCTCAAACAGAGCTCAGTTACAGAGATTAGAACAGGGAGGGCGGACCGTCCAGTGGAGGATCCAAGCCTGGAACACTGGACCTCCTAGGCTATGGCAGCTTCGCAATACCCCACTCCCTCTCTCGTGATACCTGGGGTTTCTGGGCACCCACACCATACATCAAAGTAGGTCCATGCCTGAACTCTTTCTGACCTTCTGGCTGCTCTGTTCGAGCAGGGCCTGTCTGCATTTTCCACACCAAGCATGGCCCCCTAGCATGGAGGTGAGACACAGCCATCACAGGATGGGAACACGGAGGGAATCGAGAAAAAGTTCCCTGCATCCAGCTACATGCATAGGATGACTGGAAATCACCGGGTTCCCTGCACATTCAAGGTTTTTCACGTCTGAGCCTATTCAACAGTCGGAGACTGGAACAGTGGTCCAGGTCTCAGCTTCGGCAGTTAAACTCCCTGAGTTTGAGTTGCTAGTTAATAACAGGTGTCTCTGAACAAGTTGGTTAACCTCTCCATGACTCTCTTCCTCCCTTGTAAAAATACACATGGAAGCTATCTATCTCCCACAGGTCTGGACGATAAACAGAGGAGCAAGCTTCATGCCTGCTTTGCGGCATTGTGCCCTACACAGCATCTTACGTCACTGACAACTCTGGCAGGTGGCTGTCACTGAAACATGTAACTGACAAAGCCCCAGGTGTTGAACAGCTGCTGTGGTGGTCAATCTTGGCCATCAATTTGATACCCCTGGGAAGAGGGACCCTCAATTGGGGATTCGTCATCAGTCCCCAATAGATGGGCCTATGGGCAAATCTGTGGGGCACTTTCTTGACTGTTGATTGATAGGGAAGAGTCTAACTCACTGTGGCAGTTCTGATCCTGGGCAGGGGGTCCTGAGCTGTATAAGGAAGGTAGCTGAGCAAGCCAGAAGGAACAAGCCAATAAGCAGTGTTCCTCCATGGCTCCCGCCTTGGCGTCCCTTGGTGACAGTTGTAATCTATAAGTTAAACCCCTAAATTGGACCTTCCCCTAAAATGGTGGCAGCCATAGTGTTGGTCACAGCAACAGAAAGCAGTTTAGGACAGCTGCCCCTAGAAGGACCTGTGCAGATGACACTGGAGTCCGCCTGTCTCACCTCGGGTGCGATAGGTAACCACAGCCACCGTGAGGTGAACCTCTGAGGGGGTGTGGTCCTGAGAGGAGCTGATGGAGTAGTAGCGGGGCTTCAGAATGGGGAGCTGGGACAGCAGGAAGGCAGCGGGCACGCGCAATGATGGGAACTCTTCCAGCACTTCCAGGAAGGTGGGGTTGTTGTTGAACTTCCAGTCGTTGTACTCTGAGGGCTGAAAGGCAAGGGCAGTGTGAGGGATTGGGAGACCTGCAGTGTGCAGGAGAAGGAGCTGCCCGGCAAGGACGGGGCGCTGTCCAGGGTGCTGAGACTGGACCTGGGGCAGCTAGCAGCATTTCTCAGTTGTGCCTAGAACTCTACTATGGGTAGGATTAAGATGTCAGTGAGACAGGATTGCAACCCCAGCTATTTAGAAGGCTGAGGCAGGAGAATTCCAAGTTTCAGGCCGACAGGGGTTACAGATCAAATTGAGAGCTAGCTTGGCTAACTTAGTGGGACCCTGCCTCCAAATAAAGAAGAGAAGAGATAGGAGTTTGTCTCAATGGTAGAGCCTGGGACGTGTGAAGTTCTGAGGGGAAACACTAGCACCCACAAAACAAAGACAAAAATTAAAACACAGAAACCTCCCCAACATCAGCAACTCATGGGCAGGGCTCAATGCTCTCTTTCTTTGGAGAGGATGTAGAGACATGGTCCTTGCTGCATAGTCCAGGTTGGCCTTGAACTCATTGTTGGTTCAGACTGGTCTCTAACTCACTGTCCTCCTGCCTCAGCCTCCTGCGTGCTGGGATCACAAGCATGCACCACCATACTCAGCTGGGCTAATTTCTTTATTACACTGTAACTTGGAGCCAATTGGATCTGGGTTCAAATCACGGCCAGATGTCCCTCCTAGCTTAACCCCAGTCCTCGTGGAGTGGGGAGGATGCAGCCATTCACACGGAGTTGTTGAGATGGTGACAATGTGTTCCGTGACTTTGCATCAGGTGCCTTTTACAAAGACATGGACTTGGAAGTTGTAAATGACCTAATGCATCACCCCACTAACTCGTTAAATCAGCCCCTCCACCTGCCATTACACCCATTTACCCACTGTCAAGTTTTTTCCACATTTGGGAAGACAAAGGCCATTCCCTTAGTCAGATTCCAAGGAAGTGCATTTTGGCTATTCTTCTTCACTGTGAACCTGACTGGATTTAGGATCACCATGGAAACACACCTCGGTGAAGGTGTTTCTAGAGGTTTAACTGGGGAAGACCCGCCCTGAGTTTCTATGGGCTGGGACTTTAGACTAACATCAGCATCTACCTTTCCTGCTTCCTCGCTCTGGAAGCAGTGTGACCTGTCACTCACACTCCTGTTGTCATGACACTCCACCATGATGGATTGGACCCTCATGAACCAAAATGAACCCTCCTTCCCTTACCATCCTTCTGTCATGCATTATCCACAGAAGTAGGACACATAACGAATACAGGTTACATCATACTGACTCCCAGAGAAACTCATCCACTCGGTACTACTGTGTGCTAGAGATGAGGCACAGATGATGCCGAGCCCCCAGCAGACATGGACAAGGCACACCTAGGGACTCAGGAGGAGAGTCTCAGAGGTTGAACTCAGCTCTGGGCACTGTTCCCTCCACTCTATGAAATGCCCCTGCCTCATCTACCAGTCAGACCCTCACCTGACACAAGGCCTCCAATCTCTGCCTGTCAGCCTCTTCCGTGGCAAGGCGGGCCAGCTTGTGGAGCTGCAGCTGGGTGGGAGGGGTAGTGATATCCAGGAAGTAGGTGAGGGCTTGGCTCAGGGAGCAGGGGGGCAGCCTCTTGTCTTTGACCCAGTAGCTTCCTGAATGGAAGTGAGAAAGGTGTCAGTGTGAGGAAAGGCCCTACTTGGGTCTCTCAGACAATGCCTATCCTCCACCTGCAAGGGAGAGATGACTGACATCTTGGCTCAAGAAAGAGCAAAGATCAGGAGCTGGTGCTGAGACAGGGCTGCCAGGATAGGCTGAACAATTGCTCCCAAGTGGGTACCCATATTGACTTTGTCCTGACAGACAAAGCACATCCTTCTGTGCCTCATACTTGAGTCTCTGACACCCCCAGGTGAACCTCAAACTTAGTGACTAAGTCCACTGGAGACTGATGCACACCCCAGAGGCTGGTTTGCTCTTTAGAGGGAGTTTTATGGCTACAGTCTCCTGGGGTGTTGAAGCAAGAGGCTCTGGGTAAACAGCTCAGTATAAATTGTGGTGGATGGGCTTCAGGAGTCCCTGGAGACAACATGCAAAGAGGTGTGGCATGACCCAGGTGCAAATTCTGGCTCCCACTTCCCAGCTGAGTGTCTCGGCTGCTGTGGCCTCCAGCTGCTTCCTTGAGAAACAGACATGATGACACAGTCTGTGCTGGCACTGGCAATGAGTAGAAGCCACATTTGGGAAGTCGCTGGCACAGTGCCTGTTCCCTAGTCCAGAGGTATTCAGTGCATGTTAACATATTGCTTTCTCCTCTCCCCTTGGTTCCCTCCAGGGACAAGGACTTTATTATTAATGCATCACATCAGGACCACATCTGGGTTCTTCCAGCCCCAAGGATGCCTCAGGTCTCCTGTTTATAAGTTTCAGGCTGACTCCCTTTCCCCTGATGATGGTGGACACTGCCAGGTTTTGCTTCTCCAATGCCTCCTCCAAGGCTAGGGGGAGGCATCACTACCAGTGAAGGCCAAAAAGCTTCATCTGTGAGGTGGGACAGGAGTAGATCAGGACAGACACAGGCCAGTCCTCAGGGATGGGGGGGAGGGAGAAGAGAGGCTTGTCTGGGCCCAGGAGCTCACCACTTTCATCCAGAACCTCCAGGCACACAGTTTGATGTGGCATAGGACAATCTACAACTCGCTCCAAGATTCCCTGCACCAGGGTGGTCTGGTTGCCTGGGAAGATCCCCAGGTGCTCCCCAGGCAGGTAGCTGGGACCTCGGCTGCCCTCGAAGGTGAGCTGAACGAGGAGGGTGGTGCGGCTACAAAAGAAAAGAGAGCCATGAGTAACTGCCGGCTTCCGCAGGACAAGTGTTCTCCTGCCACCAGCCTGGTCACCAGCTAGTTTGTGACAAGACATCCTCTCAGCTGGGGACCCTCAGCACTCCACAGTTTCCTGGAGGAGTTTGGCTACAGTCTTCCCTAGCAGTGTGGGGAGCATGGTGGGCTTGGCCATGCTTCTGCCACAAGAAGCATCTTGCTCAAAGTGTATGGGCACCAGAGGTAGCCTTTCTTTGTCTCCAGAACAAATGATGTTCTCATTGGAACTGAGGCCACTTTCCCCCAGGACAGGAGGGAAGGAGAGGAGGGAAAACACAGATAAAATCACAGATCGCTCACAACCCTCCTCCACCTGGCTGGGAAATTCCTATCCTTGCCAAACATTCGCACAACAGGTCTGAAGTCTCAAATGGTCTGAGTGTCCCCTGGTCACTCCCTGTAGTGAGAGTTCAGAGAAGATGCCAAGGACTAGCAGAGAATGTCGTCCCAAATGGTGAAATTCTTGGCGGGCATGTCTCCCCTTTCCACATACAGACCAACTCTCTCTGGTTCTTTATGAACTCCAGAGCAATCTTGGGTACCAGCCAAGCATCCCTGCCCATCCTTACCTGGACTTCTCACTCTGAAGATTCTGCTGGGATTTCAGCCTCATGGTGAACACATTCTTGGCATGGATGCTGCTGAGGGCTGGGGAGACAGACAGAGGTGGTACACAGCCCCTTTGATGTGCTGGGGGAAGCCCCGTATGCTGAACTAAGCACTCCCGCATGCTACCTTTGCCCTTGGCGGGCAGTTCCTGTGGGCCAAGAGGCTGGCACAGGGCCTGGCAGAGTTAATGCCACCACCCACCCACTGATGCTGGCTCCCTGTGCTCACTACCACTCTCCCAGGGCTCCTGACCCACTGTCCCTCAGAGCCCAAAGCTCTGTACCAATAGGCTCTGTAACCAGGGAGACAGATGCCTGGCAGTACCAGGGTGACTGCCTTCATTCAGAAGGGCACGGTGGGTTCCTTGACTACTGGTTCAGTGCTCAGATAGCCTCAACTCAAGCAGGAAAGACCAGTAGGGTGCAGAGGGGCTGTTACCTTTGTTGAGGTCTAAAGGCTCTGGGCTCTGGGTGAGCCTGTATTGCTGTGGCTCCCATGTTGCATTGGAAGTGTAGCGTTTCGGGATCTGAATGTGATGTTTGCTTCGAACATCAAATGTCTCACAGGCTGCCTAAAAAGTTAGGGAGAATGGCATTTATCATCACTGTCACTACCCCTCACCATGGGTCAAATACCGAATGGCTGCATCACAGAACACCTCAGTGTGCCATCTGAAGGGGGCTGGAAGAGCTCAGAGAATCCCAGGCTTGGCACACAGTGGTTATTTCTACTGTAACGGATAGAACACTGCCATCATATATTTATCCCTTCCCACATAACGAGGGAGGTCTGGGGCTTCCTCATCCTGATAGAAAAGCTCATGGAGGAGACCTGAGTCTTGGAACCAAGTCTGCTGGGCTTCCCACTGCTCTCCATCCATTTCAGTGTTAAGCTCTCTTCACCAGAAGGGAGGAACCCAGAGAGTAGAGATTTAAGGAGATAAAATCAGGTCACAAGAGCTCAGCAGTGTGTCCTGTGTCCCTTCCTCTACAGAGCTGGGAGGCTGAAGGAAGACCTCACTATTCCTAGGTGCCCAAGTCTATCAGTAGGAAGAGTCCTGGAGACATAAGGTCAGGGCAGGGAGCTAACCAGCTACCTTCTCCCACCTGAAGCATCACACGGGAGTGACATTCTTCTTGGTGGAGTCGGGGTTGGGAAAGCAGCTTTAACCTGAGATGTCAGGCCCATACCCCCCAACCCACACCTGGCAGAGGCCATGACATCCAGGACACCAGGCCCATATGTGTTTGGCATGAACTCATTACAGCCTGTCTGGCTGGAAACTGACCCGGAAGGTTTGCACAGCCCAGCTTCGGAAGGCATCCTCCTGCCCGCTGAGTTCGTCCCCTTCTCCTGTTGGGGCAAGCTGAGAGGCTCCCAGGTGGGACAGTTTCTGATCAATGTCATGAGCGAAGGCACAGAACTGAGGGTACATGCTGGAGCCAAGGCCAAACACGGCATATCTGCCAAGAAGGACACACATGGAGATTCAGTTTGCCTGGCAGCAGTGCCCATGGTCTACAAAGAACAGACCTATGCCCATCGAGTCACATCACAGTCTGGCCTTCCTTGGTCATGTGGCCAATGGACTATCAGCCCCAAATCTGCAAGAGGGAATCTGTTTCTATGTCTTGATCCTCAATCCTCAGAAGACAAACCTTAGAACAGAACTCTGTCTGCCCCTGGACATCTATGAGAAGACATCCTGTGCACACCCTGTTCCTTAGTCTGATCCCATGCTGGGCCCAGGAAGCAAGGATGTGGGCCTCACCTGAAGGCGTGGTTGAGTTCTCTCAGCATAAACAGAGATTTCTTCAGAGTCTACAAAAGACAAGGAACCAGAGTTCTCAGGCCAGGAGCTACAAACCACTGCTTTCCTTTACTGTGATGGTCTATCCAAACACTGGCCACAGAGCAGGCACAGAATCCAGATCCAAGGGGGAAAGCCACTGGTCAAGACCAGATTGCCCCTCATTCCATCTGAACCAGCTCATATGGGGCCCTGCCCCTCAGTAGAAGACCCAGAAGTCCCTGGCATTCTCGTTTAGCTCTGGAAGAACACAAGGTTCCTCAAACAGAATATGAACCCTGCTTCTTGCTTGGAAGTTGCTAGGAACAACAGATTCTCTAAAATAACTGATTTTCCAGAAAACTGTATTAGGCAGCATGGGACCCATCACACTGTGGGAAGCTAAGCCTTTTGTAATCTCTTCTTATGTACTTACTTTTTGATAGCCTTTTCATCCTTCCAACACTGGAGAGATGAACTCAAGTTGGTGCTAACCAAGCCTTAATATCTTGCTCATACTTGCCTCTGCTCAAGGCACAAGGCTAAGCAGGCCTGCACGAGGCCAGCTAGACAAAATTTGTGCTTGGCCTATTTTCCCTTTTTGAGAATGATACAATTTTTATTTATTTGTTAAGATTTATTTATTTATTTATTTTATGTATGTGAGTACACTGCTGCTGTCTTCAGACATACCAGAAGAGGGCATCAGATCCCATCACAGATGGTTGTGCGCCACCATGTGGTTGCTGGGAATTGATCTCAGGACCTCTGGAAGAGCAGTCAGTGCCCTTAAACGCTTAGCCATCTCTCTAGCCCCACTACACTTTGTTTTTAAAGTATGAATTCTTTTCAAAGAAAGATTTGTGTCAGAAGAGTGCATCTATGTACAGGAGTGTGGGTTCCCAGGGAGGTCAGAAGACAATCCTGGATTCTCTGGAGCTGAAGTTATAGGAGGCTGTCAGCCACCTGGTGTGGGTGCTGGGACTGAACTGTGGTCCTTTGGAAGTGCAGCAATCCATCCTAACTTCTGAGCCATCTCTCCAGCCCCTACATAGGAATCCTTGTTGAGCGAGAATTTGAGTCAAGATTCCCTATGGAGTCCAGGCTGGGCCTAAATTTGTGATCCTCCTGCCTCTACTGCCAAGTTCTGGGATTACAAGTGAACATCACTATGCCCAGTTAAATAAGAATTTTTGAATTTTTTTTAAAAAGTAGATTGTGGCTGCAGTAATGGCTCAGGAGGTAAAAGTGCCACCAAGCTCGAAAACCTCAGGAACTCACATTACGGGAGGTAAGAAGTGTCTCCTGCAAGCTGTCCTCTAATCTCTACATGCAAACTATGGGGTGCGCACACACACAAAATAAATATAAATAAGTAAACGTAATGAATCCCCTCAAGTAATCTAAACACATATAAATAAGAGTTGGTCAGTTCACAGGAAAGCACTGTGTGACGTTGGGAAAATGGCCTAAGAACCAAGAGTGGCCTGAGTACTTACTTCCAGGTCACGCTGAGTCCCCTGGACACTTTTCTTGGTCCTCCTAAGCCCCTCTGCCCCCAGATGATCAGTGTCCCCAGCCACCCACCTGCCCATTGCTGGGACAGTCTCCATTCCCAAATGTGCTTGTCACCACCAGCAGCAGTTGTTCCTCTTCCAAGGCGCTTGCCTTATACTGGTCCATGCAGACGACCTGTGTGACACAGCGTGGGCATCAGCCCTCAGCTCCCAGGGGACCCCTCATACTCACCCCAGGCTCCTTCCACCTAAGTGGGTACCTTGGTGTTGAAGGCATAGCTGAACAAGGTTGCCAGGTCCCTGGCTAGCGCTTCGGACTTCCCTGTCTCAGTAGCAAAGAGGACCGTGGCTCTGACTCGGGAAGCCACGACCTTCCGCATTAGCACGGAAGCAAAGAACACCATTCTGTGGGGATGAACAGACAGATATACAGACAGCTGAGTGGTGAGTTAGCCTCCAGAAGGGATGGAACAGGGGTAGCACTGGGGTAGGGGAAAGAGCTTCTGCTTCTCATTTTCTGACTGGTGGCCCCTGTGCATCCCGACTCAGTCTCCTTGGCAAGTTCGGAACTACAGAAGCAAATCAGTCTCAGAATTGGTGTCTAGAGTTCTGGGGGCCCACATCATAAAGAGCACTCTCCATATGCCCTGCCCTTCGTGGTGGAGTCAGGAAGGCTGCCTCAGTAGAAGGGACACAGCACAGAAGGACACGCCCACTTCCACGTACTTCACCAAGACTCTGAGCCGGATCTCTCTCCTCCTGGGCCTCAGCTTCTCGTCCTGCCAGATGTGGGTCTTCCAGGGCTCGATCTGTAGAAAGGAAGGAGAGTTGATTGTGGGGTTCTGGCTGGGCTTGGGCTGGGGGATGTTGGAGAGGCAGAGGGCCCTCTACTACACTCATAGAGGCCCACCTCACCAAGGCTTAGCCAAAGCTCAGGGTAGTGCTTCCTAGGCCCCACACGAGCCACAAAACACTGGGCACTTGGCTCCCTTTGTCATGGTCACAGAAGGTAGAGGCCCACCTGCTTTTAGTATCTTTTTATTGGGTACACTAGATAACATATATCTGGATGCCTTAGAGACCACACGGTGGTACTCAGCTGGCACGTACAACCCTGGGTCGTCCCACTACATAGTCTCCACAGCTAAGCTACAAGATGGGGCGTGCGGGAGGCTTCTCCCTGACCTGGTAGTAGTAGAATGGAGATAGGACATAGTTCAACATCTCCTGGTGGAACACAGGGGTGATGCTCCCGGACACTGGAGGGACCAGCCAAATCCAGTCTGCAGGGCAGCCTCCTCGGGCCCGGTACTCATTCTGCATGTGCTTCATGAAGGACTCTGAGGCTGTGTGGTGGTCCATGATGGTCACATTCTGCTTCTGAAGGAGAAGAAAATGGAGTGGGCTCAGATACAGCAGCAGAGGAGACGGGCGAGTGGCTGCACTGGAGGGACAGTGATGTATGCCATGGCTCTGCCCCTGTTCCTAGTCTTCTCACTGACTTCTGCAGAAACACACAGAGGTCCAAGTCCACAGAGTTAGTGACCCAGGCCATCACCACAACCCCTCATATGGCAGCCAGCCCGTAGTCACATGAGAGTTTCCCAGGTTCTCAACCTGTGGGTCTCCACCCCTTTGGGGGGGGGTCACTTATCAGATAGCCTGCATTTCAGATACTTACATTATGATTCAAACAGTAGTAAAATTACAGCAACGAAAATAACTTTATGGCTGGGGGTCACCACAACATGTGGAACTGTATTAAAGGTCCCAGGATTAGGAATGTTGAGAACCACTAGGAGCAGCATCCAGAAATTCAAACGCACAGGTCTCCGTGCACTGCCAGCAGACAGAGAGCCTCAGGTGTGGGCAGCTCACACCGCACCATCTTGTTTCAGGTAAAGAAAATACAGACTTGAAGGAGGCTCACTTGTAGACAGAGTGCTTGACATATGAGAAACGCTACACATCTGTAATCTCAGCTCTCTGACGGTACAGGATGAGAGTCAGGAGTTCAAGCTATATAGGGAGTTCCAGGCCAGTCTGTGTTCAAAACAAGCAAAGACAAAACCACTGGAGTCATCTGTGGGAACAGTAGGGACCAGAGTGTAGGGGAGACGGGCCATCCATATCTTAAAACTAGAGGCCATGAGGTCTAAACTAGCCAGGAAAGATCCAGTAAAAGCAGCTGCCCCACCAAAGTCCAGAGATCCATTCACCCAAGGGAAATTTGTTTACGGCTGGAGGAAGGGCTCAGTGGATAAGGGCGTTCGTCACCAAGCCAGACTTGAGTTTTATCCTGGGAATCGACACAGTGGAAGGAGAGAGCCAATGGTGAAGCATCCTATGCTCTCAAAGGGTCGTATCTGCTCCTGTCTATCTGTCAGGTACCGAGAAAGGTCTCCGTGTATTGCCAGCAAACAGCAAACCTCTTGGGGAGGCTGAAGGAAATCCGCCATTTTCATAAGGCCTCGTGGGATTTGTGACAGAGGCAAGCAAAGGCTGCTTGGGAGTGACAGAGGGGGAAAGCCTAGTGGCTGGGATAGACCCAGAGGAGAGATGGGAGTCAGGACAGCTGCAAAGAGAGGGCAAGTCTTCAGAGATAGTTTCAAGTTGGCCAGGGGAGGGGCATTCCTGGGGAAGGATGAGCCAAGGTTGGCAGCAGCCACCTGATGTCAGGCTCACAAGTCAAGTCACACTTTAAACTCATATACAGCTGTGCCTGAGTTACGGTAGGGCTCCATACTGATGGACCCATCATAAGATGACAGTATCCCCAGTCAAGAATACACTGAATAGGAACGGGGGAGTAGCTCAGCTAGCCTAGCATGCTGGCCTAGCATGCACCAAACCCTGGAGGTTCAATGCCTAGTACTACGTTAAAAAATAAATGACCCAGCTGGGCGGTGGTGGCGCACACCTTTAATCCCAGCACTTGGGAGGCAGAGGCAGGCGGATTTCTGAGTTCGAGGCCAGCCTGGCCTACAGAGTGAGTTCCAGGACAGCCAGGGCTACACAGAGAAACCCTGTCTCAAAAAACAATAAATAAATAAATAAATAAATAAATAAATAAATAAACGACCCAGAGGTGGTAGCTCACACCTGTAATCCCAGCACTCCGGAAGTAGACAAGAAGATCAGAGGTTACATAGTGAGTTTGAGGCTAGCCTAGGGTACATGAGACTCCATCTCAAGCCTTTTTGATAAAGCACCTTGTCTCCTAACCATCGTAGCTTGACTACATAGTACACTGCAGTGTCAGCTTCTGGTCCTTGTGGTTGCTGCAGCTGGCTGAGGCTGTCGCTTACTGCTGCTGCCCAGCTTCGAAAGAACATCCGGCCACCGTCGTTAGTCCAGGAAATTCCTTATGCAGTTAGCCATACAGGCCTGTAAGCACAGATGCTCTGGAGGCTGACTTGAGTTTAAGGCCTGCCTAGACAACAAAGTGACTGAAGACCAGCCTGGGTAACCTTGTCTCAAAATAAAAAGCAAAAAAAAAAAATCAAGATCCCAAACAACCAAGCCAAGCAGGGGGCTGGAAGGATGGTTCAGTGGTTAAGAACACTGACTGTTCTGCCAGAGGATCTGGGTTTGATTCCCAGTACCCACATGGCAGCTCACAATCCTCTGCAACTCCCGACCTAGAGGATGTGATGCCCTCTTCTGGCCGCGTACTGCACACAGCTGGTGCAGGCAAAACACCCATACACATGAAATAAAATGGAAAGTGTGTGTGTGTGTGTGTGTGTGTGTGTGTGTGTGTGTGTAATGGTAAAAAAGTTTAAAAAAAAAAAAAGAAGAAGAATTTTTAAAAACCCCAAGTAAAAAAATTCCCAGGTGGAGCCACCATAAGCCGGGACTATCTGTGCACATATACAGTGCCCTTGGATATCAGGAGCAGATGATGGTAACTATGACAAGCATAGATAGATGGACCAAGCGTGTGTGCCGGGCACGCCTAGGGAACAAGGGAGCTCCAAATGTGTCTTATGGTCAGTTAATCCTAGCAATGACTCAGCAAGGGAAGTGATATTTCCATTTTTGTTTTGTTTTGTTTTGTTTTGTTTCCCTCTCTGAGAAATAACTCATGGAGTTGCCCAGGCTGGCCTTGAACTCACCATCCTTCTGCATGCGCCTCCTGAATGCTGGACTTACAACATTCTCTACCACACCTGGCTATTGTCCTTACTTTATAAGGGAAAAAAGGCCATGTCTTTTTGAAGGGTATCCTGGAAGATGGTGACAAGAATGGCCTGGAGACTTGGACAGTAGAGGGACACCATCAGGGGATGGCCAGGTCTCTGTGGATTTGCTAGGACGCTTCCTTCTTTGTGTTAGCTCACCACCCCTTACTCCGGTGAGTACAAGATGAATCTGAGAGTGACCCAGCCCTGGAGAACATTGTGTGATCCCATCCATAGCTTTTGACAGCTGCCCACATTCTAATGCCTGGCACACGCAGGCCAGGCATCCATTAAATCTCCATTGAAAGAATGAATGACTCTGCCTAATGGTCTGGACTCCCGGCCTCTTCACATATCTAGGTTCTACAGGAAACAGAACCACAGAAGCAAAGCTGAGGAGTGACAGCAGAGAGAAGGTTCAGTCCACACAGGAACCAGTTCCTGTGTCCACCCAGGGTCCTTGACCTACAACCTGATGCGGGAAACCACTTAACTAAAACCAAGTTAAAGGAGGTTGAAGGAAAGAAGACAGTGGGGGAGGGGGAGCACTGCCCAAAGCCGCCTGGTCCAGGAGGGGTTCTTTAAGAAAATGAATGGTTGCCGGGTGGGCGGTGGTGGCGCACACCTTTAATCCCAGCACTTGGGAGGCAGAGGCAGGCGGATTTCTGAGTTCAAGGCCAGCCTGGTCTACAGAATGAGTTCCAGGACAGCCAGGGCTACACAGAGAAACCCTGTCTTTAAAAAAAAAAAAGAAAGAAAGAAAGAAAGAAAGAAAGAAAGAAAGAAAGAAAGAAAGAAAGAAAGAAAGAAAGAAAATGAATGGTTGAGGCCTTCAAGGAGAGAAGGACCTGGTCATGGGGTGATTTAAAGGAAGTAGATTTGGGGTGGGAGGAAAAGTAAGGGGACCAGCAAGATGGCTCAAGGGGTAAAGGGGCTTGCTGCCAAGTTGGCCAAGCTGAGTTTGATTCCCTAGAACCCATACACTGAAAGCAGAGAACAGATTCCTGTTAGCTGTCCTCTGACCTTTACACACACACACCATGGCATTTAGAAGCGCTAAGGTCCTGTGTTAGGATCCCTTTTTGCTGAGTTTTTGAACCCTGCAAGAATTTCAGGCGACCCAGGGAGACAAAAAATGAGGCCGGAGTGGCCGAGGAAGAGGCAGTGTGAGGAGATGGGTCTCGTTGGCTGTAACAGGAGCAGGAGAATGAGAAGGAGCCCAGGGACTGTCAGGAACTGTTGTCTAGCTGGTCACGTCTGTCTCGCAGATGGCAGCCAGCACAGCCAATTTGTGCACAGTGGGAATGATGAGGCAAGGAGGGAGGCCCTGGAAATGCAGCCGGGAGGAGCGGTCTCTAAGTGATGTGCTAAAGTGCAGGAACAGGCAGCCTTCGGAGGCAGAGGCGCCTAGAGCTAGACCAGCACAAACGCTGGGTCTCAGCACCCAGCAAGCAAGAATGCATGCACATATGAATGAGTGATGTTGTAAAAGAGACATCAAAAGCACCAGACAGGTGCCTGGATCAAGTGACCTTGCTAAAACATCTACCAACCCCCAAGACACCTGGCATACCTGGAAACTATGAAGCACAGCCACATTGATCTCCGTGACAGCCCGGTCTTTCCAGAGGGAGGCCAGTGTGTGGGTCTCCAGGCCCATCCTTCTGCCCACTTCCTATAGAAGCCAAGTGATGAGGGTTAGGCGGTTTGTGGGGTGGCTCCCCCACCCACCAGCCCAATCCTCCAGCTGGCCCAGCCGGGTAACCCTTGTCACCTCCAGGATGTTGTAGCGCTGTGTGTCACAGAAGTCTCGAACTCCAATCTCGGTGCCCATGTACCAGCCATTGAAGGGGCAGGCTGGGAATTCGAGGCCACCCACTTCCAGCAGCATGTTGGCCACGGCAGGCAGCCCATACCACTTCAGCCCGAGCTCCTGGAACCACTCGTACCTGTAGGGAAGCAGAGTCAGCTGAAATTAGGGTCATCTTTTTTGCCCTCTCTCCCCAATCAAAAAATAATTAATTCCAGGAAAAGGGTCAACCAAAGAAATCCTTCCTTTTCTCTGCTTTTTGAGACAGGGCCTCATATCCCAGACTGGCCTTGATTTTATGTAGCTGAGGATGGCCTTGAACTCTTGACTCTCTCCCAAGTGCTAGAATTACAGGCATGCATCATCCACACCCAGTTTCTGCAGTGCTGGGGATCAAAGCTAGGTCTTCAAGCATGCTGAGCAATCATATTCAACTGAGCCACAGACTAGAAAAGTCCTTCTGAAGAGATGATCTCAGTCACCCGACCAGGAAAGATAACACAGAACGCCAAGAGTCATTCATTATAGAAGACATCTCTTTAGATGTCATTCATGCAAATGCGTCAGGTATATGCCTGACTAAATGCTGAGACTCCGACATGATGCAGCAGCTAAGACTCTGGCACCAGATAACTGGTGTTCAAGCACTGACTAGGGTATTTTTAGCCTCTCAGAGCCTTGGTATCCCCATCATCAACATAGAGCCAATAACAACAAACACACGGGAATATTACAAACATAGTATCATTCATTGGATACTTAGACATTCTACAAATATTTATAATTAAGCACCTATCATGTGCCTTGCACTTTATAGATAACGGGGATACACTGATGAAAAGTAAGATTCTATTCCCAAAGTTGCAGCCCAGCATCCAGACTATAGACCACAGACTATAGACTACAGAAGGGTAAACAATACACAAGCGAGAAAGTGAGAAAAGTTGGTCTGGGGTTGAAGACAGGTAGTTAGGAAAGACTTCTCAGAGGCGCGGTGATGTCATAGGGAATACTTTTTGATGAGAAAACAGGAGCCTTGCAAAATTCTGAGGAAAGGGAACATCAGGTAGAGGAAGCGGAACAGGGGTCCTGAGCCAGGACTGAGTTCAGTGTGTTCAAAGGACAAGAGCTGTCAGCCCGGTACCTGCTAGCTAGTAAATCTCCATATATGGAGGCATTTTGCAGTGGTTCAACCAGCTGTGCTCTTAAACTCCTTGTGGCCCTACACTTCCTATGTCTGGGACGGGTGTCCTTTTCCTAAGAAAGCTGACAGCTCAGCAGGTCAGGCTCGAGCTACCATGCCTGATAAGCCGAGTTCAATCTCTAGAACCCATAAGGTAGGAACAAATCAACTGACTCCTGCAACTGACCTCTGACCACACATACATGCACACATATAACCACACACACACACACCACACACATATACCACACACACACATAACTACACATATCACACACACACACATAACCACACACACCACACACACACAACCACACACACACAACCACACACACATAACCACACACACATACCCCCCCACACACATACCCCACACACATACACCACACACACATAACCACACACACCCCACATATCATACACACACATAAGCACACACATCACACACACAAACATACAAGCACACCACACTTACAAACATACACACCACACATACCACACACACCATACACACCATACACAAACAACACACACACACATACACAATCATAAACATACCACACACACTAACATACACACATATGCACACATACACACGTTCACATACACACCCTTGCACACACACTAAATAAATGAAAGAAAAAAAATTTAAGAAGTGTTGGGAGGCAAGCAAAAAACCTGGCTCTGCTCAGACAGAAGCTCAAGGGCTTTCCTTGAGGCACTGCCTCCACTCTCCCAGGACCCTGTTTGCTAGGCTGCTGTCCCCTCAGTAACCATCAGCAGCTCCACAGAAGGCTGAGGCTGGAAAGGAAAGGCCAGAGCTGCTGCAGAGGGCAAAGAGACCTTGCAATGACTGTCCTCTGGCCACTGCCTGAGTCTGGGCACATAACCTGTACCCTTGGTGACTTACTTGGGATGCTCCATGGTTACTTCCAACACAAGATCAGGAGGGATTTCAAAGACCTCTGGATCTTGACCGTTAGCCTGCAGGACCAGAGGCAGCACATCGAAGCGGCCATAGCGGGGCTTCCAGCCCAGGTCGATGCACAACTGAGGGACAGAGAAGCCAATAAGTCTGCAGGCCCAGGCTCCGGATTTGTTATGGGTCCCCTGCCCAGAGGGATCTATCAGAAGCTGGATCGGTACCTGGGTGAACTCCAAGGTGGCAGGATCCCCTCTGATGGTGCCGTTGGGCATCTGGTAGCCGGCGTACCGGATGAGCTGCGAATTCCAGACCCGGAAGTCATGCTTCCCATCGCTCCGCTGGGGGAACACCGTGATGGCCGACCTTCCCCAGACAGGAACATAGTAGTTTACCAACTGTCCCTGGTTGGGGTGAGTGGGGCAGGAACTCCCAGCCAGACTCCCTCCACTCTTCCCTGCACCCCAATCCCCAAAATCACCTGCCTCCTCCATCCATCCAGCTTCTCCATAACCATCAAGACCAACAAGGGCCCACTACTCTGGAAGCCTCACATCTCTCCCACACTCACAGTAAGCCCCCCTTCCCCCTGCCACCCTACGCTACCCCCACGTGCTTTCACTGCTGGATGATTGATGGTCTCAATCATCTCTGTATCTCACCCTGTCACCTCCTTCTCCCTGGCCCCTGGCCTAGCCCTGTGCCGAATCCCTGTTAGGTGTGCACCAAGTATTTTTTGCTTTGTTTTGTTTTGTTTTTGATTTTGATTTTTGTTTTTAATGACAGTGAATGACAGACTGAGCACACTGTTCCGTCCTGTCCGTGGTGTGACTAGCTCAAGCAGTGACTCTCACATGTAAGAAAAATCCCCCAGCAAAACCAAAGCCAGGAAACTAGTGTCTCCTTCCCACACAGGGAAGAAGGTCCTTCTATTTTGTTTGTTTGCTTTTGTTTTTGAATCAGGGTCTCACTCTGTACCTCTAGCTGCCCTGGAACTTTCTAGCCTTGAACTCATAGAGATCCAACTGCCTCTGCCTCCTGAGTGGGTTCTTTTTAACACATGACAAGGTTTTATGTGATCCAGACTGGCCTGGAAC
Source organism: Arvicanthis niloticus (assembly GCF_011762505.2). Lineage (NCBI taxonomy): Eukaryota > Metazoa > Chordata > Mammalia > Rodentia > Muridae > Arvicanthis > Arvicanthis niloticus. The sequence continues at coordinate 42,956,469 of NC_047663.1, forward strand.
TCATGGCAATCCTCCCGTCTCAGTCCGTCCACTGCTGAAATCACTGTTATGTACCACCATGCCCAAATAAGAAAATTGTTTTCTTTGTTTTTGTTTTATTTTGTTTTTAAGGCAGGAACACATGGAGCCAAGGCTAGCCTTGAATGTCTATGTAGCCAAGGATGGCTTTGAACTCTTGATCCTCCTGCTTCTACCTTTCCAAGTGCTTGGATAACAGGCATGTGTCACTATGGCCTGCTAGAAGTGGCTTCCTATGGATATAACAGCCCCACAATTTTAAGTTAGAAAAAGGTGGGGGGGAGGAGAGCTGGACCTATAACAGAGGCTAATGGGGAGGAGGCCACTCTCACCATTCCACGTCCCAGAGAAGCTAAACCTTGCTCTTTTCTCTCTTCTTAGTTTCTCCTGGAGCCAGAGGCCCCTCTCCTATGCTCTCCAGCCTCTTCTGCCTGAGAGTGGTAGAATGGGCCCCGCACAGCTGGGAAAGGTGCCTCACCTGATGTTGCCATTGTTGGTGGCATAAAGCACGTGTCTGCAGATATGCTGGAACATTTCCTGTGCAGTGCTACAGTTCCGGGCATCGAAAACCTGCACAGGGCCCACCCAGAACACACCATGAAGACCATGAGGACAGAGGCTTGGGGGGCTGACTGAAATTCTTTGGGGACAGAGAGCATTTCTCTCACAGGGCCATACCCTCCTCTCTGCATCCCCCCATGCCAGTCTCTATGCTGCTTTACTCAGACAGGTGATCAGAAAATCCCATTCAGAAGGCCCCAGCAAAACCAAATTACCAAGAGAGTCTGGCTTTAAAGAACCAAAAGGCAGGGTCCCCACAGCCCCAGCCTGGATTGTCACCATGGGAGTGTGTATCACCACTGAGGCTCCTAGATTTTCTCAGTCCAAGTGTACTCAATAGGACCCTACCCCCCGCCCCCCCCCCCCCCCCACACAAATGACCCTCCAAGGAGACGATGGCCTAGGAGGCTAGGATAAATAAAATACTCTCTAGGGCCAGGAACACAAACACTGGAAGCAAACACTTGTAGCACCAAGGCCTCAGGAATAAGACATCCAAGGTTGCTGGTTGTCTCATGATGGCATGTGGGGTCCCCCACGTTTTTACATGAGGGTGGGTCACTTAGAGAACCTGGTGCTAAAATGAGATTCCAGACTCCTAGAAGGGGATCTGGGATACCCCACCTCAGGGTTTGGCTATAGTCCGGCAGAGCCCTGGCCACTTGCTCTGTCTCAGGGCCTGCCCACCCCTGCTCCTCCTCCTGCTCTGCCCATAAGACTCACCTGCAGATTGGACCACTGGATCCTTCCGATGCAGCGAGGGGCGTTCCTCCAGGCCATCTTGGTGGCAAAGATGAGCTCATCCAGAGTGAGCTGGTAGGTTCCTGTTGTTTCTATTTCCTTTGTTACAGCTTCCAGCCTGGCCAGATGTTCCTCTATTTTTGCCCTGGGGACAGGAAATTGTCAGGAAGATCAACAATAGCAGGACCTTACATGGGGATTAATTCAATCCCCAGAAAGTAAGAACTGATTTTGGACACCAGAAGGGCAAATTATGTCCCTCGGGACATTGTCTTCTGTAGGGCTGGCTTTGTGACCCACTCTTAGCTTACTAGAGACAGATTTTTAATACTCTGCCATCTCCATCTTGAAGGTTCTTGGTCCTGTTGGGAGAAAACCACACTTCCACTTCTACACTGGACCCTGCCAGTTGTCGTTGTCATGACAAGGTCTTGTCTAGCCTAGAACTTCTAACCCTCTGTCCTCCCTCTTTCAAATACCCGAGATTGCAGCTGCATGCCATCACAAGTAACTTAGGAGCCACTGCTGTGTTTGCTAGGCAGTCTTAAGACTGTAAGGTGTACAGTAGCAGGCTCAAGAACACAAACATAGTAACAAAGAGAGGACACAGACCCAGATGGTCTCCCTGTCAACCCCAGGATCCAAACTGTCTGCAGTGGATAGGACCTCCCACCTCCCACCTTCCACCCAAGGGGAGACTATAAGCCTTGAGGGCTCCTCAAAAAAGCAAGGCAGGCCCAGACAAGACCTGAGGTCAGGACTCAACTTGAAGGACCCTAGAGCCCACCCTACAGAGCTATACTCACTGATTTAAGCATACTTCAAAATAATGTCAAGGGAGAGAAGGTTGGTTGCAAAAACTTTGAAACACACACACCATAGCAACTTTGAGATTTCCAACCTGCATCACCAGAAGCTTTCGAAATGTCAACAAACAAAATTATTTAAAGAATGAACTTAGGATTAAGGTCAGCAGGAGGACTTGGAATGAAACAGCCTTTGGGGCAGGCAGAGGGTCAGGGCAACTCCTTTTTGACTACAGAAAGATTTGAAGACAAAACATTCAGCGATGTTTGTCTTCAGTGATCCCTGCAAGGGGAAACTTCTAGGTGAGGTCAGTGTCCTTCATTGTCAGAGGAAGAAGATTCTAGAAACACCCCCACTCTGTACCTGAACACGAAAACAGTGGGGGTCCACGGTTATGGCAACACTGTGTAAAGGAGAAATATGAAAACTTGGTGCCCTTTACCCAAGAGTGGGAATGCAGTGGCATCTCTTAGCTCTGAAAAGGAGTGGCTTTGGCATCAACATCTGTATTGGATGGTCATTCTCAGAAAGTCAGAAGCTCAGAAGGTCCTGATGCTCTGCATATACAGATATCTCAGCCCACTCTGCTGGAAGCCCACCGCTGCTGGTGTCCCTGTGGGGACAAGCTATTGGTCATCACCCCTATGCCCAAACCTCCTGGGGACAGAGATATGGACTTGTAACTGTAGGCAATAAAAAGCAAAAACATTTGCCCAGTCACTGAGCACAGCCCTGCTAACCTTCCAAGGTTTCCTTAGGTCTACCGAACTGTCTTTGGAATGCCAGCTGGGTGTCCCAACTCCAAAAAGAGTCAGGGTCCTGAGGGGCCAAAGGACTATATGTCAGAGTGCTAAGGCTAACACCCAGGGTCTCAGCACCAGCAGCTCCAAATGTCCGTCTTCTAGCAAACCCCACCTCCTCCCTAGATCTGTTCACTTGTCTCTAGGGAGCAGTGTTGACTACACCTGGCTCTTAGAGTTAACCCAACAACTCCATGTTTTTCATGTGCTTGGTGCCAAATAAAAAATGGCCAGATGAAGCCTATCTAGAAAAATCTCAGCCCCCTAAACGGCCACTTGTTAACCGAGTGGGAAGATCAAGGACACTGAAGTTCAACGCCACAGAGCCCCAGATACATATTTACACACACTGTCTGTTGTGTGGGTAAGCCAACACTTCAGAAATGTAGCACCCCACCAAGTTAGGTCTCCTGGACTCTAGCTAGACTAGGATGATGTCAGGGTTGCCTCTGGGGATCTTGCTCACCTCTGTAAGTGGAGAGATATGACCAGACAGTCTCTACACTTCCTTCTATTTCAGGATAAAAGACAGTACCCCCATAGGCTTCCACCCTTCACAAGACCACAGACAGCCCCTCCCAAGATGGTTGACCTTGGCCCCGGGGACGAGGCATCAGTGTTCTGCAAGCTCCCAAGTAAGGTCGAGAAACACTGCTCTAGAAAATGGAGGCCTCTTGTCAAGCACCCTCCCAGCTCTGGCATTCTAGGGCTGTACGGAGGTGGTACAGGTATCATCGAGAACAGCAATTTCTGCTCTGGATCCCAGATACCCTTCTGTGTCTCATGCCCAAAGTGGAACTGCTGAGTGAGGCTGTGCCACAAAGTGACACTGCCACAGTCCCTAGCTGCCAGAGCAGACATTTACTGTCTCTGCCAGTCATTCTTACAACTGGATGGGTAAATTGGTCACTCAGCAATGCTCTATAATCAGGCATCATCACCCATGCCCATCACCCCAGCACTCTAAAGAACAACTGTAGGTAGAAGCCAGCCTTCACTATTTCACGAGATGCCATCTCAAAAACACACGATGAGGGACCAGAGAGACGGCTGATCAGGTAAAGACATTTGTCACCAAGTCTGATGACCTCAGTCAACCCCAGGAATCCACACTGTGGAAGGAGATGGCCAACATCTCAGCTGCACTCGTTACAGGCCAACACTGTTCCTGGATATTTGTAGCCTCTAATTCATTTAATCTTCATATAAACTCCTACAAGGTGGCTGCATTACAATAGATATTTTGAGGCAAGAAAACCAAGGTGCTTGCCCAGGCTTGAACCCCAGACGATGGCTTCCTGGACCCCAACTCTTACCCAGGCCACACAGCCTTGCTGTGATTGCGACTGAATGTATTGCCAACAACACTGGCAATTGGCAATGAAAAAAAAATTGTATTCCAGGCTGGACAATACTTGGTTCTTGGAGTGACTGACTTGGTGGACTTAAGAATAAATGAGTCTGGGCACTGGACTCACAGAAGCCAGTACTCCAGAAATGTAGCACCCCACCAAGTCAGGTCTCCTGAATTCTAGCTAGACTAGCATGACGCCAGAGTTGTCTCTGGGAATCTTGCTCACCTTTGTAAGAGGAGAGGTCTGACCAGACCTCTTCCTCTTCAGAAGGAAGTCTCTAAACTTCCGTCTATTTCAGGATAAAAGGATCCATTCCAAGTCACTGTATTATAGCCCCTAGGCTAGGACACTGTTCTAATTTGCACACATTTGTGGCTGTCTGGTGAGCCATGCTATAAGATGCCCACTTTACAGATGAGGAGGTTGAGGCCCGATGGATTTTTCTAGTACTCAGCAGTGGTCTGGTGGAGCCAGAATCCAAAGCCAGTTACACGCTCCTCTAAACTTTCAGACATGTTTGCAGTGCTTAAGCCTCCTTTAGGCTCTCCTCTGGGCCTAGAACCCCAGCAAGTCTGGAGACTGCCGAGTTCACAGGTCAGAGTGGAACAGTAGGAAACAGGTCAGCCCCAGGGAGTAGGGCAGGGGACATCACCCTGACGGAAGCCAGACTTACTCTTTGAAGGAGCCATAATATTGGTTGATGAATTCAATGGCTTGAGGCAGAAGCTCCTCCAGTGGGGTGGGCTTGTCTCTGGGTCCTCTGGTCAAACTCTTGGGGTTCATGATGGACCCCAAGCAAGATTTGGACTTGCAAGTAGAATCCTAGAAAGAGAGACAGGGGTGAGTAAGGGTCCCATTCCTCACTCCATCCCATGGTGACCCCCATACCCCAAGCCAGTCATAAGCCTGGCCATTCTCTGTCTGATATGCTCACAATGACCCTACATAGGCTCCTTCTCCTTGGGGTCAATCAAGCTTTCTCCAAGCCTAGCTTCCTTCTCCTTTCCTCAGACCAAGTGGGTGTATGCTGGCTTCACTCTGTCCCTGTTCTCCAGGCAGCTAACGATACAACAGCCTCTGAGAAAACTCCACGGCTTCCTCCTAGGAGATATCTATCTGCTTTCCTTTCTAAAGAGATCCATCTGCCTCTGCCTCTCTGCCTCTCTCTGCCTCTCTGCCTCTCTGCCTCTCTGCCTCTCTGCCTCTCTGCCTCTCTGCCTCTCTGCCTCTTTCTCTGCCTCTTTCTCTGCCTCTTTCTCTGCCTCTCTCTCTGCCTCTCTCTCTGCCTCTCTCTCTGCCTCTCTCTCTGCCTCTCTCTCTGCCTCTCTCTCTGCCTCTCTCTCTGCCTCTCTCTCTGCCTCTCTCTCTGCCTCTCCCTCTGCCTCTCTGCTTCTCTCTGCCTTTCTGCTTCTACCTCTGCCTCCTGAATGCTGGGATTAAAGGCATGTACCACACCTGGCTTGTGTTATGTTTTATGTTTTGTTGCTGTTATTGTTGTTTTGAGACAAGGTCTTACAGTGTAGCTCTGGCTTGTCCCTGAACTCACTATGTAGCCCAGGCTGGCCTCAAACTCATGGATATCTGCTTGTCTCCTCCAAATGTTGGAATTAAAGGTGTGCACTGCTCAGCCTCATAGCATGAATTCTAAAGTCAGAGAAAGGAACTTAAAAGCAGGAAGGAACCTGAAAGGATCGTTAGTTTCATTCACTGGCTGCTTGAACCACTGTCACCTTGCTGTCCTTACAGAGACAGGAAGTTTCCTCTGCCAGTTCAGTCCAGTTTTGGGCAATTCAAATAGACAATTCTCAACTACTCTCAAAATCTAAGAAAATAGTAACTGGTTTCTGTAGCCTTTTGTCTGACCTCTTAGGTTATCTGCTGTCTAGCTGGTAGTTAACAGGAATCTTGCCTCACCTACTTCCTCCTGTAATTTATGAAGACAGACTTTCTAACATCTTTCATCTGAGAAGATGGCTGTCTAGTAAGTCCAGGGAATATGTAATGGGCCCTTATGGTGGCTTAGTTGGGACAAAGGTGATGCTCTCCAGACCCCAGACTTCTTACCGATGTAGCCTTGTGGTGAAGGGTGTCATGCAAAATCTCTCCACTGCCCCAGTTTTTGATCCTCACGTACTGTGGGTGGGTTGATGGAGTCACATGCAGCTTGTCCAGGGATTCTGGAACATTCTAAAATGGGTAAACATCCAGGGTTTTCCAAATGTTTGTAACCCCAACAACCATACAAGTGTCCCCTGGGTCTCTGTACTCTGCTTGTGTGAGGGACAGAGCTCTGTGTGGGCACACGAGGCAAGGGGCCAGTCCTCAGTGTTCCACCCTTCCCAGAAGTTGGGCCAGTGCCAGCTGAGCACTGCAGGTGGCTGGACCAAGGCCAGGCTTCTGTCCTTACCAAGGCCTGGCCAGTGCTGGCTCATAAGGGGAATTCAAGTCTGATGGGAGGGCTGATGCTGTGGCCGGGGCTGCCAAGGACAGAGCCAGGAAGTTAACAGATACTCTACTGTTTTCCTTCCCCAGGGACACCTTTCCATGCTCCATCTCTCTGCCACCTCTCTACAATCCTTAGGATGGAAAGGAAGATGGGATACATGGCCAGAAGCCAGGGGCTGATACTAGGGACTCAGGAGCTGAGTCTAGGATCATTCTGGAAAGTTGTCCCTCCTCTGATTCCGAGAATGTTCTTAAACTACCTGTGGTGGTTTGAATATGCTTGGCCCATAGGGAATGGTACTGCTAATAGGTGTGGCCTTGTTGGAGAAAGAGTGTCACTTTGGGTGTGGGTGAAGGCTGAGACCCTTCTGCTAACTGCCTGGAAGACACAGTCTTCTCTGGTTTGCCTTCAGAACAAGATGTAGAGGTCTCAGTTTCCTCTGCACCATGCCTGCTTGGATGCTGCCATGTCCCACCTTGATGATAATGGACTGAACCTCTGAACTTGTAAGCCAGCCCCAATTAAATGTAGTCCTTCACAAAAATTGTCTTGGTCATGGTGTCTCCTGACAGCAATGGAGCCCTAATTAAGGCACTACCCCATCTATTCTGTCAACCACCAGGCAAGTTACCTGGGTACCAGTGCACCCTGGGGACCTCCATTGGTGAGTATCAAGACTGTCACACTGTCTGCAACCTCCTTGGCTCCCTCTGTACATCTGGGTTGTTCCATTCACTCCCCAGCCCTTGGCTTCCTGTGTCTTCCTGCCCAGCCTCCAAAGGGCTGTTTAGCCTGAAGTTACCAAGGAGAAGATGAAGGGCTTCCCATATGGTGTGTGACCAAACCACTGACCTGTGCTGTCCCAGTGAGGAGCTGGGGGGCACCATTTTGGTGCTTGGCAGGTCTGTGACTCTTAGGATCATCCTGTGTTGTTGGGCTGTGAAAGGAAACACTCATTGTGAGATGGAGTCTGGCCGTGGAGGGGATTTGAGTGGCCTCTGTGGGTCCCGATCTAGCAGACAGGGCACTGAGAGCTAGAGGTGGGAATGACCTGTTCCCGGCTTCCAGTCAGGGAGGATGAGGGAGCCAGTCTTAGAGAATCTTGTCCCCACTTCCCTCTTCATCTTTGCTTTGACCACCTAAAGCCAAAATGGTAGGAGAGGAGCCAGCCAAAACTATTCAGACACAGAGGCACACACACAAGCTCTGGGGAGATGCTGGACTCAGAGAGTCAAATGCAAAAGCTCTGAGAACCCAGCCCTCCCAGGCCAGCAGGGTCCACCACTCACTACCCAGGCCAGCAGGGTCCACCACTCACCACCCACCCGGCTTAGCAAACTTTATCTTATGTATTTTAGGTTTTCATTTTGGTGGGTGTTGTTTGTTTGAGATATGGAACTTTCTATGTAGACCAGACTGGCCCTGACCTCACAGAGATCCACCTGCCTGTGGCTCCTGAGTGCTGGGATTAAAAGCATGCATCTTCAGGCCCAGCTCATCCCTTTTATTTAAAACTCATAGTTTAAGTTGGGCATTTTAAGTACATGCCTGGAATCCCAGCATCTGGCAGATTGTGACAGAAAGGTCAGGAGTTCGAGGCCAACCTCAACTACAAAGAAAGTTCAAAGCCAGTTTGGGCTCCATGAGAACCTACGAAGCACCCCAAACCCTTAATTTAGTTTGTTTACTCTGTACACCACTGGCCTCCAACTTGAGGTATTCCACCTGCCAGAGCTTCTTGAGTGCAGAGATTCCAGGTTCAAGACCCAGTGCTTGGCTACTCCAGGTATTTATCTTGTAAAGAGTGAAAGGAACAAAGGCAGGTACGGATGGCACACGCTTGTGTTTCTAACACCTGGAAAGTTGAGGCAGGAGGATCAGGAGTTCAAGGTTACCCTTATGCTAAGTAGGAAATTCAAAGCTGGCCTGGACTATATGCTACCTGTTTCAAAAATAAGATAAAAATAAAATTAAAATAATTAGTGGGGAAAAAAGAAAAAAAATATTTTTTAAAAACCAGTTATGGTGGTGTACACCTTAAATCTTAGCACCTAGGAGGCAGAGGCAGGCTGAGCTCTATGTTTGAGGCTAGCCTGGTCTACAGAGTTCCAGGACAGTCATGGCTATATACCCATACAGTCAGGCAAATCATCCATACACATAAAATAAATAAATCTAAAACAAAGCAAAACCCCCAAACTCCAGTTTAAACAATGACCCTGCTTAGTCTTTTAGTACTAACTCACTCCCTGGTCCCTCATCTCCAGTGAGGTTTGATTGTTCAACTTTATCATCTGTGTTTGGGTGAAACCTTCTCTCTCCCTCTGCTACAAGACTGCAGTGGGTCCTGTACTTACCTGAGAGACAGTCCTCAGTAAAGTCATCTTTGTGGTATGTTAGCAAGTATCATTAAAGAGGGATATGCTGACTGGTGTCTGAAATCCCACACTCAGAAGGAGGCAGGGGAATTGCTTAGCCTGGGCTGTATAGTGAGGGGCTATCTCAAACAAACAAACAAAACAACAAAACAACAACCCACCACCACCAAAGCAAACCAACAAAATCATTGAACAATTCTCTCCTTGCTTGAAACAGGGTTTCATGTTCCTCCAGCTGCCTTTGAACTCACTATTCTGCTGCTGATGTCCTTGAACTGTTGCCGCTAACTCCTGAATGCTGGGATTATAGGCATGTACCACCACACCCATCTGAATAATATTTTCTTTAACATACTCCTCTGATCTGGACTGGTATGCCTCACCAGAAAGAGGGAGACAAGAAAAAAAAAAAAAAAAAAAAAAAAAGCCAAGATTTGCTTTCTCACAATCCCCCTGCATACCTGCCCATGTTGGGCTTCACAATTTGGGAGATAGAATTAGATCAGAAACATCCCCTGGGCTATAGTAATAGACTTAAAGACAATGTCACCACCTACTCAAGTGCTTCCCCTAAACGTCAAAATGTTTTTAATGCTGTCTGAAGTCTCACTGCTGACACGAGCCACAGTTATGCTGGCCTCAGGGTCCACAGCCTAGGGTTGTACCTAATGCCTCAGCCTAGATATCTCTGACGCTATGATGACTGTCTTAGTGCACGCATACAATGTGTGCTTATGTGGGCTCAGGCAGGCCTGAAAGCAGCTAGGGGAAATGCCGGCCAAGGTTCACAGTGATGAGCACGATGGGATAAGCCATTGGCTATTTAAATCTCTTTCTTTTTTAACTTTTAAGTATCTTGACGTTTTTGTTATAATTGGAATTGTTATAATTTTTCAAGTACTTTTATAATTGGGATTAAGGGAAAAACAAACCACAACGATAAATAAACAGAGCTTTTCCCCAGCTACGATGTCCTGTTAGCTGATTTCGTGTGCTGCCTATTAAACGGGATCTAAGGACCAGATATCAGGTAAGCACTTAAAGGCATGGGACCCTTGGTTCCAAATTACTGCAGTTCCAAACCCACAGTCTTGCTGAGACCTGACTGACCCATTGCAGGGATGAAGGACCTTTATGAACTTTCGGGCAAAAGGAACTGTGGTGGCTTTCTCAGGCCCATAGAACCATCTGCTGTCACAGTGTCCCAGAACTAGATACTGAGGGTGAGTGCAGAATCCAGTCTGCAGGGGCTTAGGGTCTTGAGTCCTGAGATTGAGATCACACTGCTACCAGCCAGCCCATGTGTCTTGTAAAAAATCATCTTTGACCTCTTAACCTTGTTTGTTTAGAGCGCAGTAAGGAGGGAGAGCACAGCCAGGCGGGAAGGGGGAGTGTGGCTCAGTGGAAGAGCACTTGCTTAAATGCAGTTCAGTTCCCCGTACTGCCAATAAAAATAAAAATACTTTAAGCGGTGGCACGTGCCTGTAATCTTAGCATTTGAGAAGCAGAGGCAGGAGGGTTTCCAGGTTTGATGCCAACCAATCAACATAACTAGAACCTGTCTCAAAGCATCCAACGCAAAAAAGTTCCTTGGTGCAAAAACCCCTACTGGACTGCCCGCGTGGGCACTGTCCGGCCTCTCTCGCGTCCCAGCGGGGCCACCCGGGCGCCTCCCCAGGTCTCCCGCGCTGTACCTGGCTGGACCCACGCGACTGGCGACCTTCGGGCCGAAGATCCTGCGCAGGAAGCGACAGAGCCGCGGCCGGGCGGCGTCGCAAGCGCTGCTCAGCCCCTCGCGCATAGCTGGGCCAGCGCTCCTCTCTGGCGCTGTCCCTTTATCGCCGCGGAACCCCTCAGCGCCCGCCCCCGTAGCGCCCGCCCTCCCGCTGCGAGCAGGGCTCGGCTCCTAGTGGCCCTGGACAAGCAGGATGGCCTAAGTGTATTCCTCTCGCAGGGACAGTAAGGATCGCGACCCAGACTCCCCATTCCCTCACCTCCTAATGAAATCCAACCAAGAAAGAAATTCTTTACTACCTCTGCTTTCCCCCAGCAGAAGCTGGGGACCAGAGAAATGAGAGTCCTGCTCGAGGCCACACAATAGTCCTAGGGCCACCTCTACCTCTGTTTCACTAGACTGCTCCCCAGGAAATGTTTTACTCTTTCTCCCTGTTTCAGGTGAAGTAGGACTGCAGCCCTCAGGGACCCTTCTGGCTAATATTTCAGCAAATGAACCCCCAAGCCCAATAACACGATGGCGAGGAGTGGTTTTTTTTTTTTTTTTTTTTTTTTTTTTTTTTTTTTTTTTTTTTTTTTTTTTTCCTCCTGAAACCCTGTGCTCTGAACTCCCTGTGGGTCACCTAATGGTCCCACATTTACCTTTTGTCTCTAAACACATGTATACACATGCATGGACACACCCTGCACACTTCTGAATCTCTTGTTTACACAAAGGTTAAAGTCACCAGGAACAGGCTCTTGGTTTGCACAGATTTGAAAATTATGTTTTAAAATAAAAATAAATAACGGGCTCCCGTTGTTTTCAGACCAAAATCCCCTTTGTAAGCTGCTTCCTCTTCCAGGAACATCCTTTTGCCACCTTTCCCGGGCGGTCCCATTTCTGCTGGTTCCCCCTCCTCTAAGAAAGCCGTCTGCAGCCCATTAGCCCCTACTGACCCCACAGCCGGGCCATGCATGCCCTTAGGAGGCTCAGCAACACATTCTCCTATTACCTCTCCCTTGCTTGATCCCTCCCCCTCCCCCAAACCTCTCTTACGTTGCCAAGACTGCCCCCAACAGAGAGGAAACTGTTGCTCCCCGTGCTCAAACTCCACCCCCCACCCCGCAGCCCCCCCCCCTTTCCTCTCTGACCTAGTAACTGGATTTGTCTTTCTCTTTCTCAGCCCAGTCCGCAGTAAGTCCTCAGAGAAAGAGCACACAGGGTGTAGAATTTAGAGTTGGCTCAAATCTCAGCGCCTCCACTTTCTAGAAACTGACCTCATGAGACAAGATAAAAGCAGTTTCAGCCTGTTTTTTGACATAGTATTAAGGACACTAAAAATACCTGTGGCTGTGTATGCAATTAATCAATGGTTCAGTCAATCCATTGATTAACCAGAAGGGCTTTGTTGAAATGTGAGCTGGCAGCATAGTGCCAGGTGAGCAAGCCTCAAGTGTCCTTCCTTGTTAATGGGATGAATCTCATTCAGGACCTACAGTGTGGCAGCCAGGATGATAGCCGGAAGCCAGACTGTACAGTTTGAATACCTGCTTTACCACTTGCCAGCCACGAGATTTTAAGAAGACTCAAGCATGGTGGACTTTTGTCTCCTCTTCCCTAAAGTGGGAGGATAGTGCAGTCCCCTTCTGGGCAGAATCAAGTCTCAGTGTGGTGACAGCTACCCAAGATTTTGGCCATCTGTCTCCTTTACTCCTGACATGATGGCTCTTTTCCTGCAAGTGAGGAAACAGGGGTTTGGAGGCTAAGGGACATCCCAAACGCCACAGGATTATGAAGTGGCAAATCTACTACTCTCTTCTGCCTAAACTCTCTTTCTAAATCTGGCAGCACCAGGACAGGAAAATTTAGAGATTCCCTGCTTACTGCCTCCAGGGGGCGCTGCCCACTGTAGTCCTGCAAATGTCTGAGCCAGGGACAGGATGAGGCTTAGACGCAATTCTGTGTGTCACGTCATCTTTCTACGTTAGTTAGCCTCAAGTCCCTGCCTATGGCTCTAGATTCCTAGCATTCTCTAGAATTCTCCTAGCCCATCCTTATAAATTGCTGGAGGACCAGTTCAATTCTAAGATGCCCCAGGCCAACCTCAGATTTCAACTGACATTAGCAGTCCTGCAACCCAGACATTGCCCTCCCAGAGCCTCACTTGCAGAATGAGATCATAACAAAAGGCCCATGGAAGGTCAAGCTCAAAGAGTGTAGGTGTGTGCATTGTGTAGTCCTGGTGACAAAGAAGCCTCTTAAATGGCCATCTTGATACTCTTCAGTTGCTTAATAGTCAAAATAGCTAACTGGTGAGCCACATGCCCTGGCCAATCAGGAGCTGAGCTGAGCTGACCACTAGACTCTCCAGTCTCCATTCTCACATATTTCCCCTCTCTTCTTCCTCCAGAGAGTCTAGACACTCTTAGGAGCAGCAGGGGAGTCCTGGGTCTTCCTTGTACACACTGTAGCTGCACCAGACTCCAATAGAGAATTATAAGCAGGACCTTGGAGACCAGACTCTCTTAGGAGGCTGGGAACACAGAGAGCCGGCAGGGGCCTGGGGGCCCTGAGGAGATGGCTGGAGGTGGAAGAGAGGTTGCTCACCTGGGAACAGCACCTGGGGTTTTCTCCACGTTGTTGTTAATATCCTTTCCTCCTTTCAGGTCACCTTGGTAGGATTTGACTCTGAAGAGAAACTTCCAAGGGCAAGCCATGTCTGCAACTTTGTACTTCTGCTCCAAATCCAATGTTCTCTGTGGGACTGAGGAGAGGGGAAGGCTGTGAGGTGGGGTTGAAGGAGTGCCTAACAGATCAGAGCCTTCTCACAGGTGCGAGTGTCCCAGAGAATAGAGACAGAGCCCAGGTAAGGCCTGCACTGATGCTCTCTCTCCCCATGCTTGCTTGCACTCTAGGTTTTTACTTGGGGTTAAAATCTTGTGGGACAAACTCCTGTTCTGCAAAGACACATAACAAACCAAAGGGATGACTTGGGATGCCACATAGCCACCTACCGAGGACAGCAAGCACCCACAAGCCCCCTTAGGAGAATGCAGTTACTCTAGGCAGGAGTTACTCCTTGGCTTTCAGCAAGGTGGGCAGGAGCTGGGAACCTGAAACGGGAATGTGTGCACCTGACTGACCCTTCCTGCCACTTGCTGATGAGAAAAGCAAGCAGCTGTCATTAGTAACCTTCCCTCTGGACCTGCACTTGGGGCTGGCACTCAAGTCCTGGCCACCTTTCCTTTGATTTGGGAGTCATTATGCATTCTAAGCCAAAGACACTGTGTCCATGTTCCTTCTTTATTATTTGAACAGAAGTCAATGATTTGTATAATAGAGCATTAAACTCTCAAGAGTTGAGGTCATATCCTTTAAGAAAAAAGACAAGAAATAGAAAGAGAAACTGCCCTGGGGTATCTGGCTTCTCTGAGGCCAATGCCCTCCCTGAGGAAAGATATACTTGGAAGATACAAGTGAGGACAAGAACCCATGTAAGAGGGACAGTGAACCTCAGGGTCCTGATGACCTGCATCCTACTCTGAGTTTTTCTAGTTACTCATCTAAATCAAGTTAGTTAACTGAAACTCATTTCTTCACTCCTAAAATGGGATTAATAATATCCACCTTATCAGATCTGGGGTGGGGAAGGGATACATCCCAAAAAGATTAGCAAAGTAAGCTATGTGCATTAGAAACTCTCAGCAGGGTGTCCCCTCCCCTCATTCTGAACTTTCTAGAAAGCTTTATAGTGTAATTACCACAGTAAACATTTGTGGAGAAGAAATCTGACCACACTCCCTGTTCAACTGGCAGCCTGTCCGTCCTGTGGTTGCACCTCCTACACCTTCCATATCAGCTTCAGCCCATCCACAAAAGCGGGGAGGTGGGGCAGAAAGCCTGGTTTTCTGAGCTTGCCCAAACAGGAAGACACTCCTAAGAGCAGCTGTCCTAAACACAAGACTCACCTCGCAGTTGACTAGGCCACTCTGTGGAGTGAACAAGACCCAAGCCTGAGGAACCTCAGAAGTATCTCTGACAACCCAGTCCTCTCACCAAGGTGGCTGAGAAGTTTGAAACCAGTGACACTGTGTTCCGTGGGGCCAGAGTCTCAGTCTTCAGCTCCCTGTAAAGCTGTGGCCCTGGCAGCAGCCATCAGGTATTTATACCCACTCCATGCAGAACTACTTTGCATAAAGTCACTGGTCCCAAAGGGACAGTCCCCAGTTGAGTGTGCAAGTTAGCTCATTCACGATGGACACTCCTAGTCTGTGTGTACTATTACGTCACTCTGTGGTATATTCCTCAGCAAGGCTGCCTCTTCCTGGTCCCTGGTCCAAGGCAGTGGTGGCCCTTTGGCAGCAGGTAGTCACTTCAAAACTGGGACTCACTAGGGAGGGAGGCTTTTCTTTAGCTAAACCACATACCCTGGCTTGCAGCTGCTGGGGGATTTTGTTCTGGGCACATGGAGCTCTCTGGTTTTCTGTCAGTTCTCTCATTTTCAGTTTACAGCAGGAGTTTAGAGAGCTAGGAAAACTGGCAGTGTGGAACATGATGGAAAAAGAGGTCCAGGTTCCAGACAACCAGACCAATGAAGTTAGATGGTGCCAATATTCCAGCACGCCCAGGAAAACATTCATCAGGAGGGTTTCTAGAAAGGATGGAAGGCAAGCTGTGGGCACAGAGGGGCCCCTGGGATGTCGTCTGACTGGCATTTCCCCACTAGTAGTAAGTTAGCTTGGGCACCATAGTGTGTAGGGCTGAGCTGGGTGAAGCTTTTTTTCCCTCCAGTGCCATTATGTATGACTTTTTACATATAGAATTATAGTGTCCTACCTGGGTGTGGTGGCACATGCCTTTAATCCTGAGATTCAGGAGGCAGAGAAAGGCAGATCCCTGAGTTTGGGCCAGTCTGGTCTTGAGTTCCAGGACAAGCTGGGGCTGTACCAAAAAAAAAAAAAAAAAAAAAAAACCTGTTTTGAAAAACAAACAAAGACAAATAAATTATAGTTTCCTACAATGCTTTGAATAAAGCATTCGTACATGACATGGAATTTTCCATTATGAAAGTGAAATATTGACAGTATTAGGGGGAAAAGGAACAAACAGAGAGAGGGAAAATCCCCCCTGGTACATCCTGCCAGCGTCTACTCATCTTCCCATGGTTCCCAAATTCAGCTCAGCCTCATGTTTTGCCTTTGTCTAAGGTACACAAACTAAGAATCACCCAAAAAGTGTGTGGCCTCAAAAGTTGAGAGAACAAATAAATTGTTGATTGAATAAATGAATTACAAATCAAGTAATTGGGCTGGGGAGATGGCTCGATTGGTAAAGTGCTTGGCTTGAAAGTACAAGGACCTAAGCTCAAATGCTGGTCATGGGTTGGTAAGATAGCTCAGCAGGTTAAAGAACTTACAGTCAAGCTTGGCATAACACACACACACACACACACACACACACACACACAGTCAATCAATCAATGATAAAATGCTGGGTGTGGTGACGATCTGGGGAGGCAAAGTCAGGAAAGTGTCTGGGGATTGCTGGCCAGCCAGCCTAGCCTACTAGGCAGGTTCCAGGCTGGTCCTTTGTATACCTGCGAACCTGCACACAGTCACCACATGCACTTGCACAGACACAGACACACATACCACACACACACACACACAGGGGGCGGGGAGCTTATGGACTTCAGCATATCAAAGTCAACCTCCTTTCAGGCTTCATCCAGGCAAGCTGCTCCCCGCAAACCCCAATACTTGGGAAAGACTGAGCCCAAATGGGGAACCCAAAGTCTAGAAAAAAGAATGGATGATTAAAGTTCAGAGTGATGGGGACAGCCTGGTCCTGAAGGAGCTTGGTCCATGTTACTCAGGGGATGAACACATGCAGGAGCAACTTCACTAGGGTGAAGTTTAGAAGTTTGGCACAATGGAACCCCTAGCCCCTGTTTATGCTTCCAAATATTATAGCTATGCCTGCAACGAATTATATGTATCAACCCCTAAACTCTATGAAATAGATACTGTAACGTCCCATCTATAGAACCTTCCAGAGTCTTGACTACTTTGCATTGGAATACTTTGGCTGAATTCTGTCGTTTAATAGGTCCAAAAACCTGCTCTTGTGACAGAAGAGATTTAGGGCCATGAGCAGTGAGGTTCCCGGATGTGGGCTCAACACTGTGCCCTGTTGACCCTCTTAGACAGACACTCACATCTGGGGTGGGGAGTGTCTCCCTGGCCTTGTCCAGTGCCATTAATGTCCCACACACA
Organism: Arvicanthis niloticus; assembly: GCF_011762505.2. NCBI lineage: Eukaryota > Metazoa > Chordata > Mammalia > Rodentia > Muridae > Arvicanthis > Arvicanthis niloticus. The sequence continues at coordinate 42,973,567 of NC_047663.1, forward strand.
CACAAGAAACCTAGGCTTGTGTGGAACCCACTAACCAAAGCACAGTGTTAGGGCTGCCTTCCTGTGGTGACTAGCCTGTGGCCTTCTGACTCCTCACTTTCTGGAGGCATGAGACCCACAGGCCTGGAGGTTAGGTGAATCTGTTTTGTCACCTGAATGACTGCTGCCAGCCAGGGCTCTGATGTGCTGGCTCAGGGTAAGTGCTTGGTGGCTGTTTCTCCTCCCACCTCTCTTATTTTAGATTCTGGTCATGTACCGGCCTGAGCATGTTAGTCACTGTGCCCCTTCCAGTGCTTTCCCACCCATCATTCAGGAACCGTGGTGATTGGTGCAGGAGACAGGACTTGGGTCTGTGATAACTGTGTCCCCTGAGGCTTTAAGGACATAGCTAGATAAACCTGAAGGGTCCTGGATTCTAGTGACAGCTCCATGTCAGATCAACTATGTAGGCTCAGAAAAGCACCCCTCCTCTCTACACTGGGCCATTCCTGTGACAAAGAGTGACAGCAACCATTTGCCTGATGTGTCAGCAGCCACCAGCCCACCCTTTTCCTGTTTGTGTGTGGTACCTGGGAATTGAACTCAGGGCCTTCCCCATGCTAAGTGAGCATTCTGTCGCTGAGAGACATCCCTAGATCGCCGTGTTTGTGCTCTCTGTTTTTGTGTCCCCTCTGTGCCTAGGTAGGGCTGATTTTTAATACTAAATTTGGGGTAAATGCCACATGTCACATTGCTATACCATATTCTTTAGGGATTATGTGTTCGCTAGAGATATAAGTTTCATTTTTCTTTTTGGTCAACAGTTGGTAGATTTGGGGGATGGGGAGCCCGTGGAGGCAAAGGACACACCGTGTTCAGGATGTTGTATGGACATCCCCACAATTCTACTGTTCTAACTACTGAACAGGAAGAGGAAGAGGAGAGTAAAAAATAGCAATAAGGACCATGGTGGCACAGAGAGGTTGAGAAACTCACCACAGTCACACAGCATCCAGCCTGTGAGGCAGAAGACACCATGAGCTTCTGTTACACCCCCCTTCACTCCCCACCCCGAGTGCTTCTATCAGCAGGTCCAGGCCTGGTGGAGATTATCACAGCTTCCCCTTTCCCCATCGCCCACAGCTTCTGGGCCTGAAAAGCCACCTTCCCTTGGCACTGCTCACATAACAAGCAGCATTCCTGGACCTCTTCTGATGATGGATACGGCAGGTGAACTCTGCGGGGGCGAAATCAAAGTGTACTTTGAAGGGCAGGTGGAGAAAGGTAGGCCCCTTGGGGGTGGCACTGGGAGCCCCAGGGTAAACAGCCAGGGAAAAATACCCTCTCCCCCACCACCTAGGCATCTCAGGCATGGCATCAATAGTACCCAAACTGTGGAGTCCCTCAGCCCCTCCATCCTAGGATAGGTGTCTATCAAATAAAGTGGACCTGTCCCTGACAGGATCTGAAGGTGACACGTACTAGCTGGCCTTCTCTGATCAACAGCTTCAAAGATCTTTCTGCGAAAAACCAGTGACCAGAAGGCTGGTGAGACACTCCAGCAGTTAAGAGTATGTATTTGCTGTTCTGGAGGACCTAGGCTGGAATCCCAGCACTCATGTGAGATGGCTCACAGCCACCTGTAACTCCAGCTCCAGGAGATCTGACACCCCTAGCTTCCTTGAACACCTGCACTCATGGACATAATATACCCCCCACACAAATAAAATTTAAAGCAAAATCAAAACAGTGACCAAGCAGCTAAGGCTTGCTGAGCAGGACCTTAAACGTTACCACCTTTTAAGTCACGTGACAGTCCTTCCCCATGGTTACTGTGACTCGTCTCACGTAATACTGAGAATTGGGGAAGTTAGGCAAAGCCCCAGATCACAACTAGCATCCTCTCTTTTCCCTCTCCAGTCTCTCAAACTTATTCTGACAGACAGGACAAGACCTGAAGGAAGGTAGCTTGCTTGGGTTCAGGGCTGGCACCCTGGTGCGCCCCAACTGCTTCTCTTGGCATAACCCCCACAGTAATAATTTTCAATCATTAGAATGCTTATAAGTGCCATGTCCTGAGTACTCACCAAGTGAATATCACCAAGCCTGGCTTTCAATTCATTGACTGAACCCTGCACCCATGGGTGCTGCTGTTCCTCTGATTTCATAAACAAAAGTAACACTGAAAAGTGTGCCACCAGCCCAGTGTTCTTAGCTTATAGTGGTAGAAATGAGGCTTAACTCAGGTCTGAGGCCTAGGATCCTTGCTGACACCCAGAGGACTCCCTGACTCGTGTGCCCACTTCACTGCATGAAAGCACACAGTAGAGGGACTCAGTCCATGGTGGGACTGAGGGACTGGTGACACCTCTTAATGTTCCCCACTGGTGGCAGCTCTGTGTGACATTATAAAAAGAGATGCAGACAGACAGACTCCTTATCCAGGTGGCGGACAAAGGAACTGTCTCCCAGAGCCTGTCTTGGCAAAGTACTGTCCTCACTTTCAATTTGCAAAGGGATCTACACCTCCAGACAAGCAAGGCCTGAGTCCCTAAGGGACGAAGGAGCAGAGATCCAGGTTTCGAACCTAGAACTATGTGTGTATTTATAGGAAGCCTGTTGGGACCCACTCAGCATGATCATCTCCTCGAATCTTCATGGTGATACTGGAAGGCAGGTCAGCCTCATCTATGCAGGCTTTCTGCCCATGCTACCCAGGCTTTGAGAGGAGAAGCATCTGCCATGTTTATTCGGTTTTCCTGTGGGTCTAGCAATGTTCAGCTTGTACAACACCCAGGATCAACACACTGCTATGACCAGGGCATGTTACCCAGTCTCAGGACAACCAGTAAGGCTATGTTACTGTCCCATTTTGTAGGAGGGAGGAACACTGAGGCACAGGGAAAGGGAGAGCCTGCTGGTTCATAGACCACAGGTGACTACTTCACTGCTCTAACATCAGGGAATTCCCAGATGACCCTCTGTGAGGCAATGCACCCCTGTGACCCTTGACCTCAGGCTAAGCCACTCAGATGCCCTTGAGAACAGGTACAATCAGCATCTGAAATCAGTTTTCATTTGTTTGTTTGGTAAATTGGTTTATTGAGATAGGGTCTCATGTAGCCCAGGCTGGCCTGGAACTCATTATGTACCAAGGATGCTCTTGAATAATCCCAGCACTGGGGAGGTAGAATAGAAAGATTGCTATGAGTTCAAGGCCAACCTAAACTACATAGCAAGTCCTATCTTAACAACATCAATGACAACAACAAAAAAGTGGGTCATGAAGCTGCAGGGTCTTCTTGAAGGCCATGTCACATGGTCCTCATGCTGCCTACTGGCTTCCAGAACATCCCTAGCTCAGGCCACTCACAGCAGCCTGTAGTCCCATAGCTGGCTGCCTTACAATTCTGTAAGCACTGCCATCTGGCTCATCCTCTGTGCAGATGTCCTGAGGAGTCAGTGTGGCCTGTGTTCCCCCCCTGCAGGTGAACTTGGCAGAGTCCCTCTCCATCCTAGTCCCAATCTCAGTTTCTTTAATTGAAAAAGTAGGACAGGCAAGCTTCAGTGCAGGGCCTTCAGGGACTAAATGAGGTGAGGGCTGCCAGGTCCCAAGCACTTGATAGATCCTGGTTTCTGTCCCCAGTTCCTCTTGCTAGGCTCCTTCCCACTGCTTTCCTCTTTCAGCCTCCCGGATGCCTGCACATCAGTAACCGGTGGCACTACCATCTCCTGTGGGTGGTATACAGCTGCCTGTCGATATCTTCACCCCTTGTATACAGTAGGCACTCAGTAGATTCCCTTACTGTTGACATTAATTGTGACGTCAGTATCTGGGTATGCCTGAGCTTCTTTTGGTCAGATAACTGCTTCCTCATAGAACGGTCAGTGTGCCTAAAGCAATACAAAGGAGATGTAAGTGACACGTGGAATATTAATTTTTGATAATTGAAATATCCCTTGATGTGATCACTGTCTGTGGCAATTGCTGACTCTCTACTTATGGAAAAAGACAGTTTGACCCAGGCATGGTAGCGAACACCTATAATCTCAGCTAAGGAAACTTAGCTTAGGAAGCTAAGGCAAGAGGTCCATGTCACAGCTGCCTTCAACCTTCCTAGGTGACTGTGCATCCCTGGCTTTCCGTAAGTGGCTGTGCCTCTTTGGTTGGGTTGCATGAACCCTCTGAGCTTCCTTTTTGTCAGTTAAGATCCCCTGAAGCTCCTTCAGGATGGGCTAAATGTCTCAAAAACAACGGACAAATGCTTTTCAGATATATATTTTCTTAAGGGGTTGACAAGATGGCTCAAGAAGCAAAGGTGCTTTCAGCCAAGGCTGAAGACCTGGGTTTGATCCCCAGATCCCACATGGTAGAAGGAGAGAACTAATTCCTGCAAGTTGTCCTGTGATCTATCTACACACACACACCCCTATACACACATACATACATACATACATACATACATACATACACACACACCTATACATACATACATACACACACACACATGCACACATACCTATATACTCATATACATAAACACCTATATGTGCACATACATATACATACACATACCTATATACACACATACACCTATATGCACATACACACACCTATACATACAAACACCTACACACACACACACATACTTGTGTGTACACACAAACACATAAATAAAGAAAATGCAGAAATGTTTAATTATGAAAACAGAACTTAAGGGGAAGTAGAGGAGACATTTCTACACTTGTGTGACCTATGGCATGTCATGTGTCCCAACCTCATCCTACTCATCTGTCAAAAGAGAAAAAGGCAGAGCATAGCAACTTCCAAGGAGCTTCCTGACTCATTTAGGAGCCCCGTACCTGCCCTCCCTTTCTGGGCCCCAGCATCTGAGCCCATGTCATCTGTTGGATGACCAGCTGAGGGCCTGAGTCACACAAACTTTTGCAACCAAAGTCTCTTTTTCTGTCATCTTAGATGACTTGGAGTTGGTGGAGAAGGTGGGGTTTTTATAGGAAATGCCCAGGCAGCTGTTCTGAGGTTGGCAGCCCCGGGTTGAACCAGAAGATGGTTAATTCTTGCTTGTTGAGTCCCTAGCCTGTGTTGCGTGCTGCTGGCATGGACTGCTTACAGACTGGATGTGGCAGGCAGCCTGCCAGCCAGTGGCGGGGGTTCAGCCAGGTATGCCTCTAAGGGCCAATTTCTTTTATTTTATTTTATGCTGTGACTGATAGAACTCACAGATTCACGTGGGCTGGATGGTGAGTGTTCTGTCCCCAGCTAAGAGCCCAGTTTCTTATCAACACCCTCTCCCAAATCAGCTCTCCTGCCTGCTCTCCACTGGCCCTTAAGGTTGAGGACTAATAACCAGGTGACATCTGAGGTTCAATGGCTCAAGGTCAGGTGCAGGCAGATTATCTGGAAGGTAAAGATGGGTAGGAGAGTGGGAAACGGGGTGGGAGCATATAGTCAGGAGGGGTTCCCTGTAGACCATCTACCATCAGGCAGATAGAGAGCAGCCCACAGGGGGAGGATGAAGTGACACAGTGCACAGGGCTGAGCAGTCCCATCTTCAGGATGGCATTGGCCTCTATTCCCAAATAGAGCGTCATAGAAGGAGGCTGTGGATGCCGGGAGAGGTCATTCCTCAAGGCCTGCTGTGGACAGACCTGCATTCCAGGATTCTGGAAAAGCCTTCCAGCCCAGAGACACGGGTAGTGAGGGCTGGCAAGGTGCTGGAATGTGAGCTGTGAACAGCTATTGAAGTTTACAGGTAGCCTAGGGTCAGACCAGAAGGAGGAGAGAAACTGAGTGGTTATGGGTCTAAATAGACAGGTTGTGTGTTCCCAACTCTGCAGGCTCCTTTTGTCCTCAGAGTCTTGGGAGGTACCTATCTATACTAGGCACACTACGGGAAGACTGTGACCCTTCATCTGCAGCCCAGTAGGGGCGCTCCTGCTTTAGTGAGGAAGCCTCCAGTTCCCATGATAAAATACAAAAGCAAATGAGACTGGAGGAAGGGAGCTTGAGGTAGGAAATGCCCTACTAGCAGGGTCACGGGGCTTCTGGGAGGCCACGGGCTTGGCTAAGATCCCTGGGAAAGACAGCGAAGGATGCCTTTGCCCAGCTACACTCGCCGTTAGCAAATGGCAGCTCCAGGGTCAAGAGCCCAGCCACGTGGCATACAAATTTCACACCATGGAATGAGGGAGTTTGCTACTCCTGTGACCTCTCATGGCAGTAATGGGGTTGAAGGCCTAAGCAACAGGCTCAGTGCTCACTCCCTGATCCACGCAGCAACCCTTCTTGCCTGCTCTGCTCTATTAAAGAACAATGTCTGGGGCCAGAAGTGTGAAGTCTCTCTGAGCCTTGGGGAGGGGCTTGTTAAAGGGAGGACCCACGGTCCAGGGTGGAATCCTGCCTCTCAATACTCTGCTTAGAAGGAGGCACATTCCTATCTGAGCAGGATGAAGTGGGAGGGAGAAGAGGCTGTAGTCCCCCTTGGAGACAAAGGACTCTTCAGAACTTAATTAAAGTGCCCATCAAAGACCAGCCAAGACAGGGGTTATGGATGAAGCGAGCCTAGTTGGAATGAACATGTTCCAAGTCAATTTCATTCCAGGGGCACCCCTGGGGTTCTAACACCAGAGAGGCCCAATCCATCCTCAGTTCTCTCTCTTCTGCCACAACAGGTAGGGGAGGGGCTTCTGAAGATGTCCAGCTCCTGTTTTAGTAAATGGAGAGTTCAACTTTGGGCTCTCAAGGTAGTGAGCAAGAGAGGCTGATCTACAAATGGTACCCAATTAAAGGGAGTTGAAGTGAAGGCTAGAGACCCTGATTTTACGTCACTAAGATTTAGCATCACCCTGTTAGGGTAAGCCCATGCCTTGAGGCCTCTGCGGCTAACCTGTGAAGGAGCAACTGTTCCTCTAAATGACCCACAACTCACTGCACACCATCTTTGTTCATTTAGTACCTCTCTGTGGAGGCCAACCCCGCCTTCCTTGTTAATTTTTACTGGCATACACATTTGTTCCCTCACTCAGTCATTTCTTTTTTAGCAGCAGAAATGGAATCCAGGACTTAACATACATCAGGGAAGTGTGCCACCACCGAGCTACACCCTAGTCTCCCTGCCATCCTTATTTAAAAATCCCAGCCCTTCTGCCTGATCCTCCTCACTCCCTGACCCTGTGTTGTGCATCCTCCCCAGAGCCGCCCAATCCACCTTGGGTAGTTTGCTCACTAGTCCACTGTTTCTTCCCAGCCCCCCTAGAATGAAAGCCCCCAGGAGCGGGGAGTTTGTCTCGCATACTGATATAGACGACTCAGTACCTTCACAAAGAGTTGTTGAGTGAATGTGTGAATTGATATGGCAGAGAAGGAATAATTTGCTAATTTCACTACGCCCGGGTTAGCAAAGCTGAGAGATCTGAAGGTGTCTTATGCCCAGGTGATGCCAGCCTGAAGGCTGGGGTTCAAGAGTAAGACGCTCATTCAGCTTTAAGAGCAGTGTCTCTCATGTCCACCACTCTGTGTTAGCCAAGTCTGAGCCTCCAGACACATTGCTCCTGCTGTGGAATGGGTGAGAAATCACACAACCCCTCTGCCTCATCCTGGGTGCAAGAGCAGCTAGCTGTCCTGTCCCTTGCAGATGACAGAGTGGCCGCCTAGGTTCACATAGCAGCAAGAAGCCCTGGGAGAGAGGTCGGGAAAGGCCTGGTAACAAGACATCTGTCTGGAAAATTTGAGCTCTTGGTGTGATGTATTTGGAACTTGAGCCCACACACTTTCTCTATTCCTGACAAAAATAAACAGTGTGGGGCCTGGAAATAGATGGGACGTTCCCAGTTGCCACCACTGCCAGCACAAGCTGGCCAGAGTCTCCTGTGGGTTACAGATTCCCTCCCGGATCATAAGTGTGGCCTGAGAAGGACAAAGAATAATGAAAACACAGTAACTCCAGTCTGGGATCCTTCTCTTTTTTTTTTCTGGAAGTTTCTTGGAAATCACCAGCTTTTCCAGCCTCAGCACCAAAATCCCCAACCAAATAAGTAAGACCATAGCCCCACACTGTATCCATTCATAGGAGTGACCAAGCCCGCTCAGTCAATCAACAGGTTCTCCAGCACAAGAGTGAAGAGTAAAAGAAAAGAGAAGATTAGACAAAGTTGCAGCATGACCCCAGCCAGTTCTGAGGCTGAAGGCAGGTTTGTTTATTCCCACTTTTCTTTTAAACCCTTTTAATTACATGCAAATATTTAGGTCAGTTCTAGGTTGAGGAACCAACACTACAATAGATACAAACAGTCAGGGAACAAACAAGCCAATATACAAAGTCCCTGATCACTCCCTGATCACTCCCTTGATCACTCTCATGATTGCTGTTTCTAAGGGCTCATCAGGATGACAAAAATATCTGAGCCTACTTCCCTGTCCTAGCCCACAGTCATGTTCATGCCTGAGACCTACTTCTTTGTTCTAGCCGAAGACTTGGATTCCTGACTGAAATTATTTCTGTTTTAGCCTAAAATTAGACTCCTGCCTGAATTTACTTCTCTGTTGTAACCTAAAATTAGATTCCTGCCTGAACTTACTTCCTTGTCCTTGGCCAAAGTCAGATTCCTGCCAAGCAGCCCCAAAAGCTCTCCACATAGGAGGATGGTCTTTTCATGAAATGGTTCTAGAATGGCTGGTTTCCAGATGGAATCTAATGAGATGTGACCCCTACTTCACACCTAACACGAAGCTCCATTCCAGAGGGATCACTCTGGGTAAAGGCAGGGGTAAAGGCAAAGAGAGCTTTGTGAAGGAAACATGGTGAACCGCCTTCAGGACTCCAGCGCAGGTTAACAACAGTTTAGATAGGAAGCACAGAGCACACAAGACCGCCTTCCTCATTGAATCCAAGAATAGAAAGCATCCAAGTGCCCTTCCCTGGAGAACAGACAACTAAATACATGGTAATCTGTCCTACAAAGGAGGCACTGCACAGCAGAGATGCCAGTTCTATAACCACAGATGGCCAACCTATAGCAAGATGTGCATTTGCAAACAGAAACATAGGCATGTACTCCCTGACCCTTTACAAAAGTTTGCTGCCCCAGTATGCAGAGTGTGAAAAGATGGACTTTTAATTCATGTAAAAGCATGGAGGAAGGCTGGCAAGATGGCTCAGAGGATAAGGGCACTTGTTGCCAAGTCTTATGGCCTGAACTTAATCCCTGGAACCCTTATGGTGGAAGGAGGGAAGTGATGCCTACAAATTATCCTCTGACCGTCACACCTGCACCACTGTACACATGCATGGACACAAACAAATAAATGTGTTTTAAAGTTTTTTTTTGTTTTTGTTTTTTTGGGTTTTTTTTTGTTTGTTTGTTTTTGTTTTTGTTTTTGTTTTTTTGTTTTTTGTTTTTTTTTTGAGACAGGGTTTGCTCTGTGTAGCCCAGGCTGTCCTGGAACTCATTTTGTAGACCAGGCTGGCCTCGAACTCAGAAATCCGCCTGCCTCTGCCTTCCAAGTGCTGAGATTAAAGGCGTGTGCCACCACTGCCCGGCTGTTTTAAAGTTTTAATGGAAGTGTCACACTTCCATTCTTGGAAGTGCTTGCTCCCTCCCCCTTTGTAAAGACAGGGTCCTACTTTGTAAAGCTGGCTAGCCTGGAGCTCACTATGTAGAGCACCCTGGGCTTGAGCTCACTGAGCTCCACCCACCTCTTCCCTCTGAGTGCTGCTCCCTAGATGCATACACCACAGTGCCCAGTTCATGAGTGCCTTCAGCCTTTAGAATGTTTTAATTTTGTGTATGCATGCGTTTTGTGAAGGGACATTGAACAGAAGTACAGGTACCCAGGGAGGCCGGAAGAGGGAGTTGGATCCTGTAGTGGTTTGAATAGGTTTGTCCCTCATAAACTCATGTGTTTGAATGCTTGTCCCACATGGATACTATAAGGAGGTGTGTCCTCGTTGAAACAGGTGTGTCCTTGTTGGAAGAAGTGTGTCACTGTGGGAGTGGGCTTTGAGACCCTTCTCCTAGCTGCATGGAAGCCAGTCTTCTGTTTGCCTTTGGAACAAGATGTAGAGCTCCCAGCTGCTTCATTGCCCTGCTCCTGCCTTGATGATAATGAACTGAATTTCAGAACTACTAAGCCAGCCCCAGTTAAATGTCCTTTAAAAGAGTTGTCTTGGTCATGGTGGTTCCTCACAGCAATGAAACCCAAACTAAGACAGATCCCGTGGAGCTGGAGTTAATTCATGAGCCACTCAGCTTCATTGCTGGGAACAGAGCTTCAGCCCCCTGCAAAAGCAGCACAGACTCATAGCCCCTGAGCCTTCCCTCTAGTCCTTATTTTCCCTAATAAATAAATAACAATAACTGCTTCTATTTCTAGTATATATAAATGGCCAAAGATAAGCCTACATCTGTTTCTTCCATTTATATAATGTTCATGGAGATGGTGAACGGTTGCTTGAAGTTAGTGGTTCCAGACGTGTAATTAAACTCCATCCATTTAGATCTGTGCACCTGTCTGCTTGCAACTTCTCCACCCATCCATGTTTTTAAGAACTAAGGAAGATCTGTGCTGTTTTCTCACTTTGTGGGTGCTCACAGATACACAGCAGTGTGAGGGCGTGGAGGGCAGAGGACAAAGCTGCTTCCTCTGACCATGTGGGTCCCGGGAACATAACTCAAGCTGTCTTTCTTGGCAGCAAGCCCCTTTACCCACTGAACCATTTCAGTATCCCCAAAAAGTCACTTTAGAGAACCCCAGGTCTGAAGACAGGACCTCAGAGTGTCTCTCAGCCAACTTCCTCCCTCCGTTCTTAAAAAGTGGGCAAATGCTGGCCCTAAATTAGTATTTCCTGAAGGAGAAAAGAGCCAAGCCCTCCCATCCCAGGGACTGTACTGAGATAACTGTAGCAATAGCAGGGACTAACTTTTTCTCAACGAGGCACTGCATAGCAGGCACTCTCTTACCCACTCAGCACATTTAATGCCCCTTGACCCAGTCATCCTATTCCAATTGTCGGCGCCAATGAAGCTTCCAGTATCTCTCTCTCAAGATTTTTATCTTTATTATCTATTTTGGGGTGTGCACATGGGTGTGCACATGCTATGCACGTGGAGTAGAGATCAGAGAACAGCTTGCTGGAGTGGATTCTCCTGCCATACGGATCCTAGGGATCCAACCCAGGTGCTCAAGCTTCATAGCAATGCCTTTACCCATCTCATGGACTCCATTCAGTTTCAGTTGCTTTCAAGACCAGGGTGTGGGGGAGGCAAAAAACTTCTTCACTAACAAGTCCTATGGGCAGTTCTGGAGATACACTGTGAGGGAAGAGAACCAGAGGAAGACGCAGGGGTAGAGGATTCAAGAGAGACAGGGGTAGCAGAGAGGAGAGGTGGGCTCTGTGATGCTGGACCATGTACAAGATATGAAAGTCTCAACCAGCAAAGTTTGGGTGAAGATGTTATCTGATGAGCAGGCTATGTGGATGCCGCTCCTAGAGCCTGCTGGCATCTGAGCCTAGCCTTCTGGGTGAGATAAGCAGGCTATCTAGAGAGGTCCTACACCATCCACATCTGGTCACCAGTTGCGGGTTCAGTCTTTCCCAGCTCACCTACAGGATTTTATTGAGTGGCTCAGGTTCAAAACTGTCCCACCCAGCTCAGGTGTGTGTGTGTGTGGATGTACACAGAGCTACCAGAGCTGGGGCCTGTGGGCAAGGCTAGCCAAGCTGAATGATGGAGTGTACCAGAAGAGCTGAACGAGACAAAGCACAGTAAATAAACCACTGGAACCCCCTTCGAGTGCCCACAAAACCCAGCAAGACATGATACCCGCTAAACGGGGACTTTTACAAAACAGATATAGGACTGGGAATGTAGTTCAGTCGATAGAATGCTTACCTGGCATGCATGAATTCTGAGTTTATCCCCAGAACAGCATAAACTGAGTGTGCTGGAGTAAGCCTATCATTTCAGCACTCAGGAGATAGAGGCAGAATGGTCAGGAGTTCAAGGTCAGACTCAGTTACATACTGAGATCAGGTCAGTCTTGGCTGTTTGAGTCTCTGCCTTAACAACAACAACAAAAAAAGTGCATTAGAGTCATAGGTTTATAGAAGTGGAGAGGTATGTGACACACCTGCACGTTGCATGCCTTTTTCAGTTGTTGTTAAATAAATGTTGTCTTGATTCGGTGTCCACACTGGCTTTGAACTCATGATCCTCTTGCCTCACCTCCAAACATTACTCAGTGTTCTTACACATCAGAAATTCACAACCCAGCACTTGCCTGACTCAGGAGGGAAGCAGGGTGTGAGTGAGAGAGCATCCAGCTGGGAGCAAGACAGTGTTTAGTGTGTATTCGGCACCATTTGATGTATTTACCAGGCATACATTTTATCTATTAGAAACTTTAAAGTTAAGAAGAAAGGACAAGCTGGGCAGTGGTGGCGCATGCCTTTAATCCCAGTGAGGCAGAGGCAGGTGGATTTCTGAGTTTAAGGCCAGCCTGGTCTGCAAAGTGAGTTCCAGGACAGCCAGACTACACAGAGAAACCCTATCTCGAAAAACAGAACAAAAGAAGAAGAGGAGGAGGAAGAGGAAGAGGAGGAAGAGGAGGAGGAAGAGGAGGAGGAGGAGGAGGAGGAGGAGACAAGGGAAAGAGAAGAAAGGGTCTGACCTAGCATCCTCAGGTGGGTCTGTTCTGGAAAGCAAGTTTGACTCAGAATAAGTATAAGCCCAGGCCTGGAGGATGGAGGGGAGCCACAGTGATGTCAAGTGCCACGTGGGCTTCCTCCTTACCCGCTTCATCCTCAGCCTGTGGTAGGAACAAATTGTCTTAAAGTTGTGCCACACCCAGGGTGGGAAAGCTGTGCTGTGCCAATGTGGAATTTCCATGACAGGCTGGTGCAGCCCAAGTGCTCAAAGGTTGTCATTGCCTTTGGGCTAAAGTAACCAAGGCTGAACCGAATAGGTAGAAGCTTGAGCCACACTCCCAGGGCTCCTGGTAACTGAAGAGCACAGATAAGGAAACAGGAAGGGGCAATGGGATAAGGTGTAGACTTTAGATTGGGCCCTCTAGTTTAAACCCTGGCTTCTCCAGGTAAAGCTGTGCAGCTCTGGAGCTGGTGAGGAGCACTGTCACATGCGATGACGGGATCTACCACACAGGAGTGCACTGAGCGTGCTATTGACAGATTGGGGGGTAGGCCCGTGTGCCCAGCTCGGGAGCACCCAGCAACTGTTTGCCATTAAGGATTTGCATCTTATTTGAATTCTAATAATACCCTGTGAGAAGATTACTTTGATACACCAAAGCTTAGATAAATAGACTCTGTAATGACCAGACAACGAAGTCTCTGATTCAAGCCTAGAGGTTGATTTGTTATGTCAGTCAGAATTTTCCAAACTCTGTTCCAAGAAACACTTGTTTTCCCACCAAACTTCTCATAACTGCTCTTCTGAAATGTGAGTTTGTGACCAGTGAGTTCTTTTTATACAGTCCAGGTTCAAATCTACCTCACCCAGGTCAGATGTGTGTATAAGTGGATGTGCACATAGGTGCCTGGGCCCTGGGGGTTTCAGTGAAATTAGATAGGTTATTTACTGCAGAGCTCAGCAAAACCTTTTTTTAAAAAAATTATTTTTATTTTATATGTATAAGTGTTCGTCTGCATGTTTGTAAGTGGACCAGATGAGTGCCTGGTGCCTGAAGAATTCAAAAGAGGGCATCCCCTACATCCCTTGGATCCCTTGGAACTGGAGTTATAGACAGTTATGAGCTACCATGTGGATGCTGTGAACTAATCTGGGTCCTCAGGAAGAGCAGCCAGTGGCCTTAATTGTTGAACCATTTTCTATCTCCCTGAGGAGAACCTTTAAAAGACTGGTGTTTGGGGCTAAAGAGATGGTTTAGTGGCTAAGAGTACTGGCTGCTCTTCCAGAGGACTTGGGTTTGGTTGCTAGCACCCATATGGTGATTCACAACTATCCATAATTCCAGTTCCAGGGGTTCCTTTTCTGAACTCCTTGGGCACTGGGGATGCACATGGTTCACAGACATATAAACTGGCAAAGCACACATAAAAATAAAACAAATCTTTAAAAAATGTAATACTGGGCCGGGCGGTGGTGGCGCACGCCTTTAGTCCCAGCACTTGGGAGGCAGAGGCAGGCGGATTTCTGAGTTCGAGGCCAGCCTGGTCTACCGAGTGAGTTCCAGGACAGCCAAGGCTATACAGAGAAACCCTGTCTCGAAAAACCAAAAAAAAAAAAAAAAAAAAAAAAAATGTAATACTGATGTATCTATGACTCAAAGGAAAAGGCACTTTCTAAACCATTTGACAAAAAATTTTCTGTTGTTGGAATACTATTGACACTGTTGGAGAAATATTAGGGCTGCATGGTCAAGAATCTGGAGGGGCAAAGCCAAACCGTAGGAGGGCAGACATGATGAGAAGAATGCAGAACTATTCAACATCCATTTCCAGACAAGTATTCATCAAAGAAGCCTTCATCTTCAAACCAGAAGGTGCAACACACCCTGAGGCTGGGTAGTTAAGAAGGAAACCATGGGTTTTGGAATGAATGAACAATGAGGCAAAAGCAGGATCTGAATCTGGACCCCGAATGCCCAGAAAAAGATAAAATTTTCTTTGTAGTTATCATCTACTTCATTGGTTGACTGATAGTACACATGTCAGTGGGTCTGTTGCATGGGCTTTTCCTGTAGAGATGTGAACAAATGTCTACTCACCCTAGATAGGGCATCAGTGGCAAGCCAAAGCCAAATAATGATCACACCAAAGTCCAGCATGGGGAATCAATACCTCTTTTAGGTTTAGTTACAGACTATAGTTGAGGAACTGCATGGGTGGTGCCCAAAGCAACTACCTAAAATCTCACTCCAGCATGGATGATGGATTCCCCATAGCTATATATAAAAGGTGTGCCAGTTTCATTTATGACAAAGAGCAACATCGGGGAGAAAGGAGTTTATTTCAGTTTGTGATTATAGCCTGCAGTTCATCATTGTGGGGATATTAAGGCAGGAACCTGAAACAGCTAGTCACATAATCTAGTGATAAAAAGCTAGTCATAATCAAGAGCAGAAAGAATGGATTCCTGCATGCTCATTTGCTTGCTTGCTTGCTTGCTTGCTTGCTTGCTTGCTCGCTTGCTTGCTCACTGGCTTGCTTGCTTGTTTGTGCTCAGCTCAACTCTCCACTCTTAAACAGTTTAAGACCCTCTGCCTAGGGAATGATGCCTACCACAGTGAGCTGGGTCTTTTCACTCCTCTTAGCTTAGTTAAGATAATCCCTCACAGATTGGTTTACCAACCAACTCAGTGTAGACAATTCCTTATTGCGACTCTTTTCCCAGGTGATTCTAAGGCATCTTGACAAATCAAGTTAACAACATAACATGTTAACCAACATAACATGTCGGGGCTGGAGGGATGGCTCAACAGTTAGGAGCACTGGGTCCTCTTCTAGAGGACCCTGGGTTCAATTCCCAGCACCCACATGGCAGCTCAAAACCATTTGTAACAGTTTCAGGGTATCAATGGCTTCTACTAGCTCCTACAGGCATCAGGAACACACTTGTTGCACAGACACATGCAGGTAAAACAGTCATACAGTTAATTTTTTTTTTTTTACAAAATAATACAATTTGTAATATCAAAAAAATCATGAGCCTTAGAATAATCTATTAGAAGATGAACTCCATTAATACCACAAAACACCTTTAATCCCAGCAGTGGAGAGGCAGAGGCAGGGGGAATCTCTGATAGTTTGAATTCATCTGCTTTATAAAGCAAGTTCCAGGCCAGTGAAGGATACATGATAAGACACTACATCAATTAAATATTATTGATACAAACTAAAGATATAAATAATTGGCAGTACTGCATTGGGGCAATGAAAGATAGAATGAGTTGACGTTGTTCTAGAGATTAGATGCAACCTCAATTAAAAGTCTAGTATCTCTGTAGAGGGACCTGATGTAGTCAAGACCAGAAGTAGGAAAACTGTAAATATTCTAGATATATGACCATGCAGTCTTTTCCCAATTACTTAATTATGCCTTTGTGACATAACAACCAGCCATGAACAGGAATGAGAGATGGTTCAGTGTGTAAAGTATATGCCATGCAAGCATGAAGTTCTAACTTTCATCTGAGGTCATCCTGGTCAACACAGTAAGTTCTAGGACAGCCAGGGCTACACAGAGAAACTGTCGCAAACAAAACAAAACAAAAACAAGACAAAAAAGAAAGAAGGAAAGTCAGAAAGAAAGAAGGAAAGAAAGAAAGACAAGAAGAAAGGAAGAATAACTTAGAAACTGATTTAAGCAAAGAGGTAAAAGACTTCAACATTGAAAACTACAAAAAAAAAAAAAAATCCCCAAATAATTTTAAGAATGAACCAACAAATGAAAAAACATAGAATGCTTAATATAATAAAACAATGTTTTTAAATCAAGAAGAACAAAGTAGAGGGTCCAAAGAATCTCCCACCACTTTATAACCTTGGACAAGTCCAAATGTGTCTCTTCCCAGGTTTCATCATCTGCAGATGAGGACTACGACCCAGCTCACCTGCGTCCCCTGTAAGCATCCTGTGAGTAAATTACAGAAACTGTGAGAAGGTGTGTAGGAAGAGGCTGGAATATAGCCAGATAAGGGAGAGCTGTGTGTGTGTGCGTGCATGCAAGTGTGCATGTGCAAGCACATGCATGTGTGTATGTGTGTGCACATGTATGTGTGCACATGTATGTGTGCACATGTATGCGTGCATGTTCGTGCACTGCAGCATGTGTGTTTGTGTGTGTACACATGTGTGTGCATGTACACTCGTGTGTGTGTGTGTGTGTGTGTGTGCCCAAGCATGTTTGGGATTAAACCTGTTCTCACACATGCTAAGCAAGCATTCTACCAGCGAGCCGCACCCTCATGTCATCCTTACCAACATTACTGGTGCTCCTTGGACCCCCGAAGAACCTAGAGAATGTCTACACCTGCGGCAATGCATTGTGATGAAGAGATCTCTTACATTCTAAGAGACTGCAGCTCCTGCTGGGCCTCACAGCCATGTTAATAATACACCTTGAGCCATCCTACTGTGTACTCAGCCTGCTTGCTTAATTTGCCTTTAAAAGAGCAATGTAAAACTAACCTTACTTGCCTTGGATTTCCATGTAATCAACCTCTACAACCTAATGCATAGCTGTAAGCTCAAGTTATGTACTCTTCCATGTCCCTGACCCAGAGTAATGCCTGTGTATCATTTGTTGAAAACAGCAAATACACAGGTTGAAAGTGCCCTTCTAAAATAAATACTCACCCTAAATATTGAATACAACATTTGGTTATTGATGGATAAACAATGGTGTTTGTATTATTGCATATTATCTAGGTCAGTTGAAGTCAGTGACTTAATCTCTTGTGAAACCATTTTAAAGATTTCTGTAAAATGGGGTGAAGTCTGGGCATTTGACATTCAAGTAGCTATAACTGAGCTAGATGGTGCAGCCAGGTAAGACAAGAGTTGGAGCCAAGAGTCCAGAAAGGAAATGAGACAGAAAAGTGAATCTTTGTTTTCCCCCAAACACTTTATTTATCAGTATTTGTATATACATACTTATACATGTATACATATATACATACATATATTAACAATAATTAAATAAGATATATTTGAAAAGTATTGGGGGTTGGGAAGAGTGGGAGGAAGGAGAGAAAGAAAAAAATTATGTAAATACAATGCTCATATATGAACTTCTCAAAAAGGAATCCATTTTTAATAAAATGTTCAACAGATTAACTTGCATTTTACAATATGAAAATAAATATGACCTATAATTATGTTGAAGGACATTTTAACCCACTACAAACTTTGAAATTTAAAATGAAATCAATAAAAATTATTTTACCCAGCATACTAACAAAAACCACAATAACATTTTATAATTCAAAGTATTTCTGAGAACAAGAAAATGGATTGTCAGAAGCTAAGTCAGCAGAGCCAGGGGGACACTGTGTGTTATTTCTTTTCTTTTCATTTCTTTTTTTTTTTCTTTTTTTTATTATCAAATCATAATTTTTACTTTTTAACACAAGGGTTATAAATACAAAAATGCAGGATGTGGGAGCATAGATGTTCAGGGGGAGTACAGATGTCTTTCAGAACAGGGTATCAGCTGGGTGAAGGTTCAGGGGTCAGGTCACTATGACTCTGCCTATGCTTCACTTGTCCTTATCTAAGTTGGTACTATCCGCCAAGGCTGCCTATTTACAAGGCCTATAACTACTCAAGCTGGTAGATTTCCACAAAAGCTGCCTGTTTACAATAGTTTATAGACATCTGTTTCAGTGTTTTTCCATAGAGAAGAAAAGTGAATCTTATATCTCATGCAGACATGGAAAACCCCAGAGCTGCCATGCTCAGAACTTCATGGGCTGCTGCACAATGCCCCAGCCCCATAAACTAAGTGGGGATTTGCTCCCTATCTTTGACTTGGTGTAGATGGTAAGGGCATAGCCCCTGCCCCTACATGACCTCCTGTTGACTGTGAAACTGCCCAGCTGTCTCAGGTAGAAGAGGACACTCTTCCTCCCAGCCTCTCACTCAGCAGGCTAAGAATGCACCTGTGCCTGGGCCCTACCACTGTAAAGATTCCATCCCTGATGGGCAAGGTTTGGTGGCACACACTTGTAATTCCAGTGCCCTGGAGTCAAGGGCAGAAGGACTGGCACAAATTCAAGGTCAACCCAATCTACATAAGGTATTCCAGGCCAGCCAGGGCAACATGGTAAAATGTTTGGGAGAGTGGGCCGTGCACATCACCTAGACAGCACAGTACGACTGGCCCTGGTAGAGAAGCCATGGCTGAGCCAGCCCTGAGGACCTGAGAGCAGGAGAGCTGACTCTGCTCCTTGTCAGCTGCAGTACTGGGTGAGCTAGCCAGGGCAGTGCTGGAGATCTCGTCCTGTTGGTACAGGTGTAGGAGAGAGCTGGCAGCCTCCACTCAGGTCCAGATCAGGGCACTGAGTTGGCCCACCCTAACACCTACCCCATGTATGATCTGCTGGAGTGCATGAACAGCACCAGAAGCCTCAGATGGGGGGAAGGAATGAAGGAGACTTTACAGAATTTTCTTTACCCCCTTTGAGGATTATCAGAGTATTTAAAATTTCAGAGCACTTGAAAACAAAGAATATAATGTACTTGTGTTTTTATTGTATAATTTTAAAATGCTCTCAATTATAATTAGCCATAAAGTTACCTCAAACACAGTATTTTCACCCAAAGCTAGTCCCTATTGCTTTCTGATCCCACCCTCAGATAGCTGGGGTAGAGGTAGGCTGCTGATGTCCCTGTGGGTAGGTGGCTTGTTCCTATTCATGGCAGCATTTTCCTTCTTGTGGCTCTCAAGTGTCTGTCTGCCTCCAGAATGAGATCCGATATTCCCATGACTGTGGCTATGGCCAATTTTGGGCAACTGGCCTTCTTCCTCTTGCCTTGCTTGCATTTGATCATGGGAACAATGGCTTCTCCTTCATAGGTGTTGCCACATGTTATTTTTCAGTGATTACCTCATTTCCATCTGTGTTATGGGGCAGATGAAATTGGTCTGCATCTAGGTTAAAATCCTAACCTTATCAACTCCTTCTGTCCCATCATTCTCTCTGTCCCATCATTCTCTCTGTCTGCATGCAGACCACAATGCTTTTTTAGTTCCCCATCTGTTCGAGTAAATTCACCCAGGGCCTTATGCATACTGTACTCATGACTCAACTTCACTCCACAAGGTCCAGGGCAATAGAAACCATGTCCATTTCAGAGCTGATGCAGAATTGGAAGATTTTTAAGGGTGAGAATGGCAGACAGGAGACCACTGAAAGAGAATATTAATGGAACCCTAATTTCTACTGGGATGCCTGGCATCTTAAAATTGTTACCTGGACAAGATTTACAAGACAGCTTCCAAGCAGGCACAGATTCAGACTCATACAACAGACAGACAAGAGGACAGAAGACACAGGGAGTCTAAAGTAGAGAATTCAAATCTGGGATTGTTCTAGGTTAAATGACACCAAAGGGGAGTGCTTTGATTTCTTTCATAATTAGTAACACTAATGTTTTATTGGTAACTTGGAGCTTATTTTAAATGCATTTAATCCATGCATGAATGAAGATCCAACTCCCTGTAAGTGGCTTGGTCAAGTGATGCCCATTTCCGAGAAGTGTTCTTTTTCTAAAAGACCAAGTCAAGAGTGGAGCCAAGAGTCCAGAAAGGAAATGAGACAGAAAAGTGAATCATATATCTCATGCAGACATGGAAAACCCCAGAGCTGCCATGCTCAGAACTTCATGGGCTGCTGCACAATGCCCCAGCCCCATAAACTAAGTGGGGATTTGCTCCCTATCTTTGACTTGGTGTAGATGGTAAGGGCATAGCCCCTGCCCCTACATGACCTCCTGTTGACTGTGAAACTGCCCAGCTGTCTCAGGTAGAAGAGGACACTCTTCCTCCCAGCCTCTCACTCAGCAGGCTAAGAATGCACCTGTGCCTGGGCCCTACCACTGTAAAGATTCCATCCCTGATGGGCAAGGTTTGGTGGCACACACTTGTAATTCCAGTGCCCTGGAGTCAAGGGCAGAAGGACTGGCACAAATTCAAGGTCAACCCAATCTACATAAGGTATTCCAGGCCAGCCAGGGCAACATGGTAAAACTCTGTTTCCAGTAAATGGACAGGGACAGGGAGATGAATACAGGGTGATGGATCAGTGGTTACTATGCATGTGTGTATACATATGTCATAAATAGATATATAAATGTAATTACATTAAAAAAAATTTAGACATGTCTTACTATGTAGCACTGGGTAGCTTGGATCTTACTCTGTAGACCAGGCTGGCCTCAAACTCAGAGATCTACCTCCACCTATCAGTGCTGATATTACAGATGTGCACCACCACAATGGCTTTGCGCAGGAGTGTGTGTAAGTGCGTGTATGTAATATGTCTATATTAATGTATGTGACCTGTGTGTGTGTGTGTGTGTGTGTGTGTGTGTGTGTGTGTGTGTGCACCCAATGGAGAACACAAGAGGATGTTGGATCCCCTGGAGCTGGAGTTACAGGCAGTTGTGAATCACTCAGTATGAGTGTTAGAAACTAAACTTGGGTTCTCCTCCCCTGGAATAGAAGTAAGTGCTCCTCTAATTATTAAGCTATCGTCCCAGTAAATTTTATTTTTTTTAGTTTGTACAGATGACCAGAAGATTAAATTAGCCACATCAATCTGGTTATATGGATATGCAGTGACATCTCAAGTTACTCATTATTTTATTTATTTTATTTGGTTTTGTGTTTTGTTGTTGTTTAGAGACAGAGTTTCTCTGTGTAGCCCTGGCTGTCCTGGAACTCACTCTGTAGACCAGGCTGGCCTTGAACTCAAAGATCTGACTGCCTCTGCCTCCTGAGCACGCTGAGATGCAGGCGTGTACAAGCACTGCCCAGCTAATACTCGTGTATTTTTAAAATGCTATTTATTTAATGTGTGTGCACCATATATGTGCAGTGCCAGAGGAATCTAAAGAGGGTATCGGATCCCCTGGAACAATTGGAATAACAGGCAGTTGTGAGCCACTGAGTTCTGGGAACCAAACCTTGATCTTAATCACTGAGCCATCTCTCCAGCTGCTAGTTCAAAAGAGATGGTTTATAGCTAGTTCATGAAGCTATAAACTAAATTCTGTGCCCAATACTAACAGAGGAAGAGAAAGAAAGGGGTGGGGGAGGCGAGGCTAGGAACAAGAGATGTAATACCTGTTTTTGATTCTGTGCTCCTCCCTTGTGAGCTGCAGAACTTATTAACACAAAGAGACTGGAAGACCACCTGCAAATGCCCTTAAGGATTCATAGAAGGGTTGATGTGGTGCTGAGCCTTTGCATAGGCAGTTACAGTACCGGCAGTTGGGAAAGAATCAGGAGAGAAGGCAACAAAATAAGCAAGTTGAATCCCAACCAAAGTGCCCTAGAAACACTCTGTCTTTGAATACAAAATCAAACATTGCAGTGGGCCAGCTTGTCTGCTGCTCAGGGTGAAAAGAAAGCCTAGAGCCGAGTTGTTTGCCTCTGAGGAGGGATGACTCTTACTAGAGATGTCAGACCTGGCTGTTTTCCATTACCCAGCAGGAGTACACTGTGGGAATGCCAAAATAAACAGGCTGGGAATTCCCTCCAGCGGAAGCCTCTGCTCCGGGCACTGCCTTCAACGCTGGTGTTTTCACTTTCTCTTTCTCCACAGCCTCACACTGGGGTAACACAGCATTGTGCAAGCTGCAGCCGAAGGAAGCTTCCCTGGGGGGTTTCGGGTGTCTTGTATTATCTTCACAAAGCTCCTCTTTCTGGAAGTCAAGTTGAGGTATACCACCTCTGAACTGATGTTGAAAGTGTCTGAGCCTTGGGCCCATGCTAGGCGTTGGTGATCATTTAGAAGTGAATGACCTCCTTAGATGCCACAGGCTCATTTCCATGGTAAGGCCTAAACCAAACCACAGTTTGTCAGTCAGGCCTCTGGGCAAGAGGGGCCACATGAGAATCTGTGAGGCGGCCCACTCCTTGACTAGGTCCCTGTCCCCAATTCTGGCAGACTCCAGCTGCTCAAGTCACCGCAGTCAGAAGGGCAGGTAAGTGAACCTCTGCCACCTGAGCTGCCTCACTCCCTAGATCTGGGTCCCTCAGACCTATTCTACTACCTCCCCGCTCCCACCTCACTGGCTTGCCCATGGCCACACCAGTCAGAAGAACAGACTCCAGCTGCTCAGGTGCAGGCCACACCCATCAGAAAAACAAAGACCCCTCTGCTGTACCAAAGGCCAGGCAAATTACCAGAAGTTCAGCCTCGAACCTGGTCAGAGACTCCCTAGTGGTTCAGAGGTCAAAAAGGCTGCCAAAAATGCATGCCACAAAGTCCAAAGAGGAAACAGAAATCAAGAAGCAAGACCTGAACATTTCAATGCAGGTGAAGCACAAGAAAATGACCTTAAAACCAACTTTATGAAGATGATAGAGGTCCTGAAAGAAAGAAAGAAAGAAAGAAAGAAAGAAAGAAAGAAAGAAAGAAAGAAAGGGAAAAAAATCCCTTAAAGAAATTGAAGAAAAGACAAACAAAAAAGTGAAGAACCTGTGGGGTCTAACATCCCAGTAATCTGCTGAGTGCCTGCTTGCTCCTCCCACTAAAAGTGCTTCTGAAAGAGTATGCACCCCTCCTGCTCTGCCGGATTTTTAAATTGATGACAGATTTACATGCCATCATTTCTGTTCTTGCCTTGAGTTCTAAGAAGCCCAGAATCAAATCCCCCTCCCCTCCCTTCCCCTCTCTTTCTGACAAGATCTTGCTAAGCATGGCTTAGCTGGCCTTAGGCTATCAATCGTGAGGACTGGGAGATGGTTTCAGTTAAAATGTTTGCTTCCCAAGCAAGTAAACTGGACCCAGAAACCGAAATGCATGCCCATTGGGTGTGGTGACCCACCCATAATTCTGACATTGGTAGGCCAGAGATGGGGTTTTCAGAGCAAGCTGGCTTGCTAGTGAGATTAGCCAGAGAAAGTTTTGGGTTTGATTGGAAGACCCTGCCTTGAAGAATAGTCCTTTCCTCAATTTCATGTGCAAGCAATGGTTTAATGAAAGTTTGACATACCCCCTCCTTTCTAAAAACTGTCTCGTTTTTTAGTTAATTTTATATCCAGCCACTTTGCTGAAGTTGTTTATCAGGTTTAGGAGTTCTCTAGTGGAATTTTTGGAGTCACTTAGTATACAATCATGTCATCTGCAAATAGTGATATTTTGACTTCTTCCTTTCCAATCTGTATCCCTTTGACCTCCTTTTGTTGTCAGTTGTGAGGGTCCGAGGGAGCTCTGAGTGAGTGTGTGAGGTCAGATGCAGTCCTGAGTGTGATGTTGACATAAGCATCGCCATGGCAAAGACTCCAGTGCCTCAGACCAATGGACACCACAAAAAAACATCCCCAGGTCAGGCTCAGAGAAATGGAAAATCTGGCATAGCTTGTAACTTTATTGTTATTCACTAAATTCTGGGCTGAGGAGATGGCTGCTGTCAAAGCTTTTGACCTAAGTTTGTTAGATTCCTGGGATCTGCAATGGTGGAAGGAGAAAGCCTCCTGTGGCTGTCCTCTGACCTCCACTCGTATGCTTTTAGAGAAAAAAATAGCACAGCTGAGCTTCCAGACGGTCAGTGAGTGGCAAAGGCACTTGCCACTAAGCCTAGCATCCTGAGTTTGATCTGCAGGCCCACATGGTAGAAAGATTGAATCAACTTCCTCAAGCTGACCTCTGACCTCCACACCTGCATGGCAGGTATATGCCCACACACACACAAACAAACAAATAAAGGTAAAACTTGGGGCTGGGCTGTGGCTCATTTTGTAGAGTGTTTGCTTAGCACATGCAAAGACCTGGGCTTGACCCCAAGCACTACATAAAACTAGGCAGGCATGGGTGGATGAACTTGAAATCCCAGCAGTCAGGAGGTCCGGGAAGCTGAAGGATCAGAAATTCAAGATTATCCTTGTGGTAACTTTGAGGCCAGCCTGGGCTACATAGGATGCAGAGAGGAAAAAGACAGGAGAAATGAAAGGATAGAGAAAGAGAAGTCCCTCACTTTGGGGTTCTGCTGTTTTGAAAACCAAGAAAGTTCAACACAGCCAATAACATCAAAATCACCAACAGAGAGAGCACTTGTCTTCCCAAAGACATCTCCAAAAGGCTGCAGGAAATAACAAACTATGCTGACCTAGAGCCAGACATTGGTGGATTTGAGTTTAACCTTATCAGCTCCCATCTCAAACTCTTAAACCTAAACAATGTACTTCATGGGGGTGGGGGGTGGGGCGGGACTGGATTGGAGGATCAAGTGGGAGGGGAGAGGGTTGAGGGAGGGAATATGGGGAGAGAAGCTAAAATTAAGGACCATTTGGGGGGATAGTATGTATCCACAGCCAGCCGTTGCAGAAATATATGCATATATATCTGTGTGTATGTGTGTGTGTATGTTCTATAAATTATATTACTCTAGACAATCCCTGACTAATATACCAATCAATAATATTTGATTTGACTTAAGATCCATTCCAGGAGATGGAAAGCCATACTTGATAGTGTTTTAGGTGATCAAGAACCAGAGACTAGATAGCTCAGGGACCTAGAATAAAACCAAATACTACTGGCCTTAAAAAAAAAAAAAAAAAAAAAAAAAAAAAAAAAAAGTAGTGATAAGTGACACCTAATGACATTCTGCTAGACTCATAGACTGGTGCCTTGCTCGGCCATCATCAGAAAAGCTTCCACCTGCACCAGAGACCCAGAGCCAGATATGAAGATATGAAGAGAGTGAGAGACTTTGAAACACTCCACCCTAAATGGAATGGCCCCACCAAATCCCTCCTTTCAGGGATCAGGAAACCCCATGGAACAGAAGGCAGAAAACGTGCAAGAGCCAGAGAGGATGGAGGGCATCAAGGAAACGAGGCCCCCTAAATGAACAGGAGCAAACAAGCATGAACTCAGAAAGGAAGCAGCAAGCACAGGCTCTGCGCGGGTCTGCACCGGGCGCATTTGTCTCATGGCTTCCAGTTTAATGTCTGTATGGGATCCTGAGTGTTTGAACAAGCCGGCCTCTTACTCTTCGTGCCTCGGCTCTTTCCCCTCCGTTGGTTTGTCCCGTCCAACTTCAGTGTAATAGTTCTTGTTTTATCTTATATTTGATTTTGTTATGTTTTATTATTATCTCTTAGAAGCCTGTTCTTTTCTAATGAGAGACAGACAGGGAGTGGATCTGGATGGGAGCGGAGATCGGGAGAAACTCGGTCCCTCCTGAGTGCTGAGGAGGGAGGGGAGGGGGACCAAAATCAGGATATATTATATGAGAAAAGTACTTTCAATAAAAGGAAATAAAATAATCACCTTACAATATCATTTGCAGAAGAAAATTCTTAAAAAAAAATAAGTCAACAAGTGCATATTTTATTTAAGTTTTTTGAGACAATATTTTACTCTGTAGCCCTGATTGGCTTAGAACTTGGAGTAAACCAAGCTACTAGCCTCATTCACAAGAATCCAACTGCCTCTGCCTCCCAAATGCTGGGCTTATGGGACCACCATGCCCTCAGAGACACTGGGAACCGTGATAAGTGCATCAGGAGGGACTGTGTGTACAGTATAACATGAGCAAATGAGAAAGGTTAAATATAGGGGGTGAAGAAGGGCTGAACAGAGGGAGGGGACATGCTACGAAAGAAGTTATAAAGCTAATTACTGTTTTAGTTCTGACCCTGTCACAGATTTGTTAGAGTGGTAGATAAGTGCATAGAATATATTTTATACCAGAAAAGTATCGATAATAGGAGCTTTATAGCTTCCATTTCAAATGCCTAGCCTAACTTTATAGAGGTTCCCTGAGCTAAATATACTTTGGATCTGATTAATTTTGGTGTGTGATGTTTTTATTTATTTGCAAGGTTTTTTTAATAGTAAAGTTTATTAAATTAAAAGGCTATTAATACAAATAAGTGAAATATATTCCATATGGATTTAAACCACACACATACACCTGCACATGCATGCAAAGAAACACGGCAGTCTTGTTAGAAAACTCAGAACCCAGTGCTTAGAAATTACAATAAGGCAATTAAAAGGTACGTGTCCTGGCACGTAGACATCACCCCAAGCCTGTGGTCATCTTGGATTCTAAAAGCAGGACAGATACTACACATATTTATGACCAGCAACTGAAATTACCCGAAGGAGCAGCATCAGGGGAATCGTGGGTGATGGGAAAGCTGCACCTGAAACAAGCATGACCATTTTAGGACTCAGCACGCCCCCTTTAAGCAATAAACGCTTGTTTCTCTCAGGCCCCACTGCCGAGGAACTGGGGTGGTGATCAGCCTGACCAAGGCTTGAGCTAGAATCTTGATCATGTAGACCTTGGCCTGGCCCATTTCTTCCTACAGCTCATGTCGGTGCTCTGAAGATAAACCTGCGGTCACTGGGACCTTTTATCGGTTCCTCTTCTCAGTGGATTCAATGTCCTGTGTCTACTTTTCATCATTACTAGTCCCTTTAATATGGGCAGCTGAGCCTTGTCCCTAGAAACTCCCAGAGTTGGCACTTTTGCCCTAAAACTCCAATAACATGAGAATACTGTTGATATTAGCAGATAACGGGGGGGGGGGGGGGGAGAGGGCGCCAATGAGCACCTCAGGGAGGCACCAGATTCTCTGTCCTGGAACAAGAAATGGGACAGAGACCTGGAGTTGGTAGCAGACAGTTTGTTCTGAAGTATAGTATACTTCTGAAGACAATGAGAATGGCTCAGAAGCCAAAAGCACTTAGTGCACAAGCTTGATGACCTGAGTTCAATTCCCAGATTCCATGAGGGGAAAAAAGGAACCAATTCCAGAGAGTCGTCCTTTGACCACATATGCACACATGTGCCTGCACTCACACACACATACACACACATATACAAACATAACAATGGCAATAAAAGAATAAAATAAAGATAAAGCATACTTTTGAGGGGTGGGGGAAGAAATGCAAAAGAATTTAGAACGGTCTGGAGAGCTGTTTCACCAGTTTAGGTACTTGCTCTTCATCAGGGACCTAAGTTTGGTTTCCAGTACCCACAGCAGACAGGGTTGTTTGGATACGGAGGGCAGGTGTTTTGTTACTTGTAGTAACTTCATGCATCACAGGTATCATTAGCATCTTAATCACCACCCTAGGTGCTGTGTGCTTAGATGTCATCCTGAGCCACAGGTCACCTTGTGAACTCAATGCCTTCCTAAAAGACCCAAGTCAGTTCTTATCATCAGCTGGGATTTTCCGGCCTTCTTCTTTGCCGACTAGCATTTCTCCTATGACAATTTTACAGCCACTATATAAGGCCTTGCAACCTCGCTCACAGTCCCACCGTCCTGCCTCGGAAAAGCAGTGCTAATAGCTTTTGGCAACCATGGCAACACAACAGCTATAACACAGCCACTCCTAAAAGAAGCAATAAGAATGATTATGGTGACTGGGCTCACAGGTTGAGAGCACTGGTTGCTCTTCCAGAGGACCTGGGTTCAATTTCCACCACCCACACGGCAGCTCACAACTGTCTTGTAACTCCTGTTCGAAGGATTCTTACAACCTCACACAGGCATGCACGAAGGCAAAACACCAATGCACATGAAGGATAGACAAGTAAAATTGTAATAAAAAAAAAATGATCCTGGAAGACAGATAGCCCCTCCAGCAAATGGCGCTTAAAAATCTAGATATGTACTACTTTATAAAACTAGTATCTAAAACGAGATATAGATATATACTAGTTTATAAAACTAGTATCTAAAAGTAGATATACTTAGAAGAGAGAAACCAAAACTTACTTGGTGCAAAAATCCATTTAAATGGATCAAAGACCAGAAGGTAAGACCTAAAACTCTGAAACCACTACAGGATCACGGGAAAACACTTCAAGTATAACAGAGAAAATTAAAACCTTAAAGATCTTAAAAAACAAACAGCCAAGCCTTGATGTCTTGCAGGGAGCAAACAGTCTTCCCTTTGGAGTGCCTTTGATTGGAAACAAAGCCCGCTGCTGCCTTTCCCTTTGCCCCTCTAATCTTTGCAGGTTGTTCTGAATTCAGAAATCTGACAGGCAGTTGTGCTGCTGCCTGGTTTCTTTCCTCATCACTGTTTTTGTCTTGCAGAATTAGCTGAAGAGACAGCTGAGCACTGAGACCTGAGTTCAGTTCCTGTACTCACACCCAGCAGCTCACAGCTACCTGTAACTCCAGTTTGGGGGATCTGGTGCCCTCTTCTGGTCCCCAAGGCACCTGCACTCAGTTCAACACACACACACACACACACACACACACACAGAGTTATTTTTAAAACTTTTGTTTGGCCGGGCAGTGGTGGCGCACGCCTTTAATCCCAGCACTTGGGAGGCAGAGGCAGGTAGATTTCCAAGTTTGAGGCCAGCCTGGTCTACAGAGTGAGTTCCAGGACAGCCAGGGCTACACAGAGAAACCCTGTCTCAAAGCCCCCCCCCCAAAAAAAAAAAAACCCTTTTGTTTGTTAAGTGGTACATTGAGGGTGAGAGCCTGAAACTGATTTTCTAGGAAAGCCATAGAACAAGTCCCCCATCCATAAATCTGTCAATCAAAGAGCAGGTCTAAGGACAAAGAACTCTGCCAAGTGCTAGAATCTTCAACCTAGCCCTCCATAACCCACTCTGGGAATTTTTCTCCTTTTAGGAGTGAAATGACCTCCACCACTGAACTGTCTCCCTGTTGTAAATGTTCGTGTGGGTGCTGGGACCCAGGTCCTTGGGAAGCCTTTACTCTTAACCACTGAGTCATCTCTCCAGCCCAGTGTTGGATGTCTGGATTCTCAGCTGTCGAGAGGCTCAATGGAGAGGGGTGTGTGTGTGTGTGTGTGTGTGTGTGTGTGTGTGTGTGTGTGTACTCCCTTCTCCCATGTTCCCATCTTTTCCCCTGTCTTTCTATCCCATCATCAATTTGGTTCCCAGCACTCATATCCTGAGGCTCACAAATACTTGTAATTCCATCTCCAGGAGATCTGATGTCCTCTTCTGGACGTCGAGGGCACTGTATACACATGCACACACTCACACCCAGACACTTATACACATATTAAAAATAAAATAAAACTGCTCATCCCCCTGCCTCACTGCTGGGTGGGCCAAGAATGCTCGGCAGCACCTTCGTGGCCAATCTCACTTGGTTCCCAGTATGCTCACTAACTTCTAGGTTAGGTCCTTGCCTGTCTGGGTACCAATGTGACCTTGAGCCCGCCCAGTCTGGTCTACAAGCTATTCCGGATGTTAACACTGGGTCCTCTACAGCCAACCCTTGAGTCCATACTCCCTTCATGAGCCCCATCCTCACCCTCGGCACTCTGTCCTCCAGCCACAAGGCTATCCTGCTGTGGGGCTACAGAGCTGGGGTCACAAAGCCATCCTCTGCCTGCTCTGCTCAGAGGAAGATCTGCCAACTGCTGCCCCATACCACCAAGGTTGCCAGGAACTGGCATGCAAGCCTGGCTCCGGGTGTGGTGATGCGTCTGTGCAGGGCTTAGAGATGCCTTGTGGGGTGCACAGCCCTCGGCACACACTGCTGTGGCTTGGGAATGAATTACTACCCACCTCTACTTGGGCAGGGGGGTTGGACACACTGATGAGTAAACAGAGCAGGGAGTTGGCGAAGTGGAGAATACCCAGGAAAACCTGCAGCCCTCTGACAAGGATGAGCTTCTGTCCCTGTGGTACCCACAACTCGAGGTGCACACAGGAGCCCAACACCAAAATGAGAAACCAGCCTGGACAAGATGAAAGTCATGGAGCCCCCATCCCTGAAAAGACTCCAGTCCTGTGCCCCAGGGTTCTAGCCCAACTGAGCTGTACCAAAGCCTGGAATGGCTGGCCACTCTACTGAAGACCAACTTAGAACACAATGTCACCTTTCACTGCCAAGTCAGCCTGGCAAAGCTTCCAGGAAGCCTGGGATCCAGGAGAGATTCCTGGATCGACACTAACTAGCTGACCTGCATCCCAAGAGTAAAGTCAGGGGAACAGGGCTCACTGTCCTTCTCCTCAATATAGCATAATCTGGGAAGGCACAGAGAAGAAGGCTCAAGACTCGCGAGACCGGCTGCCACTCTCAAACTAAGACTTGATCTTCCCCTTTGTTCTCAATTTCTCAGGTCCTCCAGGGGAAAGGGCTGGAGGAAGCAGCCCATCTTTGGGTCTGGGTGTTGGACCATCTGCCTGGGTGCCTGGCAGCTGAGTCACTGCTGTGGAGGAGAAGTAGGGTCAAAAGAAGGTCTGCAAGACAGAGGGAAGAGAGGTGTGGCCATCTCTTTGAGAAGTTTAGAGAAAAGAAAACTGAAAGATTAGACTGTGTCTGACGGAGAAGGCAGACGTGCTGGGAGCCAAGGAACTGCCTGAGGTCCTGTTCCGGACACTGGCTGTGGTCACAGTATGAGGTCACCAGGATGACCCCATCTTTCCACAGGCTGGCTTCCTGTAGCTCTGCATTCCTCCTCATATCTCCCTTTCATATACCACTTGCCCCACCCCTCTGAGTCTCCCTTGACATTTCTTGTGTTAACTGGAGACTTAAGGACTTAAGGACTTAAGGATCGGTTGTCATGCCCTCTACCTTCCCCTTCTCCCTCCTCCTCCTCCTTCCTCCTCTGCTTCCTCCTCTTCTTCTCCAACAAAACAGTATAAAACCAAAAATTATCTAGAAAAATATCTGTAAATTTAATAATAAGAGCTTGGAGACATGGCTCATCGTTAAGAGCTCTGATTGCTTTTCCAGAATGACCATGCCCCCCAAAATAAATAAAAGCACAGAGGAACCTGTAATACCTGTGTTTCTACTACTTGGAAGGTAAAGACAGGATGATCAGAATTTAAGTTTGTCGAGCTAGATCATGAGTTCCAGAGGGAGAGAGACCCTGTGTCCAGTGTGTGTGTGTGTGTGTGTTGTAGTGGGAATTTTGTTTTCTTTTTTTAAAAAATACAGAGATATTATGGGAATATGTTTTCATTTTAAACCCAGGTGTGGGGATGTGGAACTGCTTCACAGCAAGTGACTATGATTTGCCTCGTGCTCTAACAGGGGCACGATTTTTCCAGCTGCAGATAGTGTCTACAGTTGTGTGCTATTTCGAATTCTGGGGACTTTTCAGAGGAGATATACATGCTAGAGCCCCAGTATGGGTTGCTGGTGGCTGGTGGCTAGTTGGTTGTTGTTGGTTGCCATTTGTCAAGTAGTCATGCACAAAGAAGAAACAAGAAGAAATTAGATATCCTGACAGTGAAGATCAAACTTGCCCCAAGGAACTCAATGCCCTAATCAGTAAGAAGTAGTCTAACAGCATCGTCCCCCACCTTCCTACCCCTGACTTTATTCGGGGATCTCTCTCTCTCTCTTTCCCTCCCTCTCCCTCCTTGCCCCCAATTCTTCTTTCCTTCTACCTTTTATTAGGAGATTGAAAGGGAAAAAATAAAGGGGTGAAGGATGGAAAAAAGAACCCACAAAATAGCTAAAAGTCCGTGTGTGTGTGTGTGTGTGTGTGTGTGTGTGTGTGTGTGTAGTAAGTTTTTCTAAAGTGCCTACTAAGCACCAGACACAGTGTAGACTTTGGAGAAATATAGAGAGAAAAATAGACTGAACCTCTACCTTCTCGGATCTCACAGGCCAGCAAGAGAGGCCCATCACTGACCGCAGAAGAAAAGAGCTAAGAGCCTTTGGCCTACAGGAGAAGTAAGTCACATCTAAAAGCTCACCTCCCGAGGGGCACTCAGGAAGGATTCTGGAGGAAATGATGACTGAGCCTACAGCAGAAAGGTTAAAGAAGGAAGAGGTTAAAGAAGCAGACAGGGGAAAAAGCCTTCAAGGCATGAGGCAATTAGATTCAAAACACTCTACCAAGCTTACAGAAAAACCAAATGAAAGGTGAATGTACCAGAGGCAGAGGCTGGCTGGGAGAGAGGCCAGGGAGCTCAGGAGCCAGCTGTTCTGGATGGAGGTCTTAGCTGGAGTACCGAGGATTGGTATACTCCGTCTATACTGCAGTCTAGTCTACCCTAGCTAATGCCTCTTTACCTTAAGAGCAAGGGAAGGGCTGGCACGATAGTGGGTATCTCAGTGCATAAATGTGCCTTCCTCTAAGCCTGCAGACCTGAGTCTCATCCCTGGGACTCACAACTCCTGAGCCTCTACTCACGCACATGACACACATTTCTGTGCATGTTTATACACACACACACACACACACACACACACGGACACGGACACACTGACACACATGGGCACACATGCATGGACACATTCCAAACAAAATATAAACAAACCATGATTTAAAAAAAGACCTGCTGGGTGGTAGTGGCACACACATCTAATCCCAGCACTCGGGAGGCAGAGGCAGGCAGCTCTTTGTGAGTTTGAGGCCAGCCTGGTCTATGAAGTGAGTTCCAGGACAGCCAAAGAAACTCTATCTCAAAAACAAACAAACAGACAAACAAACAAAAAAACCCTCAAAACAAACACAAACAGACAAAAATACTAAAGGGAACCCATTAAAGGTTGGGGCCACCAAGGTAATCATTCAAATAGACACGGAACATCGTAGACAACAGAACATTCGTGTCTTGACAAGGCTCTGAGATGTTGCCACCAAGAGTATAATTGGTCAATCCTTTACGTTCAGCAATTTCACCATATCTTTCAGAGTTACCAATATACGTACCTCTTTCCCAAGCAACTTCCCCTAGAGGAATTTATCTTACATATTGTCTGCCTCCACCTCCTGAGTGCCGGGGTGACAGTCATGTGCATCACGTCCAGGATCATGACAAAAGAAAGTTTCATAATAAGAATTTACTGACTAAAGGAATTGTAAAATCAATGTGCTTTTTAAATGACTTCTGCTATTTAGAAAAGGGTTTGGGAACTTTGGTTCCTGGCATAGCCCCCAGAGCAGACTCCATGAACACAGAAGCCTCTTGGAAGGAGACGGGGTGAAAACAGCTCTTCTAGTTAAGGCAGCCTTCCCACCAAAAGGCCTCTGTCCTTTCGGCTTACTTGAAAATTTTGTTTTCTTTGCTTGTGTGTTTGTTTTTGAGACAGAATCTCTGTATGCATTTCAAGATGGCTTCAAATTCAAGATTGTCTTCACTGTGATTTGGAACTCTGAAATTAGAGATATGGGCTGTCACTGGGCCAGACATGGAGTCTGTTTTGTCTGTTTTTACCCTTGGAACCATGCTTATCTTGGGACCCCTCCTAGCCCCCCCCCCCCAAGCACAGCTTGGAAAAGTTCCAAGCTTCTTAAATTAGGCTCCCCAAAAACCTCTACGTCTCACTGTTGGTTTCAAGGCAACTGGTGCCTTGAGATGCAATCTCATCCACACAGCAATCCATGACTGACTATGAAGTCTGGTGTTCTAGCCTGCCATGGTATTTGTCTTGGCTAGGGTTTCTATTGCTATGATGAAACCCCATGACCAAAAAGCTAGTTGGAGAGGAAAGGGTTTATTTGGCTTACATTCCACACATTCTTCACTGCTGTCCAGGGCAGAATCCTGGAGACAGGAGCTGATGCAGAGGCCATGGAGGGGTGCTGCTTACTAGATTGCTTCCCCTGGCTTGCTCAGCTTGCTTTCTTATAGAACCCAAGACTACCAGCCCAGGGATGGCACCACCCACAATGGGCTGGTCCCTCCCCCATGGATCACCAACTGAAAAAATGTCTTACAGCTGGATTTCATGGAGGCATCTCCTTAACTGAGGCTCCTTCCCCTCTGACAACTCTAGCTTGTGTCAAGTTAGTTGATGCACAAAACCAGCCAGTACAATATTAGGTACAAGTGCATTTCCAGCACTTGGGAGGTTGAGGAAGGCATGAGGCAAGCACTGGGCTATATACTAAGTTTATGATCAGCCTATGCAGCATAGGGCTTATCTCAGAAGAAAGAGGAGGCTGAGGTGGGGAGGAGGAGGTGTGTCTTGTGTTTGTGTTTGCCTGCATCGCATGACACATCTGAAAAACATGGGTAGCAGCAGAAGTAGCAGCTGGAAGCAAGATAAAGCAGAACACCTTTGGTTCTAATTACATTCCAATGAGGTAAGAACGACGACAGAAGGGACACGGGTGGTAACCTTGGTCTGATAGCCAAGGTGAAAGGGAGTCAGAAGCTCACCTCCAAAGGAAGTTCCCTGTCTCTCAGAGCTGGGGGCAGCTCCAGGTACCCAGAAAGACAAGGTCATTGGGAACTCTGCCCTGGAGTCCCACTGACAGGTCTAAGGTAGGGACTCACCAACAAGGTCCCTGAGGGATTGAGATGAGCATTAGAAACAAGCTGGTGGGGCGGGTACTCTGGCTTTCAACCTGTGCTTGTGGCTGTTTCTCTGTACTGCCCTCTCTCCAATCCATTCTACTGATGAGAAAACCGAGGATTGGAGGTGTGTGAACCATATCTGAGACTCTCAACTAGCAAGGACCCAGGTTATAGCCAGGACGCCCTTCTCTTGCTCTGGAGCAACTGGAATAAAATCGGAAGTACCAGCTTCCTCTCCCCTGTAGTGCTGGAATGGAACCAGGACCTCTGCTGTGCCTGGTATATATACCTGACCACCGAGCTACATTGCAGCCCAGAAGTACCAATTTTGAGTCAGCAATTAATATTTAACTCTTACGTCCTCCTGCTTCATTCACTGGTTTCTTTTTAAACAACGTTTCTATTTATTCTTTAATAATTACATGAAATGTTTTTTTGGGCAGAGGCCCGTGGATCTCTGAGTTCAAGGCCAGTGTGGTCTACAGAGCAAGTTCCAGGACAGCCAGGGCTACACAGAAAAAACATGTCTCAAAAACCAAAAACACAAAATAGGTTTTTGGTTATATTCATGCCCCATACCCCCGGCCCAATTCCTCCCAGATCCTTCCTCTACCTCACAGCCCACCCAACTTCATTCTCTCTTTCTCTCTCTCTCTCTCTCTCTCTCTCTCATCTTTCTCTCTCTTAAAAAAGTCAAGTCCAATTTGTATCATCTGATGACACCTGGGCATGGCCCTGCCCTGGAGTGTAGCTGATGCCCTAGATGTGGGTTTCAGTAAGAACGGTACCATGGCTCATGTATTTAAGTGGTTAGTCACCAGAGAGTAGGGCTGTTCAAGGATTAGAAGGATTAGGAGGTGCTATCTTGGAGGAGGTGTATCACTAGCAGTGGACCTCAAGGTTTCAAAAGTCCACACCAAGCCCAGTACCCCCACCCCCTCTCTCTGCCTGCTGCCCACAGATCAAGATGTAAAGCTCCAAGATCCTTCCTGTCTGCTTCCTGCCAGGACGATCATGAACTGACCCTCTAAAACTGGTAGCAAACAACCAATGAAATGCTTTTTAAAAATAAAATTGCCTTGGTCATGGTGTTTTCTTCACAGCCATAGAACAATAACAGAGTATCAGTGCTGACATTCCTTCTAGGCTCTGCCCAACAGTTACCTGGTAACAGCCAGGTAGTCCTGGCTTGCTATAGAAGGGGCTGTTTGGCCCCTCGCTCTCTCTGCTCCTTGTCTCGATCTGACTCTCTTCTCTCCCTGACCCCTTTTCTCCCCCTTCTCTCCATGCGTTCCCACTGGCCCCTTCCTCTCTTCCTCTCTCTAACCTTCTGTGTCCCTTCTCTCTCTGCCTCTACTTCCTTCTCAACGCTCCTTCCCATGCCCTCCAAATAAACTCTATTCTATACTAGACCCCTGTCATATGGCTGGTACCTGCTAGGTGGGGAAGAGATGCCTCAGCATGTTTGGTCAAACATATCCTTGGCTTTTTATAAAACACAACAACTGGGTGTCACTCCATTGAAGAAAACTGACTTTCCCTCTTCCAGGAGCAATTCAATGCCACAAGCTTCCCAGCTAGGAGAGAGAAGCATTTTCCCCTTCCCTCCTCCACACTGAGATTTTGTCCAGCTGGAGTGTGGGTAGATCTTGTGTGCACTATCACACACAGTCCCTGGGAGTCTGTATGTGCACCTGCCCTGTTGTATCTGGAAAGCATTGTTTCTTTGAAGTCATCCACCATCTCTGCCTCTCACAATCTCTCTGCTCCCTCTTCCACATGGATCCCTGAGTTTCCAGGGGAGGGATGTGACACAGATCTCCCATACAGGGCTGAGCCTGTGTCACTGCCTCTCATTCTCTGCACATTGACGAGTTTCTGTGTTGATTGCCATCTACTCCAAGAAGCAGCTTCTCTAATGAAGGGTGGATGATGAATTGATCATGTTATAGCAGTAAGTCATTGGGAGCTGTTTTGTGGCTTTAAGCAGAATAATGGTAGGTTTCCCCTAATGCCTGTGGCCTACCCAGCCATACATTCTTCATCTCATTAACAGAGTCAAAGTTGGGTTCTATCTCTTGAAGCCGGCTTTAGATCCAACTTTTAAAAGGGTGATTGGTTGGGCTGGAGAGATGGCTCAGAGGTTAAGAGCACAGTCTGCCCTTCCAGAGGTCCTGAGTTCAGTTCCCAAAAAAACCACATGGCCACTCATAACCATCTGTAATTAGATCTGGTGCCCTCTTCTGGCCTGCAGGCATGCATGCAGGCAGATCGCTGTATACATACAAATAGATAAGGTGTTTTGTTTTGTTTTGTTTTGTTTTGTTTTGTTTTATGATTGGTTATTGTGGTAGCATCTGTATCACTACTGCACCAGTGGGTATGTCTTGTCAGACAGGCTGCTGTTGTAACTCACGGAACTCGTAGCTGTGTGAGGCTGATAATTCCTTTTCCTGTCCAGTGGCATACCTTGCACTTTCCAGCACTACGAAAGCTAATCAATGGGATGAAGCTTCTAGCTGAGAACCAGTTAGATTTCTCCATGTTCTGTGACTCAGGAATGGAGTGTTTTCAGCAATAGGCCTTTACTATCAAGTCTGGATGTAACTAATAGCAATGGCAGTAGCCTACATGTTTTAGGAATCGATGGGACCCCATTGGCCAATAACTCTAAGGTAACCCATTATAGTTCAGGAGGCTTCATTTTACAGCATATGACATCTAGTTGTGGTATTGTCCTATGAAGGAAGGAGAAAGGTTTTTTTAATATTAAAGAAATGTTGACCAAAAAAATCTTCCTAATTTCATCAGTGTTGTTCAGCTTGCTGCCTTCTCTTCTGTTTCCTTTTCTCCATGAGGCAAGTTGGTTTTGTGGTTTTGTAGAGCAACTGTTTTCGCTACCCATTCAATTTTGTGAGCTACTTTTCAGGAATATATACCATATCATGGGGCATTTCTTTTTCTTTTTACTAAAAACTTTTCAGACTAGACTCCAATCCACAGAAACCCACCTGCCTCTGCCTCACCAGTGCTAGGATTAAAGGCGTGCGCCACTACATAGTATGTAGCCTGTATTCATAGGGTGTTTCAGGCTAGCCAAGGCTACATAGTGAGGCCATGTCTCAAAAAACAAACCTATTTTCAGGAGTGGAGACATAGCTCAGAGGTTAAGGGTACTTACCACCAAACCTGACAACCTGACTTTGATCCCAAGAGTTGAGGAAAAGGCCAATTTATCAATGGCCTCAGGGTTGAGATACAGTTTTAGTGGCTTTGGTGAGTCCCATGGTAGGACGTGATCTTTGTAATGTAAGTTCTGTTAAACATCAGTAACTTAGTTGTGAATTTATTGGTCTTCTGTTACTGTTGAAGATAATAGGCTTTGGTGAATCTGGAAGCAGGTGTGACTTGGTCTCTGGTGGCTTCCAGGAGCTTCAAAGGCAATAAATATCAGTAGGTTGTGGTTCCAGGTTCTGCTTTCCCCCGGGGTGTCCAGATGCTGCTGTACACAGATGGAAGGATGAAGCCGAGCCCAGCATGGGTGGGGTCTGCTGGATCCCAGTCTGGCTGCGGTATTAGGGCTGTTTTACACGAAGCTCTTCTCTGAAGATATTCAGAGGCACAGCTTGTATGCATACACTTTACTAGTGCCGTACAAAGGCTAAGTATGAGCCTTGGAGAGTGGGAGGAGTTTTCAGGGTGACTGTAAATCACTGGCTAGAGTTTATAGTACTGAGAATGCCTCATTTGTATGGAGAGGCATCCCAGGAATCCCAGGTACTTGCTGGGTGGGTTCTTACAGGGGCAGGGGTTGTACCTGTAGGTTTTTTCAAGGACTATGTGACCTTCCTCAGGTAGAGGATGTGGGAGTCAGGCTCCCCAGATAAGATCAGAAAAGGGGAATCTCTGCTGGAAAAGGGAAGTTTCCACTTAGCAAACTCAGAAGAGCTATCCAGACATGGTAGACTACGACCTTAAGTAGCAGGGTTTCCCAACAGTAGGTGAACGGAAATATAAAGTAATATGGAATTTGATTGAAAAATGGACAGCTGACTTCTCTCCCGGATGCAGCAATTATTCACCCAACCAAGGAAATGAGTGTAGACATAGCCAAGAAACAAGTGACTACTCCTCCATTGGCCCTGGGCTAGACTAATCAGCTAGAGGCAGCTCCATCAGGTTCATCAGGGGTGAAAGAAATAAACGGAGGCTTCTGTGAGGGCCCCAGATGAGACAACCAGATAGTTAATACAAACAGGTAAAATCTCTTCATGCTGTACATATCAGCTTTTCTAGCCATTTACATTAGCACCTCCTTAGATACAAACTTCCGAGGTTACCTGATGCTTGCTGAGAACAGAAGCCAGCAGGCAGACTTTCAGTATGCTTCACTAAGGCTGTCTCCATAACCCCCTTCTTATTACAGGACAGCAGTTGAAGACTTTGAATTGTTCTGCCTATTCTCTAAAAAGGTTGTGTGTCTGTATGTGCATGTGTTCGTGTCTCTGTGTGTGCGTGTCTGTGTGTGTGTGTGTGTGTGTGTGTGGTATGATGTGTGTGTGTGTGTGGTATGATTGTGTGTCTGTGTGTGTGTGTTTGTCTATGTGAGTGTCTATGTAGGTGTCCATCCCTTTAGTGTTTTACAGATTTAGGGACACATTTGAGAATATGGGTAAGTGCACCAGAAAAAAAATAGAGTTTAGAAACTGATTTTCAAGGGGGGCCTTGTAAGAGTAAGAACGGGTGTTCCAAAAATCCTAAAGGTTTTTGTTGTTGTTAAAAACAATCCCCGTATTAAGGATGAGTCACCTCCCTAGGAGTTAGTGCCACCGAGGCCCTGGAGGCCTGTAAAGCAGTAAAGCCTAGTGCCATTGCGGTTGGCTGCCCTCCAGAACTGCATGACCAGATTCTATTGCCAAAGATTCCTGACTTTGGTTACAGGACTTGGAGTAAAGAGATCAGGTATGAGATGGAAGTGCCCCCTTCCTGTTCTCTAGTTCTTACAGTAACAAACAGTCCTACTAAGGTTGCCGGAGAGAATCACAGCCCAACATCCTGCTTAAGTGGATTCTGCATGCTTCATGATGGAAGTTCCAGACAGGCTAGGTCAGCTGCTGCAGTAATGGCACAAATAGTTATAGAGAAATTGGCTTTCTCATTGGACTTAAGGACAGTTCCACAGAGGGATTTCTCTTCCACAGAGATCAATACTGGAAGCTTATATGAATTCTATGGCCATGGAAGTCACAGGCCCCAGTGGGTATGAGTATGATGTACTGGCTAATGTACTTCCCCACATTTTTTATGACTGTAAACATGACTGCTATTGGATCTTTATGAGTTTGAGGCTAGCCTGGTCTATAGAGTGAGTTCCAGGACAGCCAGGGCTACACAAAGAAACCCTGTCTTTAAAAGAGAGAGAGAGAGAGAGAGAGAGAGAGAGAGAGAGAGATTGATTTATGGTTGGGGGTTCCCAAGACTATCTGAAATATGTGTTCCCTGATGGTTGTAACCCACAGGTTGAGAACTGCCGTAGGAGAAATCAAACAGTTCATCCTGCAGAGAAGCCCTGTAAAATGGGAAGTAAACAACAACAACAAAAGAGCTTCAGGAAGTTCCTAAAACTGACTAGATTCACCAAGTCCCCCTCTGTTTAAGAGTAAACAGTAAAACTGCTGAGAGTCACTCTTAGACAAGTCAGGCTGAAAAGTCTCAGGCAATCCCAGCTGCCTGAAAAGAAGCAGATACCAACCAAGCAGCATAGAAGAAACCAAGATATTTGAGCTGCCTGCCGGGAGGCTCAAACAAACTGAGCCACCTGAAAGGGGCACTGTCCAACCATTCAGCTGCCTGCAGGCTATAAAGTGTGCTCCAAGTTCCCAGCTTTTGTGAGCTGTCACCCATATTGGGGTGGGCTCTAGTGACACAGCTGTCTTTGAGCCATTTCTGCTCCTATAAGTAACCCCTCACCCATATTCCTGCGAGTAATCTCAATAAAAGTCATTGCTTCACCAAGTTGGACTTTGGTAGACTTCATACTTTGTCACCAGTTCCTTATCTGGGCGAGTGGATGTTTGTTCATGTCTCACCAGGAATATCATTTCACAATATCCCACCTTCCTTGGGACTTTTCTGTCTTTCTCTAGTTCTTCACATGTTTGCCACAGACTACCCCATTACGGCATCTCGATGCTTCAGTTTTCCTTTTGTTTGCTCTGGGGACAATAACCTGTGTTGCTTTCACACAGAGATAGTCAATGAATGGCCAGGGAAAGGGGCAAGGTGGCCTGAAGACTCACTGGACTAGGATTGTTGGATGATTATGATCCTTTAGAGAGTTCCTAACTCTAGGCAGGTCCCCAGCCAATGTGAAGCAGAGAAGCAGGCTCTGTCCCCTAATTTCAAGGACAGTAGTGTTGCTGCTTCCTGGGGCAAGACATGACCATCACCATCGTGATAAACAGTGGCTGTGGTGACTCATCAGACCTCAGCCCACAGTCATGGCAAAGACAGAAACAGAAAGATGTAGGGACAGCTAGGTTGTATTGACTGGGCTCGAATTCCCTCTTACAGAAGAGTCACAAGACTCTCCCCTGACCACAAGATTCTAACTGTAGATGATTTTAGACATGCTAAAGATGAGGTAAAAACATGATTTGGGGGGGGTGGGATTTTTCATAACTGTCAGTGAGTCACACCCATCCACAACCCTTATAATGTATCATTAATTGGTCAGTGAGTTCCCTTTCTTTTGGAGGTGAATAGACTTTTCTTTTATGGGTCTCCAGAAAAGCCACAGGACAAGGGGAAGCTCCCGAGACACTCAGCACGTGGTTTCCTGCCCCTAAGTCCATTTCCTCAGTTCTCCAGTAAAGTCTTTCATAACAAACCTCTAAAGAGGCTCATCTGAGAGGACAAGGCCACAGACTCTGTACCCAGGACTTCATACAAACGAATTCGCTCTGGCATTTTAGGAAGAGGATCCACTATAAGAAATGAGAGCGGAAAGAGCCACCTGAAAGGGTTGGGGGTGTAGCTCAGCTGGAAGAGTGCTTGCCCAGCCTGCATGAAGCACAGCTATGATCCTTGGCACTGCATAGATTGTATGTCCATCATCCCAGATATTGGAAGGTGGCAGCAAGAGGGCCAGAAATTCAAGGTTGTCTTGAGCTATAGGAGTTCAAGGCCAGTCTGGAGGCTACATGAGAGAGACTGTCTCCAAAAAAAAGCAATGACAACCTACTGGAAGGAAGGAAGGAAGGTCGGAGAGCAATGGTAAAGCTGCAGCTACCAGCCTCCAGACTCAGAAGCCAACCCTCCTGTCCAGACGGAACAGTGGCCCATAATGCCAGACAGGAGATCTACAAGCTTAACAGAAGAAAACTATCTCCTGTCCATCAAAGCCCACATCGGCATCTCCTGTCCATCAAAGTC
Organism: Arvicanthis niloticus; assembly: GCF_011762505.2. Lineage (NCBI taxonomy): Eukaryota > Metazoa > Chordata > Mammalia > Rodentia > Muridae > Arvicanthis > Arvicanthis niloticus. Next base: position 43,015,947 of record NC_047663.1, read on the forward strand.
CTTACTTGCTCGCTGCCACTTCTACCACCACACTCATTCCTTCCAAACCTCACCCAAGAGCCACCAGAATACCAGCCTAGGATTGCTTAACAAGAGCGGGAGAGAGGAGGAGCCTGTAGGTCAAAAGGAGAGGAACCTACACAGAAGCCTCAAGTCTCTACAGAAAGAAGGCCCACAGTGTAAGGATTGCACGAGAGGTGTGGTGTGGCACAGGTTCTTTGGGTACTGACTTTATTTTAAATTTATTTTTTACTTACTATGTTCATGAGTGTTTACCTACACTTATGTATGAGTACTGCATGTGTGCCTGGTGCCTGTGAAGAGAGCAGAAGTAGAGTTCCACATGGTTGTGAGCAACCACGTGGGTTCTGGGAACCCAACCTGGGTCTTCTGCAGGAGAAACAAGTGCTCTCAATGGCTGAGCCATCTCTCCAGTCCCTGGATATTGACCTTTCATTCAATCCCAGCACCACTATTCAGTAGCTGTGTGGTCCTAAGTGAACTGCTTCATCTCTCTGGGCCTTGATTCTTCCATCTGGAAACCAGGGTCACTGGTAACACTTCTTGGAGAAGTTTGAAGTAAGAGCTTCAAGCCAAGCATCTGGCAGGGATAAGTTTTGAATATATATAACCTATAAACTTCATTCTAGAGTTCTTCTTTCTCTCTTTTTCCCATTTCCTCTGCTGCCTGCTAACTTTTGTTTTCTTTGCAGACTCTGCAAAAGTAGCATTTAAAATTCTGGAGAGAGGACTGCTGATAACAATGCTGGCTACTTTCCCAGAAGACCCAGATGTAGCTTGTCTTTTGCTACTTTGTGGGTTCTTCTTTCTTACACCTTTCTCCATCCTTTTTCTACCCTTTCAACCCTCTGACACTAAATAGGAGAGAAAACAGGATAGAAAGGAAAGAGGGTGATGTTATCATTAGGCTACTTCCTGCTGATTGGGGCATTGAGTTCCCTAGGGGACATTTGATCTTTACCATCAAGATAATTAGATACCTAATTATTTCTTCTTCTTCTTCTTCTTCTTCTTCTTCTTCTTCTTCTTCTTCTTCTTCTTCTTCTTCTTCTTCTTCTTCTTCCTCTCCTCCTCCTCATCATCATCCTCCTCCTCTTCTTCTTCCTCTCCTCCTCCTCCTCCTCTTCTTCTTCCTCTCCTCCTCCTCCTCCTCTTCTTCTTCCTCTCCTCCTCCTCCTCTTCCTCCTCCTCTTCCTCCTCTTCCTCCTCCTCTTCCTCCTCTTTTTCTTTTTTCTTCTTTCCTCCTCCTCTTTCTTCTTCATGCATGGCTACTTAACAAACAACAACCAACAGCAATCAGCCAATAAGCAACAACCCACCAAAAAACAACAACAACAACAAATAACCCACCCCACCTCTCAGGGCCCTAGAATTTATGTACCCTCTGAAAAGACCCCAGAATTCCAAATATCACACAATTGCAGAAACTCTGCAGCTGGCAAAATCACTCTTCTGCTAAAGCATGAGGCAAATCATAGTCAGCTGCTATGCAGCAGACCCATATTCCCACACCTGAGAATAAAACAAAAACATATTCTTATAATATATCTAATGTTTTTAGACTCATAAGACAAATATATAATTTCTTTAAAGAAGCATTAAAAAAATCCATGTCCTTAGCAAAGGCTCATGCATCTTCTTTTAGTCCCCAGAGACAGAGAAGGAACCTGGTCCCTCTCCGTGGGCTGTGAAAGAGGCTGAGGCAAGAGGGAGTCCATCTTGCTGATAGCACAGGAGAGGTAACCCAGGGAAAGGCACTTGTCTAACATGTGTGATGCCTTAACCCTCAGTACCACAGAAAAAGATGGTAATTGGACATTCTTTTTAGAAAGTCAAACCAGGGGCTGGAGAGCTGGCTCAGTGGTTAAGAGCACTGACTGCTCTTCCAGAGGTCCTGAGTTCAATTCCCAGCAACCATATGGTGGCACAAACCATCTGTAATGGGACCCAATGCCCTCTTCTGGTGTGTCTGAAAAGAGTGACAGTGTACTCAAAACAAAAACAAAGACTATTAACAGAAAAACTTTAAAAAAAAAAAAAAAGTCAAACCAAACATTGTGATGCACAGCTTTAAAGCCAACAATCAAGAGGCAGAGGCAGGCTGATCTGTGAGCTTGAGGCCAGCCTGGTCTTCAGAGTGAGTTCCAGGACAGCCAAGGCTATACAGAGAAAAAAAAGTGGGGAAGCCGTGAGCTGGAGGGAGGTTAGGATATCGGAGATAAGAAGAGCCAGGATGTTCACGTGGATTTTGAAATGTGTAACAGGTACTTGTGGTATTGAGGGAGTCAGGAAGCTAGGATGTCCTATGCTAGTAGGCACCACAGATAGCCATTTGAGTAATGCTGGAAATTCTCTTATTGTCCAGGTTGAGCCCATCTCTGGATATCTGTGTTGGAAAACCCCACCTCTAAGCTCACCTTCAGTAACCTAAAGACAGCAGGACACATAATCACCATCTGCCGAGACGCAATGCATTTCCCCTGTCACCACGAGTCACCATGAACCCTGTGCCCTCCCCATGTGTATGTTACATCCCCTTACAAAAAGCCAGTGCTTCCTCTTCTCATACCCTTCTCCCCTTCCACCCTCTCTCTGAGGTAGCCTCTGTATACCACCCCAATCTCCCCAATAAACTTCTCCTGTGAGATCTTGCATGGTGTGACTTTGTGGTGTCCACTTAAACCGTAACAATCTGGGCTGCCTTTTGGAGTTTGGGGAATTGGAGTCTCCTTTGGATCTGACATTCCAACCTTTTGTTGATGATAAGGGGTAGCATAATCTCTTCTATAACTTCTCAGCCGAGATCAGATCGCTGGTGTCAGGACTCGGGAAGGTTGGAATTCCCGTCAAAGGCCAGGATTGGGAAAGGGAGTCAAGCAATAGCTGGGTACATGTGATTTTCTTCAGGACCACCTCAGGTAGCAAAGCACAGGCTACTTTGAAGATGTTTGGAATGCTGGTCCAAAGAAGGAGCTTAGGCAGATAGGCAATGGTAGAGACCAGAGGAAATTATGTCAGAAGCATGTGGTTTACATACTGTTGGGTGATTTTTACCAAGTCTTTCCTGAAATAATCTGAAAAGATAGGAAACGATCATTCTTACAAAGAGTATAAAAATCAGTGGCCAAGGCGACATAAGAGACAGGGGTCCAGGGAGATTTACATGAGAGCTCTGCAAAAGAGTTGGCCCCTCGAAGCCATAGAGTTTTCGCCATCTCATGTAAGGCTTTAATCCTTCCTTCTGCCTGGCCAGACTAGTTTTACATCAGATTTTCAGCAAGCACAAGAGTTGCTGGTTCTGTGGGACCACCTGAGGCTGGCAGGTTGCAGGCTGTTTTGGAGCAGTTTGCATCCTGCAGTTTGATTCCTGGACTGTGTCTATCAGCTGAGTGGAAATCTGCTGGGACAGGTATAGATTAGGATAGAAGGTAAAGCTCAGGAGCTGTGGAGAAAATCTCTATCTTGGTCTGTGATGGCCAAATAAGTTCCATTTTATGCTAGGAATCCATTCTGGTACCCATCAGCCATTTGTCTCTGACTCCAGTCCCTGGAAGATAAGCTCCCAGTAACCCTGACTCAGTGATCCTCACCCAGAAATGGAGAGCCATGACCATCCGCTTTGTTGTGATATGACTAATTGATTATTTTTGGCTTCTGTAACCTGCTTGTGGAGACGTTTAAGGGCTATTTTGAGGTTGCCTTGACGACCTAATCCTGCCTGTACAGATACTCAAGGTCTTCTTGTGGGTTTTGCCTTTGAACATTCCTCCTTCACCACCCTTTGCACAGCAGCCTCTAGTGTGGCTCAGAGACTGCTGTCCTGCTTGCCGTTTTAATAAATTTAACTAGTTATAATCCAAGCTGAGCTCTCAAATCCTACAACAGGTACATACTTGAAATTTCCAGGCTTGTGGTCCTGGTGGGGTGGAAAGAGTCCCAAAAACAGGGGAAAAAGAGAACCCACCAGGGAGGATAGGCCGTAGGCGAGAAAGTGTCAGCTGCTGACTGACAGGAATACTTACCTAGAGTCCTTTTAACCTGTGACAAATGAATCTAAGTTGTGACTCCCTGAAACTTATATGATTTTTTAAAAGTTTACAAAAAAAAAAAAAAAAGATAAAAGTATTCGATGTATTAGCAGGACCACTGTCTTCAATCTGCACTGGAATCCTCATTACAGAAAAAGCAGTTATTAGCATCTGTAAACAATGAGAGTAGATTCATGCATTTGAGCCATAGCAAAAGCTTGAGTCCTCAAAAAGATGAGTCAGGGTTAAAAGCATGAACACTCTTTCCTCCCTCCAGAGGGCTGGAGATCTAAATGCATATATATATATATATGAATATATATATATATATATGAAATACACATGCATATGCACACACGTATATGTCAAAGACATTTGCAGCGCAATGAGTAGCATTTTTAAGTCTATATTTAGAAAACAACCAAAGGAAATTTCAACTTTTGAGGCTGTGAATGTGATAAAAGTAGCTAGAACTTAGAAGCACTGACCAGCCTTGGAGAGGCAGAGCAGGGTGGTCAACCTAACAGTGTCCACATTGGCCAGGGCCCTGGTGATGGGCAAGGCATAGGGCAGCTCCTGGCCCAGTGACTAATATTAACTCAATCCGGTAGAGTCCATTTTGAGAGTAGAGAGCAGAAAAGGTTTATAAGTAAGAGATATTGGCACCATTTGTTTGTGCAGTGCCAGATTGTTAAAATCTATGAGAATTTGAAAAACTAGCATGCCATCTTGGGCTATTGGCTATACTGAGGCCGAGCTGTTTGCATACATTTAAGCTTAAGGATGCTCTAAGTCCAAAGAGGAAAGGGAATTAGAGAAGACAGGTTAGAGACAGAGCAAGCTCCTGGAGGGAGCTGAGAACGGGCTGGGAGGGAGAGAGGTGTGTCAACAAGAGCTTCAATCTGGGGTGTCCCCAAGCAGAGTCAAGGGACTTGTCACAAAGAAATGTCTCCAATTGCAAAGGAGAAGTGTCCCTTTCCTGGTGACAGATGGCCAATAGGGCTAGAGAAGCTGCCTGAAACTTTGGTGTGGCTTTTTTTAGAGACAAAGTAAGATCCTAGAAGGAGCTGAGCAAGGAGGACCCAGGAGCTGAGGAGATAGAGCAGGCAACTCCAGGTCACAGTTGCCTAAGTAGCAAGAGAAAGCAGGTGGAGCGAAGAACCAGCTAAGGAGGTGAACTCTAAACTTTAGAGTTGACTATAATACAGTTGACAACAGAATCCAGACAAAACAGATGATCCAAATCTTAGGAGAGTCCCACCAGCAACTTGGTTCGGCTAGAAGTGAGTCCCTTGGAAAGGGGTCCATTTGTGCCCCTCTCTGGTTTGGGTACCAGATGTTTAAACAGAGAACATGACTACCCCATAGGCTACAGGGCAAGTTTTTATTATGGATGAGAGAGACATCCAGAAGCATCTGGAAGAGTCTAGAACAGAGAGAAAAAAGAAGTAGATTGTACATGGCCAGCAGACTGGACCTAGCCAGGAGAGAAGCAACACACAAAGCACACGCAGACACACAGACACATAGACACACACACACACACACAGAGAGAGAGAGAGAGAGAGAGAGAGAGAGAGAGAGAGAGAGAGAGAGAGAGAGAGAGCAGAGACAGTGAGAAGGAGCAATAGAGAAACAGAGAGACTCAAAAGCAGTAGAGAATATAAGAAAAATGAGTAGCTGGGAGAGGAAAGGAAGCCCCATTAGCTGAGGAGGTTTGGGATAGGGGAGAGGTAAGAAGGGCCAGGATGCTAACTAACATTAACTTTGAAGTGCATAAAAGGTGCTTGTGGTGCTAAGAGAGGCTGGAGGCCAGCATATGCTTTGCTACGCTGATAAGCAGCACAGGTATCTGTTTATTCCTTCAGTCAGTGATGAGGGAGCTGGCTCCTTTAGAAGGGAACCAGCTTCACAAATTCCTGAGGAATGCTGGCTTCTATCTAACTACCAGAAGTCCCGCCATAGTCCAGACTGCGCTTCTCTCTCCACTGCCTTGTGGAGTTGAAGAACTGGAGTCTCCTTTGAAGCTAACAATTATAAGTGGCCACATTTGGGTCCTGGGAACTGGTCTTGGGTCCTCTGCAAGAACAGTAGGCATTCTTAACTGCTGAGCCATCTCTCCAGCCCCATGCTATATATTTTTAGTCACACCTTCCTGCTGGCCCAAGCTCTGGCCATTGTAGTAGCTTAGTCTTCTCAGAATGGTCACAGAAATGGGATCACTGCAGATGTGACCTTCTGAGAATGTCTCCTTTCACTCAGCACAATGCCTTTGGGGGTTCTTTAAAGTGATGCATATAGCAAGTTTTTTTTTGGATTGCAGAGTGGTACTCCACTATTTGCACTCCCTGAGGAGAATATTCTGATACCCTTGGATGTTTCTTAGGGAAATTTGAAGTTAACTGGTTCAAAATTACAGGGTATATGGGGGGGGGGGCAGGGTGAGGGGACAATTTATCTGTTTTTTTTAATTACATGTTTTTATTAATTAGTTGGAAATTCCAGCATCCACATTGCTGCTCACAACTGTCTGTAACTCCAGTTCTAAGCAAGTGTGACATTAGTATTTTTAAAGAATTTCCCCACTCATATATCCTACTCTAAAGTATTTGCTCGACAGGGTGATTCCCCCAGACAACCTGGCACCTAAATACACTATGCTTCCCCACGTGGGACCAGCAGTGGTTGGACTCAGATGGTCAGTAGGCACTGAGGTCCAGATCCTCTCATTTTTCTTTTCTCAATCCAACTCAGGATTCCATCTTCAGCCACAAATGCCAAAGCCACCTCCATGCTGCCACCTAGTGGTCACAGCCACAGCTGCTGAGCCCTTTAAGAGAAAGCCTTCATCCTCAGGTTCACTGCCAGGAGTGAACCTGATCCTCAGTCACTCTCCTCACTCTCCTCAGTCCACTAGTGTAGCCCCAGTGGACACAAAACACCACTCTAGTCTCAAAGGGAATAAAAGACAATTTATCCGTGAGCCAAATGTAAGTGACCATGGCCCAGGGATGCAGGTCATCACAAATGCCATGGCATTTGTATAGTTATAGAGCAAAAGAAACTCACAAATCAAGGCATTTTCTAAATACACAGACGACAGGATCTGGCCGGCAGGTTACACCAGGGCAGAAACACCAACCCTGGTTAATGCTATCTGATGGCATTCTTAGCTTTGGGGTTGGTAGAAGTTAATACTAAGAACACATTTCAGAAGTTTTACCTGAGAATGACGAAGTTGTCAGCTTAGACAGAGCTGGGCAACCAACGGCTATCAAGGGCCATTAAGAAAGATAAGCTAATTAATTGTTCTGGATTGTTAACACCCCAAACTCCATAAGTTAATCAGTTGATCAATCTTGGAGAATCTTTAACATAGGTGTGGCTTTTCTTTTCTGGGAACTTCAGTTTATAGTTTCCCCTGTTGACTAAGCCTTATGTGTGTTCACGTAGAAGCCATACATTTCATGTCCTCACCATAAGCTAGGAAGGCTTGTTCCTAGGATCCCATGTAGCTAAAGCAGCAAGTGGGTCTTCCTTAGCTACACAGAAGGGCTGAGAAGAGCCTGGAATGCATAAGACTCTGTCTCAATAATAATGAGAAAATAATCATAATAAATACTTTGATTTGTCCTATGATCTTGGTTTTACAACAGATTACAGCTTGGAGAAATGGATGGATTATCACTTTATTAAAAAAAAAAAAAACTAAGTGGCTACACAGTATCACTTTAAATTTCTTTCTAAGAAATTGTTCTCTTTTGTACCAGGTCTTACTGAGTTAGGGGTAGAAAGAAGGTACTAGATTTATAAGAAATAAAGATTTCATAGGTTTTTTAAAAATATTTGTTTATTTTCACTTTATGTATGTGAGTGGTTTTGTCTGCATGTATGGGTACCATCTGTGTGCTGTGATCTTTTGATCTTCTGGCCTGTGCCTCCCAAGTGTTGGCTTACAGACAATTCTGCTAGGCTCCTCCTAACAGTGACCTAGCAAAAGCTGGTGTCATCACCTGCCATCCTTGCCTGCCAGGCGCTAGCCAGGTGTGGCAGCTTATAAAGAGGACTGCTTGCTTCCCTGTCCCACCTACCTCTCACTCTCTCTTTCCCCCTCCCTCCCTCCTTCCTTCTGTTTCTCTCCCCTCCCTCATTCTCTCTCTCTGTTCCCACAAGCCTCTATCTTTCTGTCCTTTATCCCTGCTTTCTCTGCCCTCATGGCGCTGTCTGCCTCTACCCCTTCTCCAGGCCCCCGATCTACTACCTTCCCTGACAATAAACCTCCCTTATACTAGGTCTGTCACGGGGCGAGATTTCTCAGTGGGACACCTTGGCATGCCCCCAGGTATCCTCCTCTTATTCCCACTGCCTCCATGGTACACTTCATAACAGCAAGCAGGCCATGGGAACAGTAAGCAACTCTCCCTACTTTCTTCCTGGCGTCTATTTTCCCTTAACCTAAAACATTAAAAAGGTCTGAATGATCTGGCTACAGTAGTGCATTCCTTTAGTGCCAGCACTCTGGAGGCAGAGGCAGACACAGCTCTCTGAGTTCAAGGCCAGCCTGGTCTACAAAGCAAATTCCAGGGCTACACAGAGAAACCCTGTCTTGGGGGGATAGCAGGAGTGTCTTAATGAACCCTAACTCTGCTTCATACTTGGCTTGTCCTAAAATTCTCTTCTGCTAAGAATTCTAGGTTTGTTTGAATGAAGATCTCTGTAAAGAACTCTGGCGCTGCTGTGAGTGGCTGTGTGGAACTATACCTCTGTCCCTGCCACCACTGATATTTGTCTTTTCTTAGACAGACATGGTGTGTACACGTGTAATCCTAGCATTCAGGAGCCAGAAGCAGAAAGCTCATTGGTTCTAAATCAGCCTAAGACCCTCTATCTTTTATTTAAGTCCTGACCCAAGATTGTTAAAGTAGATTCTCTTAGAGTTGAGATGGGGGGAGTGTTTTTAATGTTGTACTTCAGTGTTGCTTCCAAAATAGTTGTTCCCTCACCCAGTGCCTAAGGACTGACTAAAGTGTCCTATTTCTACTCGTCTCGAAATGGCTCCCCTGCTCACCATGTGTGGTAGATGGCCAAAGTGGCCCTACTGCCACCTCTCTTCATTATATGTGCATTTCACGCCTTCCTCAAGCCATAGAGTCTGTTTTCCCCCCTTGCAGCTACACTAGTGCTGTGACATGTTCTGACAATAGAGGTAGGACCCAAAATACTCTACACCAGTCTTAGCATTTCAGAAAACACAGGAAGGGTCTAAGAGGGGGATCGGTGGTTAAGAGCATTTAGTGTACCTCTGGAGGACCAGAGTTCAGAGAACTGGCGCCCTCTCCTGGCTTCTGCGAGCACCTGCACACATTTGGTGGACATACAGAAATGTAGGCACACACATACATAAAAGTAAAAAAAAAAAATCAACATTACATTCTGGAAAGATGGTTACTGGTTAAGAGCATTTGCTGCTCTTCCAGAGAACCACATGTGGTTCCCAGCACCCACGTGGTGGATCACAATTACCTATTACTCCAGTTCCAAGGGACCTGATGCCCTCTTTGGCCTCTGTGGGCACCTAAATGCAAGTAGCATCCATTTAGACATACAGGCACACACATATATACATAAATAAATATAAATATAAATTTTCTTTTAAAATAATTTAAAAAGAACAGGAAAACAAAAATCCTAGCTCCCACTCACCTTAAAAAGCCAGGAAGTGTTTGTGTCATTATTGGAAGCTGGCAGGTTGAGACAGACAAGTGATACCATGTAATTGAGGATAACCTTGAACTCTTGATTTTCCTACTTCTACTTCCAAGTGTTGGCTGGGATTACAGGAGCACAACAACAATAACAGTAACAGTTATTTTATTATTTTATTGTTATTATTATAAATAAAATGTCACTTAAAAACAATAAATAGAGGATAGAGAAATGACTCAGCAGTTATAAGCACTTGTTGCTCTTAGCAGAGGGCTCAGCTTCCGTTCCCAGAATACACATGGTGGCTCACAACTGTCTGTAGCTATAGTCAGGCCCTTCACAAACTTGGCACACTTAACATGCATACGAGCCAAACACTCATACTTTTAAAATAAAGAATAAATCTTGCCAGGTGGTGGTGGCACACCCAGAATTCAGGAGGCAGGTAGATCTCCAAGTTGGAGGCCAGCCTGGTCTACAGAGCAAGTTCTAGGACAGCCAGGGGTACACACAAAGAAACAGTCTTGAAACCCCTGATTGATTAATTAATTAATTAGTTAGTTAGTTAATTAATTATAATAGAAGTAAGCTTGCTACATAGTAGCTTATTTTATAGAAAGTAACTGTAATCTAGGCTGGGTTTGAGCTACTTGCAACTTCTTGCCTCAGCTTCCAGATAGTGTTCTTGATACTACATCAAAACTCTAAGTACTGATAAAACAGGAACAGAGACACTTGCAGGAACAAGAGGCAAAGTTCTCACGCCCTTAATCCACTGAGCGCTCTAACCATTGAGTTTCTCTCCTCCTTAGTAAGCAATGTATGATGCACATCTGCCTCTATTTCCTGATATCATATCACAAGGGAAAACCCAACTAGGTACAGGATGGCACTATGATGTCTTCAGGGACAAGATGGCCATTGACCCATCTTACATGAGAAAGTCCCACCATGAGAAAGGAAGTTTATAAAGTCCTAGCCAGTCCCCAAAGTCCTAGCCCTCCTCTGGCCACCTTGCTGTCAGCAGCAGCCCCATGCTGTATCTTCTTCCTTAGTCCTATTTCTAATTAAGCCTTTGCTTGGCTGCTGGTACTGTAGCTTCCATTTTTTGTTTCTGTGATCACTGGGATGATCACATGATCACATGATTCTCTGGCATTCGGGACCATCTGGTGATTCTGGTGGGTGTGGGACATGATGACAGGGCAGGTTCGATGCACTAGACCTCAGGCCTCCAGACACCATCTCCTCCAGCAGCTAAGCAACCTCCCTGGTGTGCTCTTCCCCAGAGTAGGGTTGTAATGTCCCCAGCAGGAGAGTGACATTAGTGCCCCTCCTTTCATTAGAATATTTGGACTATGGGTCCCAAGGAAATTCCCTCAGAAGTCCCATGCTGGGAGAAGCAAAGGCAGGTGATCCATATCTTTCTCCCCCTTCCTTCCTCCCTCTACCCCACCGGTCCCTTTCCCTCTTTCCAGATAACAAAGTGCATAAGCCACACCCTTTTCTTGCCTTTCTTGGTAGCTGGGGAATTCCTAGAGCTGGAGATCTGAACCATAGCAGCAGACTCCACAGGAGATCTGAACCGTAGAGGCAGACTCCAAAGCTTGTGTCCCTGGAGCCCGGAGTTTCTAGACTCTGGCTGAGTAGAAAGAACACATCCCACTTTTTTTCTGGAATTCTTTCCTCTTCTCTCTTAATTCCCACTCAAGTTAGGTCACAAGATGCTGGCCTGTGATGTTGGAGTTGGGGTACCGGATTTGTCCCTTTTGGATCTTGCTATCAAATGTCCTACAAGTTAGAATACCATAGCCCTGCTGTGTTCAAGTCAAGAGGTGGCAAAAGGCAGACCTCCCTAAGACTGGTCATCCTGGGTTAAGGTGGCATGTGAAAGTCCCTTGCTGTGGTTTATTTTTATATTTTTTTCCTGTCTCTGTCTCATCTTCCTTTCCACACTGGCTCTCATTTCCCACAAACCTGTCTGTCTGTTTTCATAACCTCTGAACAGCCTTTGGGGAAAGTAATTTCTTGATTGCTATCAGGTCCAAAGTTACACACACACACACACACACTGACTCAATGGCAGTGCTGGTGACAAACTTTCTATATTGAAGAATTTTGGTCAGAAAAACATAAGACAAAAGGTAGGTTTCGGTTTGCCAGGAACCTCCCTTAATCCATTATCTGCCAGGATCTTTCCTTATCTACCACAAGGGTCAACTACCTCAGGCAAAAACATCTAGTTCCTGGTCAATAATGCCTGTATCTCTCAAAGTCCCCCACCTTTGCTGACTGTCATACAAAATCTGCTTGCCTTTCACCATTTTGCTTTTCTCTCTGTCCCCACCCAGAGGTAGTTCGGTCCCCAATAAACCTTTCTTTTTACCCATGAGAGGTCTAGTTTGGTGGTTTCACTGTGTGGTCCCTTATAATCCTAGAACAATCCAGCTGAGACCTGTCAGCATGAGATCCAGAACCTTGTGCTGCCACCGATGGGAGTCCAGTCTCTGTAAGTCAGGGCTCTAAACTCAACTGGTTTTGCTTTTAAAACACCTTACACTAGGACGGGAGAGATAGCTTAGAGATTAAGAGTGCTGGCTGCTTTCACACAGGACCAGGGTTCAGTTCTTTTCCAGCACCCACACGGTGGCTCAGGATGGTCTGTAACTCCATTTCCAGTGAATCTGATGTCCTTTTCTGGCTTCTGTGAGCACCAGACATGCTGGTGGTGTATAGGTATACACACAGGCAAACATTCACATACATAACATAAAAAAATGAGTAAGTCCTCAAAACACCTTGTACTGCTGAGTTTGGTTGTTTTCCTTTTGCTGTTAGTTCAGTCAGGGTCTTGTGTAGCCCAGGCTATGCTTGAACTTCTTGATCTTCCTGCTTTAACGTCCCAAGGGCTGAGATTATTTTCCTTTTGCTGTTAGTTCAGTCAGGGTCTTGTGTAGCCCAGGCTATGCTTGAACTTCTTGATCTTCCTGCTTTAACGTCCCAAGGGCTGAGATTATAAGCATGGGCCACCACACCTAATTTGTTTTTACTTTGTAAGACCATCCGGATACCCTAAAATGGGACCACATTCAGGAGGTCTGAGGGAGAAAATGAAGCTTTGCACTGCTGTGTAACTGGGTAGAAGAAAGAGCATAATTAAACCAATAAATCACGGAAGACAGCATCTAAGTGATCACTCAGGAATGAGGCAACCCAGCTGTACTCTGCTTTTCAAAGATTTTTGTTGTTGTTGTTTCTAATTTTCTAAGGTGTGTACATACGCACAGGTAGTCACAGAGGCCAGAAGAGGGCATCAGAACTGGAGTTATGGGTGATTGTGAGTTGCCTGATATGGGTTGTGGAACCAAACTCAGGTCTTCTGGAAAGAGCAGCAAGCACCCTTAACCACTATGACATATCTCTAGTTTCTATCTTCTGATTTTTGCTAGGGTTTGGCTGTTTGCTTCTGGAGGACAGGTGGTCAAACCTGGCTTCTTGGGGGTAGAGCCTATGACCCCAGGTTATGTTAGTTATACTAATAAAAGCCTGGCATCTCTGTTTCATTTAGTGTCTGGATTTTGGAGGCAGAGAGATACATTACTATCCTTAACTTTTCCTCTTGAATCATCGTGAGTTCCAGGAAGAGTGACTTTTTTAAAGACAGACTACACACACACACACACACACACACACACACACACACAAACACACACACACACACAGTGTCTGAACTCTTAACAATGAACAGATGATTGACTGATTAACCACAACCTATTGGATCACCTTGCAGAACAGAGCTAAGTCAATGATGGGCTGGACCACATCTTGACTTCAACTGCTCAGTTATGCACACCTCTGGACACTGACTGGAAAGTAATCTCATGTCAGCATCCTGAAGATGGACTTGAGGTCATTGAGAGGCAGGACTCACAGATCCACCTGCCTCTGCCTCCCAAGTGCTGCAACCAAAGATATGCACCACTATGCTCAACTGAAATTATTTAAGTTTTAGCCATGTTGCAAGGTACACTCTTTAAGCAGTGTTAAAGGGCAAAGGGGGGAGGGGTTCTTAACTTTTAAAGATGTAACCTCAGAGCCACCAAAGTCCTCCATCTATCCCCACTGGAAAGACATCTCCCCCGACCCCGGGAAGCCACTCTCCTTTCAGGTTCTTTCCTTCTCCCCCTTCTAGCACCTTTTCTCCTGCTTTTAATAAATTCAACTATGCTTCATATTTGGCTCACCCTGACCTTCATTTCTTTGTCAAAGCCACAGGTTTTGCCAGGGTGGAGTTCTCCAAAATGGATCCCTCAGGCTGGTGTCATCGGGGCTTGGAGATGTGTCTCTTTTGCTGATGACAACTAGGCTGCTTTATTTGCTGTCCCTCCCAACATGGCCACCCTGACTAAACTTTCCTCTGCTTTGCACTATGACTTTTCTTTTTTTGTCATTTTTTATTCAATATTTTATTTACATTTCAGAGGTTATCTCCTTTCCCCATCCCCCCTCCCCATTAACCCTCTATCCCATCCCTCCTCCTCCTTTTTTGCTTTTATACCGTTTAAATTGCATGCAAGTATTAAGGTCAGTTCTAGGTTGAAGAAATAACTTGCCTTTGGTTTATTGGGGATGGGTGACGAAGACTTGTTGCAGCTGTAAGTGTCTAGTCTTTTACCTGAAAACTTCCACAACAAATGAACAAGTCCCAGCTTCAGAAAAGCCTTTTACACTCTTATATACATTTAAAACAAAAACAGAAAACTAGGTTAGCTTTGGGGATCTTAACTTCCCCACACTGGGACCTATCCAGATTAATGTTTCATTTTTACAAACACTATACCCAGTGACCCAGGGTACATGGGACGGGGGATAGGAGAGGTGGCATGGTTCAAGAGCAGGGGCTGCTAGTGTAATGTATCTCCTCCAGGTCAAACGCGTCTGTCATCATTCTGAAGCAGAGTATTGGTGATAATCCCACTAGACCATTGCAAGAGGGGACTTATCAACATTTCATCAAGGAAGGAAGGGTATCGACGAGACCCCTGAGATTCCAATCACAGCCACTGAGAGTGGGACCTCCCAATGGTGATTCACCTGCCCATGCTCCTGAGACAGTTGGGTAAGGATGCTTGCCCACGCTTCTCTGAAGAACCCTCCTTTCCCACAGCTGCTTGCTGACCTCCATTGCTGATCCTAACTTGGAAGTAATGCGTTTCTGTGCTCCAAGTCTCTGCCAGCAACTATACTTTGCCCTGCCATTTTCCTCTCAAGCTTCCTTCTGCCTTTGTTTAAAATTTCTTTTATCAACATGACAAAGAACTAGTAAAAGGGAATCCCAAGTCCCCAGAAACATGTATCTTACTCCATCATTTGGTTGAGCTATAAAGGGGCATCACAACATGCATGGGACACCTACTCTGGTAACACTTCAGTACATAACCCAGATAAGTTCATCGGCTTGCCAAGCTGAGTCCTTTCTTCGATCTGTCTGCATTCTCTTTCTCTGAGATAAAAAGATGTTCTTTGTGTCTCCCCAGGAAAAGACACACAATAGCTAGTTATCAAGGTTTCCAGACTAACCTTGGGACAACATACAGAAACATATAGAAACTCAGAGATGACCCCAAATCCAGACAGTTTAGACATCACTGGCTTATTGGGGACTGACAAAGTACCAATCCTCCTGTTGACTGTTCCCAACATTACACTGTAAGTGTGTCAAACTAGAAATCCAGATACCAAGTTCCCAACCTCTGTGGACCCCTGTAGACACCAGTGTGTAAAGATCAGTGAGCAAACCCATTCCAGATCAACCAGACTTAGAGATGTTCATTTCCGTTATCAGAGGCTAAATGGGTTAGAGAGTAGTAGTTTTACTTTAAAAGGTATTGGAAAGTCCAGGTATACAGTAAGTGCTTAGTGTTGCTACTGTGCCACAGAGGCAATGCCCACTCTCCTTACAGCTCTGCCCCCAAAGTGAGCTCATGGACCTTATTTATTTGAGCCCCACAATTAGAAAGATGGCCTTCAATGTTCCGAGGGTGGGCTCCTAGCACTTAGCCCACACCGCTGTTTGGGTGAAAAGGGAAATGTTGATGGCCAAAGTTTCCCCCAATAAAGCAGTAAGATCTAACCTTACTGCACCTTCGGGCAGTACAAGTCCCTAAATAGGTGGCAATAACTCACTTCAAGGGACATCAATGGAATGGCTACTAAGTCAGGCAAATTGATATAGGAGATTACAAAGCTCTGGCCAGTGAGATGGCTTAGTGGATAAAGGCACTTACCACCAAGCCTGATGGCCTGAGCACTTTGGTGCATAAAACACTCAATAAAAATAAACAGACAGATACATAGATAATAAATAAATAAATACCCAGTCCAGGCTCTAGTTGAGTACCCTCCCCCTATCCCCCCCCCACCTCCCTCCCCCCCCCCCCCACACACACACACGCCAAGATTTTCTTATTACATATACAGCATTCTGTCTGCATGGATGCACACAGGCCAGAAGAGGGCACCAGATCTCATTACAGATGGTTATGAGCCACCGTGTGGTTGCTGGGAATTTAACTCAGGACCTCTGGAAGAGCAGCCAGTGTGCTTGATCTCTGAGCCATCTCCCTAGCTCCCTGGGCTGCATCTCTTGCTGAGTTCCTCCAAAACTGATGATTGTCTAAGTCTTAGTTACATTACTAACCAAGGTGTTGTAAGAGATTGCTTTGGGGGACTCACTGTACCTGGGCTAGTCATTTATAATAAAACTAGGAGCGCTGGTACACACTGGTATATGCATGCTGTATAATTAATTCCTTTATCTTTTGATAATTTTCTAAATTATTTGTATGTGTGTGGGTATGTGCACCTGAGTGGAGGTGGCTGCTGGGGTCAGAGGTGTTAGGTCCCTCTGGAACTGGGGTTACAACAGGTGTGAGCTACCAGATGTGGATTTAACTCTGGTCAATGCCAGAGCAGTAGGTGCTCTTAGCTACTGAGCTATGGCTCCAGCCTCATGATAGTGTATGCTTTACATTACTGCTATTGTTTTTATGGTCATCATTGTGTATGTGCATGATATGTTAATGCGGGTACATGTGTGCCATGGTTCTCATGTGGAGGTGAGAGGCATTGGTTTTTTTCTTTGCTCCTTAACACAGAATCAGGGGATCGAACTGGGGTCATCAGGTTTGCACAGCAGTGCCTGTACCTGTTGGAACCATCTTGCCAGCCCCTTAGGAGCTAAGTCTTGAAGGAGCCAATTATATCTATTGCTTGATAGAGTGGCTTTGTTTACCATGAGGTCACGTTACAATCTTCAACTAAAGCCCTCAAAACCACAGGAGACACAGTAACTGGCTTCCCTACACACCACTCTCACTAAATTCCATGGCCAATATTGGAAGAAAACCAGAGAGAATTAGATTTCTTATTAACCGAACAAAGGGGGGGGGTGCTCCTGGATTCTACTTGTTACACTTATCTCAATAGCCAGGACGAGTAGAAGTTCATATTAAAGAAGCAGAATGTCCACACCCTGTGAGAAGAGCACCTAGGGAAGGCTGGCACCAGATATTGCCCCATCTGTGCCTGGCTTCTGGCACTCGGGCAGCCATCACTGGCCACTGTTCTGCTGACTTCAGTCTTATGCTAATTTAACATGCCTGGGGAGGGTGTCTTCTCCACACTGTCATTTCCAAGTCAAACTGATGCTGCCACTGTCTGCAGACAGAGCCCATGCCACTGCTCTTGTCCCCATCCCGTCGGGTGGGGCCAGCAATCCAAAGCAGCTCTGAAGTCAGATTTCCACCTGCTACCACTTCCTTAGGAACAAGAAGGGGAGGCTGGGGATGACAGCTCAGCGAGATGATTAAGATCTGAGTTCAGACTCCCCCCCCCCCCATGCCCACATAAAAGCTGGCTCACTGGCACACACCTGAAGCCTGGGTGGTGTGTGTGTGGCAGGAGAGAGCAAGAGTTAGATCCCCGGAATCTGCTGCCTAGCCAGTCTAGTCAACCAGTGACCTGTAGGCTCAGGGAGAGACCCTGTCTCAAAATGTCAAGCAGCGAGCAATAGAGGAGATAACTCAACATCAGTTGTGTTGTGTAGGTGTATACACAGGAACTTGCATATATATGTGCACACACACATACACACACACACACACACAAGACTGGAGAAGACACCTTGGAGAGGGATAAAATAATAGGAACACATTCATGGAGACTCACTTAGTTTTTTTCCCTCGCTTTCAATAAGTGAAATAAGCCTGTCTCCCAGCCCTTATTTTACCATAAGGGACATCCCACTAGATATAGGTTGATATCTAATGCCATAGGGACAACCTGGCCACTGACTTGTATCTTGTCCTCTGAAACCACCCTCATAACAAAGGGACCCCACACCTCTCATGCACTCACTCTGTGTGAGTGGCAGCCCCAGTTCCTCAAGTCAGTGTGAGTTCTTTCTCCTCAGCCCCATTCTAATGAACAACTCTGCCTAGGGCCAGGCGTGGTGGCACAGGCAGCTACTCCACACCTGCGATTACCAAAAAGTGAGGCTTGGTCCCTGGGCTCAGATGGGCTGGATGACAGCAGCGGGGATGGAGGTGCCTGGGCCTTGCAGTCATCTGGGAGGGCAAACCTGTGGGCCTGGTCATCTCTGAGGAAAGATCCTTCCTGGCAAGTGGGTGCCTGACTCACCCTAATCCTTAGCGCTGTTTGACAGCATGTGGTGAGGGAACAGTCCTACTCAGAGAATAGCAGTCAAGAAGAAATAATACGGGGCTAGAGAGAAGGTTCAGCGGTGAGCGCTACCTGTTGGCAGAAGATTCAGATTTACTTCTCAGCACTTACATCAGACAGCTCACACTGCCTGTAACTTCAGTTCCAAGGAGCCCAATGTCCTCTGGCCTCTGAGGGCACCTGTACACACGTGGTATACACACATAAATAAAAATCTTCTCTTTTTTTTAAAGAAGAAATAATGAGAGCCAACAGATAACTCAGCAGATAAAGGCGTTTGCCACCAAGCCTGTCCACCCGAGTTCAATCTCTAGGACTCACACAGAGGAAGAAGTGAATGCCTCCTGCAAATTGTCCTGACTCAAACATTTATCATGGTTTGCATATTCTCACATGTGTATACATACAAATAAATAAAAATATAATAAGAAGAAGGAGGAGGAGGAAGAAGATGAGGAAGAGGAGGAAGAGGAAGAGGAGGAACAGCAGGAAGAGAACAACAAGAGGCAGCAGCAGCAGCAATTGTAGGTGTTATGGCAAACCTGTATCTAGGTGCTTGGAGGCCTAGACAGAAAGACTGCTGAAAGTTCAAAAGTTCACGGCCTGCCAGGGTACACAATGAGATCCTGTCTGAATAAATAGAAAGAAGAGGAAGAAAACTGTGAGCTTCACAAATGGACACACCTGCTTCAGGACTGTCAGTCACTTCTGCAAAGACAGAGGTCACATCATCTCGCATAACTGCAAGGACACAGGCAGGCGCTAGCTCATCCTGCTGACTGAGTGCCCCATGGATATTCAACTCCCAGTGTGGCTTCTCTGCATCTTCTGGCTACTTCGCCCATTTGGGCCACTTCTCCTTGGACCCGCTCTCCTCTCCTGTGAGGACACACTGTGGAGCACAGAAGCCTGGACCTGCTGGTGTCTACATTGACCACTTGCACCTTTTTGCTGGTCTCGTGTGGTAGGTGTTTCCCCACCTCAAGGGCCAGGGCTTCTGCCTGGAGCATGTTGGGAGGGACTGTCAGGAGGAGCAGCTACGTAACAGACTGACAGACACAGCATGGCACAGATAAGAGAGCTCCTGGGACTCTGAGAGGGGACAAGACAAACTCACAGATGAGTCACTGAACAGGACGAGGAGCTGGGGAAGGGCAGCGCAGCGGCTTCCTGGCAAAGTCCCTGTGCATGAAGCTGGTGTGAGGCACATCACTGTCACCTCACCCAGGCTCACCCAGGAGGCACCTGACAGAAGCTGGGATTCAGATCCATACCTGCCTGGTTCTCAAGCCTACTCTTTTCTTTCTATACAGGTGGTCATCTGAGGGGACATCTCTTCTGGGGCTTGGAGGTGGGTAACGGGACCTCCAGAATAAATTAATTGCCTTCAGAGCAAAGTAAAAGAAGAGATAGGCAAAAATGAGAAACACAGAGAAGAAGCAAAAGAACACCAAATTCTCCCCAAATTGCATATCGTTTCTGTCTGGAAAAGCAGACATAAAAGATGCTGGAGACATGGTGGCAATGATGAGAGCCACCTGACCAAATGTCAGCGAGGATTTCTTGCTTTCAGCCAACAAGGTCAAAGAATATTCTGGAACTGATGCTGCTCCTTAGTTCCAAAATCAGAGATGTTTCTCAGTTCCAAGAGTCTCCAGGGCGCTGCACTGTGAGCTCCAGATACTCAGTTTTGCTTCTTATACTGCAAGACAGAGAGATGAGAAATAGGTGAGAGAAGCCATGGAGGAGGGCTCTGTTGTGTCACACAGGTCTTCCCATCCCCGCAGTGGTTTCTGGGAGGTGGTGAGACTCCACCGGGAAGCCCTTCACTGTCCTGTCCTAAGTTGGTGCCTAGACTCTTCTTCTTTATTGGAAAAGCTGAGGGGCTCTTGGGAGGAAGGCTGGGAGGCTGAGGGCGCTGGGACTGAGCATGGAGCTCACCAGAGCTTGTCCTTATTCTGAATCTTGTTTGCAGGAGAAAAGTTCCAGGCAGAGGAGACCCTCAGAAGCCCAGGGTCTCCAGCCAATCACTGAAGTTTTCTTTTTCTCTCTTTTTGATTGTTTTTCTGTCAGGGATTTTTTTTTTTTCTGTCAGCCCCAGGGGCTTCTGTACTAGGCAAGCAATCTATCACTGAGGTCAATGCCCTGTCAAAATCTGGTTTTTACAAAGTAGACTTTAAGTCCTACATCTGGAGCATCTGAGTTAGGAGGACAAGGATCTGCTGGTACACTCCAGTTCTGCACATTCCTGACTGCCTTTTCCCACCTACAGTCTAGGTGTTAGTCCTAGACTGCAGCCTAGTCCCAGGCAGGTGGTCCAGGGGTGAATAAGGTAGCTGAGGGAGCCATGGGAACCAAGCAGGCTTCCTCTGTGGCCTGCTCCAGTCCCTGCCTTAGCTTCCCTTGGAGATGGACTGTAGCCTGTAAACCAGATAAACCCTTTCCTGCCCTAAAGAGGTTTCTGTCTGCGTTTTAATCACAGTAACAGAGAGCAAACTAAGACACCACCCCCAAGACAGCCTCCCTCTAAGCCAGATACGGCTATGCCATGCTGGACAGAAGAGCTGTCTTTTCAGGGAAACACAACAGTCCCTGTGCCCAGGTCAGCTCACTCAGCACTGCCTGGCAGTGATTGGTCTTTCAATATTAAGGGTGACCCTTTCACCTTGGGGGGGGAGGGAGGGGGAAGCAATCGTAAGAGATTATCCTCCTACTTGGGAGGAGGGCAGGTGCCTTCGTTTTCAACTATGATGTACAATCGCTCCCTAATGGCCAAGGGTGTTGCAGCATCTCCATTCCAGTGCACAAGCCAAGGCCAGAGCCATTTACCTTGTTCATGATCCAGTCAGCATCTTCAATGGCTCTTTTAATAATCTGCCTGATTCTCTCGGGGTTGTCTTCGTCTGAGTGAACTCGGAAACTCTGTAAGTTTCAGAATAAAAAGACACGGCCAAGTGAAATTCAGAGCTTCATAGCCCAGTCTCAAGAGACTGTGGGGCACTGGTCACCTCTTCGCCCTGCTGAGGTGTGCTCATCCAGCCCACCCTGCTCTTAGACAGCAGTGTTTGTTTGAGCCCTAGTCTGTCTCTCAGCAGAACTGGCTGTGCAGCCAGCAGAGGGGATGAAAAGGGGACCCAGCCACTGGGCACACAGGTTGTTTGGCAGGTGATCTGGGCCAGAGGGAACCACAATCTCTGGGTTTTATTTGCTCAGGTAGGAATCTATACCGATCAAAGTGTTCTGGGGAGGGAGTGGCCTCGCCACCACTAGGTGCTGGTGCTGGAGAAGCGATGGGGAAGGGAGAGAAGGCACAGGGCCAAATGATCCTGGGGAATCCTGCGGGTCTTCTGACCAGTGACCTGAGATTTGAATTCACTTGTGTGAACCTCGGGGTTCTTCCAAAAGAATGAAGTCCTCCCTCCCTTACCTGTGCTCCCAACCCTACATTCACCCTTCTGCTCGTCCCAGGAGCCCACCCCGCGCCTGTCCAGGAAGTCTCCCCTCGATGCTCCAAAGCTAATCACTGCCCTCTGTTTCCCCTCAGCCTCTATTGCTACCACTGTTTCTCTTTTACTTTTCGAGACAGGATCTCACTATGTAGCCCTGGCTAGCCTGGAATTCACTATGTCGTCCTGGCTAGCCTGGAACTCACTATATAGACCTGACTGGCCTTGAACTCAGAGAAATCCACCTACCTCTGCCTCTTGAGCGCTGAGATTAAAGATATGTGCCACCACAACATATCTGTATGAGATGCAATTTTTAGCTTTTTATTTGGAAATCACTTCTTTTTTAAAAGATTTCTTTCTAGGTATACAGCAGTTTGCCTGCTTGTATGCCTCCAGGCCAGAAGAGGGCACCAGTTCTCACTATAGATGGTTATGAGCCACTATGGGGTTGCTGGGAATTGAACTCTGGACCTTTGTAAGAGCAGATGGTGCTCTTAACCTCCGAGCCATCTCTCTAGCACCGGAAATCATTTCGTATGACATTATTAAATTTTTATTATTTTGTTTGTGGCATGGTGTTTTGCCTGTGTGTATGTCTGTGTACCAACCACATGCATGCAGTACACAGGTGGCCAAGAATAGAACCTGGATCCCCTGGAAGAGCTGCAGTGCTGTTAACCGCTGAGCCGTCTCCCCAGCCCTAGAAGTGATTTCTTATAGAAAGGTACACAGAGCTTCCAACCTTCCCGTTGTTAACACTTTGCCTTGCTGGTTGTATCATCCTCTCTATAGAATCTTCTAAAGTAAGTTACAGGCACTATGCCTTGTCCCCTAAAACCCTCACTGTGTGTTTCCTGACAGAGGGACCCTCTGAAGTACCCACAGTACTCAAACTCAGACAAATCAGCATCAATGCAACCGATACCTAATCCACAGCTAGTATCCTAATTCCCACTGCTGCGTTCCTCTCTGGCTTAGGATCTGGATCAAGCCTCCACTTACTTGTGACATCACTGTAGTCACTGTTAATGGAGAACTGCTTGCCCTTCCTGGTGGTCCATAAAACTTTGTTCTGCTTCTATTTATTTATTGTTTTTTTTTTTTTTATGACAGGTCCTCTTATTGGAACCTGGGATACCCAATCCTCTTGTCTCTGTCTCCCCAATGCTAGGATTATAAGTGCAGCCTTTCTGGGTGTTGAACTCTGGTCCTGATGCTTGTACAGCAAGCATTTTATCAACTGATTTCTCTCTCCTGCCTCTACCCAGTCTGTTTTAATATCCTTGGAGTGTCTCATTCAGGCCCCAGCACAGCACTGAGATGCCAATGGATACAGCCTCTGTGTCACAGATAGAAGCCAGAGGCCAGCTGCCCACGTTTGCAGTGCTTCTTATGAAAATTCTAGGCCCCTCTCCCTGGAACCTGTGGCTCTGGCCCCCACTGGACACCTCCCCCAGACCTGCTCCCACCTGCCTGACAGCATGCTTGTAGTGCTCCTGGATGCCCTTGGTTGGCAGCTGCCGGCAACAACGCAACAAGTAACGGTACAGCTGCAGCGGTGTCTGGACCAGCTCTGCCCCCGGCAGAGGGGCCATGTGCAAGCCCCAGCCCTGAAAAACACAGAACATCACGTTCTTAGCCATCAGGCCAGTTCCACAGTGGTACTGGTCTCCAGTCCCAGCCTTTCGTGAGCCATCTGCACAGAAGATAGGTCCCCATGTGGCCCAACCCCAGAGGTCTACACCCTGAGCTGGGGCTAACCTTAGCATACAGCAGACCCATGAGGACCTAATGCAAGTGTAGAAGGAGATGTGCCACCTCAGCCCAGAGTCTCGCTAAAGCTCAGCTTCAGGTGGCAGGTGACACGGGGAAATGAGTAGAAAACCTCAGGTGGCAATCCTAGAGCCATCAAGGCTGCCGACAGCCAGGCACATGCTAGTGAGGGCACCAGGCAAGAGGACAGGAAGCCTGAAGGTCTAAACCTGGCTAGTCAAAGCCATGTTCCCAAAGCACTGGCAAGACCAAGGCTCTTGTAGGAAATACAGTCTTGGGCCCTAGACAGACAGATGCATGTTAATGAGAAACTCAGCAGGTCGGAATGCACACTGTGGCTCCCATGAAGAAGCAGCTGCAGATAGAGTGAGCAAAGGGAAGTCAGGACTAGGTATGTAACTAACACAGAGAGGTAAGGTAATTTGTCCCAGCTCACACAGCTGACAAAAGGTCTGCCTGAGATTTAAACCTTGGCAGTCTAGCTCCAGTATCCAGTGACAAAGGAGAGGGGACCTGCAGCCTTCTGTGAATCCCAGGCCAGCCAAGACTATAGAGTGAGACACTGCCTCAAAAACAATTTTTGTTTGTTTTAGGGCCTAGAGAGATGGTTCTGCAGTTAAGAGTACTTGCTGTTCCTCCAGAGGACTGGGGTTCAGTTTCAAGCACCCACATGGCTGCCCACAACTGTCTGTCACTTCTGTTATATCCAGGATCCAATGCCTCTTCTAGCCTCCAGAGACACCAAACATACACATGGTACACACACATACATGCACGCACATGTAAGCAGTGACACTCACACACATAAACACAAACATTCCTGGACACACGAGTTTCTGCACACAGGAGTATCTGCACACGTGTGTTCATGCACACACATACACACACACACACACACACACACACACACACACACACACGAAAGCAAACACTCATACCCCTAACATAAAATATAATTTAAAATCTTTTAAATATTAGGGGTAAATATGCTAATGACATACAAATATTCATAGGGAGCCACTGGGCAATTTTCACATGTCCACCTCTGCAGGAACCACCATCGAAATGAAGAACGAGCTTATCCACCCAAAATCACCTCTCTGCCCTCCCTCCAGCTCCTCACTTTCCAGCCTCCAGCAGCTGCTGACTGGCTTCCCCAGGCTCCTTCACATATTCCCAGGTTTGTGTCAATGGAAAGGTCTGCCATGCTTCCTTCTGTGTCTAGGGAATCCATTTATCTATCTTCTGTGTCTATGTCTGTCTGTCTGTCTGTCTGTCTATCTATCTATCTATCTATCTATCTATCTATCTATCTATCTATCTATCTATCTATCTTGGCTTTTCAAGATAAGGTTTCTTTGTAGGCCTGGCTGTCCTTGAACTTAAATCTGTAGACTAGAAGGGCCTCAAACTCAGAAGTCTACCTGCATCTGTTTCCTAAGTGCTGAGTCTAAAGGCATGCACCGGCATGCACCACCACCACCACCACCACCACCACCTGGCTTCCATATTTTTAAAATTTGAATCTGTTTTTCAGCTATTACATAAATCATAAGAATTATGAACATTTATGGAGTACCTTAAAATATTTCAAAACATGTTTCTATTGTGATTTTTTAAAGGCTTATTATTTTCTAATTATAGCATGAATGTGTCTATGGGAGGGTATGCACACGTGAGTACAGGTGCCCAAGGAGGCCAGAGGCATCAGATTCCGCGGAGCTGGAGTTCCAGGCAATTGTGAGTCACCTGATGAGGATTCTGGGAACTGAACTCAGTATGAGCTCTTAAGATGAACTTGTGTGTGTGTGTGTGTGTGTGTGTGTGTGTGTGTGTGTGTGTGTGTGTGCGCTCGCGCGCATGCCTGCACCACAGCACACATGAAGGTTAGAGGACAACTTACAGGAGTCAGTGCTCTCTTTCCATGAGGTGGGCTTGAGTTTTGAACTTGGGTCATCATGCTTAGAGGCAGGCACCTCCCTTCACCTGACTGAGCCATGTCATTGGCCCAGCTCTGTCTTTTAAAGAGAGTACATGTGTTTCTAAACGGTAGGCTCCAAAATACCAAGATTTGTTACCCCTCCATTTAGTGCCTCCAGCCCTGATCTTGTCTGTGTGCCCACTGCTCCAAAGGCTCTTGCCTGAGCTGTGTTACAGCACCCTCCAGGCACCCAATGTCAGTCCATTCTCTTCCACACTTGATACCAAGTGAGCTCTGACCCACTGTTCAGGACGCATGTATCTATGCCAGCCCTGGAAATTTTCCTCAGAGTCTCAGACTACCAAGAATGTCAGTTCTCTACAGCTCTGCATGGCGGTAGCTCCCTTCCCAGCCCCCCAGTGGAAGCCCTTTCTCACTGCCTATGCCCCAACCTCCGTTGCCTATGCCCCAACCTCCGTGGGAGTGAATCACTCTGCTGCCACAGGAGGCTCTCACAGCTGAGCTGGGCCCAAGCCTCAGCACTGTGTCTGGCCCCCAGCAAGTTTCACACTGGATGAACTGAACCAGCCAATCGATCAACCCTGTTATCTCACTAGCTTCCTGTCTAGGGGGGGTGAGGGGAGAGCCTCTCTGTGTGACAGATGAAAAAGCTCAAAGAAGGAACCGAGTGACTGGTGTTAGTTTTAAGGTTGCAAAGGCTGCGGAGAACGCCGCCAGGAGAACCAGACACTAGAACTGTCAGACGCCCCTGCACTAACATGGGAACTGTGATAGGCCGGGGTCAGAGGCGCCAACATTCTATTTCAAGAATATCTTTTCGGAGCAATACACGCTCGTCACCACAGCTAAATTGGCCGTTCCCTCGTGGTTCTTCCGGCTCTTGCTCTAACACTGGAGCTGACCAGCAATTGTCCGCCCCCATCATCTATTCTCCCTCCTAGTAAACGCCAGCTTTGCAGACCTCCGGTGCGCAAGGGCCCAACTTGTCTGACCAACCAGAGCCCAGGATTCATATCTGCTCAGGGAGGGATTGGCTTGCAGATAGGCAGCTGGGACTGTAAGACTCCCTCCCCAACTAGACTCAGTAATTCTACAAGGGATACCTACCATCTTGCCACCTCTTGATTCCAAGCAGAATGCAGAGCTGGAACTTGCCAGAACAAAGTCTTAAAATGTTAAATCCATAGGAAGCCTAGGCCCCAGAACTAATACCTCACCATTTACTCCAACTACCAAAGCAGCTTGGAATGGCGCTTCTGTAATTTTCAACCCAAAAGATTCTGATAGCTCATTGCCCCACCTCTACTTCCAGGGGCTGAGGTATGGCTCAGCTGGTAGAACATCTGCCTAGTATTCAGGAAATTCTGGGCTCAATCTCTTAACACTGCAAACGGAAAGCATGCTGGTGCAGGCCTGATGCACTAAGGAGATGGAGGCAGCAAGATCACAGGGTCATCCTTGGCTATGTATGTAGTGAGTTTAAGGACAGCCTAGGCTACATGTTTCAAAAAACAAAACAAAATCACTTCTATGATCCATTTCAATGGTTCCAGCTGTAAGGAAGTCTAGACAGGACAGGGCTCTTGAACCCCAATCTCACCAGGCTCACTGGCCCTGCATTCGGCCTCGCCTGCAGAGGGGAACCGTTAGCTATGATGGGCAGGACCCTGAAGGGCAGCCACAGAGGACACACTACACTCCCACCATGACAGGCAGCTCCTCTGGCAGGCTTCCCCAGACTATATAAAGTGCTAATCAAATATTGTAAAATGCTAGTCCGGAACAGATGGTTACCATCTGCAGTCCTCAAACTTAACATTTGGAAAGAGCACAAGTTTGCTTCACTGCTTTAAAACCCAAGCAATACTTAGTAACCAACCCAGCAAGTATGGGCGGAAGATTATTTTCAGCTCAATTATATTACTTAGTCATTCTCAGTAATAACCAGCAGAGAATACGTGTGTGGGTCCACTGAGAGGAGCTGAACTAAAAAATGTTTTAATTTAATTTAAAGTGTGGGTTTACTATTATTCATGGGGCCATGAACCTCCCCACACCATTACTAAAACCATAGTAGTCAAACCCCAACCCTGGAAAATGCTCACTTTCTGCCCTCTGGACTTGACCTCAGACTCTAACCCCAGCTGTGCCTGGGACAGCTCCATTTTCCAGGCAGCCATGCTAAGATCGTCCCTCCCAGCCCAACCAAGCCTTTTCCTCCCATCCCCAAGCCACTGGCTTTGAACTCCTATCAAATTCTACCTCTCTGTGCCTCTTAGATGTACAGCTCCCTCTAGTTGAGATTCCTCCCGTCTCACCTGCCACCGTCTAGAGCTGGCCTCCCTGCCTTTCCATTCATTTCCCTATCTGCTCTCCACCCAATAGCCTGAGTGGACCTGAAACACAAATTTCAGGGTACCCAGTCCCCTCCTAATCCCCTAACAGCCACCCCCATACCTTGTCACTCAGGCAACTTTTCTCAAAATGTTATATTTAAAACTGGTTTGGGTTTTGTTATTGTTTTTAAAGAATGGGTACAGAGATGTACCAAGCAAACAGAGTTGCAATCACAATGAGGAACTGGCAGAAACAGTGCCATGGCACTGAGCGGGGAAGGTGCCAGCCTACAGAATACACCCAGCCCATGGCCCAGCAAGTCCTGTGTCTGCATCACCCACCCCTCAAGTGGAGTGGGGCAGTCTGTGTCTAGGGATGGTCTCTCCCCTGTGACGGGACAGATGGCTTGACATAGAACAGTCAGGGGCCTCAGAGAAGCAGAACACATAGGATATGAGTGTATATGTGTCAGTGTGGGGTGTGTGTGCAGGGTATGTGTGTCTGTAAGTGTGGAGTATGTGATATGTATGTGTGTATACATAAGTATGTGTAGGGTATGTGAGTGTGTGCAGGGTATGTGTCTCTGTCAGTGTGGAGTATGTGTGTTGTAGTATGTGTGTGTGTCACTGTGGGGTATGTGAATGTGTGTAGGGTGTGTGTGTGTCAGTATGGGGTATGGAATATGTGCAGGGGGTGTGCGTATGTATCAGTGTGGGGTATTTGAGTGTGTGTAGGTCTGTGTGTGTATCTCTGTGTGTCAGCATAGGGTATGGGAGTATGTGTAGGGTGTATATGTGTGTCTCTCTGTGTGTGTGTCAGTGTGGGGTATATGAGTGTGCACTGGATGTCTGTGTCAGTATGGGGCATGTGTATGTATGTATGTATGTATGTATGTATGTATGTGTAGGGTTTATGAGTGTGTGTGTGGAGGGGGTAAATATGTATATGCATGGAGTATATTTGTGTGTCTGGTGTGCATGTGTGTATGTTACAAGGAATTTGTCATGTAATTCTGTTAGCTGCCAAGTCCAAACCCTGCAAAGCCAAAATGTCCTGACTCTAACCCTAAGACAGAAAGTTACCAGGAAACAGGGAAGAGTCATGGTCCCAGTTTGAGGGGCTTCAAGAGAATTCTTGTATAGGAAAGACTCAGACTGTTCATTCTGGCCCCTTAACAGTGTAACGTGTAAACATCTAACATCGTCTAGACCGTAGAGACAGTAGCAGTAACTGAGGCCAAGTACCACCCCAGCTCCCCCAGGACTGATTAAACTGTGTGGCAGGTAAATCTGCCACATCTCCTGGCCTACATTTCCTGAGGTAAATCTCCACATCCCCTGGCCTACCTCTCCTGGTGCTCAGGAGGAAGCTGTGGTGTCCTCCAAAAGTTCACCCCACTTCACTCTAGCCCCAACTTCCAGTTCAGGCTCTCACCTGCATCAAGGGAAGGGCATCCACCTGTGTGCAAGGAAAGCCCTGGCAGCCATTCTCCAAGGGTGGTTACAGTGCTCCATCAACCCTTCAACCAAACCTTCCTACAGCTACGCACCAGTTGACACTGTCCAGTTGGTAGGAACCTTCCAATGTTGTTAGGAATCAATGATATTGTGGCTCTGTAGTGTTTGCTC
Organism: Arvicanthis niloticus; assembly: GCF_011762505.2. Lineage (NCBI taxonomy): Eukaryota > Metazoa > Chordata > Mammalia > Rodentia > Muridae > Arvicanthis > Arvicanthis niloticus. The sequence goes on from NC_047663.1 coordinate 43,045,573, forward strand.
TTATCCTCAGGTGATGCGGGTACAAGTATTAAGAGGAGATGTGCTCTGGGTGGTGGTTGTGTGAGCCTTTGATCTCAGCACTCAGGAGGCAGAGGCAGGCAGATCTCTGAGTTCGAGGCCAGCCTGGTCTACAGTGCAAATTCCAAGACAGCCAAGGCTACACAGAGAAACCCTGTCTCAAAAAACAGAGAGAGGGAGGGGAAGGGAGAGAGAGAACAAACTAAGAAGCACAAGAAATGTTACAAGTCTTTCTACTCATAGTCTGAGCTCTACCCTGATCACCAGTAAGTCCATCATACAAAGACGACTCCCTCAGTCCCTGTCATCCCCTTTCCAGAACAGAAGCAGAAGACATTACCATCTCCCTCACCCCGCCCCGCCCCACTCAGTGCTTCTCGTCCTCCCCACTCTCCCTCATGCCTGCTTTCCCTCTCCTCCCCTCTCCAGCACACTGAGAGTGTGAGAAACAGCGGACTGATTGTGTTCGGACCAGCTCCATGAACAATGACCCTGTCAACTCCCGTGACCTGAGAATTCAAGGAATGCAGCCCAGGCTGCATTCTCTGCTCAGACCCTCATGACCCTGGCATCTACTTCAAAGTACCTTTCTCCATGAACTATTATTAAGTTGGCATCCCCATCTTGTACTGTCTAATACAGAGTCCCAGGCGGCCACAATATCTCTGGGATGCCTGACTGTTATTCAAGTCATCTCTCTGTAATGAAAGCACAGAAACAATCACACGCCAGGACAAAGAGAACTGGCCTGGGCTATCCTCAGCATAGCTCATCCATGCAACATCTTCCCAAGCATCTGAGTGTATAGAACCACTAAGAAGACCAATACCTTGTTTATCCAGAATCTTCTGCAAAGCTGATGTCACATTTCATCACCTTATTACCCAGAAGCTAATTAGTTCATTATGACAGCTTTTCACATATCACCTCATTAAACACAATATTAGAGAAGGTATTGTTTGGTTTTTTTTTTGGGGGGGGGGGTTGTTTGTTTGTTTTTGGTTTTTCGAGACAAGGTTTCTCTGTTAGCCTTGGCTGTCCTGGAACTCACTCTGTAGACCAGGCTGGCCTCAAACTCAGAAATCCGCCTGCCTCTGCTTCCCAAGTGCTGGGATTAAAGGCGTGCACCACCACTGCCTGGCTAGAGAAGATATTGTTAGCCCCATTTTATAGGTAAGGAAAACAAGGCTCAAAGAAGCTGTGACTTGCCAGTGGCCACATAGCTGTGCTCAGTCAGGCAGGGAACTAACCATAAGTCTATCTGATTCTAAAGCTCACAATCTTACTTTCATCCCGGCATCTGCTAAATGGGTATACCTAAGAATGAATGCTAAGGCTGGGGCAGGGAAGTAACCCAATGTTAAGAGCAACGCCCGAACATATGTGACTCCCTGAATTAAGTCCCCAGAACTAAAACAAAATGCATGATTAGAGACCCCATCTGTAAAGAACTCTCCTAGGCCTATGCAAGAACTCACTCAGCACTGATAAAATTACTTAACTGGGCTGTTATTCACAACTTAGCCACAAATCTTTGTTCCACATCTTTTAAAAATACAAAGGCATTGTAGCACCCTCTCAAACACAGATGGGAAAAAAAATCAGACAGATGTCAATTGCACACACACAAAAAGGAATGCTTTTAAAAAAAAAAATCTTAGACAGAATGAATGACTTAGACACAGGCCTCACAACCCAGTTTCAAACACCTGGATCCCACAAGGTGGCAGGAGAGAGTCAATTCCCAAAAATCGTCCTCTGACCTCCACATGTGACACCACACACACACACACACACACACACACACACACACACACACACACAAAACTGAATGGGCCTGGTGGCATATCTCTGTAATAGCACTCAGGAGGTAGATGTTGGAAGCCTGGGAGTTCAGGGCCCAGTCTAGTCTACATACATAACAAGCTCGAAGCCAGCCAAGCTATCCAAGATCCAGTCTCAAAACTGAAACAAAACCAATTTATAAACCTTAAAGAACATGACCTATGGGGGCGGGGTGTATAAAGAGAACTTCCTGGGTGCTAGGTGATACAGCTGGCACAGAGGGTAAGAAGAAAGGACCGGTCACATGGAAGCTCACCACCCTTATCACTAACCTGTGTCCTAACACGGGTCACCTAAAAATAATTGGAAAAAGAGTCATGCATTTAAGAAGATAATGGAACTGCAGAAAATAACCCGAAATTATGCCCAATTGAGTACTGATAAAAGCTAAATTAAGCCTGCACCAGCCATTTTTTTAAATATGCAATTAATCTTCATGATGGAGAAAGTTGAAAATAGGAATGGTTTGCTCCCTGCCCCCGCCCACCCTAGGGCTCCATCTGGCATATTTATGTTCTTCCAGCAATCCTGCCTCCCCTCGTCCCTCTCCCACACAGCCAAGGTCAGCCCAGCCTCCTTACATTCCCACCAGCACACCCTTCAGTCCCAGCTTTGCGTCCATCCCTGTGGGAGGTGGGAATGCTGGAAATGAATCCTGGGGCTTGACCGCGCCTGGCAACCTTTTTACCACTGAGCTGTTCCTAGCTCCTGATTAGCACCTAAGCTAATCAGTCTCTTTCTTCCTGGCCAATTCCCAAGTGCCACCCGAGGATATTTCACACTCTATCCTTCCCTTTCTTTGGCCCCCACTACCGTATACCCAGAAGACAGGTATGTAATAGTAAGGACTTCAAATGAGTCCCAAGAGCCATCATTGGGTGCACGGAGAGAGAAAATCTGATCCAGGCAGACCTTAAAAAATTATTCTGTAATAATGAGAATGAAGCGCTTACATATGCTACACGTGGGAGCCTTGAAGGAGGCATGTAAGAAACCAATAACCGGGGCTACATATGATTGATTCCATTTCTGTGAAATATTCAGAACTAACAAAATCTAGGTTTGCCTAGTGCAGAGAAAATGGAAGACTGGTGAGGGGTGTTGTCCGCTAATGGAGATGGTTTTCTATGAAGGTAAATGTTCTAAAATCAACAGTGGCGGTAGATGCACACCTGCGCACATTCTAAAGGTTATCAAACGTGTGCACTTTAGCACTGGTCGGGAATCCCAATACTCCTGGGAGGTTGGGGCAGGAGGATTACGAATTCAAGGCCATATAGGTTTACATATTGCACAGATCAAAATTATTCCAGGTACTCCTGGTAACAGGGTGTTCCTGCAGGCCGAGTGAGAGTAGAGCGTCACGTCTCCTCTTTGAAAACCATAGAACGGAGGCTGCCCGAGCCGAGTGCAGATGCCAGCAGCACATGGCGGAGACCAGGCTCCCCGTGTCCTCGACTCCGCATCCCGGCCTCCCACGCTCCTCCGCGGCGCTGCAACTATGGCTGCGACAGGTGTCGCTGGCTCTCGGGGAAAGCCTAGAGCGCCCGCAGATCGCCCCCAGGGCTTCCACAGATCCCGGCCCTGCAGGCAGCCTCGGTAATTCCCAGTCCGCCCCCGCCGCCCCCCGAGTCCCCGCCCAAGGGCCCGCGCAGAGCGGCTCACCCGCCTTCCCGGCGGACGCCAACTCGAGACACCGCGAGCGACACGATTGCGCCTGCGCGGCGGAAGCAAGTGCAGGGCCGCCCCCGCCTGGTACCCGAGCGCCATCTGCTGGCCACCCGCGGGACTCGGGGTCCTACTGGGTGCCGGCTTCCTGATCCGACCCCACCCAGTTGGCTAGACCCACATACAGCCTGCTTTCCCTTGTCTTTCTTACTACCTTGAATACAAGCTCTGATAGCACGATCTTCCTCATGTTCCCACGAATGGATAGAATATTAGGGGTGCTCAAGATGTGTGTAAAGGCTTGAAGGACGTGTCCTTCCTGTTGCCGTGTTGATGATAGGAATTATGTTTGGAAGGGAGTCTTGATTTTGAGTCACTTCATCAAATTACAGTCCCACAACACCTGTCAAAAGAATACATATGACAGTAATAGGCATGCTTCCTTTCAGACTCTGCTATAATTATAATCGAGGGAAAGAATGCAGAATCTTAACTTGCAGCTACTGCCAGGATCATTCTTTGAAAATGAAATAATGCTGTTTCATTAAACGGGTTCTCCCCCACTTGTGCGTGTTTAAAGTCAGAATGCTTCTCTGAATTGATTTAAATACAAGTTTTATATCCTGAAAGAAATACAGATGGGTCTTTTTCAGGAGACAAACGCCCTGTTCAGTGAAGCTTCAAGCTTCTCTGGGCTGCTGTCTGAAAGGCAGTAAGGGTACTGTGGATAACGTTGCTTCTCATCTCTCTTCTCTGGGGCTTTTAAAATCTACCTGTAATGAAAAGCCCGATTTCCTTACACACGCTCCTCGTGTAGCTGCTTTAACAAGACAATTGCTTTCAATGTCTTTTTTCTTCATTTTTAAAAAGAAAACACTGCTGTCTAGCAGCACTCAGAAATATATTTTTCTTCCTTTTAGGAAGCAGGGCTATTTCTCTATTGTTATTGTTATTGTTATTATTATTATTATTATTATTATTATTATTATTATTACTATTTTATTGGACATTTTCTTTATTTACATTTCAAATGTTATCTCTTTTCCAGGTCTCCCCTCCAGAACCCCCTCCTCTTACCTCTATGAGTATACTCCCTCACCCACCCACTCCCGCCTTCCTGCCCTGGCATTCCCCTACACTGAGGCACTGAACCCCCTCAGACCCAAGGGCTGAACCCTCTTCCCTCCCCCCCCCATTTCCAACAAGGCCATCCTCTGCCACATATGCGGCCAGAGCCATGGGTCCCTCCATGGTCCCTCTTTGGTTGGTGGTCCAGTCCCGGGGACCTCCGGGGGTGGGTGTGGCCGGTTGACACTGTTGCTGTAAATCCCCTCAGCTCCTTCAGTCCCTTCTCCAACTCCTCTATCAGGGACCTCGAACTCAGTCCAATGGCACTCAGTCCAATGGTTGGCTGCGAGCATTCACCTCTGCAGGGACTATTTCTTAACCGAACTTTTTCCTTTCCCTGATTCTTCAACTCTGTAGAATCCCACCGTCTCCCATCCCCCCCCCAACACACACACAAAGCACCCCACTTCCTCCTCTTTAGCTAACACACTAACACCCTGTCTTCAAATCTGTGTGGGAGGATTCTTCCTCTGGAATACTCAAATAATTACCTTCATTTATTTTCAATATGTAGACTTGGACCAAATATATCTGAAAGATCCAATTGCACCCTCATAAATCAGTCTTCTTATTTACCCATGCATAATCACGGCTTGTCATTAGTGCAGATCCAATCAATAAATCATTCGGCTTTTAGAGCCCTTACTAGAAGCAACCTGCTGGGACAGCAATCCACTCTCATTCAACATTAAGATCCTTTCATATTTTAAAGAAATTTCAGTCTGTTCTCTCAGCCCCGGTCTTTTGTTCCTAGATCTCCGTGTTCCTGCTTCAAAAACCTCATTCTAATACCTAGGTCATAAAATAATCAGGGAGCAAGCTGTTACCTCCGAAAGGCTCCACCTTCCAGCCTCTTGTGTTACTTCTGTCTTTACAGAGATGCAACATTTCTCTTCCTCAAAAACTCCTTGTCTGCAGCTAGGCAGCACAATAGAAGAACAGAAAAGATTTTTTTTTAACCTGAGAGAGAGATGTGGATAGCAAGTCCCTTTCTTTTACTGAGTCACAATGAGAACTTGGATTTAAGGATAATCCAAGCCAGGCATGGAGGTGCACACCTTTGATCCCAACACTCCGGAGGCAGAGGCAGGTGGAGTTCTGTGAGTTCAAGGTCAGTCTGCTCTACAAATCCAGTTCCAGGACAGCCAGGGCTGTTACACAGAGAAGCAGGGCTGTTTTGTCTAGTTAAAAACAGAAATGAAAGAAAGAAAGGGGCCGGGCGTGGTGGTGCACGCCTTTAATCCCAGCTCTTGGGAGGCAGAGGCAGGCGGATTTCTGAGTTCGAGGCCAGCCTGGTCTACAGAGTGAGTTCCAGGACGGCCAGGACTACACAGAGAAACCCTGTCTCGAAAAACCAAAAAAAAAAAAAAAAAGAAAGAAAGAAAGAAAGGAAGGAAGGAAGGAAGGAAGGAAGAAAGAGAGAAAGAAAGAAAATCAAAAACAAAAAAGAATAAGGCAATAGCGATTCTTTTTAACTTGACAGGAACTTTAGATTTCTTTTCATTTTAGATTTCAGTAGTAAAACTAAAAAATTCTTACCAGCCCAAGCATTCGCTGAAATGGCATCAGGTCCATAATCTAATTAAAATCCAACTATTCTTACTCTATCATTTTCTTCTACACTGAAATTTCAGCAGCAGGACGCCCTTGTGTCAGGATGTATGATATTTACAGGTCAATGGGATGTTTTTTTAAAGATTTATTTATTTATTTATTTATTTATTTATTTATTTATTTATTTTTATATGAGGACATTAGAGCTGTCTTCACACACGCCAGAAGAGGGCATCAGATCCCATTACAAATGGTTGTGAGCCACCATGTAGTTGCTGGGACTTGAACTCAGAACCTCTGGAAAAGCAGTCAGTGCTCTTAACTACTGAGCCATCTCTCTAGCCTCAGAATTTTTTTTTTTTTAATATGGAATGCTTCACGAATTTTCGTGTCATCCTTGTACAGGGGCCATGCTAATCTCTGTTGAAGATAATAGAAAATGGTAATGGCTATTTTTCCAGTTTTAGTAAATGTGCTGCCGAAGCCAATAAAATTTTAAAAACCTTTTGCTCAAGAAATTTATCACTCAAGAGTTGGCTGTGCAGGATAGTCCTTGTCACTGGGGAATTTATCAGCTCTCCCCGGAACTACAAGGCCATGTTCTCTTGGTTTGTGAACATGTAGCCAGCCCAACAGTGGCAGCTTTGGAACCACTCTGTAGAGAAAGAGGCAAGAAATTTTGATGCTTTCAGATTAAATCAACCTCCAGATTTTTAAAATTATATGTATTTGCTTATTGTTATGTATTTGTGCGCTCTCTCTCTCTCTCTCTCTCTCTGTGTGTGTGGGGGGGGGGGTCAGAGGAAAAAGACTGAGGGAGTTAGTTCTCTTCCACCATGTGGGTCCAGGAAAATGAACTCAGGCTGGCAGGCTTGACAGCAAGTGCCTGTACTGTAGTACACTGAGCCAGCCCCCTAGCCCCATTTCCACATTTCAAAGAGAAATGATGCATTTGCATGCTTTGATTATATTGGGTTATTGTCTCAAATGTTGACCATGTAAATAATTCAAATTAATTCATAAATATACAATGGACGTAATAAACATGATAAAATACTTTGAAGAAAATCCTTAGGCCCTTGGACCTGCCCTGGCTCTCAGTTCCCCTTGGCTCCGATTTCTCCGAGCACACAGGATGAACACCACCTCCACGTTCCCTTCTATGCAAACTATGCAAAGTTGCTATTTACCAGTTTACAATTTGCATGACTCAGATTCTGCCAGAACACAGGGAGAGGGGCACAAAGTGACAGGTGAATGTGCCAAAAGAGACCACCAAGGCATAGATGGAAAACATCCAGCATACAGATCTTTGCCACCCTGGGGTGTTGAAAAACACAGCCCTTGCTGACTACTAGAGAGGGTTGTCGGTAAGACAATGAAGATATCGGGTGTAAAAGGTTATGTGAGATCTCAGACATTTAGTGTCTTTTCTTCTGTAATTGCTGGGTGGGAGAAGGGGATGAGCAGGGACTCAAGGTTTTTATAAAAAAGGAATATGAGGGAAAGGCAAACCAGAACTAGTCACAGCACATGCGCTGCAGGATGGAGTCTGGTCTGCCAGGACTTCAGCCTCATGTTACTTTCTGCAGCACAATGACTCTAACCCGCCTGGCTGGTGCACATCATTCACCCCTTCTGGTGTGCTCTGTAGTGATTCATTCACAGTGGCTGCATGTGAAGCCACATAGGTAATCAGGTATGTGCTACCTCTAGGCTTGGGCCTCTGCTTTTCTGTCTGATTCTTTTTAGAATAAATCTCATGATTTAATACTATAAATACACTTATACCAATATGTACAATTTTTTGTATCAATTACCTTTGGAATGAATTTTTTTTTTTCCATGAAAAGAGCAAGTGTAGCCAGGGATGGTGATTTGTGACTGTAATGTCAGCACTAGGGGGCGCTGAAACAGAATCCTGAGTTTGAGACAAGCCTGGAAGAATCTGTAACAACTACTGAAGAAGGGGAGGAAGAAAAGGAGGGGGAGAGGAGGAAAAGGAGAAAGAGAAGGGGGAGGAAGAGGTAGGAAAGAGATGGGAGAAGAGGAGGGGGGACAAGGGGGAGAGAAAGAGAAAAGCAAATGCTCGCTGTAGACAAATGCTTGCCACAGGCACATGCATACCAATCTTACAAATGAGTGGATGTGCTTGTGAATGTGTTTCTTTCCTTTTTCTTCCTTTCTTTTTTTTATTTTTTTATTTATTTTTTATTTTTTTTATTTTTTTTGTCTTTTGATCCTGTTGAATGCAAACTACTTTTAAATAACCTGGTTCAAATTGCCTGTTCTGTTTCTACTGGTGACATATGCAGAATCTTAAGATGGTCACAGATTCCCAGCACTCAGGAGGCAAAGGCAGGTGGATTTCTGAGTTTGCAGGCAGCTGGTCTACAGAGTTCCTGTATAACTCTGGACAGCCAGAGTTATACAGAGAAACCCTATCTCAAAAAACTAGACGACGACGACGGCGATAATGATAAAATGGTCACAGATAAGAATTCAATGCCAAGAGCTTGGAGAGATGGCTCAGCAGTTAAGAGCACTAGCTGGTTCTTCCAAAAGACCCAGGGTTCAATTCCCAGCACCCACATGGCAACTGTCAACTGTCTGTAATTCCAGTTCCAGACACCTTCATGCAGACATACATGCAGGCAAACACCAACACACATAAAAAAAAAAAAAAAAGAATAAATGAAACATTAAAGAGGAAAAAAAGAATCCAATGCCACCGAAATAGAGGAAATAATCATTTACTAGAATTAGTTGGAGAAAATCAAGAAGAGTGACAGGAAGGAGGAGGGACGAGAAGAAACTAGAAGAGGGGAGAGGGAAAGGAGGAGGGATTTAACCTTGAGAATACTGTTCTGAAGAGAACGGGCTGGTCAAGAGAAGCTGCCAAGGGAAAAGGGAGCAGGCAGACATCAGTGAGTGGAGACCATTGTTTGGTATAGACAGGAAATGGGGTGTTCTGGTCAATCAAGTACGTAGTTAATAGTTAACTGTCCACTTTGGCAAGCACATGCTGATACCCTTCCCAGGCAAACCATCGTTAGAGCTCCAAGTCATTAAAGAGACAAGCATCCCTCTCCTGTGGGTTCTCTCCTGCCTCCCCCCTGCCCCAGCCTCCCTCCCCCACATCTTGTTGCTTGAGACAGGTCAAATCTTGTCTTTGTCTTGTGATAGACCCCTTACTGGCTCTAGGAGTTCTCTGAGCACAGAGGTCTAACTCCTGACTGCATCCTACAAAGCCCTGTAGGGTTTGGATTCCAAAGTTTTATTTCCTGTTCCCAAGCCTTTGCCACACAGCCCGGTGGTACTTTCAAACGCACTCTCTGACATTCTCCTTTAGATCCCAAATATATCCTCCTGACACCCACACTCCTACACTGGAGCAGAGACCTGCTACCAGACGGTAAGTAGTCTGTCCTGTCTCTATGGCTGGCATCAGTTTAAAATCCCCAGTAAGCACTGAAGCAAGAATTTGAGGGCACATAGTTTATCTGGACAGGGATCTAGAAAACACCCAATAAGGGATTGGGGACATGAGGCAAGCTGTCCATACAGAGCCCTGCCAAGCAAGCTAGCACCACATCAGACTTCCCTGGAAGGCTTCCTTTGGGATCCAATGTAGTTAGTGCCCTGGGGTACTTAGAGGGTCGTTCCTTTTAGCTATTGGTTAAATGATGCTCTCAGGCACTGACTCCCTGGTAGGGCTAGCCTGCCATGAAGTTTGGGGCAGTAGAAAATCAGTCAAGTACTACAGAAGGTAAAGCTCAGAAGTTAGGGGCAAGCCACTGACCAGTCTGCTGGTCATAAATAGTCACAAATGTACGGATGTAAATCTGTACATTTGCATTTAGTTCATGCACGTGTATACAAATGTGTGTTTGTGTGATTATATGGAGTCATATCCATCTCCCGACTGCAGCTGCACGAGAACAGAGCCTAGCAGCAGGGTCCCAGCCAGTGTCGTGCGACACTAAAAGCTCCCTCCGCACACCCTCAGCCCTCTGTCTCACTCCAAGTGAATCTATCATCCTCCTCCAATCTGCCCCCAAGCAGATTAATGTTGAGAAAATTACACAACAGAGCTGATGGGTCTGACTTTAAATGCATCCTGGATACTTCCTGGGAAGAAAATGACTGCTCTTCAGAGCTCCCACGTGCCACCTCCACCCTGACTCTCAGCTAACTGCCCGTGGGAAAGGTCAAGGCCACCAGATGAGAACACCCCCTCAGAGTTCTCAGCCTCTCTCCTTTCCTGTTACAATGAAGCACAGCTGCCATGTGCCTTTGACAACTCACTGCCCCCGTGGGTATCCTGGCTCTTTCCCTGGAGAGTTGTTAAAGTCTCTGCTGCTAGTTACTTCTGCTTCATCCCTAATTAATCTCCACTTCTCCACTTGCTCATTCTAAGCAACATCCTGAAGAGGTCTAGAGCTTTGCCTCTCAAAAGGTGATTTGTGGACTCTCAGCCTGAGCCTCTCGCCTGGGAACCTGTTAGAAATTTGGAATCTTCATCCAGACAGCAGAATCTCAGAATGCACATTTTAACAAGATCCCAGGGTGACTCCCAGCTATGTGAAGGTTTGATGAGCACCAAGCCAAGTGAACCAAAAGTCATACAGCTCTCTGTGTCCTCTGTCCCCCACCATAGATTCCTTTCTTTATTCTCCACTAGAGCCAAACGTTTAATTCAACACAAGCATATAGAGGCCCTGGCAGATACCAGCCTACTTCTATGTTCTGAGGAGACAGAATAAATAAAGCATATACTGGGGCTGGAGAGATGGCTCAGTGATTAAGAGCACTTGCTGCTCTTATAGAGGACCGGGGATCAGTACCCAGAACCCACTTTGGGCAGCTAGCTTACCACTGCCTGTAAGTCCAAATGCCCTTTTCTGGCCTTCAAGAGCAAATGTACCCTCAAGCACATACACCAACACAGATACATATGCATACATATAATTAAAAATAAAAACAAAAACCTTAAAAACTATAAATAAGTAGGGGTTGGAGAGTTGACTCCTCAGTTAAGAGCACTTGTTGCTTTTGCAGAGGAGCTGGGCTCCATTCCAGCATCCACACGGAAGCTCAGAACCATCAGTAACTCCAGTTCCAGGAATATGATATCCTTTTCTGACTCCACAGACCCCAGGTATGCACACAGTACATATGCATGCATAAAGACAAAACACCGAAAAGTAAAATAATAAAATAAATATTTTTAAAGTGGATAAATAAAGCGGATAGATCATCATGCTGATGTTGTGTTCCAGGGGCTGAGAAAATGAGAAAGTAAGATAGAACACGAATCATAAACAACTAACCTGCAGTCAAATACAAAGTGACAGTGTAGGTTAGAGAAATGGCTTGGAGGAAAAGGCACTGGTTACTGAGTTGAGTTCAAGCCCTTGGGCCCACATGGTGCAGAAGAACCAGCTCCTGCAAACTGTCTTTAACCTCCATTACCTGTGCATACATGGGCACAGAGGCACAGACATGCATGTGCGCACACACACACACATACACACACACATACACACCATTAAAAAACCAGATGGCTACTGCAGATCACTACAAGTATGTGACATTTAGACCGAGATCTAAATGTCAAGCAGCCACGTCACCCAGAGATGAGGAGCTGGCTCACTGAATCCTGTGCATGCGGATCTGATCTCTGTCCTAAGCACCCACATTAAAGTTGGAAGGGGCAGCCTGTGCCGGTTGGTCCAGCACAGGGGAGATGGAGACAGAATGTTTGGAGGGGCTGCTGGTTAACCAGTCTAGCCAAATTGGTGAACTCTAGGTCCAGTGACAGAGCCTGACTCAAAAGCAAGATGAAGAGTAATTGAAGAAGATGGCCAACACCAACCTCTGACTTGGACATGTGCAAATGTGTACGCACACACAGAAGCCACTGTTATAGTTCTCCACTTGCCCTCCACTTGCCTGCCCTCCAGTCGATTCCTGACTTCTCTGCTCTGAACAAGACTTCTAGTGGCTTCTGTGGTGTCATAGGTCATGACCGCCTTCTGTGCCCCTACCTTCCTATACTTTTCAGTAGCCCCTGGGTCATCTGACTGGACTTTCCTACCAGAGGCATTGGAAACTAAGCCACTTAGTTAACCCTTTCCATGCCATTCTCTCACTAAAATACAATTTGAAGACCTTTCCCGCATAAAAGCGGAGAAGGCAGAGAAGATCAGAGGAAGGAAATTTTAAGCATAGAAATGCCATTCCGTTTTCTTAAAAATATACTTTATTTTATGTCTTGGGGGGGGGTTGTTTGTTTGGTTTAGTTTGGGTTAGTTTGGTTTTTGGAGACAGGGTCTCTTGTAATCCAGTCTGGTCCTAAACAATCCTAATCTTCCTGCCTCTATTTCTGTGGTACTGGGGGATTAGAGGCCTGTCACTATGATGTGTCTTTGTTTGTCTGTTTTTAAATCCTTTATTGTGTCTGGTGTGTCTGGAAGTGGGGGATACTTCTCTGATCCAGCCACAAAGGGCAAAGCTGGCCCCACCTTTCCACCACTGGTTAGCTGGTCTTCCCAAGCTGGAGGTGAGAGTAGCTGAGCAGGAGAGAAAACCAGAGAGGGTTAACAGGTTTCCCACAGCTCAACAGTCTGAACCTGCTCACACCTACCCTTTTCCCTGAAGGGCAGGCAGTGCAGAGAGGGCTGTGAGGTATGGGAAGGACAAAATCACACTTGGAATCTTCTCAGGGAGATGGATGGATGGAGGTTATTATTAGCTAGTCACTGCTCAGAAATTCCCAATTCAGGCTAGGCAGGTGGTTTCAGGGTGTCCGTATATATCCTACCAGAGTGGGTTTCAAGGCTTCCCCAGTGCAGAAGACTGTACACCTCTTTTGTCTATGAGAAGTGTCCAAATTCCTGCCCGGTTGTTTGTTTTTCATTGTTGAATACTATTAGTGTTCATCAAGAGCATGCACCCCACCCACTCACCCACTGATACCTCCTGGCTTCTCACTGAAGCTCGATCCCAGGCACACAGCAGTGATGGAATCATGACCACCAATGCCCATAAGCACCATTGTAACCACTTGACCCATGGGCCACATGTCCTCCTTGGTCCACTCCCACCTTGCACCCAACAGGATCCAGCCCTTGCAGATTTTCATAGCAGAAGACAATAGCAACATTGGAAGATGTGTGAAAATCACGTGTAATTCACAGTTCAGTGGTTGGAACGTTTTCTCAGGCATGATCATGCCCATTCACTTTCATATTATCTATGGCTGCCTTTGTGCTGCAGTGGCAAAGGTGAGTCACCGAGACTGAGACGGCACAGCCCGCAGAGCCATCTACTTATTATCTGACCCTTTATTTTAAAATGCCACCAATCCTTAGTCTAGAGAAAGTGCTGCAGTGTGTCACAGTCAAGGCTCAGCAAAGACCAAGATGGAGGCCTGCCCCCACCCTCACAGGCCCAATGGCTGTGCTGCCTCCAGCCCACTCACCTAACACCCCAGTAAACATCTTGTTCCCTCATTTGCATTTCTCGCTGTCCCACCTCCGTGTTTTCTTCTGATGCTCCCCTGTCTGTAAACCACACCAGTGGTCTCCATGTACTTTTGACGATTTTCCCAACCTTCAAGCAAGCTGTTCGAGAATCTCTCCACTAAAATTTATCCTCTCTCTCTTTCTCTCTCTTCCCATAATTCTTCCTGTACTGTCTCAGGACACACCAGTTTTCTGTTTTGCATTCTAATTATTTATGCACATGTTTTATTCCCCCTCTAGACGATAAACTCCTTGAAAAATGCATTGGCTCATTACAAAATTAGCATTCTGTGAGCCCTTATTTGCATCACACATAAGATCTCTTGTCTTCAGCAAAAAGGAGTATACTTATGACACGTATAATTGTCACTTATCACACAAATCAGTGATAATGGGGAAGCAGGGCGAGATGGCTAATTAAAAACCACAGCAAATTCTTCAAAAATTCATCTTTGTCTCCCCTTCTCTTTCCACCAATGCAATATATAACTGGGCTACATCAAATTCTCTTTCCATTTTTTTTTTTAAATTGCTTTGTAGCTGTGTGACTGCAGTGACCGTTGTTCAGTTCATCAGAACCAAAGGCCAGGAGAGAACAAGTCTCAAGCTGGAGCCATCACCGTGCTAATGATAGAAGCCCTTTGGAGCACTCTTCCCAAGGAAGCTGAAATTTCCATCCCCAAGAGAGATTGATGAGCATGCTGTCTAGTTTCTGATTGGAACCCAGGGCCTTAGGCCTCTATCACTAAGCGGCACTCCTAGTCCCTTGCTTGCATTTGGAAGTTAGACATAAGACAATAAATCTTTAATATGTCCCTGATATTCTGAGTAATAGGTGAATTTAAAGAAATTTTCTTTCAGTTTTCTGCACCTGTGCTTCATTAGGCATGTCCAATAGTCTATGGCCAACATTAATTGCACGCAAAAAAAAAAAATGGTAAGGAAATAAAATAAATATGAAGAAGAACCTGGCTTGCCAAAGCAACATATGCGCTTGGGATGAGCCTTTGCACCCATGACTAGTGCACGCAAATATTGTGCTAAAGCCCTTCTCTTAATAGCCTAGTTTCTCACATGCTCTTCAGAGGGAAAAATGTGACGCTAATTTAAGATGACTTATCCTGCTAAGCACATAAATAAAAAACAGTTCAGAATCCAGAACACGACAGAAGTCCCCTTTCACGTCTAATTAAGTACTTTTAATTGGCAACTCAATTGGCAGACTGCATATTTGGGGCTGGAGAGATGAAGGCAGAGTAGACCCCTAGTAAGATACAAATGAGGAGATGTGGGGCGTACGCAATCGCTTTATCGCATGGGATGCAGAAATGCCACGTTAGGCAGAGGGGAAAAAAACTCAACTCTACATCTGGGAAGGAATCGGCAATGAGCAGGACCAGTGCTAGAGGGTCTGATGGTGATTATAAAATGTCATTTAGAAAGATATTTACATTGTTAATTAGGCAGTGAAGCTGATAACTGCTACTCTGTAAATTGTGCTAATTACCCCGGCGCCTTGGAAGGCTTTCTAATCAGCCAGATCAATAGGCTCCGGGTTTTATGCTAACAATGCAGTGTCATCTTCCTTGAGAAGCCCAGTTCAGCCCCCACCTACCATCCCATGCAGCATTCATCTATCTGTCCACATTACAATGGTAAAGCTGACGCCCTTTCACCCTCAAGGCCCACAGCCAGGGAACTAGGTTTCAGTCTCCTCAATTGTCCAAGAAAAAGGCCCAAACTTTTGCATAGCATGGAACTCTACTGCAGCCACAGTTCTCTTGTTTCCGGCAGAAAAGATTGTCAAATCCTGAGGACCACGGACCACGAGGGAGACCTACATATACATCTCTGCCATTCATTGACTTGGAGAAAGGGCATACCAATTGTTTCGGTGGGCATGTATGTGGATCAAGACAGAATAACAGCTTGGGTTTTGGGGTGAAATTTTGGATTTGTTTTCAGTTAATCAAATGATCATCAGTACAAACAGACCAGTCTTTTTAGTCAAGATAAATACACATTCTTGTCTCCCAGCACTTGGCCAACCTCACTGGTGCTCGACATCACAGAAAAGAAACTGGGGCCAAGGAGATGGCTCAGTAAGCAGAGTACTTGCCTGGCAGGCATGAGGATCTGAGCTGGACCCCCAGTATCTATGAAAAAAGCTGAGTGTGGTAGTGCATGCTTATGAACTCAGTGTAAGGGAGGCAAAAGCAGGTGCATCACTGTGGCGCACTGACCAGCCAGGCTAAGCTACTTGTTGAGTTTGGGCCAGTGAATGACCCAGTTTCAAAAAACAAGATATGTCTCATGAAGAAGACATCCACCTCTGGCTTCCTCTGCGCTTGAATGTGCATATGCACACACACACACTTGTTTGTGTGTGTGTGTGTGTATGTGTGTGCGAGCACACACGCCCATGCACTCTGACTTTGAAAGGGCTCTGATGTAAGAAATCACAAAGACAGTCTAATAGAGAGTGTTCAGCTGCCTCTGTGTTCTGTCAGCCACAGGAGCAGAAGAGCATATGTAGGAGAGACCCAGCAATACTTCATTCACCTCAGCAAATCTTAGCATTTCTTTCTTTTTGGGTGGGTACCTTGTTTTGAGAGGATCTTACTATGTAGCCCCAGGCTGGCCTCAAGTTTACAATCCTTGGAGATGGAGAGATGTCTCTGTGGTTAAGAGCACTGGCTGCTCTTCCAGAGGTCCTGAGTTCAATTCCCAGCAACCACATGGTGGCTCACAACCATCTATAATGGGATCTGATGCCCTCTTCTGTCATGTGGGCATATATGCAAATAGAGCATTCATATACATGAATAAATCAATCTTAAAATAATACTACCACTAACAATAATGAAATCTTTTTAAAAATTTACAATCCTCCTGCCTCAGCTTTTCAAGTGCAAGGATAACAGGTGTGCAACATGCCTGGCACAACCTATAATTCCTATCTCCTTCCTCATCAAATAACAACAACAACAAAAAAATCATCTGCTGATGGCCACGTGGCCTGAGCTGAAGATCTTTTGATTTGTCTTTCTCACTCCCTGATAGTGTCCCCAAACAGTAAAACTCTCACTTGAAAGGTAGAAAGGTTTTTGGAAAAAGAAAGGACTGGCTGACTCGAAGACTGTAGAATCAAGTCAACAAGTAACAGAGTGCTGACTACAGGCAAAGATTAATCCATGGCTGAGGTCAGGCTTGGAGTGAAAAGCCACAGTGGTCATTGGGGCAATTTATGCAGAAAGCTGCTGGGCTCCACTTCTGGGTAGCCTTCATTGCTGCTGCAAGGGGTTCCAAACCTTCATTGCTGGCTGCCCAGCCACACTAGGCAGAGCCTCAGAGTTCAAGGCCAGCTCCTGGGGGGTTGGAGGGTGGGCTTTGGGATGGGGCCAATTTGTTGAGTTGTTTCGGTGCTTTGATGTGTAAACTAATCATCCTTCATTGTGCTCTAATTAAACCTAAGTGGTGCAATGGATTTGCTGTCACAAAGGCCAGGGCCCCTCTTGGATGGGGGAGGGGGTAGCATCTGTTGAGAGCCACAAAGCCCCAGGAGTACAGACAGGGAGGAAATGCCAGGCATGAATAGGAAATGAAAGGAGTTAGAAACCCTGTCCAGGTCTAGGATGCTGGATGCAGGAGAAAACGGGACAAACCAGCAACCCCTGGTGGTCAGAGAGTCTCTGATTTCCAGGGCATGGTCACCCCTGGCATAGAAGTCTAGACATAACAAGCTGGGGTCAAGTGAGCAACCACAAGGTGACCTTACTTACCATTCTCCATGGCAACATATCTCTCAGGCCAGCTGGCCTGTCACCAACAAAATGTAACCCAGTTTCACGAGGCAGAATGCAGGATTTTCATCTCCACATTTAAACAAAATGACCAGAATGTACAGGAGGGCAATGCCCAGAATCCAAAAGCTGTTGATCTTTGAGCATGCTTTCTTCTCCCCCTGAAGCTATCTGTCTCTCTTAACTACAGTCTGTCTAGAACCATTCAGGGAAGAGTCATCCTCATACCTAGGGAAAGAGCAGAGCAGTGGTGGGGAACCAACACTGTGACCTGTGACCTGTGACCTGTGACCTGTGACCTGTGACCTGTGACTTGGGCAGATTCTCAGCTCCCTCTCTCAGGTCCCTCTCTTTCTTGGCTCCAAAGCCCAGGGTTGAGGATATCTATGTCCCACACTGCTCCACCTTCTGGGATCTCAACCCAATAACATGAGAATGCAGATTGATGTCTCTATTGCTTCAAAGTCATTAATACAATCCACTCCGTAGAGGGAGGGTCAGAGTGTAAAGAGGAAGAAAAAGCTTCCTGCTTCTCCACCCACACATTCACTCAGCCGCCACTGGTTGAGGGCTAGGTAAGAGGCATGCCGGGAGAGCCAGGTTGTATGAGTTACAGCCTGGGCCACGAAAGAACTCAGAGAAGCAAGGGAAAGATAAAATGACTGCGTGCAACTTTCTCACTTCACACACAGCTTTTCCTCGTGATCACAGGTGACAAAAACTCATGGAGGCTCCAGTCCTTTCTACAAAATGCCATGGTATCTCTATACAACCTGTACACACCCTCTAGAGTGTCTTAAATCATCTCTAGATTACTAGCAATGCCCAATACAATGTAAATGCTATGTAAATACTTATTACTAAGTATTTACAATACTTACAATTGGGCAATAGTGTCAAGAAAAATTCGGCCGTGCAGCACAGATGTCATTTGTGTTCTGAATATTTTCAATCTGCGGTTGGTTGAACCCGAGGATGTGCGGCCTGCAGATATAGAGGGCCAACTATAATTCAATAATAAATGTACCTCGGAAAGCAAAAATAGGTCAAGCGTATCATGAGGAACTGTCTAGACACTTACCATGTGGCGGTACAGCAAAAGGACACTAACATTTATTAACAACCTCTCTAAATGCCAGGCTTGATGCACAGACATTATCTTGGTCAATACTCACAATTACCCCATAAAAGGAACATTATTATGCCACATATATATATATATATATATATATGCAAGATGAAACCAAAATGTCCCTAATAAATGACACATAAAAGTGTAGCAGACACTCCATTTTGGTCTCTGCCCTTCCCGTGCCCCCACAATATTTATCCTTTTTCTCTGCTAACAGGAAATTGGGCCTTGGATGGTGACCTAGATATGCAGGATCCTTCCTACTTTCACATCCAGCTTTGGGTGGGGCTGCACACGGGATTGGCAGTGGATTGCCTTAGATGTTATGGAGGCAACTTCCATCTTATATTTTAACTAAAGGCCACAACTTGTCTTCCCTTTCTTCTAGCTTCCTCTTGGTTCATTCAGCTTCATCAGTAACCAGCCCACAAGACCCTGGACAGGTCACAGCAGGAACTCAGTTGGAATCAATACTGAAAAACCTTTAATTGCAAGTATTTGTGTGTTATTATTTATTTATTATGTGTATGTGTGGCTGTGTGTCATGGCGCAGTGTAAGGCCAGAGGACAGCATGTGGGAGTCAGTTCTCTCCTTCTGTCATGGGGTTGGGGAGCTAGGTTTCCCATAGACTGGACTCAGGTCATCAGGGTGGCAGCAAGCACCTCTACCTACTGAACCACCCCACCAGTGCCCTTCCCTACCCCTCACGTAGCCCAGCCTGTCCTCAAACTTTGTTATACTGTGTAGCCAAGGATAACTCTGAACTCCAGACTCCCCTCCTCCCCTTCCCTGGCGTTGAGGTTAGAGGAGAGTGGTGTCATGTCCTGCTGTTTCCACTCGCTGTTTGGTAGCACAAATGCACTTATTTGGTTAAATCACTGAAATAGTAACGTTTAGTGTGTCAAGTGTTAGTGTCAACCAATATTGACAAAAGCAAGTAACAGAAGGGAGCCTAGGAGATGAGGGGTGGGAGAGGGCTCAGGTTGTGAATGTGGGCCTGGAAAACCAGTTTAGACTTTCCTGGTGGAGGTGAGCAGAAGCTGAGCTCAAGGCCACATAATGAGTTTGAGGCCAGTCTAAGATCCACGAAAATTCTAGAATACGGCAAACCTCCAAACTAACCAGCTTCCCTCTGCTCCTGCTAGTTTAGTCTGGCTTGAGAATTCCATATCCCTGAAAAAGTGTGATTTTTTTTTTTCTCTTAAACTCTACTCTTGGGCTGGCGAGATAAGAGTTATCAGCAGTTAAGAGCACTGACTGCTCTTCCAGAGGTCCTGAGTTCAATTCCCAGCAACCACATGGTGGCCGACGCCCTCTTCTGGTGTGTCTGAAGATAGCTGCAGTGTACTCATATGCATTAAATAAATAAATAAATAAATAAATCTTTAAAAACAAACAAACTCTACTCTTTGCTCACAGTACAATCCACTTACTTAGAGATTAGTTTTTCCCATAAGACAAAAAGACCCCTTGTTCCCTCCATGAGTAGGTAAAAAGGAGGAGGAATATTCTGGGCTACTTCACCAGGCATAAGAGACCCTTTCAGCGTCCTGCATTTGGGAAAGGATCCATTCCAAGGCCCCTTTTCAAGTGGACCCAAGCCCTGTGGACGGCCCCACAGGCATGAAAACACCTGCCCAGGCCACGACTGTGTTCTGGAAACGAACTCAGACACATAGTTCAGTTCAATTTTGTTCTGTTAAGCTTTTTAATTTTAATATGAAAGTCACTTCTGGATGTTTGTGGTGGGTCAGGGGTATGAGAAATCAAACGAGCCCCACTGGACCAACTTACCTTGTTTCTAGGCATCTTTAAAAACGAAAGGCGGGGCTGAAGTGTAGTTCAGCAAGAGAGGGCGTGTCTAACTGGGCGTGTCTACCATGCTCAGTGCCTTAGGTTGCGTCCCAGCGCAGCAAAACCGAACAAAGGCCCTAAAATTAGATCTTATTCCCTCCACCTTCACGTTTGGGACAAACTCCCAAGCCCAGAGACTTTCTATGGCCCCTGACTACTTAGCTCCCAGGCTATATAGCTCCAGCCGGCATCATTATGGCCTCCGCACGGCATCATTATGGCCTCCGCACGGAAGGCTAGGCCCCTTTCTCCACAGGCTTAGTCCTTTGATCCTTCACAGTCTGGCTCAAGTGTCTCCTCCACACAACCACCCTCTTCCCAAGTCCCCTCAAGCCACTCTGCCACCTGGCTTATTTTCTGATTTATTCCACCTAGAAAGCTCATGTCTACTGCTCATAGTATGTTCCCCTGCTTGAACACAGACTCCATGATAGTGTAATAAATATCAAATGAATCTTTTTTTTACCACTTACTGTAAATCTTGTGTTTAGGACAAGGGATTAAAATCTTTTATGTTTTAATCTTCCACACCCAGTAAAACCTTTGTTTATGCAAAGGCTCACAGCTTTAGTCTAGGAATCTCATGCCTTGAGCTGTGACCAGGTTCCCCTGCTTGCTTCATTTCCGAAGCTCCAGTTCTTTCCACATTAGTCAATCAAATAAGACTATGGGGTTGGATCCCAGCCAATGGGGGAAAAAGACAGAGCCACCCTGTAGGTTACAGTAAAACCAAAATGTACTTCCTGTTTCAGTGTGTACACTCTTCAGAGCAGACGCTATTGGTCAATGGTGAAATTTGCCTTGTCCAGGCACTTCACTTGGAATGGTGGTCTCTTTGTGAACCCCAAATGTACTTATTTATTTGATTTTTCAAAACAGAGTTTCTCTGTGTGGTCCTGGCTGTCCTGTAACTCTCTACATAACCAGGCTGGACTTGAATTCAGCAATCTGCCTGCTTCTGCCTCCCAAGTGCTGAATAAAAATACGCACTACCATCATGGACTTCCCCCAAACTTATTATAGCACAGACCCTGGAACTTCATGAGTCCTTTTGTTTGAGTAACGGAGTCACTGAAGGAGTTACAGCTATCATCACGTTGTCCAGGAGGCAGCCACTAGCCATCTAAGGCTTCATGAGCTCGCAAGGTGTGAGTTGTTCAAACTCAGCTTCCAGCTCAGTACACTGGATTTCAAGGACTTAGTATGAAAGAATGAAAAAAATGAAATGTCTATATTACTTACTGTCATATTGCTAAATTAAAGTATCTAATAGATGCCACTTAAGAAAGACAGGGTTTGGGCTGGAGAGATGGCTCAGTGGTTAAGAACTCTGACTGCCCTTCCAGAAGTCCTGAGTTCAATTCCCAGCAACCACCTGGTGACTCACAACCATCTATAATGGGATCCGATGCACTCTTCTGGTGTGTCTGAAGACAGCTACAGTGTACTCATCTATAATAAACAAATGAATGAATGAATGAATCAACGAATAAAAAAGAAAGGCAGGGTTTATTCTGGCCCAAAGTTTGAGGATGCAAGTGTTCATCACAGTAAAGTCAGAAGTCCCACTGCATCCACAGTCAGGAAGCAGAGCTGAATGATAATGCTTGGCTGGCTTTTTCCTTTATATACAGCCCACAGAGTGGTACTGTCCACATTCAGGGTGTGTCTTTCTACCTCAGTTAACTCAAACTACATAATCCCTCACAGACAAGCTCAGAGACTGGTGTCTATGATGACTCTAAATTAACCATTACAGTGTCTTATTAACAAATGCTTATTTAACCATCAACATATTGAAACGATAACATTTTTATACTATCACATCAAGACCACACTTAATATTAACTTTACCTTTTGATAAATATGGCTGCCAGGGAGTTTTAAACATCCTGCGTGGCTCGTGTTTGTTTTTGCTTTCTGTTTCAAAACAGGCTCCCAAATATCCCAGACTGGTCTGGAACTCGCTGAGGGTGACTTTGAACTTCTGACCTTCCCATCTCCATCTCTCAAGTGTTGGGATACAGGCATTCACCATTACACCTAGTTTATGCAGTACTGGGATTGAACCCAGGGCTTTGTGCATGCCGGGCACTCCACCAAGCCATAGCCTCAGCCCTCGAGTTCTGTTTCTATCGGAAACTGCCTGGAAGCTGAGGTGATAGCTAGCATTCCTTGAACTCATTTCTGTTTGCTCTGAGAAGCCGGAGATCTGGGAAATGATTCTTTCAGCACTGAGTGACATCTGGGCTCATTCCTAGCTGTGTTGAGGGTTGGGCAATCTCACTGGGGAAAAAACAAACAGCCCAGATCTGACTTTGTTCTTAATGCTATTCCTAAGTGCTGATGACTCCCCTGCTGGTCCAGCCTCAGGGGAAACAGTAGGGAGCTGATTGACAGCCATTAAGAAAATGGAGCTGAGTGCCACAGATCAGACATCAAGGCTGAATCTCTATCAGCTGAGCATCAGCCTGCAGGAGCTTTCCTGCTAGAGAAAGTCTTGCCTGGTGGACCTGCATTGGCTGTGGGGCTGCATGAGCCTTCCATCATCTTCCCTACCCGAGGATGCAGATGGCCAATGGGCATTATTGTGGGCGGCTTGCCATTGGTTGGCCACAAGGGCAGATCAGTTAAGCTCCGTGATCCTCAGCTCCCTCATATGTAAGGCGAGGGTAATAACTGTTCCTGCCCCCACCAGGCTGTTGCAAAGGGGAAATAGACATAGACAGTGCCCAGCACTCAGTATTGGATGGAGATCTGTGGTTATTACCAATTGCTATTTATATTTCATGCAGGAACATTTGTATAAAAAGAGCCTTTCCCCACAGCCAAGAAATCTTAAGCCGAGAGATGTGCTTCACAACATCCCACAAATCCTAAGGGCCATTTGTGGGTATCAGCTATGGGAACATACTAAATCACTTTCTAAATGAGACCCAGTCTAAGAATCCTTTCCTGCTACCTACAGTGGTCACTTGTTATGGTGGCTACCAAGTATCCAGTTCTCTTCTTAATACCCTGTCTCCTTTTGGGAAACAAGGCCACCCTCATCTCCATGGGAAGTAGTTCCTAGCCCTCTCTGATTTAAAACCCATCCACCCTGTCAGTCCCTGAAGCGCTGTCCTCTGTAGGCTGCCCAACCTTGGCAACCTTCTCCTAATCCTTACCTTGGTGTGTAACCTCTGTGGAGAATGAAACCAAAACCCCATGAATAGAATCCTCACCTCTCTCCTCTCCACGGCACCCGGCTCCCATCTTTCCCTCAAATACTGTCAGTGAGCAGAGCAGACCTCATGACTGAGATCCCTTAGTTTTTGAAAATAAGAAAGCAAGCTGGGCATGGTAGCCTTTAATCCCGGCACTTGAAGGCAGAGGCAGGAGGATCTCTGTGAGATAGGGCACTCTATATAATAAGACCCTGTTTCAAGAAGAAAGGAAAAAAAGGGAATAAATTTAAAAAGTAAATCATGGTTCATAAACAGAGTGCAGTTTTGGTCCCCTCAGCTGTAGCTGGTGCTAGGATCAGAGAGAGCGTCCTACAGGGCAAGAGGCCTGGGTTCAGAGCCTGATGAATTCTGCTCAGTGACTCGCACAATCCGCAGTTTCCCTGATCTTTCGTTTCTTCATATACGTATGTGTGTGTGTATGTACAAATGTGTACATGCATATATGCACATACATATATTATTTTCTAAGTCAGAGCCTCCCTTTGTAGACCAGGCCAACCTAAGAGATTCACAATCCTCCTGCCTCAGCCTCTCAAGTAGCAGGACTTACAGAGTGCATCAATATACTCACTCTTGTAGTGTGTGTGTGTGTGTGTGTGTGTGTGTGTGTGTGTGTGTATTTAAAGATATTTAAGAAATCAGTTTACAGGGCTAGTAAGTCTGGAAACTTAACACAACCACCAAATATTTAAACAACCACCTCTGGATTAGTGTGTTATTACATAACTGGATACCACAACCTGGGTAGCAAGTAAATTCTGCCATTGGAGGGAACACAGCATGACTGTACATCCTCGGGGTTAAATGATGTCAGTGTGTCCAAACTGGGTACACGTCTGGCACTTAGTAGAAGCTGGGTAGATGGTAGACTCTGTTTGTTAGGGAGGCAGGGAAGAAAAATCAGTGCTGCAAAGCTGAGCACTGGGCTCTCCTCTAGACACTTTGTAAATGCTAAACGGTGTCATTTAATCCTCCAGCAGTCCTAAGAATGAGGTAATATGATTTACATGAGGAGCTAGAGAGCCAGAGAGATTACATAATTGCGCATTATTATGGTTTGAATATAAAATGCCCACACCTCACCCGCCCCCAAGCCCCTCAGACTCTGGTGCTGAACTCCGCATCTCCAGCTGGTGGAGCTATTTTGAGGGTTGTGAGGTGAGGCCAAGCTGGAGGAAGTAGGTCCTAGTGGGCGGGCCTTTGAAGGCTACCTGGACTCCTGGGTCTCTTCTCTTCCCTGCTCTCTGCCTTCAGCCTGCTTTTGTGGCAAACAGACTCTTCCCCCACCCACACTGGTGTGGACTGGAAACACGACGGGGACAACCCTTCTTCAATACAACCAGGGTCACAGAGCAAGCTCACAGTGAGCTAGGACATGCCAGCCTTCCTTAATCAGATGGTGTCCTAGACATCTCCACAGGACACTTGCCAGTGCCCTTAGCAGCTAAAGACTTAGATACAATGTTGCCCTGTTTTGTTACTTTAAGGAAAATTCCACCCAGTTGCACAAACACAGCCAGATTTAGCTGCAGGCAAATTTCAGAAAAAAATATTTTAGGGTAGAATATCACACCCCCTCCACACTCCACCCTCCTCTACCACTGTCTCCCCAGGATAACAAAAAGCCAACACCTTTCCATCTAAGAAAACTTGGCAGAGGGAACCTCTCCACATCAGGAAGGCTCCTTCTGCCCACTGCCACCAGTGGACTTTCCAAACAAGGGAATGAAGTCACTGGTCATCAGTTGTGGCTTTCCTGCAACGGATGATTGTGTGATATCTCAATCCAAAAAGGTAGAACCCAATTTCTATTTAAGTAAAAATGCATTAGAAAAGAGGATAGAGGTCTTATGTGGCTTGATTGGCCGAGTGTAGTGAGCACAAAGCCCTGAGTTTGATCCCCAGCAAAGCATAGCTCGCCATGTGGTGCAAACCTGTAATCCCCAGCATTTGAGAGGTAGACTGAAGGATCAGAAGTTCAAGGTCACCCTCAGTTACATGAGATCCTTCTGTGGGGAAGACTTGGGGTTGGGGAAGAGATTTTCATAAAAGGAGGCTCTGAGGCCCTGGGTACTTCTGTCTGGAGGTTCCTCCCTTCTGGGTGTGTCTTCCCAGGCCCCATCACTCAGACAAGAACAGGCATCCAGCGGGTCTAGCTTTGGGTCCGTTTAGCCTCTAGAGAAGACTCCTAAAGTCAGTTCTCTAGGTGTGTGTTGGGGCTGGGGGTGAGTTGGTAGGGAGTGTGGGGGTGGGACGGGTGGGCAGGTGAGAAATTCTGCTTCCATTGTGATCTCAGGGCACTCAGGCAGCTTCCAGACCTATCTGCAGTGCGCTAGAGTTCTCTCTTATAGTGGGTATTTTTTTTTTCTTTTTCAGGAGTGATTTGGAAATCAGGAGCAGGAGGTATATAGCTCCTCCACAGTACAACACTTGCTTAACATGCATGCTCCACGCCCTGGGTTGAGCCCTAACGGAAAAAGAAGGAAGGGAGACCACAGTGGGAAACTGCTGAGAAATCAAAGGCTAAAGAGTTTTAATAGTGATTGCTTTCATTTGGGTCAAAGACAAGGCTGGATGCAGCAAGTGCTTCTAGGTACTTCTCCCTGGGAGTAAAAAGCATCTCCCCCAAGCCATAAGCCAGGGGCCATTCGAGGGGAAACTATGCAGAGCTCTGATCTCCACGAGGCTTCACCACGTTTCTCTATCTTTTTAAAATTCGCCTTTTAAAGATTTATCTTATGTTATGTGTATGAGCAGGTTTGCCTACATGTATATATGTGTAACGTGTGTGTGACTGCTACCCTTGGAGGTCAGAAGAGGATGTCAAATTCTCTGTTGGTGCTGAGAACTGAACCCAGGTCTCTGCAAGAGCAGCAAGAGTTCTTAACCACTGAGCCATCTCTCCAGCCCCTGCTCTTCTCTTGCTCCTCCACGGTACTAATTTGTTTCCTCTTTTTCTCAGACACTGGACTCCGGAAGCCACAGACCTGATGTTTAGGATCTTCTAGATGGACAAATGGATCCTCTACATGGGGGTTGCTAAAGCCAGTGTCCACTTCCATATCGGGAGGTGGGGGTTCTTTTTCAAGGCAGGCAGAAGCCCAGGTCTAGAGGACTTGTTTGCTAGGATTTGAATGGCACCTTCTGGTCCCGCCCCAGGGCTTGGCTGCCTCTCATGTCATTATCTGTCAATGTCAGCATCAAATTAGGGGGAGAAACAAAGGAGGACAAGCCAAGGGCGGCTTTCCGGGAGCTGTGCCAGGCTAGCGAGATGCAGCAGCCAGTGCCACATGCTGGCGGGAGGTCATGATGGGGACAAGTGATAGAGAGGATGGGCGGTTCAGAGATGACACTCTGAGTCCAAGGACAGAGGTCAGTTAAAGGTGGAGGTCAGAGTTGAGCTAAGTTGGAGCCAGGAGAGAGGTGTGTGAGTAGCAGAGGCAGAACCTGGTCACAGAGGGAAGCAGAATCAACATACAGCTGTGGGAGTAGTTACCAAACTTCTCTGTTCTTCATCCCTGGCAGCTCCTTCAGAGGCCTCTGCCTCCTCATGCTTCCCTGTGGCTGTGCTTTTAGTGACAAGCTAGGATAGATACGTCCTGTTCTGTTTTAGTTACTTTTCTATTGCTGTGATAAGAGACCATGGCCAAAGCTACTTAGAAAGTGTTTACTTGGAGCTTACAGTTTCAGAGGGTTAGAGTCTGTGACCAACATGTTGGGAAGCATTACAGCTGGACATCCTGCAAGGCTCTGCAGCTGCAGCAAAGAGCTTACATCTTAATCTGCAGGCAGGAGGCAGAGAGAGAGAGAGAGAGACAGAGACACACAGAGAGAGAGAGAGAGAGAGAGACAGAGAGAGAGAGAGAGAGAGAGAGAGAGAGACAGAGACAGAGACAGAGAGACAGAGAGAGAGACAGAGAGGGAAACACAAAGAGACACAGAGAGAAACAGACAGAGATGTATCTATAGAGAGAGACAGAGAGACCGACGGGGGGGGGAGAAGGGAAGAGAGAGGGAGGCGTAAGGGAAGGAAACAGAGAGGGGGAGTAAAGAGGTGAGAGGAAGAGAGACTATGCCTCGAATGGTCTTTTGAAACCTTAAAGCTCACCCCCAGTGACACACTCCCAATGAGGCCACACTTCCTAATCTTTCCCAAAGAGTTCCACCAAATGGACCAGGCATTCAAATATATGAGTCCTTGTGTGGGAGGTGGGGTGGGGGTGGGGGGGAAATCGGGCATTCTTATTTAAACCACCATACACCCTCTCTCCCTGACACTTTTCTCAGAAACTTGATAACCTTGATCAGGATAGGTCAGTGGCTTCCCATGACATCTTGTTTTTTTTTTTTTTTTTTTTGGTTTTTCGAGACAGGGTTTCTCTGTGTAGCCCTGGCTGTCCTGGAACTCCCTCTGTAGACCAGGCTGGCCTCGAACTCAGAAATCCACCTGCCTCTGCCTCCCAAGTGCTGGGATTAAAGGCGTGCGCCACCACCGCCCGGCCTTCCATGACATCTTATTATAGACAATTACCACATGATGGGCACAAACTGCCCCTGGCACTTCCTCTCCGACTGCTCTGGTCCAGCCACAGAGGCCACCTGGCTGTCTCTCAAATGCCCCGAGTTCTTGCTCATCTTAGTCTCCTGCACCTGCTTCCTATGTGTCACACCCCCACCCTGGGTGGCTTATCCCTCGTCACTGTTATCCAGGCTTCACCTCCAAAATCGCCTTCTGTAAGATGTCTCCCTTGATCTCCAGGAGCCCCGAGGTCACCCCTGCGGTGTTCTTTAACCTGTCGATCTCTGAATCTGTACATGTCTGTTCATTTTATGTTTCCTTCTGACTCCTGTGCATAGAACAGTGCTCAGTGCACTGTAGGCGCTTGATAAATATGTGTGGAGCGAGGAAAGGGAAAAGGAAGAGAAGGCAGGAAGGAAAAGGGAAGAAAAAAAAAGGAAAGCGATTTAGGTATGTAAAGTAGCTCAAGTGAAAAGCCACAGCCTCATGGTGATCCCAGTGAGAAATGGAGGCAAGATGTCCCCTATCTTGGGCCAGCAAGATGGCTCCTCAAGCAAAGGCACTTGCCATAAAACTGATGATCTGAGTTTAATCCTCTGATCCCACACGATAGAGAGAATTGACTTCAACAAATTGTCCTCTGACCACAAAGCCATGACATGCACACACGTGCGCATGCAGTTCAGTCCTCAGCTCTGAAAAAAAAAAAAAACAAACAAACAAACAAACAAAAAAAAACCCGGCACCCCCATCCAAATACTATCTAAATACTTTATGGCAACGAGCTAAGCTAGTCTTGTATGGGCTGCTGATTGGAGGCAGCTAATGAAGAATGAGGAATTTCTTTGCTATCCACTCCAGGAACATTAGGGACACTAGCAGAGTCTGCACAGGAGATTGAGGGGGTGGGAAGGCTGGAGAAAAACAAGAGAAATGGGGGTGAAGAAAAGCATGGAAAAGCAGTCACCATAAAATGTCACTGTCACTGGAGGTCAAGTACTGGGACTCCAAAGGGCCCAGTGCGGGGCTCAGCACTGATGGCTGGAGTAGAGCCATTTCAACAGGAAGTGAGGTGAGGGTGGAAGCAGGAGAAGATGAATGAGGATATAGTGGGGGAGGGTGTGGCAACAGTAGAGGTGACTATCCTCCCAGGAAGCTCATGCATGAAGGACAGGAGATACTGAGCAATTTTACACCTGGGCACTCAAAAGAAACGAACGTTTCTGTGCTATGCATGACAAGCACAGAAAACAGTTTTTATCAGAAATTATCCACAGTAGCCGAGAACCAAAAGCTACCATGGGTAGTCAATAAATAGCAGTGGGCTAGATAAGCAGGCTGTATATAGTCACACACAGGTAGAAGAGCAAACCCATGCTGCATACAAGTGGAGAACTCAGATGGACAAGAGATGGAGAGGGAAAAAGCCAGACAGAAAAGACCACATTCGATTCTTTTGCTACACGAAGTTCAAGAAAGGAAAGATTCCTCTGTGGTTACGGAGCTCAAAGTGATGGCTGCCAAGAGAACCAAGAAAAGGCCCAGGGAACTCAGCTAGGTAGCCAGGGAGAGTCTGCAGCTTTGACATTGGGTGGTGACTCTGTGGACTTAAGACATATTCGAAAATTTCTAAGCTGGGCTGGTTTGTAACTTGATAATAGCACACATACATATAATCATGTTCAAGGCCCTGGGCTTAATCCCTAGCAACACACACACACACACACACACACACACACACACACATTCTAAGTCGTGTGTAAGCTCTGTATGTAGATAGATGTATAGAAACTACAGATCAATTCAAACCTGGAGAGGCTGGGGATGTGACCCACTGCAAGCATGCTTGCTTAGCATTCGTGAGGCTGCTTCTATACCAGCACTGACAACCCCAAACAAGAATGGTCAAAATGGCCCAGCTGCTGGCTGACAGCCGCCCGGCTAACAGGGGTTGAGTCTGTTCTACAGTTAAGACCACTGAGTTTGGCTCAAAGACAGAATCTGAACAGTCCTGAGGGTACAGCCAAATGTTGTTGTCCCTTACTGGGTCCAGATGGGGACTGTGACCAAAAGTTGCCCAAAGTCCCACCTTCCACCAAGCCTTCTGCAAGGCTGACTGGTTAGAGCTTTGGTGATGGTGGAGAGTTTGGAATGTTCCAAGTCCAGAGACAAATTATCTTGGGCCATCTTTAGTCCTCTCAACAGCCATGTATTGCCCTCCTCTGCATAGGAGCTAACATCTTTGTGGTCATTATGGAAATCCTTTGGCACCTAGCTCCCCACGACCGAAAGGTTGGCAGCAGATAACATCTGAGGCCTAAGCAGAGATCTTTCCATTTGCTGTGACCGATTATCTAAGGTTTCCCATCAGTGTATTGGTAAAGTGCTTTGAATGATGGCTTTTATTGTTTCATTACTATAAAAACTCCATCAAACTGTTGCTACTTTGGAACACAGCACTAGGGACAATGTAAATCTGTGTTCCTGACCTGTGATAACTCATATTTTGCTCCAGAATCACCTATCTCTCACCCCTTTTGCAATGAGAGTTGATTCAGTAGAATCAGGTGAATTCCAGGGTCAAAGAGACTGCAGTTATTCTGCATGGTTACCAACAAAAGGATTAGCTAAGATACTCCAGTCTGGAGTACAAGCTGATACCACAGTTAGCACTGACTCCCAGATAGGCCTGGATGCTTCAGGAAGAAATGTTCCTGACCCAGAAGCAACAGCTCTTAACTGTGAACCCTGGAAGCCATTGTGTCAATGCGATGGGTACCAGAGGTCATTGTTTTTCCATTCCTGTCAGTAGGAAACAGTAGTGACATGTGGAGTCTAAAGCAGGAGTATGTAGGTGAGGGGGGATCCAGACAAGAGAATCGGACTTAAGAATCATCACCAGAATTTGCCATTACAACATTAGAGGAAAGAGCTAGAAGCTGGGCCTCTCAGGATGGGGAGCAGGTTACAAAGGGAACTAGGGGCTTTGGGGTGTTTGCTAGGGGCCTTGTATTTGACCCAATAGCTAAAGAGACTGGAAGGATTCTCAAAGATCTGATGCCTATGAGACATGAACCAGACAGTAGAACAGACCCAGGCACCTTATCCTATATAGCTCTTATGCTAAGAAAGGTTACAGTTATGTTTATTTCAAAACAGACTTCAGTTTTTGCAGATGGCCTTGAGTGAAGAATGTTCCTACATACTAAGAAACAGATCAGAAGAGCACTGACTGCTCTTCCAGAGGTCCTAAGTTTGATTCCCAGCACCCACATGGTAGTTCACAACCATCTGTAATGGGATCTGGTGCCCTCTTCTGGTGTGTGTGAAGAAGACAGTGGCAATAGCTTTATATGCATAAAATAAATAAATAAATAAATAAATAAATAAATAAATAAATAAATATTTTAGCTGGAGAGATGGCTCAGCTGTTAAGAAACAGATCAGACATCACTGGACAACTCAGACAGAGACTTTCAGTTGCACTTGCCTCTGCCACGCCCTTAGATACAGAAAATGCACCTGCCCCAGAGCATTCCCACACTTATGTTTTCTGCTGATAGGTGTGTTTTGTTTCTTTGTTTGTTTGAGACTGGGTATGTTATATAGCCCTGCCCGGTTTAAAACTTGCCATGTAGCAGATGATGACCATGAACTTCTGCTTTTCCTGTCTCTGTCAACCTCTAGGATTACAGACATGCACCAGCATACCTAGTTTATGTGGTGCTTTAGGTTGAACCCAAGGTTTTACACCTGCTAGGCAGGAACTCTACCAACGGAGCCATATCCCTCACTCTGGTTAGTTTTATTGGTTATGTAGAAGAATTTTAATCCAGCAATATGGCTGCTCTGGCAAGGGATCACAGCCAAAGACCTTCTAGAGTTATGTGATCCAGCTGAATACAGACATGTTCTGGATTACAGTATGATCAGGCTGTAATACAGACAAACCCTTAGTACATACCTTTAATCCATGAAATAAATGAAAGTAAGATTAGTGTGTAGAAGGAAACAGCCATTCTAATTGAGGAACAGACAAAGTGATGAATCAGAGAAAGATTTGACAGAATGAGTCAGAGTTGTTCTGCCCAATTCTCACAAGAACAGCACAGGAAGGAGAGGCTACTTTAGAGCAGCACAGGGAGAGGGGTGTGTGTGTGTGTGTGTGTGTGTGTGTGTGTATGTATGTGTGTATGTATGTGTGTGTATGTGTGTATATATGTGTGTGTTTGTGTGTGTGTGGCAGTTTTAGCAGGACAGTTTTACAAAGACAGGTGGCAGAGAGAACAAGCTAGACACAGGTGGAGACAGAACGAAAATGAGAAGAAGCAAGAAGATTAGAACATATTGCCAAAGTTAGTATGTGAGGTCAAGCAGAGCAATCCAGTGAGAAGCTGAGAGAAGCCAGATTGAGTCAGTCATCTTGGAAGATAAGATTGTACAGAGGTTAGAAGCTTCCAGGCCAAGGCCTAGGGATAATTAGAAGAAAAAAAAGAAATGCTCCAGGCTCAGCCCAAGCTGTGTATTTGCACATCTTGGGTCCAGCTCTTATTTCATCCCTCCATTTGAAGAAATAAAAGTGAAATTTACAGGTTGGGTTGTTGTGAGACAGTAATATGAATAAGGAATAATGGCCAGGAATGAGGTACAGATCCAAACACCCCCAAGACCTTGGTACATTTATTTTCATGGGCTTTTATTTACTTAGCCACAAAAAAAAAAAAAAGGGTCTAAGGAAGGAGATATGACTCAGACATTAAGACCAATTTCCTTCCCATGATGATTCTGGAGTTAGAATCACAGAATCCAGATTGGCAGCTCACAACTGTCTGTAACTCCAGCTCTAAGTAATCCAATGCCCTTTTCTGGCTTCTGTGGGAACCCATACATAAACAACATACATATAAACACAGACACAGAAACACACAGACACACACACAAATAAATCTTTTTTTTGTTTGTTTGTTTGTTTGTTTGTTTTTGTTTTTCGAGATAGGGTTTCTCTGTGTAGCCCTGGCTGTCCTGGAACTCACTCTGTAGACCAGGCTGGCCTTGAACTCAGAAATCCGCCTGCCTCTGCCTCCCTAGTGCTGGGATTAAAGGCATGCGCCACCACCGCCCGGCCACACAAATAAATCTTAAAGAAAAGAACCTGAGTCTGTGACAAGGCCCAACCTGGGTCTGAAATTTTAGATCTGTGCATCCATGTCAGTCATCCCAGAAGCCTACGATTCTATTTAACCTCACACAGCTTTCTGACTTTCTGCCATTCCAGTCCTCTGTCAAAAACTCCTACCAGGAGATCTCTGCAAGACCTTGTTCTGTCCTTCAAGATTTGGGGGGGGAAAATGATTGTATCAGTCACAAAGGCTCAAGAAGCAGGGGAGAGGTGAGGGACGATGTTTTATAACCCAAGAAATACATCCAAATGTTCAGTTACTCATCTGAAGCATGTGGCCAGGGTAAGCCGGACAACTCGTATCTCTCTTTCCATGATCCATCTGCAGAGGCTGTGTGTTCTCAGAAGACAGACTTGCACGTGAGTAACACTGCCATGCTCCAGGCTGTGTCTACAAGTGTGTCGTCTAGCTAGAAGAAACATTCTATATTATTCTTGTATGTTCATATACATGTTTATGTGCAGATGTATGTGCATGTATACATAGAAGCCAAAAGTCTCAGAGTTTTTATTTACTATTTTAAATTTATTTATTATTGAAGTTGGAGAGAAAGCTCAGCAAGGATTTCAATATTCCAGTGCACTCTTATATCCTTTCTTTCTGTTTCCCCATAGTAACAGAACTTTTATCTTAGGTACATGGCCTTTTAGAATAAAGACTACATTTTCCAGGCTTCCTTGCACTTCAGTGTAACCATGTTTAGGCTAAAAAGAATGACAGATGTTAGATTCTGGAGAATTCCTGTCTGAGATACCTCACACCTTCTATTTACCTTTTAAATTAATCTTTCCTCTATCTTACTCTCTGGAAATTAGAAGTTTCTTTGAACCACTAGGGTGAAGGCCATCCCCAAGGATGTTTGTAGGACAGTACTGAAGAAGGCCTTGGCAGTTGAGGAGATGGCTCAATGCAAAATGTGCTTGCAGTGCAAGTATGAGAAACTGAGTTCAAATTCCCAGGACCCATGAAAGCCTGGTGCATGGTGCGCACTGAGGGGAGGAGACAGGCAGAGCCTGCGGACTTGCTGGCTAGATAATCTAGCCAAATTAACAAGCCTCGGGTTCGGTGAGAGATCTGTCTCAAAATATAAGGTGAGAGCTGGTCCTGGTGGCACACATCTTTAACAGCACACAGGAGGCAGAGGCAGGTGGATCTCTGTGAGTTTGAGGCCAGCCTGGTCTATATAGTGAGTTTCAAGCCAAGCAGGGCTGCGTGGAGAGACCCAGTCTTGAAAACAAACAAACAAACATACATAGTAGAAAGTCATAGAGACAAGATCAAGGCTGCAAATCAACTGTCTAAGAAACAGGTGTCTCAGCAAAACAAAATTTACTTCTTGAGAAATGATGTGTAGTTCAAGAAGCTGAAGAGCGGGCTGTCAGGGATACAATGGCCTTCATCTTTTGTCCCAAAGGGAAAGGGAAAGTTGTTTGTTCCTCATTGGCTGAGTGATTTCTGCCTGAAGCAGGTGTGAACTGTGTCTCCCACCACTGTGGACCTGCCAATGACTGCTGATGCGGAGTCCTCAGTGAAGGACTGTGCTGGGGAAAGAGAAAGAACCCTCTACATGCAAAGCCCAGTGGCCAGGCATTGGCTTCTTTGGTTTGTTTTGTTTGAGGCAGGGTCTCAGGTAGCCCAGACTGGCCTCTATTTCCCTGTGTAGTGGAGGATGAACACTTGATTTTTCTGCCTCTACTTCTTGCGTGTTAGGATTACAGGCAAAGACCTGGTATCACTTAGCTCTCAAAGGCTGAGCTCCAAGCAAGTGAAGAGCCCAATGCCTGGCTTTAATAACATCCCAAAGGGAGGAGACCAGCTGAGCCCCAGCTCTGAGAGCTCAGGTAGCTCAGGGGTGCTACTGTTTGCATGTACAATGTACTCCATAGGGTCATCATGTGTTTGATCACTTGGAACCAAGATGGTGGCCTTGTCTTGAGACCTGGAAAACCTTTAGGCAGGGAACCAGAAAACAAGTTCTGGCAGACCATGAACACCTGCCATGCTGGGGGACCCCCCCCCCCATATGTGAGGTGTGAAGACCTCCTGCAGAGCACCATGGGGCCTGTGGGGCATCACACTCTAGGCTGGATTAGAGTGTGGGCTCTCTCATAGACCTTCCAGTCACTTTCAGCAAGTCTGCAGCTTAAAGAAGCCTTCTGCTGTTTCACATAAACGCTGAGCCAGGGCCCCATGTTTGTCAGAGGCAAGATACAGGGTGATCAGGGAGATGTCTGGTGCGGAAGTGCCTGCCAAATAAGCATGAGGGCCTGAGTTCGAATCCCCAGACCCATATAAAAACCCAGGTGTGCTGGTGAAAGCCTGTAATTCTACTCCTACCAAGTGGGGACAGGAGGCTCCTTGGAGCTCGATGGCAACTGGGTTTGCTAAGTGAGTGAGCTTCAGTTTCAGTGACGAGTGATAGAGGAAGACGGCCGGCATTCACCTCCGACTGCACACCCATACACATGTGCACTCACTCACCCCCACACAGGCATACATACAGAAATACGCACACACACATACATCACATATGCTTGTGTGTGCATGTGTATGTGCATGCACACTCTCACATGCAAAAGCAGAAGCCCACCTTCAGAGAGCTGCTTTAATAAGACCAACCTCTGTCAGCATGCACTGTGTCCACCGTGGCTCTCGTTTGTCTCTGTTGTGCGTGTACACATACATCCAGTAGGAATCTTTCATTTCAAAAGTCAGTGATAGAAACTCAAAGTGGACAAATCAGAAAGGGACTTTCATAAACTTGTATATTCAACACATATTTATTGAGAGCCTACTGTGTGTCAGGCTACTGGAAAGTTTGGAGGTGTTGTGTTGCTTGCTTCAGGCAAAGCTTGATCCAGCAACTCATAGTTTCACCAAAGACTTCTTTACTTCTGTCTGCCTGTTTTGCTTCCCAATGACTCCTTTTTAAACTCTGCACAGTGCTCTCACTTGGTCTACCCAACAGGCATCTTCCTTACAGCCTCACTGGCCTGTAGAAGAGGGAGTTTCTATCTCAGGAACTCCTTCAGGAAGACTAATATTCACGTCTGTGGCCACTTGCCTGTCTGCAGCCAGTGAGCAGGTATTCCAATTGGTCTAAGCCAATGCAGCTCAGAGTGGAAGGAAAACCACCCCAACCACCTACAGTAGTGAATTCTTTAAAGAAGAACAGGATGCCAGGTGGGGGGTGGGGGAGGTTGGTAAGCAAATGTGGGCAAGCAAGTAGCAAAGTCAGCATCCTGTTGTTTCAGCTATGGGAGCCCCCAAAGTGACCAAAAGCATAGGTGGAACCAGCCTGGCCACGTCTGAATTCTAGGCATACCAAGATTTGATAAACTGTGTGACTTTACAAACTTGTTTAACCTCTCTGTGCCATGGTGTTCTTGTTTGTGGTGCGGCAAGTGTTGACATCAAGCCAGGAACAAGCTTTCACTCCAGGTGTTCCAACTCTCAGGGCTGGTCCTCTCTTGAGTCTGTTGTTTTGTGGGTATATTTTCCTGGGAAGTTGGTGCCCAACTCCTCCAAAGCAGGAAGCATCCTGAGAGCAGTATTCTTTCTATAAATGCCGAGGGTCCTGGGGCCAGTGACTGCATTCGTTAACCACAGGTGCCACCGTGGTTTGTGCTGATTTAGGACTGCACTATCCAAGCCAGTGACTTTTCACGCTTCTCAAACTGTATAAAAATGAACCGTCATCGGCGATCTATACATAGAAAGTTCCCGTTTCCGCGCTTGTGCAAAGAGGGTGGGCGTGCTGAGACATTTGCATAAAGCTGATGGATGGGGAAGGCTGTGGGCTTTGGGGGGGGGAGCTTGTTTGCTTGTGGTTTGAGGGGCTACTGTGTCCTCCCAGTAGAACTAGGAAAGACGAGAGAATAAGAATAAATGAGATAAACTCGGGAAGAACCACAGCTTTTCCAAATGGAGGAGGAGGAGGCAGGCATTCCAAAATAGCAACATTCAGTCTGTAAGAACGGGCAGGTTTTAAGAGAGATGATACAGGTCAGGAAACCTGACCTCCAGGTGGGCTTCGAGGACCAGAGAAGGCATGTGGGGTCCGCCTTTCCTGTCTGCCCCCTCAGTGCCCTCTCCCTGTATTGTAGACATAAGGAAGCGACTAATGGGCTGTGCTCTAAGTACAGGGATATTTAGCCATGCAAATGAGTACAGCTTGTTAATGAGGAGGGTGATTAGGCAGCAGGGAGCTGCCAGCCCAAGCCGAACAATAGGTGAAAGGACCAGGTGTCTAAAAGGGGACCACCACCTTCACCCCCAGCCTCTGCTGCGCGGCATCTCCAACAAGATTCAGGGAAGATCTGGGTGGGTCTCCTCAGGGACCTACCTACCTCAGAGTCTTTCGAGCATCTCCAGGTCCCCAAAGGGCTGTGAGGCAGCCATTGCCTCGCAGAGCTTCCCTAGTAAAGTGACATGCTAATGGATCGGGAGCAGAGGGGCTCCGTGGAGGATGAAGGTTCCCAGGAACCTCTGGGGGCAGTGATCGATCGGGAACCTCGGGAATTGAGAATGCAGGGAAAGGATCTGTGAGAGGAAACAGGACAGAGACTCTATGTTACTGGAAAAGGTACAGACTTCAGATTTTATGGACCTGGATTTATTGAGCCAATTCTATCGGGTGTGTGTTATCCATGAGAGCTAGCTAGCTGAAGGGGGTGCCAACTGCAGAGCCAGCCTTCCCCCTCTTGATAAATTATGGAACTTGGCCCATGGCAAATTACTTTCTCAGCCACTTGAGGGTTACAGAGCACGAGAGGTCATTACAACAGACTCACAACCAGTCTAAGCCAGACTGGCAATGTACTACTTTCTGAGTTGTTCCGAGACTGTCCAAAGCAAGGCCCTGGGCTTTTGTTATTTTCTCCTTCTTCCCTCCCCCATCAGCTTCCTGCTTTTTGTGATATCTAGATTTTTTAAAAAGCATTTGGGGATAGGGAAGTGGTTCAGGTGGTGGATTGTCTGCCAAGTGTGAACCAGGTTCTAGGGCCCATCTCTAGCATAGCATAAACTAGGCGTGGTGGTGCCTGTTGTATAGAGAAGGAGAGTCGTGGCAGGTTGGGTCTGAAGGAGCTGATGCATAATCACCTTCAGGAATGAACTTTATTAGAAGAATGAGCCCTGAGGTCATGATCAAACTTCAAAATGGGACAGACTTAGAAATAGACAGTGCCTTGTACCAGAGACAGCATCATTAGAGTCTTGAGGGGAGGGAGGGACCAGCCTTTCAAATCTGAAGGGAACCATCATTAGGGATAGCTAAAGTAGCAGCAAGAAAGATACAGAGCTGCCGTGATCTGGATGGGCCGCCATGAGCTGGTTGGGTTGACATAATCTGCATGGTCAGGGGAGGTCCAGAGGAAAGCCCTGGGAAATCCCACAAAGGAACATATCTGACTTTTCCCACAAAGGAACATATCTGACTTTTCAGGGGGTAGCAGCAAGTTCCACACTGTGTGATTTAGTCCCAGGCTGACGTGTCAAGGAGTATTCGGGAGAATGGTATTGGCTCAGGCCATAAATTAAAGGCTTTGAGGCTTCAGTACAGCGTTTTAACTGTCTGTTTCAGAGAGAAGAAGAGAGACAGAGACAGGGAGAAATGGAGACGGGGAGGAAGGGTTTTTTTTGAGCTGTGAGATCTGGCCTCTTAGAATGACCAGCACCTTAGAGAGGCAAGTCTATGATCTCAGTGCATCCAGTGATCCACCTCTCAGAAGGCAAAGGTATGAGCAATGAACAAAGCTCCAAGTTGGTGCTAGTGAGATGGCTCAATGAGTAAGAGCTCTTAGTACTCGTTCAGAGGACCTGGGTTCAATTCCCAGCACCCACAGTCGGTGGCTTGCAACTGTCTGTAACTCTAGTTTCAGGGGACCTTATGCCCTCTTGTGACCTCTGAGGGCACTGCATGCATGAATGCACTCAAGCACACACATATACAAAGATTAAAAAAAAAAAAAAAAAAAAAAAACTTTAAGCTAACCCTTGGCTACACAGTTTAAGGCCAGCCTGAGCTACATAAGACCTTGTCATACACACTACAACAACAATGACAAAAATCCCCCATCCCCTCTCTAAAAAAGTAAGCTATCTTTTTTGCTTGCACATATACAAACACCCATAAAAGGCTTAAAATCCTCAAAGCAGTGTAAATCTGTACTGGGTCCCCTCAAATCCTCCATTTCTGCCAAGTGACTTGATCACCACAGACTCATGCCATGGACCTAAACTCCTATTAAGGGCATCAGATTCTGCACCATGTCACCCAGCATCACTGAGCCCTGCCCATAAATATGAATGCCATGCTAACAAGACTTGGTGCTAATTCAACAGCAGTGGAGTGCGGGTGTGTGTGCAGATCACACACACACAGAAAATGGTATTGAAAAGCAGGAGTAATAATTAGAGTTTAATAAATGGTAATTTGCTCCTTGCCACTGCATGTGTCGGGAGCCAGGGAGCATAATAAAGGGGTCCCTTCAGGAAGGTAGAAGGCAGAACATTTGCTGCAATGGCTTCATTTTCATTCTCAGGACTGAAATTAATTCTTGTCTACCTACGGATCCTCTCCTTTCTGAAAATAACTCCCACAGAATGTAGAAGACACAATTTGATAAGAATTATTTATCACTGAGACCAAATTTTAACCGAAGTTACAGACTGAAGAAGTCCCAGCTCCAGAGACACAAAGTGTGGTAAAGAATGCAGACAGTTATCTGGATCATTCAAGGGAGGAGTCGTTCTTGCTTGAGTGAGCCTTCGTTCGTCTCATCTGAATCATTGTTCTCATCCTTTAGGGCTGGTGGGAAAGTCCTGGCCAGAAAATGGGTCAGCAAAGAGCTGAAGGTACGTTTGCATGGAGACAGGACAGGAAGGCTGCAGAAGCTTCAGCCTCCATACCTGTACAGTGGCAGGCATAATAGGCTGGCCAGGCAGAGCAGTGGTGGGAGGAGATATTCCTTGGAGCCAGACACACAAAAGCAAGCAGTGCTAAGGAACACAGAACCAAGGCCAAGTGAGCCAGAGTAAAACCTGAAGACAGCTTGGTTTTGCTGAGTGGGACTGGGAAGATGAAGAAACTGAGCCGAACAGA
Source organism: Arvicanthis niloticus (assembly GCF_011762505.2). Classification (NCBI taxonomy): domain Eukaryota; kingdom Metazoa; phylum Chordata; class Mammalia; order Rodentia; family Muridae; genus Arvicanthis; species Arvicanthis niloticus. The sequence goes on from NC_047663.1 coordinate 43,086,136, forward strand.
AAGAGGTGTGTACCAAGCTGACCAGAACGAGACGGTGTGAGCACATGCTCAAGTATGCACATTTGCATATGTGATGTGAAAATGGAAGCCCCTGAAAGTTCTCCCCTTTTAAATAAGGCTACCTTAGGGGCTGGAGAGATGGACTAAGAGAGTGCAGTGCTCTTGCAGAGGACCCTCATTCAGTTCCCACAACCCATGACGGGCAGCTCACAACCAACTGTAACTATGGCTCTGGGGGAAGTCTGGGGGCACACGCACTCATGTGCACATACTTCCCCCATTCACATATAATTAAAAAGAAAATAAATCTTTTTTTTTTTTTTTTTTTTTTTAAAGACAGCTGCTTTAGAACTGAAGCGGGGGTGCTCCGGGTAGCAGAGTGTTTCCTTAGTAACCATAAAAGTGTTGCATCCCCAGCGCTGTGTAAACCAGATGTGGTGAGTACTGTGGAGACCAGATGTGGTAAGCACCAGATGTGGTGGTGTGTGCCTGTAATCCCAACACTCAGGAGGTGGAGGCAAGACAACCAAAAGTTCAGCAATGCCCTTGGCTGCTACATTAGTTGCTTTTCTCTTGCTGTAATAAAACGCCATGACCAAGGGAACTTATAGAAGGAAGGGTTTCTTTAGTTTTTGCAGTTCCAGAGAGGTAGGAGTCTATCATCATCGTGGCAAGGAACATAGCAGCAGGCAGGCAGAACGCTTGAGCAGCAGCTAGCCATCACATCCAGATCCACAAACAGAAAGCAAAGAGAGGACTGGAGATGGAAGAGGGCTTCTGAAACTTAAAGTTCACCTCTAGTTGCACACCTCCTCCAACAAGGCCACACCTCTTCCAACAAGGCCACACTTCCTCCAACAAGGCCACACCTCTTTCAACAAGGCCACACCTCTTCCAGTAAGGCCACACCTCCTCCAACAAGGCCCCACTTCCTAATCCTTCCCAAGCAGTTCAACTAACTCAGGTCAAGTATTCAAAAATGAGCCTGTGAGGGCCATTCTCATATACACCACTACAGTTACATAGTGAATTTAAGGCTAGCCGGGACTACAGATTTAATTAAATAAATAAGATAAGCAATTATGGAGACAAAGACAGCTGCTTTCATTAAATGTCTGGATGATCTATAACTGAGATTTATTCATTGTCAGCTGGTGCATCCATTTATCAGATACAAATTTCTCTTGGAGGCTATGATGGTTTTTATATGAAATGTCCCCCACAGAGTCTCATGTGTTGAAGTTTGGTGGATCTCATCACGGACAGATGACTGGGTTGTAAGGGCAGAAAGATCAGCCATGGATTAAGCCATTGGTGAGTTCAGATCGGAAGGGCTCTGAGGAAGTGGGGTCTGAACTAGATCACTGGAGATATGTCCTGGGAGGGTCTGCCTTGCCCTGGCCTGTATTCTCATCTGCTTCTCCGCTCACCTCACGGAAGCCTCTTTTGCCATCTGCTCCTGCTATAGTGATAATCTCTGTTTCCTCAGGCAGCAATGTGTCAGCTGAGCATGGACTGAAACCTTTGACCCTGTTCTAAGACATTTGTCACAGTGACAGAAAACTCAACCAACACAGAGCTCAGTGCAATATCTACTAAGCTTGCTGTAGAAATCAGTAATATGAGTTTGGGTGAATTTTAGTGTCTCACAACTCTAATTTCAACGCTTGAAAGCTTGAGGCAGGAAGACAGCCAGAAGCTCAAGGCTACTTGGGCTACAAAGAGAGACCTTAAGACACCAAGGCTCTGGTAAAATTGTGGGAGAGGGGGCAGAAAGAATACAAGATCGGGAGAAATGTTGTGGAGTTGTGGATGGCTATTGCATTCATGAACTCATAGCAACAGTGACCGCTCACATCACATTCCATCACACGTGGCAGCAAGGACTCAGTGTTATCGCCACGACTAGGTTGCCCTTGCTAAAGTAAATAACTCCTGGCACATGCTCAGTAGGCAACCTTAACTAAGAGCAAAGGGCTATGCATAAAAAGAGATGTAGAAGAGGGAGGAAACTTGTTGGAGGGGGAACAGGGCCAGAGGAGGTAATGGGGGTAGGGTTGGTGAATGAGGTAAGGTGTTTGCCACCAAGCTTGGCAATCCCAGTTAAATCTCCAGGACTCGTGTGGTACAAAGAGAACCAACGCCTAAAACTTGTCTTCTCACCTCCACACATGTGCCATTTCTCATACACACACACACACACACACACACACACACACCACACACACACACAGAGTATAAAAAACATTTAAGAAAGGGTGATGGGGTGGGGGAATATGATCAAATTATATTTCATATTTATGAAACTGTGAAAGAAGAAAAGAATAAATAAATAAATAAATAAATGAACAACAGCAGCGGCGAGAACACTAGGGACAAACGATCGCAGACTAACACGGGGGCCCAGATCCACGAGCGTTCCCTGAAGAATGAGTGAGTGAAGATGGGCTGTCTCCTGCAGATGAATGGCCCAGAGCTTGGGGGCCTCGAGCAGACAGTATAGGGACAAGACTGTAGCTGGCCAGGGTTTGTTGGTGGAGCAAGGCCTGCCTCCTTATTTATGCACCAGGGCTTCATCATTTGCTACCCACACTTTAGGGGATTAATTCCTGGGACAGGCAGTCAGTAACACACCAGCCAGCCAGACGACAGATACAGATAAGAGCAGCCAGGGTTGTAATTCCCATCCCATTGACAGGCCTTCAGCTTGCAGAGAAAGAATGGAGCAGCTGAAAGCTTCCATTCAAAGTCTGTAACAATAAGTTACAAGTGACTGTGGGAAGGGCAAGGGCGAGGTGGGCAGGAGGAGGGTGGGCGGCCAGCCCTGTTCTTTGTACCAGCTGAGACCACAGAGCCAGACAGACGGGAGGCTGAGAGCCCACTTAGATCTTAGGGAAATGATGAAAGCTTTTCAATTTAGAAAACAAGAGTGTAAGAGCTTATATGCCCTCTTTGCATACAAAGCCTTTAAAACCTTTCTATTTTTAAGGTGAATATGAGCAAGGTATATGAGGCACGTATGGGAATGTCATAATGAGATCCGTTACTGTACAATGTCATAATGAGATCTGTACAATTAATATACACTTTAAAAAAGGATTCCTTCGTTAGGGAAATAGCAATTTTATTGATGAGTATAATTGCTAAGGAGCACTGGAATGCAGAGTGAACCTCAGCCTGACTCACCAACTCACCCTCCTCCTCTGCCCCTTTTTTTGTTCTTACACCCGTGAAAATCATCCTGGGATCTCTGAGTGATTTAATAGCGTAGATTCAGGCAGGGCTATGGCGATGACCACTGCCCCATTGTTGTCCTCTTTCAATGAACCAGTATTCCTGGAACATAAAATACAAGAGAACTGCTGTTGTGGATGGGCTGTGTAGCTGGCTCAGCTGGGAGAGTTTACAACAAGTACAAGGACCTGGGTGGGAATCCTCAAAGCCCATGTAAAAACCGGGCACAGTAACCTATGTTTCAGTACTCCTAGCAGGAGGTGGGAGGTAGAGACAAGAGAAAGCTGTGCAACGGAGGGACCAGCTAGCCAGGAGTAGACTGCAGTAAAGAGAGACATCCTTAAACAAGGTGGAAGGTGAGGACCAACCCAGAGGTTGTGCTCCGACCTTTACACCCATGATCATATACGTACACATAAACATGCACACACACATACACAAGACTTCTTTTAAATTAAGCACACAAAGCCGGGCGGTGGTGGCGCACGCCTTTAATCCCAGCATTTGGGAGGCAGAGGCAGGCAGATTTCTGAGTTCGAGGCCGGCCTGGTCTACAGAGTGAGTTCCAGGACAGCCGGGGCTATACAGAGAAACCCTGTCTCGAAAGACCAAAATAAATAAATAAATAAATAAATAGAAATAAAAAATAAATTAAGCACACAGAGTTGCTGTATAATCCAAGTCTACTACTTAGGTATATTCCCTAAAGAACTGAAAACCAGTCTCAAGTCAACCCATGCACAGGAATATTTGATACAGCACTATTCATCAGTCAAAATGGCCATCAATGCATGAATGGATAAATAAATTATAGTACAGCTATACCATGGAATATTATTCAGCCATAAAAAGGGAGGATAGATTGGTGCCTGCTACCACATAAATGTGCTTTGAAAAGATGATCCTGAGAGAAGTCAAACACAAAGGTTATAGGTGGCGTGACTCCTTTTACATGCAATGTCCAGGAATGGCAAATACATAGGCACGGAATTCAGACTGAGAGTTGCCAGGGTCTGAAGACAGGGGAGTAAAAAAGTTTCTTATTGAGTACAGGTGTTTGTTTGTTTGTTTGTTTGTTTGTGACAAGGTTTCTCTGTGTAGCCCTGGCTGTCCTGGAACTTAATTTCTCTGCCTCCTGGGTACTGTAATTAAAGGCACCTGGCCTTCTGCCTCTACCCGGTTTGGTTTTCAAGGTCTTCTCTAAGTCTGGGACTCAGAAGTACCCTGGCTCTCAGACCTCTTCAAACACTTTTCTGTCTTTGTCTTCCACTCAGGTCGCCTCCAGCCTCTTCAGGTAACCAGCCAGTGCCCAGGATCTTTGCCCACCACAGCCTATCAGTCCATACTCCCACAAGGGCAAGCCCAGCCCTTGCCTGGTTGTTTTAAAAGTATTCCCAAAAGGTTTTGAGCATAGGTTTTTAGAATCAGATGGAACACTTTGACCCTTGTCACCCAGTGCTGTGCAATCAATTCATAAAAGATCTATTGGCAAGCTTTTTATATTACTGTGTTTTAAAATATCATCTACTCATAAAGCCATGCATGGTGGGACATGCCTGCAATCCCAGCAATTGGTGGGGGTGGGGGGCAGAGGAGAATCTTGGGTCACAGGGTTGCCTGAGCTACACAGCAAGACCCTGTTTTAAAACAAAAACAAGGGGGTTGGACAGATGGCTCAATGGTTAAGAGCACTGACTGTTGTTCCAGAGGTCCTGAGTTCAATTCCCAGCAACTACATGGTGGCTCATCATTGTAATCCGATGCCCTATTCTGTGTCTGAATACAATTCTAAAAAACAAAACAAAACAAATCTAGTTGCTCTTGAGCCTTTGTGCACCAGATACTTAGTTGCATACCTTGAAAAGAGCTGCACTAGTCCCTTGTAGAGGTGTTAAAAACTTACAGAGGAAGGTAGCAACATTTAGAAAGATGGAAGAATGAGCCAGCTAATGACTGCAGAAAAAACTGGCTGGAAAAGCCAGACTCTGCCTTTCTACCATGTTGCCACATGGTCCAAAACCTGCAGGAGAAGTGAGTCTTACCAAAAACAGGGACCTGTACACCTGCTGATAAGTCCCTGGGAAACTACATCTGATATGCAAATGAAAAAGAACAAAAGCTGAGGGAACAGAGCATCCAAGGTGCTCTGTGCCCTCACCGCCTGCACCCTTGACCTGGAGTAGAATCCTGCTCTCTCCTAATGAGAGTGTGAGTGTCTCTTCAGTCTGAGGCCTGCACTTGTGGAGGCTGAGTGAATTTTCTGTCTAGCCCCTTCTTGATTGGGGTACCGACCCACATCACCAGTGTATTAGACTCTGGAATCCACGAACCTCAGTTTGAATCCCAGCATGTCCTCTTGTTAATGATGAGGTTTCAGACTCAAGAAGCATCATTTCTGTGCCCCAAATATTTTTGGCTCTCTTGGCTCAGATCTCAATTACCTCAGGTTCCCTCCCTTCCTGCCAGGCAACAAGCAGGCTCTGCTTTCCTCACATTCCAGGTCTCAGGGTTATCTCTGGTCACAGTTCTAGACCTGGGGTTATTCTTAATCCTCCCTCTCCAGGGCTCTCATCCCCTCTGCCCTCAATCCACACAGGCATATGATCGGGTCTTGGATCCAGACACAGAATGGATATGAAAAGGACATTGTATCTGAGCCCAGAGCCCAGAGTTCCACGGGTCAGGTTTCTACCTCCCACAAGCACTAATCAGGCCTGCAGAGTCACATGAGGGCCCGTGACCCCAGCCCAGATGGTCTCGTGTCTCACCACAGGCTAGATGAAGCCAGGCTGGATGAAGCTGGGACACACTGCCCAATGCCAGTTACAGGCTCAGCCCACTCCCCGTGGGAGCCATTTCTGGGAAAGCTGGGAAATACATGAATGTATGAATCAAATCTTCTTCTTACCCCAACCATGCATGTCATTTCAAAGACTCCTTATCCCCTGTTTATACTCTCACAGTGTCTCCTTCTACTGTGGAGTTGAGCCGGTCTCTCTAGAGTGTGTATAATACTCTAAGTGGATTATACGTGAGCGGCCTCATTTCATGCTGGCAATCTTGGAAGGTGAGCACTGTTTTTATCTCCATCCCATAGACCACTGCAACAGCTACCATTCACAGAGAGAATGGAGCAGATGCTGTTCTCCATGCATGGGGTCATCGGCTGACTCTGTCACTGTCACTTCTAAGGTATAGATGTTACAATCACTGCCCATTAAACGAGAACCAGAAAGGTAGAGTGGCCCAGGTCACACAGATGGCAAATAACAGGGGCTAGTATCCCAGTCTGGTCATTCTGGCTCCTGGGACTCCTGGCCATTCTGTTACACAGTACCTTGTGCTTCTTGAGACAGACTCACGTGTCACCTTAGTGCACACAGCTTGTATTGCAAATCGATGAGCTGTGAGCCAGAAGGACCCTGGTTCAGTCATGGAGGTTCCCCCAAGTGCTGAAGGACAGGCCACAGTGATTGATTTCTTGGCTGAGCTTTTAAATGTCAGAGTGTGCGTGACCACCTCAGACCTTGGGTCCAGAAATAAAATGCAGAGGGAAAGGACATTCTTCTGGTGGGTGAGATGAGGAGGAGGCAGGCAGGCAGGCAGAACAATGATATGTGGTGCACACATACAGGATATGTGGGCTTTCTGAGGAGTCAGTGAGGGGGCAGGGGAGTAGGTGAGCATGGCACATTTGACCTTGAGTGGCTGGGAAGCCATTTATGGTGTGACACCAGCCGAGGAGAGATGGGTGGTAACTGATTTCACTCTCAGTCTATATTGATTGGTTCCTGTTCGGATCAGCTCATTAGATCAGCCTGACTGGTAAGCCCCAATCACTGGCTATCAGAGCTCACCCAGACCCCTCCTGCATGGCTTTCTGGGACTGCCCAGTCCAATCATTGTCTGTCTTAGGAGCTAGGGGACAGACATACCCACAACAGACAGAAAGCTCCTGCTATCTGCATAGTCTAGAAGGAGATTGACAGGCTAAGAGAGAATACAAGAAGTGACTGCAGGTAAATTTCAGATGTGTTGTGTGCTACAGTAAGGCCAGAAAATGAGGTCATGTGAGGGACATGTGGGGAGCAGGTGAGGGAAGAAAGCCCAAAAGGGCTTCTCTGAGGACTTGACATTTCAGAAGCCAAGATTACAAGCATGCAATAGCATACCATACAGTTTATGCTGTGCTGGGGATCAAGCCTAGAGCTTCAGACATGGGCAAATACTCTGCCAACTAAGCTATATCTATATCCACTATATCAGTGGTCCTAACATACTCCCTTAACCAGAAAAGACAACAATTCCTCTCAAATTCGCATGTATACAGCTTTTTGTATTGTGAGGAGATGAAGAGAAGAACATTAGTGACTACCATGTTTTTACTTTTTTTTCTTTTTTTCTTTCTTTTTCTTTTTGAGACAGCGCCTAACTATGCATCTCTGGTTGTCCTGGAACTTACTTACTATGTATATCAGGCTGACCTCAAACTTACAAAGATCTGCCTGCCTCTGCCTCCCAATTGCTGGGATTAAATGTGTGAGCCCCAAGCCTGGCTTACACATTCTTTTTTTCTAAAATAGGGGAACTGTTTTTTAAACTTGCATAAGGATTAGCATCACAAATGCTGTTTTTGTGGGGTTTGTGATGAGTTACTGTTGTCTTGTCAGCACCCAGCCACAGGCTTTGTATATATCAAGGGCCCAATAAAATGGCAATCACCTGGAACAGCTGCAGGAAGTGTGTAACTCAATGGGGCTGCCTGGATGCAGTCTGTCACATTTGTCATCCCCAAGACTGCGCAATGATACCTTCTTCCCTGGATGATCTGGTATTTTTAACCTTAGCTACACACTGGAGATAAAATCACCTGGGGACTTCAAAAGAAAACTTGCATGCCTGGGTCCCACAGGTAGAGATGTTGGATTTCATTGGCCCCAGTAGTACCCAGACACTTGGGGTTTGGAACAGCTCTCTAGGGATTCTGACACTGCAGATTCAATAATTAACTAAGGATGTAGGGCCAGGCAGAGGGCTGAGGGCTGAGCAGGGACAATGTGGTGTCTTCCCTCTCTGGTTGGTTCCTTCCTCCCCCCGTGTCCCTTTGGCCTCAGAGACTGTGGTCTTCGGGAAGAGGCAGGCTGGAGCTCTGGGTGGTGGGAGTCTTGAGGATTCCCCTCCACAAAGGTGCCTGTTACCTAGGCACCTTTTCACATATTCTGAAAGGTGCCCTTCCCCCCAGACCCATCTTGCATAGTCCTGGGCTCATACTAACTCATCCTCACTGAGTGTCCTGGGACCTGGCTTCAGATGAGACATAGGGCACTGGAATGTTGAGGGATCCACCCACATAGGATGGTGTACCCCTATGACAGAGAGTCAGAATGGCAGCCTGAGTCATTGAGGTTGTCCCAGGAGAGTGCTCACAAGAGGCTGTCTGGAAAATCTTGCTTGAGATGAGTAGCAATAAAAATTGTGGTTTGGGGCTTTGAGATGAGGTTTTGCTATGTTGCCTAAGCTGACCTCACCCTCCCAGACTCACATGATCCTCCTACCTCTACCTCTGGAACAACTGAGACTGAGGTGTGCACTGTTGTGCTGCTAATATCCTACATAAATGAGAATTCATCTGCTGGTTATGGTGGGGCAGGCTTTAATCCTAGCACTCAAAGAGGCAGAAGCAGGAGAATCACTGGGATTGTGAGGCCAGCCTGGTCTACAAAGGGAATTCCAAGACAGCCAGGTCTACACACAGAGAACTTGTCTCAGAATAAACAAACAAATAAACAAATAAATAAGTAAATCAATGAATAAGGACTCTAAATCACTGGGGAGAAAAGTATCTCAGAGTCTTCTTGCTGTTCCAGATAGATGATGCTCTATATAATTAACAATGGAAATAATAGTTTATGTTAGGCAGAGGATGTAGCTCAAATGGTAGAGTGTTTGCCCCAGTATGTAGGCATCTGGTGGTTTGATTCCCAGCACTGCCTAAACAGGAAGTGGTGGTGTACAACCTTAATCCCAACACTTGGGAGGTAGAGTCAAGACAACAAAAATTCTGGGTCATCTTTGTTTACACAGAAAGCTTGAGGAAGCCAGACTGGGTTTAAGGAGCTGTTGTCCAAAAATGAATAAAAGGAGAGAAAGAAGAAAGGGAAGGAAGGGAGGGAGGGAGGGAGGGAGGGAGGGAGGGAGGGAGGGAGGGAGGGAGGGAGGGAGGGAAGAAAGGGAAGGAAGGGAGGGAGGGAGGGAAGGAAGGAAAAAGCTTAGTGGCTGTAGGCAGAACTTTATGATGTTACGTATCCACCAGAGAAGACTGTTCCAACATGGTTTAAGCCAGTAGAAAGTCTATTAGCCACCTGGTGACTACCCTGGGTGTTTGGGATCCCAGTGTAGGAGAAGCCCTGATTCTTCACTTCAACCTGCCCAGAGCCAGCCAGCTTCCATGACACCACCCTGCTTGTATAGGTTGCACTTCACATACAGTTTTTCTTCCTGACTAAACAGCCCAAAGTGCAGACATCGGCAGTCACACTGAGGGGTCCCCTGCCCTCACAGACTGCAACAGGAACTCTCAAGATAATCAAGGTGGGGCCTACTCCCTGAAGAATAGGCTTCCCCAGCTCTACATGACTGGTGCCTAGTAGCAGCCCCAGAGTGGCTTGATAATCTCTCTAGGAAGTTTTGCCAGGTTCAAGTTTTCACCATAATTTTAAGCAGGGCTGTGGGGTCACCAGGAAATTTACACCTTGCTAGGGTGAGCACAGCCTGGGATGTATCTGACTCTCTATAAGCTCCCTGGAATCCACTAGCCAGACACATGGTACTCAGCCTTCTCTTCTCCTAGACTCTGAGCCTGTTTGACAGAGTCCAAGAGGACCTCTCTGCACTCTGGGAGACACTGTTGCCAACCTAAGGGCTTGGCACGAACCAAATTATGCTGAATTAATTGGATGTCATTAGTACTGTCAGGGAGGGGGTTGGGAAGCAGCAGCAGTCACTGAGCCTAGAGAACTGAAAAGTGGAGGCAGGACAGCCCCCAGCACTGGATGCTCCACAAAGCTTGTGAGAAAGAATTTCTATTGTCAGCAGGAGCCAAAATAGCCACAGCACCCACTCCTGTCTCAGTCAGCACCAGGCTATTCTACAGCCGCTACCTAGCCTGAGGCTTTGAGCAGTAAGTCTCCAGGTGCAGCTGTCCCTATTCCCAGGAGTCACAGGGAGGCCTGGATAATAAGACCTAGCAGGGTCCCCAGCTCCCCACTAAGCACTGAGTTTGACTCACAAAGGAATCTGCAGTCTCTACCTCTTGGCTGCACTTCCAGCTCCCACTGGGAGAAGTTATGAAGAGTTCTCACAATGCACATTGCTAGGTCTGAAGGAAAACCCCAAGAACCCCAACAGGGCAGGCCCTTGGTCCAAAAGGGAAGCCTTGGCTCACCTCACACTGGCAGATACTTTCAGGATTTCTTGGGAACCTGTCTATGAGGAAGAGCTACTTTCCTATCTCCCCTTCATCTGGCAGATGAGAAATCTGACTTCCCATTAACGTGTACCTCTGGTGCACACCAAAGCCATTGCCAGCCTGCAGACTCCTCCAGTCCCTATTCACATGTACTTGTTATGCACCTCAAAGCCCACGCTAGAATCCTTGGCGCGTCTCACTTCCTCCTCTAACCTAAACTCTGAAGCTGGCCCAGTTCTCCCCTCCCGGCTACTCATTCTTATAAATGACGTCCTCCACACCCTGCTTCTCCACCCCTGATCATGTCTACACTGCTTCTTTTGCTTTCTGCCCTAGACTCTTCCAGATGCCTCTGGATGCTCTCTCTTACCCATAATAAAAACCTTCTCCCAATCATGGAGTGGCCACCTCAGTGGTCTCTTTTCTGTGCCCTTGATTCCAGTCACCATGACTAATTTGTACACCTAAAGTGCACAGGTGCACATGTGTAAGCATATGTGTGAGTAAAAGAGCACAACATTACATGTCACTCTGGTGCCATCCACTTATTTTGTAGCAGATCTGTCATTGGCCTGGGGCTTTCTGATTGAGCTAGCCTGGTTGGTCACACTGGTTCCTGGAATTCACTTGCCTCTACCACCCCAGCACTGGAGTTATGAACATGTGTCCTTGCATCTGACTTTTTCCATGGTCTTAGGGCTCCAAATGTTTGTACAGCAGTCAGTCACCTTATCCGATGAGCCATCTCTTAGCCCCTGTTTTGATTTTTTTTTTTTTTGTTTTGTTTTGTTTTGTCCTCTTACCTTTGAGTATCTGTGTATCCCAGGCTGGCCTTGAGCTCATTGTGTAGCTCAAGCTGGCTTCAAATTCACAGTAATTCTTCTGTCTCAGTTCCTCAGAGCCCTGAGATTTTTAAACGGTGTCACCACACTTGGCTTTTTCTTATATAGGTTCTGGGCATAGAACTCAGGTCCACGTGATCATAAGGAGGACGCTGGGAGCTTGGCGGGTGGCTCAGCAGTTAAGAGCACTGGCTGCTTTTTCAGAGGTACTGAGTTCAATTCCTGAGTTAATTAATTAATTAACTAAGCACTATGGACATTGCTGTGCAGCCATCACCGCTGCCCATCTCCTGAAGTTCTGTGTAATCACACTAAAAGTTGTGCTCATTAACACATGCCCTAGTCCTCTCTCTCCCATCCCTGGTTACCAGTGGTATTTTCTTAAATAAAAGATGATCAAGGGTTGAGAATGTAGCTCAGTTGGTAGAGTGTGTGCCTAGCATGCACAAGGCCCTGGGCTCAGTCCTCCTCGGCACCCTATAAAACTGGTAGCACACACCTGTTGTCCCAGCATTCGGGGAGTGGGGGCAGGAGGATCAGGACTTCAGAGACATCCTCAGTGAGCTACAGAGATGGATAGAGGCCTTCTGGGATCCATGAGACCCTATCTCACAAAAGCAAAAACAAGAGTTCGGGAGATGGCTTAGGGGGTAAGATTACGTGTTATACAAACACAAAGACTCAAACTTGGATACTTGCACCCATATTTTAAAAGGGGAGGGAGCTGGACAGGACTGTTTTGACCTGTAACTCCAGGGCTGTGGAGGGCAGAAACCAAAGGATTGCTGGTCTTGCTGGTCACCAGCCAAACTCTAGGTTCAGTGAGAGAGTCCCTCCTTCAAAGTCAGAGTGAGACAGGAGGACAATGTCCTCCAGTGCCCTCTATGTGCACACGTGTATACATACCACCAACACACATGAAGGAAAAGCACAGAATGAAAATGCACACACATGCAGTGGCTCCTCAAGTAGAGTCCATTGAACATCTTGATGGTGAAGAGAAGTCCATCTTCCTCAAGCCGAGAAGAGGAGCCTTAACCCTGTGGAACTGATAGGTAACCTGTTTCCTGATGTCAGTAGGAATGAACCTGTGAATTGCTTACCGGGATGATGATGGTTATGATGATTTCCCCCTTTATATATAGACTAGAAGCAGCGTCTATGATAGAGTTAGCATAAAAGTCAGAGAAAGATTGTGGGGAGGCTTTAAGAGCAAGAATATTCTAGATTTAGATCTAAGGGCAGGCATGTGGGTGGGTATCTCCATTTAAAACAACCATTGATTTGTCCTGATTTATGCACTTTGCTGTATGCATATGACTCCTCATTTCATCAAACCATTTCATCAGCCAATCAGTTAGTTGATTTCATTTTATTTATTTATTTTACTTTATATTTGGAGACAAATCCCATATAACCCAGGATGACCCTGATCTCATTGTGTGGCCAAGAATGACCTTGAACTTGTGACCCTCCTATCTTCATCTTCCAAATGACGGGATAACAGGCTTGTGCCATTATCCTTGGTTTCCTGCTGCTCGGGGTGTAGTATAGTAAGTAGCCAAGGCCTTGTGTGTGCTGGGTGAGCACTCTAGCGACTGAGCTACATCCCAGCTCAGTCATACTGTTTTAGAGAAGGAGTGAAGATCTGGGAAGATAGTTCAGCAGGTGAAGCACGTGTTACACACACATGAGGACCTGAATTTGGATACTCAGAATCCATGTAAAGTTGGGCACAGCAGCATGTATCTGTAATCCCAGTGTTCTTACAGTGAGATGGGAGGCAGAGACAGTCGAATTCCTAGATATTCACGGGCCAGCTAGCCCGGCATATACAGCATCTAGCAAGAGACCCTGTCAAACAAGGTGGGAAGGTGGGAAGTGAGGACTGACAACTGACACAAGCGCATACACACACACACACACACACACACACACACACACACACACACACTCGCACACTTCCCACAATTAAAAATACAATACAACAAAGAGCACAACATGTGAGCCATTCAGTTCAAATGAGTGCGATTCTCAGCGTGCTAGGCAGGGAAGGGTCACATCCTCCCCCCCCCCGCCCCCCCCCGCCCCCGCCAGCCTTTTACAGAAGCCTGAACTTGACATACAGTCTTTTCTATCCTGAAGTCACACCAGATCAGACACTATTTGTGCATGCCTCTGTCAAAGTGTGTGGAGCATCGTCTACAAGCCAGGCTCTGGGAAATGCCTGGGGGACAGAGGCCTCTGACCTCAGAGCTACTTGCATCATCCCTCCATGGCTTCAGCTTTCAGTTGAAGCTCATCTCTGCCAGTATCTTTCTCAGCAGAGGATATCCTAAAGATGCTGGCAGTGTGTGCTGAGGAGCTCCAGCTGTACCATCAGTGCTAAGGAGTAATCCTCTTTGTCAGGTTTCCATTGAGCCTTGTGACCTGTATTGGTTAAACACTGCCTGGGTGGTGAAGCATGGCAGTTTATCTGCTGTGTTCCTCTCACTCAGAAGCTCTTGGCATATTCATCTCTGTATCTCCAATAGTTATTGAGTACCAAATATATATACAGCACAGTGTGTGTCACCCGGCAAGTGTGCAGTTCACAGAATGAACAGCTAAGTTTTAAGTGGGTGGATAATTACAAGATCAGTAAGTTCAGATTGGTTAAAGGACAGGCTAAGGGACATACAGGACTGGTCACATTGCAAGCGACAGTTGTCCCCAGACTTGTCCCCACCTGTCCCTTACCTTGGCAGGCAACAAGCCACACCATAAAAAAAAACTTCTTACCTGTCTTTCAGGAGTTGATTTACATCAGCCACCGGACGACAAAAATATGGGCCTTCAGACTTTTACTGCCTTTTCATTATTCCCAGTGACACACAGAAATATCATTGAAAAACATTAGCAATTACTTTAGAAGGTATGTGTTTGAAGGGCTTGGGGAGGCTATGTTCCAGTGAGGTAAGTCAGGGTGTTTCTGCCAGCGGGCCCAGGGCCTTCGGTGGGACTTGGAGCTGGTTCAAGAGCAGAATTGATCTCTCAAGCCTCATTTTCATCTCCATCAGCACCCTATCAGACACCTCATTCCCCTAGCCAGTTCCTATTCATGTATAATTTATGCACTTGATTTCAGGGGATTAATCTCTGCCTCATTCAGTGGGGGTGGGGCAGGGCAGATCCTTTCTTCTTTCTCACTGGTGCCGGCTCATGTGTATTTCCATAGATTACATTCTGCTTCCTCCTGGAACTTTGCTCTTTTTAAGGATTCGTTTCTAAGTCACTGCCGGGTTTTTTTTTTTTTTACTAAGTTATAGGGATGGGTGGGATGGTGAGTGTGTGTAGGGACTTCTGTTTATGCAGGAAGTGGACTTGTCCCCAGCCTACCTAAGAGGAGACCAGTTGATCCCTTCTTGCCACGTAGAGACAGTAACCCACTTTGAGGGTGGAACAGGGATGTTCGGAGCCTCATTTGGCACCAAACCTGTGCCATTGTCCTCCAACCCAAGAGTCAGGTCCCCATACCCTGAGCTCCTAGCTCTGGTCCACCCCTCAAGTGTAGCCTCTTTGGTCCCTGGAAGCAGAGTAGAATACAGCCAGAGAAATATTTGAGCCTCTTCCCTAACCTTAGGACATTCCCATAATGCCAGGCTGTATTGTTCCACTTCCCCTCTGTCTTTTTTTCCACTGTCCTCAGGGAATAGCTCATCTAACTCTGAAGTCCCAGAATTCCAACCTTAAAGCCCTTCAAGATGGCTCAGTCAGGAAGGTGCTTGCCACCAAGACTGAGGGCCTGAGTTCAATCCCTGGCCCTGTATGGTGGAAGGAGAGAGCTAACTCCATCAAAGCTTTGCTCTGGCCTCTAGATGAGTGCTATGGCATCAGAACACACACACACACACACACACACACACACACACACACACTAAACAAATGAACTTAATTTAAATAATTTTGTATATAATTTATTTTATTTTAGGTTCCTTAGTGTTTTGCCTTTATGAATGTGTGAGGGTGCCAGAAATCCTGGAACTGGAGTTGTAGACAGGTGTGAGCTGCCATTTAGGTGACAACCTAGGTCCTCTGCAAGAACATCCAGTGCTCATAACTGCTGAGCCATCTCTCTAGCCCATGAGACTTTATTATTTCTTTCTTGGTAACTCGATGGCACCATTTTTTAAAATGTGAACTTTGTAGATGACACCACTGAGTCTCAATGTCTAAAGGTTGGATACCTGTCTAAGGATTTACAGTGTCCTCCAGTAAAGTATGGATTTGAGATCTGTCACTACAGAAATAGTCTCCCTTTATTAACTCAATATTTCTGGGGTTGATTTAATCCCAGACCTTTTATAAACCTGAAGCAGGAAGATGGGCAAGCTTGCTGGGCTGCTTGCCCTGAGACACTGGCCATTGTAGGTCCAATGGCAGCAATGGTCTATGGAACAGACTTTGAGAATACTCTCTGGCATCCTCATGCTCCTTAGATTACCAGCCTCCTACCAAGGTTGCAAGCACATGAGACCATGAAGAAGAGTTTCCTGGAGGCACCCTCTGGTTACCCTTCTGATCCCTAGAGCCAGCTCCTACCCTAACTGATGATCTTCTGCCTTCAGGCACTTCCTGCCTCCCTGACTTGCAACGGCCTTATCAGAGAAGCCACAACAGCCTAGCTGCCTGCTTCCGGTTACACAAAAGACCTCTGAGACAGGCTTGGTTGGAAGGGAGGCACCTAAGGCAGTGTTTAGCAGGATACATTCTGGGGAATCAGCTTTGCAGGGAGAAGGCATCCGACAGCTTGCAAGGCAAAGAAACAAACGCTTCTCAGCACGAACCGCCTTCACAAGCGCATGGCGTGTGAAAAAATCCACCTGTCTCAACACCACTGCACCCACCCAGGTGACACCTAAAGCAGCAGCCACCACCGCCTCCACCCCCAACAGCCAAAGTCATGTGAGAGGCACCAGCCTTTGCCTGTCATCACCGAAAACAGAGCCAGCCTAACTGGTACATTTTGTCCAACACAAAGCCCTAGTGAGAGATGAATTTAAAAAAAAAAAAAAAAAAAAAAAAAAAAAGGAAGAAATATAATAGGCCCAGACTGGGTCAAGTCAGGTTGGAGGAACCTTGTAATGTCTTGTGATGTGCATTCGCTCAGGCTGGACATCTTCCTTGTAAAGGACCTGGGCTAGTGTTGTCCATGGTTAACAGCATATGTATGTGTGTAGAGTGAAAAATTATAAAGGCCATTTTATGAAATATGTGTAGATTTTTTGCCCTTAGACCTTGGGCAGAAAAGTGCAGATTCCAGAACGAGGAACTGAAAATAAGATTCCAGGCCTTCATACCCCAGGACACTTGCTGGATGAATTACATTCCTCAAGCCTCAAGCAATAGGCCCACCTATGGGTGGAAGAGGCCCAAGGCAGGAAGACACATTCCTGACCATAAAAAATACAAGCCATCTAGGTGAGGCTGTGACTGGAGGAAGTGAGAAATATTTTATAATGACAGTATAGGGGACAGTGACTTGGTAAAACCACATTTTTGAGAAGAATGAGTGTGCAGAGTGATTTTCATATGACTCTAGATCATTTGGGCTGGATTCCTCTGAAATGTTCCACTGTTCTTGATTACCCCTCCCTCCCTTGGTCTTCCCAGTGCTATGTTCAAAATTTGTAAAACAACCAATCATGTGTAGCCGCGAGAAAGTGCAACCAATCATATGTAACCGAGCCAAATTTTCCCGCTCTCCCCAACCCCTACCCATAAATATCCCAAGTTTCCTGGGTTCTGGGTGGGAACCTCTATCTCCTGCATGAGATATGTTCCGGCCTGAGGGCCCTCGTCATTAAACCTCCTCTGCAATTGCATCAATAAGGTCTCTCGTGTGTCCTTGGGTTCGTGCAGGTCCGGACTTGGGTGAGGGTCCCCTTTTGGGGGTCTTTCATGTGCACTCTTGCATCTTAAATAGTAGAGATAACCCATCCCTGTAATCCCAGTGCTTCGGAGGCAGACCACCCCTACATACAGAATTCCAGGCCACCAAAGTTTCTATCTCAAGGGCATCTCAAAATTAAACAGGCTTTACAGTGGGTAAAGGCACTTACTGCCAACCCTGGAGACCTGAGTTCTAGCCCCCAGCCCCACACAGAGGAAGGCATGTATGAGTCCCACAGCCACTCTCTGATCTCCACACTCACTGTGTCAGGAGCGCTTATATATACAAAAGAAATAAACATTATAAACATTTAAAACTCTAATTGTTGCCAGGGATGGTGGTCATACCTTTAACTCCAGCATTTCAGGAGGCAGAGGTGGGGGCCAGGGGGATCTGTGAGTTCTAGGCCAGTTTAGTCTACATAGTGAGTTCCAGGTCAGCCAGGGCTTCATAGAGAAACCCTGTCTCAAAGAAGTAAACAAACAGAAAGGCCGAATTGTCTAATCCCTCCTCTACCACCACAAAACAAAAACCCATCAGCATGAACAAATACATACATAAGCTAATTAACAATGACTGGTCTTATATGTCGCCGAGTGGCTTGATGGTGTGGATACTTTGCTGCTAAATTCCTGGTTATATGGGAGAGGAGACAAGAGCACACGAAAAAACCCAAACTGGAAGGGGGCAGAGAAACAGTCTCTAGGAAAGAGCCCCGTTTTATATGATTGATTATCAACACTGGCATCGGTGATTGCTTGTCTTTCTGGCCTTCACCCACCCTGGAATAGGTTCCCCCCCTGGCAAACAATTTGCAGCCCTGTCTGGTGATGCTATATACACTGTAGAATAAATAGCACAGGGTCCCCCACGATAACCAGAGGGCAAAACAATGAGTCATCTATCTCCCCAGGCCGAAGTTCCAGGCTCTTACTGCCTTGATCATTTTCTCTGTAATGAAATCACAATAAGGTCTTTAGCACCTCCTTGTAGGGTACGGAGTACCACTTTCCCACTAACACTTTTGTTTGTTTGTTTGCTTGTTTTGTTTTTCTCTATGTAACGCTGGGCTGTCCTGGAATTCACTCTGTAGACCAGGCTAGCTTTGAACTCAGATCCACCTACCTCTGCTGTCCAGTCCAGCTGAACAATCAAGTGGGACCCCCAGTCCTTGTGGAGAGGACTAAGATGTGCAAAAAGGACTAAAAAGGCAAAGCAAGTCAAGAAGTCGGATCAAATTGGTAAAGATTTTATTGTTCACACAGGTTATATACTCTAAAAACAGGATATGGGGAGGGGCAGGAAGGGAAAGGGGGCTTTGCAGGTGGAGGAAACTAGCTGCAGCTGTGAGGTCTAACAGGTTACCTGTTGTTCTCACAAAGCCTCGCTGTTACCAGGGGTTCTAAAAATGGATTACTATGAGGCCTTGTTTGAAGCTCTGAAAACTGAAAATACAGCAAGTAAATCATGGAAAGTAAACAGAAAGAAGAATAGTAGATAGAAGAGCCAAGGGTGAGTGTTTGCCAAGAGTAAGGCCTTGCCTTGGCTTCCCACACTCTGCCTCCCAAGTGCAGGGATAAAGGTGTGTGCCCCTAAACCAGGCTCCCCTCAACATTTATTCAAAAGACCCTATTTACAGTACTACTGACTTTTCTGCAAATCTTCCATTTCCTGGCACACTAGCAGATAAAATGAGTGGTGTGTGTGTGTGTGTGTGTGTGTGTGACAATCTTTGGAGCAATTAATCAAAAGTTACATCGACGGCTGTTCACTTTTCATCACGTCTTGTTTCTGCCAAGAGCTTGAGCTTTCAGCTCCTTTCTTGGGGGAAGCTGGGGAAGCTCTAAGCTTTCAGAGGAAACACAAAGCCTGGAAGTCCTAAGGTACCCCCTGCTGTGTGCAAGTGGGTGGGGGTGGGGGTGGGGGTGGGGGTGGGAGGCAAGAACACAAGAGAAAGCAGTAAGGAGCAGAGTCCTATTCCTGTTAGTCCATTTGGCTCAGGCTGGCCTTGAACTCACTAAGGAGCTGGTAAGCACCTCCTGTTGATCAAGGGTGTGCCCCATCATGTTCTGTCCAGGTTGTGCTTTTTTGTCGTTCTTTACATTTCAGATTCTTTTTTTGTTGTTGTTGTTTTTGAGACCGGAGTTAGCTATATATAGCTCAGACTGGCCTGAAGCTCCTGCCTCAGCCTCCAGATTGCTGGGATTACAAGCATGCCTCTTGCACCTAGATAAAAACCTAACTCCAGCATGGGGCCTCCAGGGACTTCGTGTCAATGCCCAAGGTTACCACCACAGTTTTCTGTCACTCTCTCTCTCTTGACAAATATGAACACACACACCCCTAGAACATACACACCCTGCCTGTTCTTTCCATCTCTCGCCTTCACAACATTTCTAGCATTCTAGAATAGTTTCCCCTGTTCTTTTTCCTGGCTAAATCCTACTTGTTCTCTAAGATCCAACTCAGCATAACTCTGAAAATCCTGGAAATCCTTCTGAAGGTTGGGCAAGACGGTAAGCCTGACAATCCGAGTTTGATGCCCAGGCTCCCTGTGCTAGAAAGAGAACTATGTCCATGAATCGTTCTCCAGCCCTCCTATGAATACTATGGCATGGCCCTCACAAAAAAAAAAGTTTTGTCTTTGTTTTTGTCTATTAAGAATTCGGAGCCCATAAACTTAAGTTGTGAAAACTAATAACAGCTGGGAATGTAGTTCAGTGGTAGGTTGCTTGCCTACCATCTGCAAGTCTTGAAGTCTTGGTTTTGATACCCAGCATTGCAATAATAATAAAATAAAAATACATGTGTGGTGGAGGTACTCATGAAAAATAATGGACCATCTTATTTAAGCTGATCTGACCCAGGGTTTCTCTGATTTCAGCTCATTTGCAGCAAAAGAGGAATGTTTTACTTTAGAGCAGAGTCTGGGTCACAGGACAGAATAAGTGGGGCATCTGCATTGAGCTCTGAATCCAAGCAGGAAGCCCCCTCTGTAGACTGCCAACAATTTAAACAGCCCCTGCTGTGTTCACAGTGCAGGAGAACACAGACACAAGCAGGAGCCCTGGGGTCAGAGAGACTGCAAGCAGCTCTCTACTCCAGCACTGTTTTTGCAAAGCCTGTTGGATGGAGGTGAAGCCTTGCATGGGGACCGATTGATGAGAACTCTTTTCCTAACCACCGCTGTGTGAACAGGCCTGGAGTAGTAACAAGAGTTCTGAATATTAAAGCTGACAGTCCATCACCTACAGCAGGGGGCAAGAACAATGTAAGCGCCACCAAAGAGCAGAACTATTCAAACTGCAGTCCTATGAAAGGAACATCAAACTTGAAGATGCATCAGACACACCTTGAACATCACCGGAAGCATCAGAGACACATTGCAGGGCCCTGTCCCCAGAGGCCCAGATTCAGTAGTCTGAAGTGGGCCAGAGTTGCATTTGTACAGAGTTTAAGGTGATCTTCAGTCTGTTGGTACAGGGATCGAGTTTTAAGAGGCATTGGCCTAGGGGAGCCACGCTAGGCCAAGTAACTCAGCCACATGGCTAATAATGTCACTTAGGAAAGTGAAGCTGGCCTTCAGAGCTCATTTGATATTAGCATGCTGGTCAATTGATCTAGCTTTGAAAGGTGGAGCTCTGGCACCACAATCCGTGACAGTGAAGAGCTCCTAACAGCTCACAGGAGCCAGCCGCTAAATTTTCAGAAAACTTGTAAGCTGTTTTGTTGGTGGTGACATTTTATTTTGCTTTTTGAGACAGAGTCTTGCTAAGTAGGTCAAGTTGGCTAGAACTCGTCATCCCCCTGCCTCTGCTTTCCAAGTGCTGGGGTCAATGGCTGGCTACAAACTAGTTAACTATTATAAAACACCACTTCTTTTTTCAGTGCTAAGGCATGAACTCCAAGCCTCTTAAATGCTAAATAAGCACTCTACAGCTAAACCTGGTGGGTTTAGACTCATTCGTCCACGGCACAAGCACCTTCTTTGCCAAATGGCTCAGGTGTGTGTGTGCATGTGTGCATGCGTGCGTGTGTGATTATGTCCAATCATGGTTGAATTAAAACCAGTTATGTTCCAAAAGTTTAGCAATAAGCAAGAGGAGTACTTTAAGATTCGATCACAAATGTGGAATTTACAACTGAATAATGTACTTTTATTTCTTTCTTTAAAAAAAAAAAACTGTATGTGGGGTGGAGAAATGGCTCAGCAGTTAAGAACACTGACTAGAGGTCCTGATTTCAATTGCCTGCAACCACATGGTGATTCACAATCATCTGTAATGGGATCTAATGTCCTCTTCTGGCGTGTCTGAAGAGAGCGACAGTGTACTCGCATTCATAAAATAAATAGATATATCTTTAAACAGAAACTGTATGCTTTAAAGGTTTTTGTTTTTATTTTTAAATATGTGTGAGTGCATGTGTGTGTGTGTGTGTGTGTGTGTGTGTGTGTGTGTGTGTGTGTAGGTACATACACATGAATGTAAGTACCCCTGAAAGCCAGAGGTGCCCCATCTCCCTGGAGCTGCAGCTCCAAGCAGCTGTGAACTACCCACTGCTGAGAACCAAACTCTGGTCCTTTGGAACAGCAGTATGCACTCTTAGCCGCTGATTCATCTTTCTAGCCCCTGGATTTTTTCCTTTGTATATTGTGCATATACATTCATCATAACCTCAGACCACCATAACAAAATACCATAGGTTGGGTACCTTAATCAACAGAAAATTACTTTATTTTAGGTGCTACAAACTTCAAGATCAAGGTTCTAATTGTTTGGTTTCCAGTAAAGTCATTCCTCTCAGCTTGATAGCCACCTTCTCTCTATGTCCTCAGGTAACCTTTTCCTTCAAGTGTCTCTCCTTATGAGGTCACTAATTCTGTTGAATGTGGAACTCAATGTAAAACTCAGAAGATGGACACAAATATTTTGTCAATAACAGGTACTTATGTATAAATAGACACAGATTTTATGTTTTTCCAGAGAGCTAGTGGTGTTTTTAAAGCACTTTTAAAATTGTTTTTATTTGTATGTATGCACTTGCCCCCCCCCCGCCTTTGTGTCTGTGTATCTTGTCTGTATGTCTATGTGTCTGTGTATGATTGTGAGGATACAAGAGGTCAACTCGTGCATCTTCTATTACTCTTCAAGTTATTTTTCTATTTATTTGAAGCAAGGTCTCTCACTGAACCTAGACTTTTTTGTTTTCTAGACTGGTTGGTCAGTAAGCCCTAGGGATGGACCCTCCTGCCTCTGCCTCCTCAGCACTGGGGTTTCAGGGAGGTACCACCATGTCTGGTTTTTTAATGTGGGTGTGGGGGATTTGAACTCAGATCCTCATGCTTATTTAGTAGATACTTTACCCACCAAGGTACCTCCCCAGTCTTCAGAGCTAGTTTTTAAATATTGCCTTCACCATCTCTTTGCTTTTTATATTCCAAACAGGCAAGTCTAGCTGAAGATTTAGGCTGAGTCTTGCCTGGAGTAAGCACAAATGGTCAAGCAACTTTTTTACAGAATTCTGTCCCAACGGGTAGATTCCTCTTCAATGTTTCCTGTAACACTTGTTGCAAATGTCCTTAAGTGTGATTCTGGCTCTTTCCTTCTGCCAAGTAACTCAGTGTACTTTCCTAGGCAAGGAGATGCCCTGTAAGTGGCAATATTTGCAGACCCAGGGACACACTCCTCCCAGATAGCACACCTTAGCTCTCTTTTCTTTAAGAATACCGTGGCACGCCTGGCAGTGGTGGCGCATGCATTTAATCCCAGCACTTGGGAGGCAGAGGCAGGCGGATTTCTGAGTTCGAGGCCAGCCTGGTCTACAGAGTGAGTTCCAGGACAGCCAGGGCTACACAGAGAAACCCTGTCTCGAAAAAAAAACAAAGCCAAAAAGCAAACAAAAAAACCCTGTCTCGAAAAACAAAACAAAACAAACAAACAAACAAAAAAAAAAAAGAAAGAAAGAAAAGAAAAAAAAAATACTGTGGCACAAAGAACAGGCATGACAAAGGTCTCCTGCCATGCAAAGGAGCAGCCAGAGGTGGGCACTGGTAGCAGTGTGAGCAACACAAAGCCTCACACTCTGGGAGAGTCTTTCCAGAGCCACAGAGACTAGGCTCACTCACAGATACCCTTGAGAACTCTTCTGATATCCCAGAGACGGGAGGCCCAGGCCTGTGGCTGCTCAGGAAGCTATCCTGCAGCAGCATGCAGGTCTAGTGATGTATGAAACCTCATCTGTACCTTGTTTGCCAAACTCCATCTTCCTTGTGCAATGAAAATGCTTATCTTAGGAAGGGCAGTGGCTCAGCCAGAGAGATCAGGCATGTGGTCTATGACAAATGCCCCAGAGAAATAATATAGGGGAGGAAAGGGTTATTTTTGCATTAGAGTTTTGAGGGGTTCAGTCCAACATACTGGGGAGACCATGACAGAGCAGAGCAGTTCACACTATGCTGGCCAGGAAGCAAACAAGGAGAAAGAACATGTTTCTAGCAAACTTCCTTTCTACTTTCCTTCTGCACCCCAGTCCTCTGGGGGGTAGAGTGCTGTTCACATTCAGGGTGGGTCCCCCCACTTAGTAATTCTTCTCTAGTGCCGTTTGACCGACACAACCAGAGGTATGCTTTACTGACCTTGGTGCTTCTCAACCTAGCCAAGTTGTCAATCAATATTAACTATCACAAGTCCATCCTGTCACTCCAACACCCAAGCACATCTTCTTAATTACTGCGTTCTACCTGGGTCCTCAAAAGGCTGGAGGCCCCTTACTTCATAATGCAAACTGCAACCAGTTCATCTTCAAGGGTTCTGTGCTCTTATCAGTTCTAATACAATTTAAAGAATCAAGTTTAAAGTCTCCTCTGAGACTCAAGCAAAAGAGTCTCCTCACAGACTCAAGCTCTGTGAGCACCTGTAAGATAATAAATCATGCTTTCTAAATACACAGTGACACAGAGAATACTTTTTTTTCCTTTTTCTTTTTTCTTTTTCCTCGGACAGGGTTTCTCTGTGTAGCTCTAGCTGTCCTGGAACTCACTGTATAGACCAGTCTGGTCTCGAACTCATAGAGATCCACCTGCCTCTGCCTCTCCAGAGCTGGGATTAAAGTCGAATGGCCAGAGTACATATTCTTATCCTCAAAGGGAGAAGCAAGAAACTAAGAAGGAGGAAGGAGATAAAAGCAAGACCAAAACACACCAGGGAAGACTTCAAATGCTGTAGCTTGTAGCTCCATGCCTGGTCTGAAGTACATGGTGTCCCCATATGACCTCCAATAAGCTTAGGCATCTCTAACCATCCAGGTTTTCTGATTGCAGTACACATGCTCTCTGTCCTACACTGGCTATGCTACTTCCCTGAGGATTCCATAAAAATGTCATTGTCCCCTATTGAGCTCTCTATTGTATCTGTGGCAATACCTTCACAGCTTCATTCACTGATGTCTCAGGGGCCACCTGCAGGGATCTGGGCTCTGTCATACACTGCCTGGCTTCATAGGTCTTTCCTCTGAAATCTGAGTGGAAGCGCCTGTAACCCTGGAACTCTTGCAATCTGTCCTCCAGCCGAAGTATCACATGGATGGAACTGAAGCTGCACCCTCTTGGACCACAGCTTCAAGTCAGGTCCTAACCCAAACCTGGACCACAGCCCTAACCTCTGAGTGCTTATATAACACGGCAACGCTCCGCTCAGTGGAGGGTCAGATGGAGGCGGGTCCCTGGGTGGCTGTGTTAGTTACTTTTCTCTTGACTGTGACAATATACCTGACACAGGCAACTTTAGGAATGAAGGGTTTATTTGGGCTTATGGTTTAAGGTGAAGGTAGGGTGGGGGAGGGGGATACTACATCAGGGAAGGGAAGAACAGCAGCAGAAGAATGAGATGAGTGGTCACACCACAGCCAGGACACAGAGAGCAAATAGAAAATGGATCCAAGCTATAAAACCTCAAAGCTGGGAGGGACCCAATTCCTCTGGTGTGGTTTCACCTCCAAACGATTCTATGACCTTCCAAAGTTCAGCCAGCTGGGAACTAAGTGTTCAAACACCTAAGCCTTTTGGGGACATTTCACTATCAAACCACCACTATGGTCTTATTTTATTTCCCTCAGCCTGTGATCATGGAGTCCTGCTGCTTCCGGTTTGCTTAAACCTTTCTCCTTTAAGAGAACAGAGGTCAGAGCTTTTCGTCTAGAAGAGGAACCAGTGTGTCTGGGAATGGGTGTGAGTGATTCTCTCACACCTCACACAGGTCTGAGGAGGACAGCTCAGAGAGAGGATGTCCAGGAGCACTGGGCCACAGCTCTTAGAGAAATGGCTGGCCATCCTTAGCCACTGTGAATTCACCTGTTTGGTTTGTTTCTGTCTGGCACCCCAACCGAGTGTTTCTGCGAACATGATGTGCACAGGCTGCCAGCCAGAACTGGCTTCAAATCAGAACAAGTCCACTTATTAGCCTCCGTGTTGGGCAGGTCTGTCAGGTGGGAATGGAAAGGTACTGAGAACTGAATGCAAGTTAGGGTGTTTCCTTGATATTCTAAGTGATTAGAAAGTAACTCTAGTAGTTACGTTTCTCATGGTTGTGGCAGAATATCTAATAAAAGCAACTTAAAGAAAGGGCTTATGTTGGCTCACAGATTGAGGGTCCAGTCCATTGTGTGGGAGGGGCATGGTGACAGGAGCATGAGGCAGAGAGAGAGAGAGAGAGAGAGAGAGAGAGAGAGAGAGAGACTATTTACTGGCTTAGAACTGAACCATCTATCCTGGGACAGATCTTACCCGCTTCTGGTATGGCTGAATCTAGGCAACTCATTAAAGTCCTCAGGCCCTGTCGTCCTTCACTCTTTTTGCCTCTATACTCCACTTCCTCTATGTTGGCCCCCTGTCAGATGGGCATCTGCTCAGGGTGGGAGGATGGCTGCCCAAACTTCAGTCATACATATGGTCAGACTCCCACTCTGCAGTAAGGGAAACAACACTCCTCCCGACGACACCCACACAGACCCTAGGCCTCACTTTGGCCCCACATCCTGAACCTATCTATACCAGTGGTGAATACAGTGAGCCAATGACCCCATCTGGGTCACTTGCGTATGCTCTGGAGCTAGGACAAGGCCTGGCCCATAGCATAGGAACCACACACACACACACACACACACACACACACACGCACACGCACACACGCACTAGGAGTGGCTTCCCACGGAAAGGTAAAGAGGTAGTTACCGAATGCCTGCTCCACCTACCCCTGCCAGGCTCTCAGCTCTGGTTTGGTTTGGTTTTGACTGTTAAATTCTCACAGTGGAGTGAGGAGCTGGCTCAGTGGTTAAGAGAACTTACTGCTTCTGCAGAGGACCTGCCAAGCAGCTCAGAACTGCCTGTAACTCCAATTTCAGGGGATAAGACAGCCTCCCCTGGCCTCCTCAGACACCGGCATCTATGTGTTATACATAGACACATGAAGGTACACACACATTAGTGTTATCTGCGGATAGCTACCACTTTTGGAGATGGTGGTACAAGCTTTCAATCTCAGCATTCTGGAAGCTGAGGCAGGAGGATTTCCAGTTTAAGGATAGCCTGGCTGTATATCAAGAGCCTGCTCTCAGCAGACTCCTTCCACAAAGAATAGCTAGGACAGAGCTAAATGCCTTGTGGAGTCTCATTTAATTATGTATGTCAGAAAATCATTAGAATAGATGACAGAGAAGGTCATGCACATAATAGCCAGCATATAATAGGTAATAAATATGAATAAAAAAAGAAATAAAAGGGAAAGGACATGACTGCTCCTAGGTATGTTGGAGGAGAAAGTTTATTATAGGTGTGTGGGAGAGCATAGCCAGAGACAGACACATTTGGGAGTCCAGAGTGGTCATGACCCTGAACTATATGGGGAGATGGGGAGGAGCAGGGAGAAGGTAGAGAGGGAAACCAGATACAGCAGCCAAGAGACCAAAGATACAAAAAGGGCAGGTGACTAAAATGGTTTGGATTATACAGGAAAGAACAGCTTAGACCCCTGGGCTGGAGACTGTAGAGTAGGGGGTGGAGCATGGCTGTCAGGAGGGCCCTGTAACAGGTAAGGGCTGAGGGATGCTGAGAGAACCTGGTGGCCAGGTCCACTTTAATATATTAAATAGGCACCTCTGCCCTTTGTCCCAGGTTTGAAACCCAACAAAATCTCCTACAGTATTAAACATGTAGCGGACGCTGATCTTAGATGTTGAATGAATAACATACGAAGTA
This sequence comes from Arvicanthis niloticus, assembly GCF_011762505.2. Classification (NCBI taxonomy): domain Eukaryota; kingdom Metazoa; phylum Chordata; class Mammalia; order Rodentia; family Muridae; genus Arvicanthis; species Arvicanthis niloticus. The sequence goes on from NC_047663.1 coordinate 43,113,864, forward strand.
TTTCTGCATTTCCTTACTTTGCTAGTTGCACAAAGGCTTGGGTATAACATAGGAGATTCATTCAGCAGGACAGCAAAATATAAACAGAAAAATACAACCCGGACCAAGGGAAAACACAAATCAGAATAGATTAACAAGATGTGCAGAAAAAAAAAAACAGATCCATGGAAATGATGGGATTCATTGGTGAATTTGGCTTTGAGTTTCCTGGCAACCACAGAGAAAAAGGGAAACTATTTGTCAAACTCTCATAGTTCAACTCTGTGTGTGTGTGTGTGTGTGTGTGTGAGAGAGAGAGAGAGAGAGAGAGAGAGAGAGAGAGAGAGAGAGAGAGAGATCATTCCTGTGGAAACTAATTAAATATGTCAGCTTTTGGATATATAAGTTCTCATGGGCAGGGTGACTGGAGAAGGGGACCAGGACCAGCTACTGAAAGATCTTACATGGAGAAAGAACAGCAGCTCAGGAAATGACGTGACAACAACCTCCCTTCAGTATGACAACTGTCTGCTGTACCTTAAATAACTGGGCAAGGTGTCATTTAAGGGCTTTGATAGAACATTCAACTCCCTGGGGAGAAGGGACTGGGGAGAGACTCAAAGGGACAGGCTCCTAAATTTGTTCCTGCGAAAAGGCTTGACTCAGGGTCTCTGAAATCTCCAGGTGCTGTCCCAGAGGCCTCAAGCCAGGGACTAGGGGTTCACTCAGCCTCATTCCTTGGTAGGACATCTCCTCTCAGCTCCGAGGTCAGGAAAGAGTTAAGTGTGGTGACCCAAATCTGCAGGCCTGTTTCCAGCATGCTGGAAATTACTTTTTAATCCTAGCTTTCAAGGCTTGCCTGGGGAACCATCTGCCGCTCCCCTCCCCCACCTCAGGCACCAGGGGATTATACCCACCTGCCTCGTTGCACTTGCTTTCCTGGGGCCAAATTCTGCTTCTGCCCTTCCAGACAATAATAATCTGGAGGATGACATTTTCATCTATGGGGTTGGAGGGCAGCGTAGGTTTTTCCACAAGATGAAGCTTAGTCTTCCAGCTCAGACAAAATGGAAAACAGTCTGAAAGATGAGATTCCTCGGCGGGGAGAGAGTGGACGATGATCAGAACTCCCCAAGCCTCAGTGACTCCCTGCCGTCTATTGTGGGTACCTCTGAGGTAGCATGCCATTGACCTTTAAGCTGGCCTCCAATATTTGAGAGCCCCAGAGCTCTCTAAGTGAGTGGTGGCTGGGGAATGTAGCAGAGTGTTTGCCTGGTGTGAGTCCCCAGTTCCACCCTCAGCACTAGATAAACCAGCCATGGTGGTATATACCTATAACCTTAGCTCTCAAAAGATAGAGGCGAGAGGATCTGAAAGCTCGAGGACATCCTTGGCTACATAGAGGGTTTGAATCTAGCCTGGGCTGCAGACCCCATCAAAAAGAGTGACACACCCAAACAAACTGAACAGACGTCCTTGAACTCCAATGAATCAAAACCCAGAGATAAGCCCTAAGCGCCCAGTGTGTCAGCACCTACTCGGTGACCTGCTGGGGACTTTGTCCCCTAAGAGCTCAGTAACCAATGGAGCAGAGAGATGAGTCAGCAAAGAGCTAGGATGATGTGTGTTGTGATGGAGTCTTTGGACTGACAGTTAATAAATAATAGTACCAGGCGGACTCATGGATGAAACAGGACATTCTACTGGAGGGGAGTGGAAGGGGCAGAGGCCTGAATTGGGCTGATGTTTCCTAAAATGAGACAGAAAAAGAGGGTCTTTCTTGCATGGCTGCTCTTAAAGCATCAACAGCAAGTGCAGCCCTGAAGATGAACAGCCCAGCAATGATACCTGAAATTATGTAGACACACATCCTTTCATCCAAATACCCCACTTGGAAGAATTTATCTCGAAAATACACACCCACATAGGCACAATGACACACTGACAATGCCATTCAATGCAGCATTGTCTGCTATGGCAAAAGGTTGGGAATGACCTAAATGTCCACCAACGGGAGGCTGGCTCCCGGAATGATAGTGCACTCACACAAAGAGCACTCTGCTGTAGGAAAGGGAATAAAGGAGTTCTTTATGCTCGCTATGAAACAACTCCAAGAGCATTGTTAGGTGATAGAGAAGCGAAGGAAACACCCAAGTGCATGCGTGGCCCTGGCTTCATTTTTTTTTTTTTTTTTTAATTCAAACTGGTGATGGATGGGTAGTCAGGGAGAGGGGAATGGGAAGATTCTCCCGGGGTCTTTAGAACTATGGATTATGGGTAATTTATATATGGGGTGGGGACTGGGATTGAGGCACTTGCCTATCATTTATGAAGCTCTGAGCTTGATCCCCGGCACCACAAAAACTAGTAATAACAAGCAGTAGTAATAGCGGCAGTAACAAATACTGTTAAAAGGTATGGGGGGCGAAGAAGGACATGACCAGCCTTTAGTGGGGAGAGGAGCGGTAGAGGAAGGATCATGCTCTTGAGGAGACAGTGGATGCTCCATCCCAATGGTGTCTGGGAGTCAAGTGCTTTTTGTTAGAGGGGAAATAAAAGCAAGCAAAGCAGAGGAATATGGCATGTTTACCTAAGAGACAAAACCAAACCAGTCAATGTCAACACTGATCTGTGGTCTAATACATGGAATTTCCAACTCCTTAGCTATCTTCCCTATGAGAGTTGATTGGCACATATCTGTGTTTGCTTGTACATACACCCAATCTTCGGAAGAGAGTACATGCAGCTGCCAAGATTGAGTCCAGGAGAGTGGAGTCAGGGCTGAAAGATGGGCTGGCAAGGACACTGGACTGTTTTCTTTCTCCTCACCCCCTTGCGTTAGAAGATAGGATAGGATCTTCTAACTATTATTAAGTATATTTGTGTGTGTGCGCGCACGCGCGCGCGCGCGTGAGTGTGTGTGTGTGTGTGTGTGTGTGTGTGTGTGTGGAGAGAGAGAGAGAGAGAGAGAGAGAGAGAGAGAGAGAGAGAGAGAGAGGTGGACACACATGAATGCCCACAGAGGCCAGAAGAGGAATCCTCATAGCTAGGTTTGTTGACTGTGTATTAACATCCTTTCATAGTAGAAGGGCTGTGGAGGGTCATAAGACCTTCACCCGAGTGTCCACCCCTCGCAACAAGTTGTATGCAATTCTACCCTAATTGCCTGTAGCCTCAGGGAGGAGCAGTTATATCAGATGGGAAAGACTAGGAGAGAGTCACCTTCTATGCTGGGTGTAGACCTTCCAGGATGGCTACTTTAAGGCCACCTGCATTTCTACCTATAACCCTTCATCTATGCTCTATAAAGAAGCCTAATAAATTCATTGGTTTCCCAGGAAGTTTGGTTTACATTTGCAGGGAAGGAAGTTTCACAACATTCCTGTAATCCTAGCACTTCTGAGATAGAGGTAGGAGGATCTTGGGGTTAAATGGCATGTTAATTAAACAGGATGATGTCCCAACTTAGGGTTACCATTGCAGTGATGAAACACCATGGCCAAAAGCAAATTGCACAGGAAAAAGTTCATTTGACTTACATGTTCACATCACTGTTCATCATGGAAGGAAGTCAGAACAGAAACTCAAACAGGGCAGGATCCAGGAGGCAGGAGCTGATGCACAGGCCATAGAGGGTGCTGCTTACTGGCTTGCTCCATGTGGCTTGCCAGAACCCAGAACCATGGGTCTAGGGGTGGTCCCATGTATAATGGGCTGGGCCCTCCCACCTCAATCTCTAACACCCTACAGGCTTGCCTACAGCCTATTCTTATGGAGGCATTTTCTCAATTTAAGTGCTTTTTTTCTCCAATAACTCTAGCTTGTGTCCAGCTGACATAAAACTAGCCTTCAATTCTACTTGGAAAGCAGCCAGGGAGTTGACACTCACAGCAAGGCCAAGCCCCCACCTATGATTAGCTGATTCCATAGTTTGTGTTCTTTCCCCTCAAGTGAATCACAGAAATCACATTGAAGGTAGGAATAGGAATGTCAGTGGGGTCCCTGACATTCAGGAGCAATGGCCTTGAGGGTCTTAATTGTCCACAGTATCTCTGCCAAGATGCACACACAAATATGCAGTCTCACAAATGTGTTCATGTCAGGATGTCACATGGATAAAAGGGGAGGGCAGGTGAATCACTAAGACCCTAACTTCCCCTCAGAGAAATGTGTTCTCAAAGCTGTTCTAGGCATCTGCTCCCATGTCAGAGACACTGTGGACAAGGACCGAACCCCATGTTTTATCTTCTGTGGGCCTCAGTTCTCTAATCTGTAAATGGGAATGCAGATATCACCCCTAGCTGTCTCTTCAGGCTGATGTGAAAGACTGATGAAAGGAGCTATCTGTTATGACCTCATAGAAGACTGCAGACTAGGACTGCCTCCAAGCCATCTGAGCCAGACATCTTTGACTCCACCAATGAATACATTTAAAGTGTGATCAAACGGAAGTGCAAAAGCTCACTCTGCATTAGCAAGCCAGAGCTGTCACCTTGAACTTCCCTCAGCCGCCACCCCCTAGATGACAATACCCACAGGTGGGTGGGGAGGACACTGAGCCCATAAATACACACAGGCAATATCCATATATTTCAAATGTTTGTCCTTGGCAAGAGCTGCAGCTGTCCCTTAATGTAGCTAAATGAAGTGGAGGAAAATCAGAAAAATGCAAATGAGCTTCTTATTTTAGGCAAATCAATCTCAGCAATGCTTGTATCTGATCAGGCTTATCTTTAGGATGATCATTAGAATAATGGATTAATGTGAAAGGTTATTTTTACTCTGCCTGCTCTCACTCCTTAAAACCCTTCAAAGCTTATCCTGACTCAGCCTGGCACCCCCAAAAGAGGAGACCCTTTATAAGTCATTTAAAAGATAGTATCCCCAACATTAGTTGTTGACTATGCTAGCGATCTTGGGGGGGGGGGCTGCCCAGCTCACTGCAAGGTCACTCAGCGCCACCCCACCCCCACATCTTACCAAGTACCTAAGCCACCTGCTGCCACACTCAGGCTTCAGCGGTTTTCCTAAGGAAAGCCCAGAAAGGCATGAAGAAGCAAAGGACTATAAGGGGTGCTGGGCAGTGGTGGCACATGCATTTAATCCCAGCACTTGGGAGGCAGAGGCAGGCGGATTTCTGAGTTTGAGGCCAGCCTTGTCTACAGAGTGAATTCCAGGACAGCCAGGGCTACACAAAGAAACCTTGTCTCGAAAAAAAAAAAAAAAGACTATAAGGGGCTTTGCTTTGTGTGTGTGTGTGTGTGTGTTTATTCATTGAGAGATGGTCTGTATGTAAGATAAGCTAGCCTTGACCCTACCACCAGCCCAGGCTGCCATCCACTTTACAGAGTTGTTGTACCATCCAGATGAGAACTGTGTGCATAAAAAGCACTTCATGAAATAGCTGACTGGGGTATATGGTAAAAATGACAGCTACAAAGTAATTAATATGCTGCCAGCACTGTCTGTTTGAGACATGGTCTCTTGTAGCCCAGACTGTCCCCAAATTCATCCTCCAAAGTGTTAAAACTGTAGGCACATGTATCAACACCAACTTTATGTGGTGCTGACAGCAGCACCAAGGCTTCTTGCATGCTAGGTATGTGGGTGTGTACATGCAAGAGGAAACACACACATACATACACAGATGAATTACATTCCAGCCACCAGCACTGTCCAGTATGTACAAACATTTATTTTAATACCAGCAGCCATTTTATAAGGTAGATGGTATTAGCTTTGTCAAAATGGAAAAAAAAAAGAAAAAAAAAAAAAAAAGAAAAGAAAAAGAAAGAAAAACCTAGATGTGTTCTGCTAGGGAAGGAGTCCTGCCGCCCCATTCTGAGGCTTTCTCTGCTCCATTGAAAAGGCAGCTTGAGAAGTCAGCCTCCCGCCCCCAGGGTCCTGCAGAGATGAAACTCAGAGCTTACTCATTTCAAGTATTAGGCCTTTTTTTTTTTTTTTTTTTTTTTTTTAATCAACGCTATAATGAGACACACACAACGGTAAGCTGGAGAAATTGATGTCTGTGTGTGAATCCAGGACTATGTTTCTGCGCCATAAACAAAAGCCCAAATTCTTAGAAACAGCTTAACCAGGGCTGGGAGATGCTTAGTCAGTGTCCTAGTTTTATTTCTGTTGTTATGATAAAATACCCTGACAAAAAAAGCAACTTAGGGGAGAAAGGGTTCATTCTTGATTGTAACTCCAGATTCTGGTCCATCATTTCAGGAAAGTCAAGGGAGCAGGAACTTGAGGTCCTGGTCACATCCACAGGCAAGAAAAGAGACAAAAAGAATGAGAAAGAATGCATGAGTGTATAATATTCAGCTTACCTTCTCCACTCTTATATATAGTCCAGGGTCCAAACCTAGGGAATGGTGCCACTCAAGGTGGGCTAGGTCTTCCCACATTGACTAATGTAATCAACACCTTCCTCCCACAACCGTCCGAGACAGGCCAACTTAATCTAGATACTCTCTCTTCAGGTGATTTTAGATTGTGTTACCTTCATAATTAAAACTAACCAAAGGGCTGGAGAGATGGCTCATTGGTTAAGAGCACTGATGGTTCTTCCAGAGGTCCTGAGTTCAATTCCCAGCAACCACATGGTGGCTCACAACCATCTGTAATGGGATCTGATACACTCTGTTGGTGTCTGAAGACAGCTACAGTGTACTCATAAAAATAAATAAATAAATCCAACCAACCAACCAAACAAACAAACAAGGAAAAAAAAAAAAAACAAAAAAAACTAACCATCACAGTCAGAAAAGTGTTTGCTTGGCAAATTGTGACAGATTGTGTCTGTAACTCTAGGGTTGGGAGCAAACACTGGTGGACCTCAGTGACTAGTCAACCTAGTTGAACTGACAAATTCTAGGTTCAGTAACTGACTGATGGACAGCAATCAAAGATATCAACCTCTGGCCTTCACTTACTTACATGTATACACCTACACCTATTCATACATACATGAGAGAGAGAGAGAGAGAGAGAGAGAGAGAGAGACAGAGAGACAGAGAGACAGAGAGACAGAGAGAGAGAGAGATGGAGATGTTATGGTGCATGCTTGTATGGTTGTAATTTCAGTGCTAGGAAAGTGGAAACAAGAGGACCCCTGGGAGTCCCTGAGCAGCCACCCTAACCTTTTCAGGCTAGTGAGAGAAGCTATCTTAAAACGCAAAAGATAGACAGTGCCTGAAGAACAACACCTAAGGAGAAACACACAAGGTTGTCTTCTGGTCTGTGTAAACACACACACACACACACACACACACACACACGCACACGCACATGTACACAAACATCACAGTGTAATCATTAATACTGGTCTCAAGAAAAGATCTAATATTCATCTAATATTTATTAGACCATGGATGACCTCTTTACTCTTCTTCTTTTTCCTTTTGAGAGAGGGTTTTTCTGTGTGTCTCAAAACTCACAGAAATCCACCTCTCTCTGTCTCTACAGTACTGGGAATAAAGGAGTGCACCACTATTTCTTGGCTATTCTTTTTTTATACATTATTTTGTATTTTATAAGTACGAGTGCTGGCATGTGTGTCTGTGCACCTTGTGCATGCATGCCTGATGCCCGAGGAGGCCAGAAGGCAATAGATTCCCTGGAACTGAAATTAAATGGTTGTAAACTCTCATGTGGGCACTAGGAATCAAATCCAGATCCTCTGGAAGAACAGCTAGGGCTCGTAACCCCTGAGCCATCTCTCCAGTCCCACAAATTCTGCTTTATATGTAGGATGAACAATACCTCCCTCATAGAATGTCTGGATGTGTGAGGTCTAAGTAGGCTGTTGAGGAAGAAGCTGAGAAGGAAGCACCTGTGTTCTTGAGATCTCTGCTCTCTTGCTCACTTCTTTATTAAAACACTGGGAGATGGGAATTGGGAAAGGAAAGGGTTTGTTTTGCCCAGGGCTGGGGAGAGAGAAATTCTTAGCTTCTACTAGCCTTGCCAGCAGCAGAGTTACAATTTATAAAAAGGATGGAACAAAAGCCAGGAAATATGCATATGTAGATTTAGCTCTGAGATAAGTTTGTGGAACTCTGAGATAAATCTTCTCCTCAGAGATGATTCTTCCTCTGGCTCCTAGGCTCCAGCCTGTTCCCACACCTGGCCTGGCATTTTCTGGAGAACTTCTAATTCTTTAGGAGCCTTGTTATGGCTGACTAACTCTCTCTCTCTCTCTCTCTCTCTCTCTCTCTCTCTCTCTCCCCCCCCCCCATGAACTGAACCTTAATATCCAAAGTAGTGGGTTTCATTATGACATTTTTATCCTGTTTGATAGTTTTCCATCTCTAGCAGATAAAAGGATATGTTGCATTCAGATGACACTGTGTGCAGAGATGGACATGCTTGCCTAGACAAGTCCCTGAAAAGCCAGGAACTCCCTACCTCTTCCTCAGTCCAAGGAGGTGTGCATGAGAGTAACCCTTGTCCTCATTTGAGAGATCAAGGATCTAAGGGATTTAATCAGTGGCTGAGAAGCTTTCTCAGGGATTCAAGGCCTGGCCAGCTAGGGTCATGCATGCCTATAATCCCAGCACTTGGAAGGATGGAGCAGGAGTTCAAGGGCCAGCTACATACTGAGACCATCTCAGAGGAAAAGACTGGAGAGATGGCTGGAAAGACGGCTCAGCAGTAAATACTTACAGCTCTCCCAGAGGACCTGGGTTTGATTCTCAGCACCCAAGTCATAGTCTGTAATTCCTGCTCCTGGGGATCTAAGGCCTATGGCCTCTGCCAGCACCTATACTCACATGCAGACACGTACACGTACACATAGTTTAAAAATATTATATATATGTATTACATATATATGAAGAAAAGGGTACAATTGGACGTTTGTGGTGGCTCATGCTTGGAATCCCAGCACTTAGGAGGCAAAACCAGGATAATAAGGAGTTCAAGGCCAGCATGGACTATACAAGATCTGTCTAAAAAAGAAAGAAAGAAGACAGACATGCCTTTAATCCCAGCACTCAGATTCAGGCAGATCTCTGTGAGTGTGAGGCCATCCTGGTCTACAGAGTGAGTTCCAGGACAACCAGGGCTACACAGAGAAACCCTATCTTGAAAAACACACAAAAGGAGGAGGAGGAGGAAGAGAAGCAGGAGCAGGAGGAGGAGCAGGAAAAGAAATGAGGATCTAATCCTTTCTCTCTCTCTCTCTCTCTCTCTCTCTCTCTCTCTCTCTTTGTTTGTTTTTTGTTTGTTTGTTTGTTTGGTTTTTTTTTTCGAGACAGAGTTTCTCTGTATAGCCTTGGCTGACCTGACAGGGAACTCACTCTGTAGACCAGGCTGGCCTCGAACTCAGAAATCCGCCTGCCTCTGCCTCCCAAGTGCTGGGATTAAAGGCGTGCGTCACTACCACCGACAGGTGTCTAATCCTTTCTTAGTTTTCCTGACAGTTACAGTGCATTTTGTATGCTTCACCCCACCCACTGCAAAGCCAAAGGAAAAAGAGTGTCCCCAAAATAGGCTGACAGCGGGGAGAAGCCTGGAAAGGTTAAGGACAAAAAAAGAAAGAAGAGGGCCAGGCATGCTGTCAAACACCTTTCATACCAGAACTTGGGAGCAGAGGCAGGCAGATCTCTATGAGTTCAAGGTTAGCCTGGTCTACATGTGGTGTTCCAGGCTAGTCAATGCTGGGCTACTTAGAGATACTCACTCAGTCAGAAAGAAAGAAAGAAAGAAAGAAAGAAAGAAAGAAAGAAAGAAAGAAAGAAAGAAAGAAAGAGAAAAAAAGAAAGAAAGTGTGTGTGTGTGTGTGTGTGTGTGTGTGTGTGTGTGTGTATGTGTGTGATACAGTCTTTATCTCGCAGACTGAGTTCTTCCTCAAGGCCCTGGGGCTACATACACCCAGCCTCACTCAACTCAGCAGTACAGGGAAAGCTCAAAAACATTCTTCCAGACATGGCCCTGTACTGGCTTTAGAGCTTCAAGGTCTTAAAATATCTTTGTGCCTTCAGGCATTCGCTTTTATTTTTTGACACATGGTACGTAGTCCTGGCCTTCTAGAAACTGTTTATGTAGACTAGACTGGCCTTGAACTGACAGAGATCTGTTTGCCTTTGAAGGACAGTGTCTAGAAGACAGTCTAGGGAGGAAAAAGCCCCAGAGGGAGCAGAACTTTGGAGAGCTTCTACTGTCCCCCTTTCCTGGCAAGATCTGGTAAGCTGGGTTGCCTGTTCATCAGTGAGCTCCTGATTGCTTGATGACAGAAGGCAGGCTGAGCAATAAGAAAAACACAGACTCTGGAGAGAGAGCACCTAGCACCAGGCCCCACACACAGTGGCCTTTGGACATGAAAGGTCATTTCCTCTGTCCCCAAGGAAATCTGGGGGGCCATCACCTGCTGGCCACATTTCAATTTGGCTCACACACTGAGTCTTCACTTCATTACCCATGGAAATTTAGCTTCATTGATATGAAGGGGCTAATTACTACACGAGACGTAATTACAAGACAGGAAATGGATTTACAGCTGCGCTCAGAGGGAGGGGGAGCTGCAGCAGACACTGGCTGCTCTGCCCTTTTGCCTTGAGGGCTAACGCTGCCCCTTGCACCCAGGATGGACAGTCTCCATTACAGTGTGCTCCTACAGAAATCAGGGTTTTAGAGAGCTCTGGAAACAGTTCTGTTTTCCCTCTCAAGTTGTAGCATCACTGCTGATGTGTTTCTATAGGATCCTCTGACATAATAATATTTTTTAAAAATCATACTGAAGTGGGCAGAGCATTTAGTTCATGGGTCATGTGCTGGATTCTAGCTAGCCCCAGCACTACCAACATATTTTTTTTTCCTGCAGCATGTGAAAGTCCACACCTTTAATCCCAGCACTTGTAAGGCAGATCTCTGTGTGTTTGAGCCCAGCCTGATCTACATAATAGGTTCCAGGTCTGCCTGAGCTACAGAGTGAGACTCTGTCTCAAAAAAAAAAAAAAAAAAAAAAAAAAAAAAAAAAAAAAAACAAACAAACAAAAAATAAAATTTAAGAATGTAGTCTTAATGGATAACATTTAAAAAGGAAGAAAACAGTGTGCTACAAACTGCCAAATGAGAAATGTGTTATGGGGCACTGCTTTTCTTGGTGGCTAGATGAATGCTGAAAATGAGAAATCCATGTCTGTGATGTCATTCAATACATATACCTCTTTTTAGAGTCCCTTATGCCTCAGGGTGTTTCTTTTTCCACTTTACAAAAGTCTTAATTCATACAGACATATAAAGACACAAATGTAAGTGAAAGGTCATCAAAATAAACAAATTAGTAATAGCTAAAGTTCATGAGCTGAAGCTGGGTGGTGGTGGCAGCGGCAGTGGCACATGCCTTTGATCCTGAGCAGAGGCAGGCAGATCTGTGATTTGGAGGCTAGCCTGGTCTATAGAGCAAGTTCCAGGACAGTAGAGAAACTTGGAGTTTTGTTTTGTTTTGTTTTTTTTAATTAAAACAAAAAATTGCTGCTGAGTGTGGTGTTACACACCTAAAATCCCTGGACCCAGGAGGCTGGGATAAGAGGATCAAGAGTACCAGGTCAGGACTGGAGAGATGCTCATCAGTTAAGACTGCTCTTCCAGAGGTCCTGAGTTCAATTCCTAGCAACCACATGGTGGCTCACAACCATCTGTAATGGGATCCAGTCAGCTACAGTGTACTCATATATATAAATACATCTTAAAAAAAGAGTACACGGGCAGTCTGGGCTAAGTGTAGAAAACCTACTGAAAACAAAATACTAATCAAAGCCAGACTTGTGGAGCACACTTGATCTGCCTACATCACTTGTTCACTTTTCACGAGAGCCCCGTGAGACGGGGACATCAACCACTCCAACTTGCATCTAAGGAATGAGATGTAGAGGATCAACCAAAGTCCCCAGGGTCACAGAGGCAAATGTCAGGGCGAGGGTTGGCCCTCATCCTTTCCACTGTTGCTGGATTCTCAGGAACAGTGAGAAAGTCCCCTAAATCAAAGCTGGTATCTTCTCAGATGTCTTAAAAATAGCACCTCCTGGGCTCCAGAAACTACTCCTGAGATCCTATCTTTAACGTAGGGAGAAAAGCCGGGCGGGTGGGTGTGGCGGCAGGGCGGGTGGGGGCGTGCCGTCAGGCGGCCACGCCCCCTGCGAGGACCCCCGGAGCCGGCCTCGGCGCGCCGGAGCGTTTCTCCTTCCGGGGCGGCCTGCTGGGCCTCATGGAGGCTGTTCGGCCAGACAGCTGCGAGAGAGGGACGGCGGCGCCGCGAGCCGAGGAGAGGCCGGCTCCCGAGGCGAGGGTGCACTTCCGAGTAACCCGGTTTATCATGGAGGCAGGCGTCAAGCTGGGCATGCAGTCCATCCCCATCGCCACCGCGTGCACAATTTACCATAAGTTCTTCTGCGAGATCAACCTGGACGCATATGACCTCTACCTGGTCGCCATGTCTTCCATTTACTTGGCCGGCAAAGTGGAAGAGCAACACTTGCGTACTCGTGACATCATCAACGTGTCGCACAGGTACTTTAACCCGGGCAGTGAGCCATTGGAGCTGGATTCCCGCTTCTGGGAGCTACGAGACAGCATTGTACAATGTGAGCTTCTTATGCTACGAGTTCTGCGCTTCCAAGTCTCTTTCCAGCATCCACACAAATACCTGCTGCACTACTTGATTTCCCTCAAGAACTGGCTGAATCGTTACAGCTGGCAAAGAACCCCTATCTCTGTTACAGCTTGGGCTCTGCTACGAGATAGCTACCATGGGGGGCTCTGCCTCCGCTTCCAGGCTCAGCACCTAGCCGTGGCTGTGCTCTACCTGGCCCTACAGGTCTATGGAGTCGAGGTGCCTGCAGAGGGTGAGGCGGAGAAGCCTTGGTGGCAGGTATTTAGTGATGACCTTACCAAGCCAATCATTGATAATATTGTGTCTGATCTTATTCAGATTTATACAATGGATACAGAGATCCCCTAAGGCCCTGGCCAAGGCCTTACCAAAGACCAGGATGTTCGGCGGCCTGGGGTATCGTGCCACTAAGTTGATGTGATGGCATGTTTCCACTCGGAGGACTGGTTGTGCTGGCAGAGGATGTCACTGGTGACTGCAATGACATGCTGTCATTTTTGTCCCCAGCAGCCCATGTTCAAATACCAAGAACCTCCATGTGGACAGGACATATTGAGCTTCCTAGAATTGGCTTCATTAGCTTTTGCCCTTTGAGAAGATGCTGCATTTGAGGCATGGACCATTGCAGGCGCCAACAGGAAAGTTAAAGAATAGGACTGCATCCTTAGGAGAAGAACTATGAATGTGTAACATAGAATCTTATTTTGTATAATAAAGATTATGCAAATAAAAAATGGGAAAGGTTTAACGCACCAAAGTCTGCCTTGTGGTATTTCTTAGTTACAATAGGAGAGATCAATATTGGGGAAATGATGGGTGAAGCATGGTACATCCATACAAATGGAGTATTAATCAACCACTAAAACATATTTATAAGGGGTTTATGACAATGTGGGTAAAGGTTCATATTAGACAGCATAAAAATAGGATTATAGATGCGCTATAATTCCTACAAAAAAAGAAATATACAAAGATAGGCCAAGTATTAATTAGTTGAGGGGGGTGTTAATGTAGAATGACGACTGTAAGGATTTCTGTCTTTTGTTCTAGCTCTTTGCATTTTCAACCATTATCCCATGATTATGGACCTTTGTGGTGAGGCCAGCTTATCTTTCTTAAATAGGTGTCTATTTAAAAGAACAACCATCATACTTCATTATCCCCAGAACTTCCCACACTTCGGACTTCCCTTAATCATTGTGTTAGAGCTGCCTCCTTTGTCCTCGCTGATAGCATCAGGAAGAGTGATCAGCCTCCTGAAGGTCAAGGGGGGAGAGGCTGAGCTTGGTGAGGACAGGAGGATCCTGAGTTCCAGACTAGCCTTGGCTACGGAGTGAGACCCTGTCTTAAACCTAACAAACAATAAATAGGAGCAAGGAAAGGAGGTGTTGGGAGCAGGGCCACGGATGCACGAGGCATTTAACCTTCACGGTCTCAACAGACTTTCCCCCACATGTGTACAATGTGTCAGGTACCATTCTGGACTCCTGCATAAAAGCACAACAGAAGCTTAGACACTCTAGAAGTACCTGCCAATCACATAAGAAAATAGGAGGAAGAGATTAGGCATTTAGCTCAATTAGTAGAATGCTTGCTTAGCATGCATGAGATCCTGGGTTTGGTCCCAAGCACTGGATAAACCAGCATGGTGGTATGGTACATACTTACCTACAATCCCAGCAATCAAGCTGAGGCAGGAGGATCAGAATTTCAGTTTTTAAGGTCATCCTGGGCTATGTAAAACTCTGCCTTTGAGAGGGGGAGTGGTGGTGGTTCACACCTCTAATCCCAGCACTCGGGAGGCAGGGGTAGTTGGATCTCTGTGAGTGTGAAGCCAGCCTGATCTATAAGAGTGAGCTCCAGGACAGTCAGGGCTACCCAGAGAAACCCTGTCTTGAACCAAAGAAAGGAAAAAAGAAAATAGGAAGCTGAGGTCAAACTCATAATTGAGGTAATGTTATGGAGTGGAAAATTAACTGGAAATTGAGTCATTCCACACTTTGAAATGAAGGAGACGGGCAGCTGGAGAATATGACTTGTTCTTGCTGGTCTGAGATAGCAGCCTCTGTAAAAATGGCCCTTCAGCAGTGTGGGATGTGATGGAGTTTAGTAGAATGATGGAACTGTAGCATTCACAAACCTTCCTAACCCCTGGCCCATCAGGTGGGTGGCAGACTTGCTTTGTGTAGAAGTAGCATGCAGCACCAGGTAAACATGGGCTCTACCTCTATTCCCCACTTAGAAGCTGGTCTCCAAGTTACTCTCATTTTCATATATGGTCTCCAGGAGAGGGGCTTTGAGGCAGAAATGGGATAGTGACAGAAAAGGGTCACAGCTTTGCTTGGGAAGAGCTCACCCTGACTTTGGAGCCACACAGGGTTAGGCCACTGCTTCCAAGGGCCCTTCAGGTGAGAGTCCTAGCTCAAGGCTATTCGGGCAGTATGCCCACCTCAGTGACAGTGAGCCTGTGAGAGAGTGGTGTTTTAGCTTCTCACGCTCACCTCCTCCTAAGGTAACAAGGCCTACATTGTAAGACATCTGAGCAGTAGAGAGGCTCTGCAAGCTTAGGGGTATAGCTGGGACCCCAGAGACATATGCTACAGATCCTGGGTCTTAGGATGAAATAAGCCCTGGAAGGAAACAAAAGTTAGAGCTCTGTGATGCCCATGATGCACCCTGGGCCAGAATAGGATTTCCCTGAGGTAAACTGCCACTTGTCATTGCTAGGGCCTAGGAGGATGGAGTTGTAAGAAAGGAGGAAAACCAGAAGGCAAATCTCTGGGAGAATCAGGGAGATGATAACACCTGGGCTTTGGGGCAAGAAGAAAAAGGATTTTGCTTGAGAGACTTGGACCAAGTGCTATTAATCTCTGAGTTAGTTTCGCTGCAAGAATCTAAGGAACCTGACCAGGCATGGTGGTGCATGCTTTTAATCCCAGAAGTCCAGAGGCAGAGGCAGGTGGATCTCTGTGAGTTGGAGGCCAGCCTGGTCTACAGAGCAAATTCCAGGACATCCAGGACTACACAGGGAAACCCTGTCTCCAAAGCAAAGAAACAAAGAAACAAAAATGCAAGGAACCACATTCTCTGATAGGAACAAGGCATGCTCTGCTCCCAGAGATCCGAGGGCCACTCCTAGGGAAGACCAAGTATCTCCCCTGAGACCAATCTTCTTCTCAATCACCACAGTCTACCCATGGCCTGGGAAATTCCAAAATCTGGCTTATTAGAACATCAATGATCCATTTCCCTAAGCAAAGGAACTGGAGCATTAAACTCAGAAGGCCAGGGCAGACCATATTGGCTCTGAACATAGGCTCAGTAACATTGACTCAGAAAACAGAAGAGAGCCCTATTTTTCTCTTTGTTTGGTTTGGTTTGGCTTGGCTTGGTTTCCAATACAGGGGTTCTCTGTATATCTCTGGCTGTCCTGGAACTCACTGTGTAGACCAGGCTGGCCTTGAACACAGAGATCTGCCTGCCTCTACCTCCCAAGTACTGGAGCTAAAGGTGTGTGCCACCACTGCCTTGAGGTATACGGTTTAACTGAATACTTTCCTTGAGGCTGGGAATGTAGTTCAGTTGGTAGTGTTCCTTTCTAACACTTCCAAAGCCCTAGGTTCAGTCGCCAGCACTATATAACATCCCTGGCTGCAGAACAAGTTGAACTAACATGGGCTGACACACTGTCACAAAAGTAGACAAACAGACAGGAAAGTACTTTTCCGTCTACTTATGTTTTAAAACCTTTAGGGACTGATCATATACTAATGCCTGCATCATGATGGGTAACCCTATCTCCAAAAGGGATGTTTGAACAGACTCTGTACTTTAGACCATCTTCAAAAATTATGTTAGAATTAAATAGAAAATTGTGCATACTTTAAGAAACAGGATGGACTCCAATGCATAACCCTTGAAAATCCTGGAAGTAGTCATACAGGTTCTTATCAGTAATCTTATTCACCTTAATTTTGTTTTTTGTTTTTTGTTTTTTAAAAATAAGATCTCTCTATATAGCCCTGGCTGTCCTGGAAGTCACTATGTAGACTAGGCTGGCCTCAAACTCCACCTGCCTCTGTTTCCCTAGCACTGGAATTAAAGGTATGTATAACCATGTCTAGCACTCTAGCACCTGTTTCACCTTTTTAAAATCTCTCTCTCTCTCTCTCTCTCTCGCTCTCTCTCTCTCTCTCTCTCTCTCCTTCTCTCCCTCCACTTATTGATGTATTTTGTGTGAATATTTTGTTCATGTGCATATATGTGTACCTGATGGATCCCCTGGGACTGAGGTCATGGATGGTTATGAACCATTATATGAATGCTGAGAATTGAACCCAGGTCCTTTGTAAGAGCAACAAGCACTCTTAACTACTGAGCCATCTCTCCAGCTCCAAATAAATGTTCTTTCTTTCTTTTTTTAAGACAGGGTATCACTGTGCAGCCTTGGATATCTTGGAATTTGCTCTGTCGACCTGGCTGGTCTCACACTCACAGAGATCCACATGCTTCTGCCTCCCAAGTGCTGGGATTAAAGGCGTGCACTGCTATGCCCAGTTTTTAAAATCTGCATACCTACCTGTGACCAAGTATGCCTATCCTTTATGGTCGTAGATTTTCTATGATTTCTTCAAAACTTTCATGTCATTTCTGAAGTGTCACTTCTCATCTGATATCATCAGATTTTTCAACTCATTAGTCTGATGTGGTCTCAGTGTGAAATTGCTGACATCAGTGAGGTGTGAATCCATCCTCCTGGGTTCTGCTCCTAGGAGAACTCTCTGCAGAACCGTGAGCCATGACTTCTAGGTGAGAACGTTTGTCTATTTTTGCTCATCGACTTCTTTGAATAAGATTATCTTTGTGTCAAAAGAGGGTTGAGCTGCATCTTAGACTCACCTGAGTAGCACATACATCAAAATGGAAGGAGCTGTCTCTTAAGGCTTATTTCCTGTTCAATAGGGAACACGGCTTTTGCAGTCAAATTCTCTGTGGTTCCAATTCTGTTTAGAGGTGGTTTCTGGAATACCATACCGATGGGTCTTTTATTTTGAAGAGAGACCCACCACATTGGTTTCCATAGCCCCTCTACGGAGGACTTAGCTGGCCTCTTCCACTCACCCAGATCTCAGCACATAGGCAGACCCTCACCTTGGCCCTCTTCCAGGAATAAAGACAAAAATCAATCATTTATGTGCATTCCATAAAAAGTTTCATCTACAGTTATCAGTGGGTTCTACAACAATGAAGTGGAGATTATCCAGAAAGTAAAACAAGCTGTTTAAGATCTTGGGTCCCCAGATTCTAACAGTGGCTTCCAGTCTTAGTATGGCTGCCCTAATTCCCTCTGGAATCTCATCTTGTCCCTTGGAATCTGCTAGGAGCTCCAGTCTTGGCATAGGGAAGCCCAGAGTCCTTAACACTTTTAGTCCAAGCATGTCACTGAGAACTTGCTCAGGCCAGCTGGACTTGTGTGACAGAGAGGCTTTATTCTCCAGCCCTGTATTCCTCCACCCCCATTCTCTGAGCAATGAGGTCATCAGAGTTACTTCCTGCTGCTTCAGGCACTCTCCTCCAACCGGAGTACATTCAATAGCCCCCAGCTTCCCAGTTCTAACTGCCACCAGGCTGACTGGGGCCTTGGAGTAGACCCAAATCAGAAAGGACATTAAAGATCCACACAGCAACGATGCTGTATTAGCTATTTCTGTATAAGAAATGATCCCAAAGTTTAGCTGTTTAAAACAGAAAAGGGAGTGGATGAGATAGCTCTGCTGGAAAGGTGCTTGCTTTGTAAGCCAAAGGACCTGAGTTTGATCCCTGGGGATCAAATAAAAATGGAAGGAGAGAACTGACTTCACAAAGTTGTCCTCTGATTGCCACACGAGCTGTACACAGATACACACTAATGATACAAATAATAATAATTAATACATCTCCTCATCAATGAACTTGTGATCTCAGATTTCCTCTCATGTGGCTTCGGCTCTTCACAAGGACAATATATTTCATTAATCTCTGAAAACTATATTTATCTTCTGCATGACCTTAAAGGCCATCACCAAAGAAGAAAGTGCCCTTGAAGCAGTAATGGAAATACCAAAGGGAACATTTGTAGAGCCAGCGAAGCGATGTGTCTGCAGTATGATTTGTAGATCAGGGCTTCTTAACCCTTTTCATATATATATATATATTTACCCAGGAAAACATGATGATTCCAGGTATATAGATATGTAAGTATACAGAAGCAGGGTAGGAAAACTGTTCCATTGGCCAAGTGCCTGCTATGTAAGCATAAGGACCTGAGTTCTAGCCCTAGCACTGGCATAAAAAGCCAGAAATGATTGTGGTACCTGTAATCTCAGCAATGGGGACAGGGAAACTGAGGATCCCTAAAGCTCATTGGCCAGCTAGTAGTTGAATCAGTAAGTTCTGGCTTCAGAGACAGATGAAGAAGAAGAAGAAGAAGAAGAAGAAGAAGAAGAAGAAGAAGAAGAAGAAGAAGAAGAAGAAGAAGAAGAAGAAGAAGAAGAAGAAGGAGAAGAAGAAAAACAGGGAGTGACTAAGGAGGGACTGACATTGACCTCTGACTGCCCTTCCCACATATGAACATTGGTTCACATTTCTATACCACACACACACACACACACACACACACCAACAATATACAAATAGACAAATCATTTGCTGAAATTAATCATAAAGAAATTTATTTTGAAACAATTCTTTAGTATTCATATAATTTAAGCACTTATTAAAGATGCATGCATACTAATGAGCTGAAGATGTTTGTTTATTTTTACACAAGAGTTACATCTTGGCCGAGTATTTGATGCTGCTCCAGGACACAGAACATCTTCAACATGTTTCAAAGTTGACTGATACTTTGATTTTATAATTGTCAGTGCTGAGAACACCACTTTGCAAAAACATAGGGTACAAAATGGCAAGAATATTGCTTAAGGCTGTTTCAGAAATTGTTGAGAATTCCATCCTAACTGCAATTGCAGAGTCATTTAATCATTTTCTTAAATGAAACAATTTAAAAGGTTTTTACGTTTGGTGTGTGCATGCATGCTATGTGTGTGTCTGTGTGTGTGTGTGAGTGTGTGTGTGCATGCGTATAGAGGTCAGAGGACAACTTTCAGGAGTTGGTTTTTCTTCCTTTCACCCCGTGGTTCCTGGGGATCGAACTCCTGTTGTCAGGCTTGGCACGAAGCACCTTTATCTGCTGACTCTGCTCAGCAGCCCCACTAGCAACAATTTTTAAAACCATCCATTTTGACATTCTGTACATTCTGACACAAATCAACCCAAAGATGTATTAACTTGGTGCTTGCATGCTGAGGAACAATGGGAGAGAAACATTAAAAGTCTTTCTGGTATTAAACCTTTTCATTTCTGTAAAACCAGAAATCTTCCTATTTCTACGATTCCCGGCATCCACTGGTCTCATCTGAGCTGAGGTGTTTGAGCCGATGCTCACTGGCAACATGTGGGATGAGGCACATGCAGTGCCACAGTGCAGATGCTCTGAATCTAGAACCAAGGCCTCAGTGATGCTGTGCAAAGAAACACAGCTGAGTGCAGCCAGAAGCACCTCCGACTCATTGTTGGGTTGATTTTTAATTACATTTTGGTGGTTGTATATGAATTTTTTACTGTTGCCAAATTTTAAGCCCACATTCAGTCACGTGATTCGATATGGGGTCAAGACCTACAGTTTAAGAAGCCGGGCAACAGACCACCTGTGCTACCTGCATGGGCCCACCTGTCATACTTGTGGAAATTTAAGCGCTGGGGCTTCACTCTAGGCTTTCTGACTCAGACCTGAAAGAAAGAGGTGGGAGAGCAGGGAAGCCAACTAACAAGCTTCACTGGGAAGACAGATGACACAAGACCTGTGAATGGTGACACTCTGGCCAAATAGGGGGTCAGCCAGAGCATGCAGACCACGAGATTCAGCCAGGCTTTGAAAACCACCAAAAATCGAAGTAAAGATGCTGAGGGTCCGCCTTTAAATTCCCCAAAGCAGAACTGAGAACAAGTGACAATACTCATGGATCCGAAAGAAAGGCCAACAATTGTTTCATCAATGAAGACCAGCACAGGAGCTATATCTGGACAGGTACCTCTAGCAGAAAGGCACATGGTGCCATTGGTGATGGAGCCTTACTGGGTAGTCAGCCTCCTTGGAAACTTCTTCAGTTGTTTGCACACCCAGGAGGGATGCTGTCCTGACCCGCTGTTTCCCTTGCTGTCACCTTCCATGACTCTAGTTCAGATTTGCTGAGATTGACAGAGCTGCCAGAGGAGCCAGCCCGGCTGTCTGGTGCACACAGTTAAAAATAATCTTTAGTTTGCTAAGCTGGCTGCTGAATATCTGCGGCTTTAATTGATGGGCAATCTTCTTGCTGTTATATGAATTTAAAAACTACTGCTACCTTAAAGCACCGTTGTCCTGGCGGTAGCCTGACAAGCCCAACCCACCCGACCTGTCATTTCCAGAAGACACACACTCCAATCCCTCGGACTCTGAGGCTTCTCCTGTTTAACAAAAGATACCTCCACACCCCCCACCCCCCAACCAGCTTGGACATAGAGAACAACAAGGGGCTCCATCGTAGTTTATTTTTGTTTTCAAGAAGATTTCTCTGCTTCAGCCGCCTCGGGGGGCAGGTACAACAAAATGACAGAAATGAAAACACAGCCACATTAAAATGCTCTGCCAGCAACAGCCAAATCCTAAGCCTTTGGAGAACAAACTGACGGCAAGTGCAGCTGCCCTTTTGCTAGCAACAGGGATTGTGGGCTCAGATTGACGGCTCTGGGCTTAAGCCCAGGAGTTTAATGATAATGATGTTGGTGATGATGATAATTATCATAATAATAGCTAACCTTTATTGAGGACTTTCCGTGTGCCAGACGCCGCACGATACATACAATGTGTTTATTTCTTTCTGCTTCTCTGTATAATATCTACATGTAGATAGCGAGAATCTCCTTTGACTCTTACTATATTTCTGTGAAAGAGAGCTTTGGTAGAATATCCTTACCCCATTTTAAAGCTGAGACTTAAAGAGTATCAATAACAAGAGAGATGAGTTTTAGAACCAGAACACTCATGGCTTATTCTCAACCGTGACTCAGATCTTCTAGAGAAATATGCCGGGATATGCTGAAGAGATAATTGACTTCTATGCTTTGAATGTATCCCTGGGCTCAGATTCTAGTTCTACGACCTCAGTTTCTTTATCTGTGAAATAGCACATTAAATGTGGCCCTTGTCCTTGTAACTCACCTTTGGGCATGAATTACAGACTCAAGTTTCCTTAAAAGGAGGGAATTTACTCAAAAGAGCCACGATGTAGTACTGTCAATAAGACTGTTACTGTTTACTTGCATATAACAAAATCAATTAGCTCAAGCCAGCTTACTGGATGTTTGCTTCTTGTGGTGCTGGAACTCAAACCCAGGGCTTCACCTTACTCCCTGAGCTACTGGGCATTTTTGTTGATTTGTTTTTTCGTGTGTATACATTGTGTCTCTTTACTTATTATTAGTTTGTGGTGGGTGTCACAGCGTGCATGTAGAGGTCAGAAGACAACTTTGTAAAGCCAGTTTTGTCCTTCCACATTTACATGGTGTACTGGCAAAATTTTGTGTCAATTTGACACAAGCTGGAGTCATTTGGAAGGAGGGAACCTCAGCTGAGACAGTGTCCCCCCTCCCCTGTCAGACTGACCTATGGGCAAGCCTGCTGTCTGTTTTCTTGATTGATGATGGATGGGAGAGGGACCAGTTAGTTGACTGTGGGCGATGTCACACCTGGGCTGGTAGTCTTGGGTTCTATAAGAAAGCAGGCTGAACAAACCACGAGGAGCAAACCCATAAACAGCACTCTTTCATGGTCTTTATCTACATCAGCTCCTGCCTCCAGGTTCCTGTCCTATTAGAGTCCCTGCCCTGACTTCCCTCTGGGACAGCCTGTGGGTGAAACTGTAAGCTTAACCAAATCCTTTCCTCCCTGAATTGTTTTGATCCTGTTTTATCATAGCAATAAAATTCCAAGACATTCGAAAAACCAAAAATAAATAAATAAATAAATAAATAAATAAATAAAACCAATCCCAAGACGCATGGGTTCCAGCTTGCAATGCTGAGAGGCAGCACCTATTCCTACTGAGTGAGCCACCGTCCTAACTGCTTTCTACTGCTATGATAATGACTAAAAGCAGCCTGGGGAGAAAAGTACTCTTTCTTTTTCTTTCCCCTCTCCCCTCCTCCACCCCCAATTTACAAGTTAAAGTCCATCATCAAAAGTCCATTATCAACCATCAACAGAGGCAGAACAGAACCGCTGCTCACTGCCTTGGGCCTGTGCAGTCTGCTTTCTTGACAACCCAGGAGCACCTGCTCAGGTGTGACACTACCCACAGTGGGCCCTCCAATGCCAATCATCAATCAAGAAAATGCCCCAAGCATATGCCCACAGGCCAGTCTGATGGAGGCAATTCCTCAGCTGAGGCTCCCACTGCAGAGATGACTCCAGCTTGTATCAAGTCAACCAAGAAGCTCAAGGAGCAGAGCTACCTCACTGACTTTGTTACTTGTTTTATTTTATTTTTTTTTTTAATTGAGTGTCTCACTCTGTAGTCCAAGCTACAGGAATGAGGTCTGGGACTCATTCCTGCTTACTGCTTTGAAGGGTGACAAAGTGTTGGTTCATCTGGAGTTGGGGATTCAAGGGATATCTCAAAGTAAAAAAAATTTTTTTTGGACAGAGTTTTTCTGCATACTCCTGACTGTCCTGGAGCTCACTATGTAGACCAGGCTAGCCTCAAATTCAGAGATCTGCCGCCTGCCTCTCAGATGGATTCTTACTCTTTCTCACACAGCTCTGCTTCTTCATGCATGGGCCCCTTGTACAGGGGAACCTCTCCAGTGTCTAGGCTTCCTCCCTGCTCGTCCAGGTGATTAAATGGTTATAGCAACTTTGGCTTCTACAAGGTGTGAAGGAAAATGGAAGCCTCTACTCAAATATTACTGGGACTGCTTTTTACTTAATTTTGATTTCTGAGACAAAGAAGATAACCCAGGTTAACCTTGAACTCACAACCATCCTGCCTCAGAGCCTCAAGTGCTGGTGTCACTGCACCCAGATCTCTGTTGACAGTTAACTTTGGGCTCCTGTGGGCTCATAGTGTCTCTTCCAGTCTATACTACTTTTTTGTTTTGTTTTGTTTTGTTTTGTTTTTCGAGACAGGGTTTCTCTGTGTAGTCCTGGCTGGCCTGGAACTCACTCTGTAGACCAGGCTGGCCTCAAACTCAGAAATCCGCCTGCCTCTGCCTCCCAAGTGCTGGGATTAAAGGTGTGCACCACCACCGCCCAGCCTATGCTACCTTTTTATACAAGCCAAATGAAGCTCACACATTCTGTTTGGGGGTTTGTTTTTTGTTTTGTTTTGTTTTGTTTTTTGAGACAGGATCTCACTATGTGCTCAGGTTGTCCTGAACTAACTACGAACATAGACCAAGCTGGCCTCAAACTCTGAGATCTGCCTGCCTCTGCCTCTCGAGGGCTGGGATTAAAGGCATAGGCTAGTACTATATCCAGCTTGTGATTTCTCTCTTGAAGGATCCATCTGGCTTCAGTGCCAAGTAAGAGGCCCCATACAGTCGTCCAAGTAGGAGTTGGTAGAGACTGGAGGAGGGTGGTTCCAGGAGAGGTGATGGATAGTCACATTAGAAACTGACGTTAAAAATGAATGAAGCCTGAAGGCTTTGCTGATGACCTGTATGCCGGAGCATAGCTACCATCCAGTGCTTGAGAGGTTGAGACAGGAGGATGGCAAGTTGGAGGCCAAGCTGGGCTAAATAGTGAATAAAAAGACTTGAATAGGGGAACAGGAGGGCACAAGGGAAAATTCAGGAAAATACCAACAAATGAAGGGTTAGAATGGCGCTGCCATCCTTAATCTCTCTTAGATCCATTCCCTTTTCAACGTCACTGCTATGAGACACTCCAAGTGTCTCATGGGGATGCCACAGCATCCTAAACAGCCTCCTGCCTCCACCTGCCTCTTTAGACTTCTTCTAGCAGCTAGAAGCTGAAGCCTGACTGTCATTCTCTAAGAACCCGTTTTCACAGGATAAAGTTGGATCTTCACAGTGCAGCCTGGAGGGCCCCCAATGACTTCACTCCTATGCTTCTTCTAACTTTCACCTTCACTGTTAGATGTGTGGAAGACAGAGTAATAATATCAGCTCTTTACCAGTCTTACCTTATTGGTTGAGACAGGATCTCTGATTGAACCTGGAGTTCACTAATTAGGCTAGACCAGCAAGCAGGTTTGGCCAGCGAGCCCCAGGATCCTTTCATTTCCCTCTCCTCTGCTCTGGGATTATAGGTTCTCACCTCCACACCCAGCTTTTTCTGTGGGTGCTGAGGATAGGATTCAGATCCCCAGGCTTGTCCAGAAAGCACTTAACTAAAAGAGTCTTGTCTCCAGCCCCTTGATTGCTACTTTGAACATCATACAAACAAATAATCCTTTCTATTTCCAAAATGCCTCTCCACCCATTTATACTAAGGAGGAAGCGGTGTCTTTTTTTACAGATAAGGAAGCTGGGTCTGGAGGACCCGGTATCTCAGGGGACCCGGTCACAAAGGATGATGGACTGGAAGCCATCTCCTCCTTCTGAAACGGGGCCTTAATTTAGCCTTAATTGTCAGTGTTTCCCCTGCGAGAACAACTTCAATCTCTTGGTGGAGTGGGGGTAGGGTAGAAAAGCTCAGATTCAGAACATACAGGATATCCAAAATGTCAACATTTTAGCCTTAACAAATTTATTTGAAAACACATTTCTTCAAAATAATTTATTCCTAAACAGCTAAAGAAGAGGGGGGCAGGCAGTTGTCAGAGGCTGAATTGAGCAGACAGGATAACAGGCAGGTTAAGGAGAATAATTACCGGCTTTTTTCTCCTTACTCAACAGCTTCTTTTTCAGGCCTGTCAATCACTGTTTATCACACTTGAACCAAAACAATGATTTTTCCCCCCTTTTCCCTCTGATGTCTGGAGGACCTACTGGGGAGATGGTGACTAACTATGGGGGCAGGACCAGTGTGTCATACAGGCTGGAGCCAGGGACCAGGGGGCCCTTGTCAGTGAGAGGGGCCCATGTCCAAAGCTTATAATATACCTGGCAGAACAGGAAGAAAACATTTTCTGAGATTCTAATATGTGGTGACATCCCCCTTTATATTAAGTGCTGGGGATTGAATCTAGTGTCTTGAGCAGTCTAAGTAAGTGCTCTACCACTGAACTAACACCTTCAGCTCCACCCACAGTGTGTGTGTGTGGGGGGTAATTCTGTTTAGACAAAATCTCATTCTTTAGCTCAGATTGGTCCCAAATTTACAGTAATCTTCCTGCATCAACCTCCAGAGTGCAGGGATTACATGTGTGAGCTTTAAGGTTGTTTCTCTCTCTCTCTCTCTCTGTGTGTGTGTGTGTATGTGTCTGTCTCTTTATGTCTCTATCTCTGTCTCTCTCCCTCTATCTCTCTCCCTCTGTGTGTGTGTGCATGCATGTATATGTGTGTGTGTGCATGCATATGTGTGTATATGTGCATGTGCGTGTGTGTGTGTATGTGCATGTGTGTGTACATGTGCAGCATATATGCCCTTGTGCACACATTCAGGGGTCAGAGGACAACATGACAGTTCTCTCCTTCCACCACGTGAGTCTTAGGAATTGAATTTAGATTATCAGGCGTGGCAATAGGCACTTTTACCCACTAGCCACAGCATTACTTATTTAAATATCTCCATGGCCCTGCCAGAGGAACACTTTGGCTCCCATTTTACAGATGAAGATTCTGAGGCTCAGAGTAGTTAAATGCAAGCACAAAAACAAAACACACACACATGGCTGTGCATGCTAACTGAACTGTAATACAGTTCCAGAAAAAATGTCATTTTATCTCCAACTAGGAGAGATATCTGGCTCCACAAAGTAGAAAATTCCCTATCCTCCTGGAACACTGGAGACTAACACAGAGCAACCAACCTGTCCCCAGGTAAGAGAGGAGACAGAGGAAAGGTGTCCACTCAGAGGAAAGGTATCCACTCATATTAAGAGCCTCAGGGTTAAGGATTGAGTTCATGCCGGGCAGTGGTGGCACATGCCTTTAATCCCAGCACTTGGGAGGCAGAGGCAGGCAGATTTCTGAGTTCGAGGCCAGCCTGGTCTACAGAGTGAGTTCCAGGACAGCCAGAGCTACACAGAGAAGCCCTGTCTCAAAAAACAAAACAAAACAAACAAACAAACAAAAAAAGGATTGAGTTCACGTTTGCAAAACCATCTAGAGAGACAGGCTGGTGGCATAGCCTCTTTCATAACCCATCAAATAAAGCTCAAAAGCTTTGGATAAAATCTAGCCACAGACCCGCCTTAGGAAAACTGTGCTTAATAGAAGAAGATGAAAGGGTAGGTGAGCACAGTGGGCAAGACCTGACCAGTGAGGTATTAGGGAAAACTTCCTGGAGGAAGGGGTGGTCATGTTGAGTGGTGGTCATTTAAGTGAAAACAGAGAAGAGAATTCCCAGGAGATATGACACATGTAAACATGTCTGCTAAAAACATTACAGAATGTGGAGAAAAACAAATGTTAAATTTGAGAAGAATGGCCATTAGTAAACTGGCAGCTAAGTAGGATGTGGTAACATAGGCCTTTAATCCCCGCACTTGAGAGGCAGAAGCAGGCAGATCTGAGTTCAAGGCCACCTTGCTCTATGGAATGAGTTCCAGGAAAACCAAGGCCACACAGAGAAACCCTGTCTCAGAAAACCAAAAATTCATTAAAAAAAAAAAAAAAAAAAAGATAAATAACTAAAGGGACAGCTGAAAACAGCTAACATCTATTGAATGCCAGGCACTTGTAAGAGTTTTATGTATATTATTACATGTATTATTATTATGTGTATTATTCATTCTCTCAGACCACAAATACTTACTGAACTCTATAGGGCCTACTTCATGGTTTGCAGTACACTTGTAACAATATAGGACCTCAGTCAAGAGCAACAGGAAGCTTTTCACTTCTACCCAGTCTATCTGCCCTCCTCGTGGTATTTTGCTTGATATTGCATTATATCTGTGGTGGTTTGAATGTGCTTGGCCCAGGGAGTGGCGCTATTAGGAGGTGTGGTCTTGTTAGAAGAAGTGTGTTACTGTGGGGGTGGCTTTGAGACCCTCCTCCTGGCTGCCTTCAAATCAAGATGCAGAGCTCTCAGTCCTTCCAGCACCGTGTCCGTCTGCATGTGCCATGGTACATGCACGGAGGTCAGAGGACAACTTGCAGTCTTTAGTTCTCTCCTATCATGTGGGTCTTAAGAATTGTACTCAAAAAAAAAAAAAAAAAAAAAAAAAAAAAAAAAAAGAATTAAAGAATTGTACTCAGATCTTCAGGGTTGCTGGCATCTTTTGAAGCCCCGTTTTTGAAACAGGGTCTCTGTATTAGTCAGGGTTCTCTAGAGTCACAGAACCTACAGAATTTCCCCATATATTAAGAGAAATTATTGGAGTGACTTCCAGTCTGTAGTTCAACTAACCCAACAATGGACAGTTGTGAATGGGAAGTCCAAGAGTCTAGTAGCTGCTCAGTCCCACCAGGCTAGGTGTTTCAGCTGGTCTTCTGTAGAAGTAGGTTCCAACAGATGTGCTGGCAAGTAAGTAAAGCAGGCAAAGAAGAGTGCGTCTTCCTTCTTCCATTGTCCTTATGCAGGCCTCCAGCAGAAGGTGTGGCCCAGATTAAAGGTATATATCACCACGCCTGACTCTGGAACTTGTTCTGTCCCAGGCTGGCTTTGAACTCACAGATCTGCTTGCCTCTGTCTCCTGGGATTAAAGGTGTATACCACCTTGCCTGCGTTCAAGCTTTTCATGGACACTATGCCTCAAGATCTGAATCAAAAGCATGTGTCATCCCATGTCAAGATCCAGATCAAAAGCCTGTGTCTTTCAGCCTCAAGATCTGGATCACAGGGGTGCCCTTCATTTCTGTATTATAGTTCATTCCAGATATAGTCAATTTGGCAACTGGGAATAGCCATCACAACATCCTAAGGACACAATAATGATGACATATACGTTATGTATATGGATGCCCTCAGGGACCCAGTGCTCTGCCTGTAGAAACTTAGACTACAAAGCACATATTTGCCTGGCTCTGATCCTTCTCATGCTCAGGGCTTCTCTGAGGTTTAAGGTGGGAGGGACAGGGGAGGAAGTAGATGAAAATCTGTGTGGAAGAGTTAGGGGACAGCTCAGGAAGCATCATATATGAATTGAGATGCCAAGTCCCTGGTGCATTGTGTTAGTCAGTGTTCCATTGCTGTGAAGAGACACCATAACCACAGCCCACTGCTATAAAAGAAAGTATTCAATTGGGGCTGGCTCACAGTTTCAGAGGTTTAGTTCATTATCACCATGGTGGGAAGCATGCAACACAAAGACAGACGTAGCGCTTAAGAAATAACTGAGAGCCATAGGTAGCATGAAGAGAGAGCCACGAGGCCCAGCTTGAGCTTTTGAAACCTCAGAACCCACCCCTAATGACACATTTTCTTCAACAAGGCCGTGTCTCCTGTTTCTTCTCAAATAGTGTCACTCCATGATGACTAAGCATTCAAACATACTCAGCTAATGGAGGCCATTACTAATCGAGCCACCACATGCATTATCCTTTATTCTGTCAAAATTTGCTTATGAAACACAGATCCAAATACAGAAAACTTTTTTTTTTTCGAGACAGGGTTTCTCTGTGTAGCCCAGGCTGTCCTGGAACTCACTCTGTAGACCAGGCTGGCCTCGAACTCAGAGATCCTTCTGCCTCTGCCTCCCAAGTGCTGGGATTAAAGGTGTGCGCCACCACTGCCCGGCTCCAAATACAGAATTCTTAAGAATACTGAAGTGGTGACCATAGAGTACTAAACTATTTTGGAGAGTATGCCCCATGTAACTCCTCTGGTTGTGTGCCCTTAGAGATTGTACCCATTGTAACTCCTCTGGTTGTGTGCCCTTGAAGCCATCCCTGGAATGCCATCTCACTTCAAGTCTACTTTTTCTTTTTGATGGTAGATATAATCTTACACATCCCAGACTGGCCTTGAATTTACTACATAGTGTAATCTAGAGCTCCTTACTCACACGTCTCTTCTTCCTGGGGCTACAGTTATGTGCCACCACACCTACTTTATTTAGGGCTGGGGACTGAATCCAGAGTTTTATGCATGCTAAGTTAGCACTTTTTCAGATGAGCTACATTCCAGGCTTGAGTCTAGGTTATAGCACTGAAACAAAGTGAAAACTTGCACTGTGTTGCAGCTGATATCCAAGTGGAAACCAACACAATGGGAAAACACATAGTATATGGAATGGTAGAGAATACCACAGAGGAGGAAACAGGATATGAGAAGAGGGCACAGTGGTATTCAAGAAGGTCCCATGTTTATTTGTAGGTTAATTGGTTGGTTTTGGTTTTTCAAGACAGGGTTTTCAAAACAGTGTGTAGTTTTTGCTGTTTTGGTACTTGTTTTGTAGACCAGGCTGGCCTTAAATCCAGACATTTGCCTGCCTCTGCCTCCTGAGTGCTGGGATTAAAGGCTGTACCACCACACCTGGCTGAGGATGTCCTCCTCCTCCATTGAGTACATGTGCGCATGTGCACATGCCATGGAAGTCAAGAGACAGCTTAAGGAATCCCGCTGACTCTTTCACCATGGATTCTGAGAATCCAACTCAAATCGCCAGGGCTCTGCTGTAAGCAGTTTTACCTCGCCCACCATCTTGCTGGCTGGAGAAGATGACTGTGAATATATATTCTCATTCTCATTTAAGCAAGCACAAATTTGGTGGATAAGGCTCTCTCAGGAGCCCAAGACAGTTTACTTTGCCTCTTCTGCCTATATAGCCTTGTGGTGTCAATCTGATGGGCTGTCAGCACCAAATTCACGGACAGCTCCTTCCTCATGCCTTCCTTGACTCTTCCAGAATTCGGTCTCTGCCTGTGGTTCTGCTTAAGACATCCCTGCCTATCTTACGCTTCTTGCCACAACTTCAGGGACTGGGGTTAGAATCTATCTGGATGGTATTTCAGAAGGTGCCTTCTTGAAGTTCATGATTCTAAGAGAAACCAGATTAAATATTTGAAAAATCTATAAGTAAGCCAGGTGGTAGTGGCAGTGCAGGTTTTTAATCCCAGCACTTGCAAAGAAAAAAGAGAAAAACCTCTAAGTAAATAAACACATATATACTCCCTTTTCTACCCCCTCGTCTGTGTGTGTATGCTGAATGTGTCTGTATAGATTTGTGCCCATGTATCTGGAGGCTAGAGTCACTGCAATGGTGGTGTCTCTCTTGGCTGCTGCTGCTGTTCCTCCTCCTCCTCTTTCTCCTCCTCCTCCTCTTTGAGACATAGTTTCTCTGTGTAGACCTGGATATTCTAAAACTAATTCTGTAAACCAGGCTGGCCTTGAATTCAGAGAGATCTGGCTGCCTCTGCCTCCCGAGTGCTGGGATTAAAGGCGTATTCTACCACTGCCAGGCTTCCAAGCCATCTTATTTTAGATAGAGTCTGTCACCGATCCTGGAGCTCATCTATTGGGGAACACTAGTTGGCTAGCAAGCCCAGGAGATGTTCCTGTCTTCATTTCCCACTGCTGGGCTTAGAAGTGTGTGCTACCATTCCTAGCATTTTTACATGGGCTTTAGTGATCAAACTTAGGTACCCATGTCTATGTGATAGGTATCACCCTATCCCCTAGATATATAAACATTCTAAAACCAAATCTCTGACTCCAGTTCCTAGGAAATATTGCATTATTATCTATAAAAGTTGGTTCTGACATAGCATTTGTAGTTTGCAAACAGTATAACTTTAAAAAAATTCTTTAACAAGCCCCTACTGGATTGGAATTAATGTCTTTTATAGCTTCATTCTCCTTGGCTGTATTCTTCGTCTCCAGAAAATGCTTATGTAGCTGCCTCAGCTTCTCACAAATTACCAGGGGATTAAAGACACATTTGGGGAGACTATGTAGTTTAAATAATCTCAAGGATATGTAGCTTACGTAGCCCTCTGCTCTCTCTTCCCTGCCAGAGGCGGGCATGGACCAAGGAGGAGATAGATGGTAAGCATGGCCATGTGAAGGAGATTCTGTTTGGTTTAATGGCAATGAATTGAAGCATATATAGATGAACAACTGGTTTCTTAGGATTTAACTTATAATGCCGAAATGACAAAAGCCAAAGTTGTGCCGGACATGATGGCACATGCCTGTCATCCAAGCACTTGAGAGGTACAGGCAGGAAGATCAGAAGAAGTTCAAGGTTATAGTTTGGACACATAGTGAGTTTAAAGCCAGCCTGATCTACAGGAGACCTTACCTAAAGTAAATAAGGAAATAAACAATAATCAACTAAACAAAAAGAAAGAAAGAAAGAAAGAGAGAGAGAGAGAGAGAGAGAGAGAGAGAAGGAAGGAAGGAAGGAAGGAAGGAAGGAAGGAAGGAAGGAAGGAAAGTCATCTGAACTCCTTCTGTTGAGGTCTTCTTTGATTTTGGTCAACAGTGAGCACAACACTCTAGTACCGAGGTGTGTGCTGGGAAATTCTAACTGCCAGCCTCTAAGAATACTCAGCTGACCCTACTTCTAGCAGGCTGAGAAAATGTGCCAGCATTTTCAGCGTAACTTCCATGTACCCAATTCTCCATCAGTCACTTTCTGCATGTTATCTCAAGGCATCCTCACAGCAACCCTGGAAAGTAGGTAGCACTATCAATGTCTCACCAATGAGGTAGCTGAGGCTTGAGAAAGGGTCGTAACTTATGACCGCATAGTTTGCAGAGAACAAAGATTCAAACTCAGGTCATTTTAAACACCAGACCATGCTGTTAAACCTCTGTCTGTAGTTTTGCAAACTCCAATGAAGAAAAGGCTCTGGTGGTATAGGAGAAACTGCACCTGATGCTTGGGTTGCTGGCTCTAGGTTGAATGTGGAAAGATCAGGAGTACCCCTGTGTTTACAAGCTGCTGCCTTTCAAAAATTGAACTACAGCCAGGTGTGGTTGTACATTCCTATAATCCCAATACTTGGGAAGCAGAGGCAGGAGGATTGTCACAAGTTTGAAGCCAATCTAGGCCACATAGTGAATGTCAAAATGAAAACTATTATTTTTTATAATTAATCTATGGTAATAAAATGACCTTAGAAAAAGTTGACTTAGTTGGGTAGTGGTAGAGCAGACTTTTAATCCCAGCACTCAGGAGCCAGGTGAATCTCTGTGAGTTCGAGCACATCCTGGTCTACAAAGTGAGTTCCAGAACAGCCAGGACTACACAGTGAAATCCTGTCTCAAAAAAACAAAAGGTAACAAAAACAAAACACAACAAAAACACATAAATTTAAAAAGAAAAACAAAAAGACAAGGAAAGTTGACTTAAAGCACAGACTGAAGTTTAGTTGGTAGCAGTAGCAACACCTGGTAGGCATGTGAAGATTACAAATATTTGGACTCCCCATCCCAGAATATTCTATTTCATAAGTATGTAACAAAGCCTGGAAATCTGGATTTTTTTTTTTTTTTTTTTTTTTTTTTTTTTGGTTTTTTGAGACAGGGTTTCTCTGTGTAGTCCTGGCTGTCCTGGAACTCACTCTGTAGACCAGGCTGGCCTCGAACTCAGAAATCTGCCTGCCTCTGCCTCCCAAGTGCTGGGATTAAAGGCGTGCACCACCACTGCCCGGCGGAAATCTGGATTTTTAAAGACTGTTTTTTGTTTATTTTTTTTGTTTGTTTGTTTTTTGTTTTTTTTTTTGTCATTATGAGGCACTGACAAGTGTGGAAGCCACTGTTTTCAGGAGCCCCTGTAAGCCCACGGTTTCCCTTTCTGCCTGTTATAAACAATCCTCAGAGCCAAGGCACAGTTCTGAAAGAGGAGCCAGCATCCCCTGGAGGGATCTTAGGATGCTTTGAGATTGTTTGGACCAATAGTTCTCAATGATGGAAGATGGCATATGTGCCTGGGACACTCTCCAACCACCACTCATCTCAGCTGAAAATCACTACACTAGTCCCATGAGGATAGAGATACATTTATAGGAACAGAAGACACCTATTTGCTCAGAGGTTGATGCTAGCCATGTCTGCACTGAGTAGCCATGACCTTCTCCGTGGCTACCTTCCAGGAAAACTTCTAATTTATCTCTAGGGAACCTCCCATGTTGCTTTCCTTACAACCAGTCAGGGGTGTATGGAGAGTCCCTTTGGGCTTTCTTGGATAGGTATCTAGTATTTCTTCCCCTGTGAGTGTTTTGGGGTTTAGAGAGATATCTAACACACTGAGAAGAGAACTAAGACCAGATGGTCTTGGGTATAACAGCATAATCTATATGCTATGAATTGTGGGACCAAGAAGATGTCACTTCTCAGTCCTAATCAGTCCTCACCATGGAGAAATGCAGGCTTGGTATTTTCAAAGGTCATGATTTGAGAGAGAGAGAGAGAGAGAGAGAGAGAGAGAGAGAGAGAGAGAGAGAGAGAGCTGGAGAAGGTGACATACCTATAATCTCAGCATTTGGGAGACAGAGACAGGAGGATTATGACAAGTTCCAGACCAGCCTGGCATACAGAATGAGTCTTTGTCTTGGCTCAAGGGCAGCCTGCCTTGGTTGGGCGTATCTGTCAGCTACTGTATCTTGGGAGTTATGATCCTAAAGCACTCACTCACTTCAGTCTGTGTTGACTTGGCTGCTGCCTGTGGAAATGATGTTCTTAATGCTCTTTGCTTTGAAATAGAAGGGCTGGGACAAAGCCAGTTTTTGCTCTCACCAGGCAGTCAGTCCCTGGTAGATTACTCTGAAGCATCTTTCTACAGTTCTACTGATTGGGTAGACAAGATGGCTCACTAGGTAAAGGTACTTGCCTTCAAGCTCAATGAATCCCCTAGGACCTACATGGTGGAAGGAGAGAACTGACCCCCACAAGTTGTCCTCTGATTGAATAAAATGTGGACATGGCCAGGCTGTGGTGGTGCATGCCTTTAATCCCAGCACTTGGGAGGCAGAGGCAGGCAGATTTTTGAGTTCAAGGCCAGCCTGGTCTACAGAGTGAGTTCCAGGACAGGCAGGGCTACACAGAGAAATACTGTCTCAAAACAACAACAACAACAACAACCAATGTGGACTTAACCACTCCTGAGTACGGTTTGAAAGGTTTTACTGAGGGAGAGTACTGCCAGAGGCATATGGAAGAGTTCAGACTGAACTGGGCCTGAGAGGAGAGGGGAGGACGTAGAGAGAGATTGGAAGAGAAGTGTGAGGTGGGCAAGAGAGGGAACCATGAGCCAAGAGAAGAGCCAAGAGCCAAGAGAGCCTGCCATATCCAGGAGAGCATGTAGCCAAAATGGCTGTCACACAGGAATCAGAAGTTGGGGGAAGGGAAGCAAAGCCCAGCCCCTGGATTGGAGAGGTTTCAGCTAGGGGCAGGGTGAGAAGCATTGGGAGGAGCCACAGATACTAAGGGATTCTGGGAATTCTAGCTAGAGTCCGATTTGATATGTTAGTAGGCACCTCCTTTACCCATTTGTCCCAGGTTTCTTTGAAATCTCAACACTGACCACACATGTAGGTCACACAAAATAAAAGTAAAATGATTCCACTACAAAAATCCGTTCAAAAACTATTGTAATACAGACTCAAAAGGTCAGGTGGGCAACCCAGAGCTGGTAGAATCCTGACAGTCATGACTATGCCTTTCCCTCTTGAATTCCAGATAGCCCACGGGACAGGATCGTGTCTCTCTGCTGTGTGTGGCTGGAATGAACTCACATTGGCTTTGCTCTTAGCTCACCTCCCCCACCCAGGTTCCAAATGAGCTGGGGACTTTGGCTTTTGTAAAGGCATTTACTCCCCTACCACAGCAGGAGAGATCATGAACTCACTCTTATTTTTTACTTCCTAACACCCTAAGTGTCAGTCTTTCCTGGTGTAAAGACGTTAGTGGAAGAACAGAATCAGGCAGCGGGTGAAAATATTCTTTTTTTTTTTTTTTTTTTTTTTTTTTTTCATAGCTCCTACTTCCACTGTCCTCTTCTTTCCCACTCTGTTAGTGGGTGAGAACTCTGGTGTTAAATGCCTTTCCTGAGAAAGAAAGCCTCAGCTAGGTGGGTGGTTCTGAAACAAAAATAGAGGCAAAGACCTGCCTGACAGAGAAGTATCCTAGGCAGTTTGTGGATCTCCCCGTGTCTTCTGAAGCAGTGGGCCCTAGGTGCACACATTAAAGGATTAGGTCCTTCGGTGAAGACCTGTATGTGTCGAAGTTCAGAGTCAGTGGCTCCTTGAAGTGCATGGTCATGCCCTCGGGAATGGGAGGAAAAAGTTCAGGATTGCCCAAAGAGCTTATCTGGAATACGCATGTCTGCTTACTCCACACATATCAACCCTATGGTCTCTCAGAATTGGCCATGGGGGTGGTTATCAACCATATACATTTTGAAAAATCTCCCTAGATGGTTCTCATTCATTACTCTTTCCTCTTCTACAACACTCGGCTGCTAATCCAATTGAAAATCATTGAGGTGAGATTTTTATAATGATTTGTGTTACTTTGGCACTGGTGAGGCTTCACGGAGCATATAAAGGAGGTACACATGGAAACATAGCCATGACTTAGATTTTCAGTAGCATAGTGAATGGGGTTAGACACCTGCATAATAGGCTGAAGGAGACAGTACTGGCTCCTCCTTGTAACTGAAGGCATCACCACATTTAGGGAGAGTGTCCAGCTGATTCACTTTGAAACTCAAACCAATGGGAAGGCTGATCAGTTAGGAGAACATAAACAAATGAGGATGGGTGAGGTGGTTCATCTGGTAAAGACATTTGCTATCAAGCCTCACGACCAGATTCTCAGGTCCTATACAGTAGGAGAGAACTAACTCCTGCAAGTTATTTATCCTCTGACCTCTCCACATGCATACTTGCCTGTGGTAGGTTCACGTGGATACATGAGAGTGCACACATGCACATAATAGATAGATATATGCACATCATAGATGTCTATATCTATCTATAGATATATAGATGATAGATAGATAGATAGATAGATAGATAGATAGATGTAATTTTAAAAAACTTTAACAGCCTAGATGGAAAGCCACTGAAAAGAACTCTTGAAAATTGTGATAAAGCTGGGCAATGGTGTGCACGCCTTTAATCCCAGCACTCGGGAGGCAGAGGCAGGTGGGTTTCTGAGTTCCAGGCCAGCCTGGTCTACAGAGTGAGTTTCAGGACAGCCAGGACTACACAGAGAAACCCTGTCTCGAAAAAACAAACAAACAAACAAGCAAACAAACAAAAACTGTGATAAGGATGCTGAAGTGTGCACAGCTGATGGCTCTGGTGGGAGTGCAGGTGGGGAAGACTCAGTTT
Source organism: Arvicanthis niloticus (assembly GCF_011762505.2). Taxonomy (NCBI): domain Eukaryota; kingdom Metazoa; phylum Chordata; class Mammalia; order Rodentia; family Muridae; genus Arvicanthis; species Arvicanthis niloticus. The sequence goes on from NC_047663.1 coordinate 43,150,957, forward strand.
TCTTTAAGCAGTTGGCCACTGAGAGTTTGACCATGCTCCAGTGAGTCTATAGGCAACACAAATTGGACCTCTTTCCTTCTCTCTCTCTCTCTTTCTTTCTTTCTCCCTCCTCTTTCTTCCTCTTCCTTTTTCCTCCTCCTTCCTTCTCCTCTTCTTCCTCTTCTTCTTCCTTGGGGGTGTCACAAGGGTGCAGGGACAGATCTGAGGGGACTAGGAAGTGAGTGTGCTCAGGGTGCATGATGTGAAATTCCCATAATGGAATTTGGAATTTCCATTATTCTATAATGGAAATAATAATAAAAAATTTATGTTGGGGTGGGGGCCATAAAGCCTAGACAAATAACAGGATCATAGGTTGTTAGGGTCTATTCTTGAGGGAACCTCAACAATTAAACCTTGAAACTTCATAGTTGGCAAAACTATTGCTTGCTTGAAAAGAATATATCACTCAAGGGCGATGACCAGTTATCTCTCATGCTATTTCCTTGCTTTTTCAAGCAATCGTTGATCCTTTCTCATACAGAAAGCACTTGCCTACCTTTCTGGCTCTAGAAGCAATGGTTTGGCACAGCAAATAACTTTCTCTCTCTCTCTCTCTCTCTCTCTCTCTCTCTCTCTCTCTGTGTTTTGTTTTGGGTTTTCAAGACAGAGTTTTTCTGGCTGTCCTGTCTCTGGTAGCCCTGGCTGTCCTAATACTCATTCTGTAGACCAGGCTGACCTCGAACTCTACCTGCCTCTGCCTCCCAAGTGCTGGGATTAAAGGCGTGTGCCACCACTGCCCGACTAGGAAATGACTTTCGAATGGTTATTATTTGGTATCTTATGAAGGTTAGTTCCAAGGCTCTGCTGATAGTGTCTGAACACTTAATCTATTAAAAATGGCAAAACATGGACCTCTTTTAAAATTGTATTTGTTATTGGTTTTCAAGGTTGGTGGCTTTTGAACAATCAAAATGTAGTCCTGGCTGGCCTGGAACTCTGCCTTCTTTCTTCCTGCCTCAACTTCCCAAGGTCTAGGATTACAAGTGTGTACCATCATTCCAGCCTGTAAGTGGCCATTATTAGAATCAGGGCCTCATGTATCCCAGGCTGGCCTCAAACTCAATATATAGCTGATGATGACCTGGAATACTTGATCCTTCTGCCCCTACCTCCTGAATGGCAGGGATTACAGTCTAAGAAAAACCAGTCTTCCTGGCTTTTGCTTCTGCCGTACGTAACATGGTGCCCAGCGTGGCAGAGATTGTAATTAAATATTTTGAAGTAAGTAAATCAGCTTTCAAGGCCAGGGCCAGCTGGTCTTTCCAGATACTTGACTTTGCTTACTTGTTTTGGAACAGGGTAAATCCTGGCTGCACTGGAACTTGCTATGTGGATCAGGCTGGCTTCAGCCTCATGGCAATGCTTTCTTTGAGTCCTGAGTGCTTGGGTTACAGGAGTGTGCTACCATGCATGGATACTATCTGACTTTTTAAAAAAGATTCATTTTAATTTTTATTTATGTGTATATGTGACTGTCTGTATGTATGCATATGGATATGGGGATGTCTGAGAAAGCCAGAAAGGAGTTTGGGGTCCCCTGGAACTGAAATTACAGGCAATTGTGAGCTGTCCAACCTGGGTGCTGGGAACCCAGCTCATGTCCTCTGCAAGAGCAGCAAGTGCTCATAACTGCTGCACTATCTCTCCAGTCCCCAGTACTTCTTTAAAAAAAAAAAACAAAACAAAACAAAAAAACTACTGGTGTAGTGTGGTCAGTGCTCTGGAAACAGAGCAAGAAGAGCCTCTTGCTCAAGGCCAGCCTGGCCTACCATATATGAGGTTCCAGGCTAGGTAATAGATGTCATCTTCCTAGCCTATCCCCAAGATATAACCTGATGTGAATGCCACATTACTTTTCTGTCTTTTACACCTTAGACTTATGGCACCAGACTACTCATTAGAAAAAGTATCAGAAAAGTCCACAATGACAGGCATCCTGCCTTGCTTTACTAATATTTCTCAAAACCCTTGGGGTCATCAATGACAAGGACAACTACATGGAATGCAGGATCCTGGGTGGGGTCCTGGAAAAGAAAGGGGATGTTTTTTGGGGAAGGGGCAACTGTTGGGAAATCTGTTAAAGTGTAAAGTACTATTAATATCAATGATTCAATATTATTCATTTTTTTAAAAAAAGATGTATTTATTTATTTTATGTATGCATGTGTGTACACTGTCACTGTCTTCTGACACACCAGAATAGGGTATCAGATCCCATTTCAGATAGTTGTGAGCCACCATGTGGTTGCTGGGAACTGAACTCAGGACCTCTGGAACAACAGTCAGTGCTTTTAATTGCTGAGCCATCTCTCCAGCCCAATATTATTCCTTAATTGTGACAAAAATATCATAGTAATATATGATGTTGACATCATAAGTAAGGGAAACCAAAGGAGAATTACCAGCAAAATCTGCACTGTCTTTGCGGTTTATTTATTTATGTTAATGTGCATTGCTAAAAGATTATTTATATGTATATAAGTGTCTTCCTGCATGTGTGTATGTGCAACACATGTGTGTCTGGCATCCAGAGGGGCAGGAAGAGGGTGTCAAATTGCCTGAAACTCAAGTTCCACACAGTTGTGAGCCACCATGTGGGTGCTGGGAACTAAACCCAGAGTCTCTGAAAGAGCAGCTAGTACCCTTAACTGCTGAGCCAGCTCTCCAACCCCTCCTTTTGCAATAGGATCTCACCATGTAGTATTGGCTGCCCTGGAATTTGCCTTTGCCTCCTGAGTGCTGTGGGCATATAACAACATGCCCTCTAAATTCCTCTTTAAAGATTCATCATTTATTTTTATAAAGTTGCAAATATTCCAAAATCAAAAGGATGTAGGCAATTAGGGCAAATTCGGCAAAGATGTGTTTCAGCCAGTCGTGCCCTCTTGGACCCCCTGGCCAGTTTTATCATTGCTGCGACTGAAATAACTGACAGAAACAGTGTGGGGAGAAGGCTTACTCTGGTTTGTGGTTTCGGAGGGCTTGGTTTGAGGCTGCTTAGCCATGAGTGTTCTGCCACAGCTCAGTGGTTGGACCCTGTGGTTGAAGAACAGAAAGTAGAGAGAGGAAAAGCCATTGCTCAGATAGATTTTTCCTTTTACTCCCCTAATCCTCCTGCCTCAGCCTCCTGAGTGCCAGGATTATAGGCCTGTGCCATCACATCTGACTCCAAATATTTCCTCTTACTGGTAATTCTTTTGTGGTTTAATTGAAGACAGTTCTTTAATGAGAAAGATTATTGTGATTAGGAGTAAGAGCTGTGCGGTATAAAGTTTCAGTTAGATGGCAGGGGTAGATTTATACTGCCTATCGCACACTATTGTTACTATACTTATAATAATGACTGTAAATTTAAAAATGCTAAGAGGTGAAATTTTCAAACATTTTCATCACAAAAGTGATCTGTGAAGTGATAGATGCTAATTAGATTAATTTATTTTTTTACATCACCCCATGACTATATATGACTATAATTTGTCAATTTAAAAGCACAAATAATAGCTGAGTGGTGGTGGTACATACCTTTAATCCCAACACTTGAAAGACAGAGGTAGGTAGATATCTAGGTTGGAAAGCCAGCCTGATCTACTGAGCAGGTTCTAAGACTGCCAGGGCTACACAGGGAGACCCTTTCTCCAAAACAAACAAACAAACAAACAAACAAACAACTCACAAATAATTTAAAAGACGTATAAGACACATACATATCCATGTATATTAATTAAAAGTGAGGGCTGTGAGCTCACAGAGTTGAGTGCTTGCCTACATGCACAAGGCCCTGGGTTCACTCAGCATAAACTGAGCATGGTGGCTCACATTTGTAATCCCAGCACTTGGGAGGTAAAAGGAAGAAAATTGGAAGTTTAAGGCCTGGGACACATGAGATATAAAAACTAAAAAATAAAAAATGAAGAAGTAAAAGCTACAGGATTACTTGGCCCTGCATCTGAGTGTCAGCTCCCCTGATTACTAACTGCTTACAGTTATCCTTAGAGAATTTAAGTTCTTTGAACCTTACTTATTCAGCTGAAAATATAAATAAAAATAAACCCCACAGTTCCAGCCTCCTAGAATTGTCATGTCCCTCAGGTTAGTTAGCCCTTAGCATCAGGTCTGGCATATAGTAAACCGTTAGGAGTTATTACCCAGTTCATCTTTGATTATCTTGGTATATGATATGATACATGTATATAAATTTTCTTTTCACCCCATATCCTTTTGTTTGTTTGTTTTTGAGACTGGTTTTCTCTGTGTGTAGCCCTGCCTGGCTATCCTGGAACTCAATTGGTAGACCAGGCTATCCTCCAGCTCACAGAGATCCTCCTGCCTCTGCCTCCTGAGTGCTAGGATTAAAGGTGTGAGCTGCCATACGAAGCCATCTCAGATCTTTAAGGGATATGTTCCAGCATCCTTGGAAGGATCCATCACTTCCTAACTGATTGGAAAATGTCACTGTCATGAATGATACTTAAATAGAATAATATCTGTAGGCTTTCTATTCAAATTGTTTCAAATTGTCTGCTTGTTTATTCTTGTGCAATTTAGTACACAACTTTGTGTTGTAGTATCATGCAGCCTTGTGATGTACTTGTCTACTTAGTAGCACAATTCTGATAGTATAATTCTTTGTGGTCATGGTTATGTTGATTTAGATTTAGAGGGAAAAATTCTGTACAGAGTCCTCTTATTAGCTTAGTGAAAAGGGTCCTGGAATTAGAAGCCATAATGCATAATTCCTGGTGTGTGTGTGTGTGTGTGTGTGTGTGTGTGTGTGTGTGTGTGTGTGGTGTTTCTGGAAGCCTGTAGACTATTTTCAAGGAGACTTCGTTGTAAGTACAAGACAAGTAAAACAGCCTTTGTGGAGCTAGCAAAGACTGCTTGCTGTAAGAGCCCAAAGCTGGGTGTCCTGGTGAAGTAACAGGTGACCTAAGCTATGGAGGATGTTGGGTTTCAGACCCAGAAGGGGCTGAGGTGCATATTTAACATACCAAAGCAGACCTGGCCTTCAGGTCCTCCTAGCATCCCTTAGTCCCTACTTGTTACAAGATGGCTAGCATGTCCCACACTGAACTTTCCAACCCAGGGCCTGGGCTTCCCCTCCACCAGAAGCTCCTCCCTACATAATCCAGACATTTTGGTTTCCCCTCTTCTCTTTCTCACCCCCTCTGCATTTTCTCTCTCTCTGAGTGTGTGAGATCTCTTTCTTTTATCCCCCTCCCTTCTGTCTTCCTCCCCATGGTGACTTCCCTGGTCTTGTTCCTTGGGACCAGTGAATTTTCCTGAGAGCTGCTTCCCCATAAACCTGTCTTTATATACTTTAATCTGGCTTGGATTGATTGGCTGTGGGGAATAACTTATCAAAAGATACAGCTGAGGTAATAATTCAGAAGGAGGTAAGGGAAGGAGGGCATAGTGGAATGCCCTCTGCAGAGGAAAGTAGAATGTGAGTTTGTGAAAGTCAGTGACTAGCTTCCAAAGGCTGCAGGCACTGTGGAATGAGGACTGACTGGAACACACACACACATAGGCCTCTCATAATTCCAGAATACTCCAAGAGCAATTTCGCAGCCTAAATTCTAACTCATGTCTTTCCTAGGTTCTTTGCAACTCCATGCCATGACCAGCCTGCTGGCCCAGATTATTTGGGGATATTGCTAACATTGGGGATATTGCTAACACTTTACCTCCATTTTTTTTGTTTGTTTGTTTTCTGCTCTTACTCATTGAAGAGGCTTCCATGTTTCTGTTTGACTTGTTGGTTTGGTTTGGTTTGGATTTGGGGTGATATGGTCTCGTTCCATAGCCCAGTTAGACCTCCAACTTGTAAGGATCCTCCTGCCTCTCTGCCTTCGGCTGCCAGGTATTGGGGTTCGGCAATTGCCTCTTAAACCAAACAAACACTGATTTCAGTTAAACAAATATAGTTTATTGAACACACATCATAATATTACATGTCCAGGACAGCAAAAAGAGCCTAATTGCAGTGCCAATCTGTTCTCAGACTTTTTATAGGAAATCCAGGTTCAAACGTTTAAAGGGCAAGGAGGGGGAACAATTGGCTTACTAGGCAAATTATTATTAGCTAACCTTTAAGCTGATTGGTCCTGAGTAAGGTAAAGAAGGTGAGCAGGGAATTTCAGAACATTGAGATAACAGAGCATGAGTATTATAATCATAACTTTTTTGGCTTATTAGTAGCATTCTTCAGTGTCAGCCACAAAAACCACAGTGAGCTCATCTGTGGAGGCAGGAAGGGTCATCTCTGTCTCAAGTGGTCATCTCTGACTCAAACTACTTTAGACATAACAGTTTCTGTTGACCTTTGGTTTGATGGGTCCGATGTAAAGCTTTGTGAAATGTCTTAAGGTTAGCAAACCTCATACAGAACATTTAGAACAGACAGAACAAAACAGGGTATGTGGTCAGCATGTCCTTGCTCTGAGCCAAGTCACTTCTCTGTGTCAATGGCTGGCAGGCATGTTACAGCAACAGTATGAAATAGCTGGCAGACAAGGAACAAAAAAGTTACAGCTATTCTGGTGGGTGGGGGGATCAGACCATAACACTGGGGATATTAGTAAGTGTCATCAGACTTAGTTCCTTGAAAACAGCTTCTAGCTGGGCCATGGTGGCAAATGCCTTTAATCCCAGCACTTGGGAGGCAGAGGCAGACAGATCTCTGAATACAAGAAAAATAATAAGCAATTAAAGAGTAATTGATGTGTGTGTGGGGGGGGAATGAGGCAGAGGGGTTAACATGCACATCTTAGTGCTCACTAAACTGGGTTATGATTATCTGTGCCTTCTTCTCCACTGGACAGATCGGTGGTTTTGTTTACTTGTTTTGTTTGGGTGTTGGGGATGAAACCAATGCTTTTTGTATGAAGAGCATGTGCTCTACCACTGAGCTGCATCCTCTTGTCTGGATGTCTATTTTGAGGAAACAGAATTGTTTTTTATTAATCCTTATACACTGTTCCAGTACCTGGAATAGAATAGTTAATAAGAACAGAATTTCTTGAGCTGGGGATGTCGCTCAGATTCAATGTTCAGTAAACGGGGTGTGTTGTACAGTATCAATGTACATAAAACTGAGTTTGTTGCTGATGGGTGTTTCTCTCTTGTTGGCACTAGAGAGAAAGAGACCAGAGGATCAGGTGTTCAAAGTCATCTTATCTACTTAGTAAGCTTAAGTTAGCCTGGGCTACTAGAGATCCTATCTCAAACGTGCTAAAACAAACAAACAGACTTAAAACAGCCAGGGCTACACAGAGGAACCCTGTCTCAAAAGATGAAAGAGAGAGAGACAGAGAGACAGAGAGAGAGAGAGAGAGAGAGAGAGAGAGAGAGAGACACAGCCATACAGAGAGAGAGAGAGAGAGAGAGAGACACTCCTATAGTCTAACTGTAACTACCTGGAAAATAAAGAAGGATCAAGAGTTCAAAGCTAGTGTCATATACTTAGTGAGTTTGAGGCCAGCCTGGGCTCCATAAGACCCTGTGAAAATAAGGTAAAAATAATAATAAAGATACAAAAGTGTGTGTGTGTGTGTGTATGTGTGTGTGTGTGTGTAAAACCTCCTCCAACTCTGTCAAGAGTGACATCATATGCCTGTAATTGCAACACTCATGATTCAGAAGGGTCAGGAAGCAAAGCCCAGCCTCGGTTACCAAGCAAGTTCAAGGTTAATTTGGCCTCAATGACTACATGAGATCCTGTCTAGAAAAAAAAAAAAAAATGGGGAAATCTGACTGTGATCCAAATACCATCTAATACGAGAGCCTCTGAGTAAAGAACATTATTTATTATTGGTTGAAAATGTTGCTGCTGCTGGGGTAGGTGTTCATACAACTAGCTTCTAAATTTCTGTCCTTATATCCTGCAACCCAAATAGTGTCAGAGACATTTGCCCAGAATCTGGAAGCACAACCTAGCTCCTGGCTGTCCTTCTGTGAACCTTTGACCCCACATTATACCCTTCATCTCACCAGAACTGAGCCTCTCTGCCTAGTCCTTAGGTTTGAGAACACGACATTTAAAATGGGATAGTCCAGATTTATTTGGTGATAATGTGCTCTGACAGTGTTTAGCCTACAAGCCCTGTACATTTCCATCATCTCCGTCTCAGTGGAGGGATTGCCTGGAGCAACGTCATGTGTCTGGAAAGATTGTCTTTTCAGTCATCAACGAAGTCAAAGAGTCTCTTCCTAAATCTGTGAGGAATGCCCTGGTTTACTGAGCAGCGTCCCATCCTTTAGCACTCTATCTGCAAGCAAACACTTCAGAGAGGCCAGGCCAGGGGAGTCTTTCTGATTAGCTGGGAAACTGGAGTTAAAAGTTGAAGCCTTAGCCGAGTTACTAAGCATCCACCAACACTCCTTGGTTGTGGGATAAAGGCTGGAGTTCAGAAGTGACTTCAAACAGGGTTTTAGTTGCCCTAAATAGTCTGTTATCATGGCACAAACCTAGACATCCTAAAGTCCTCTGGCTAATTCTCAAGCCAATAACTTTCTAAATATGTATAGCGTGTGGTGGGTTAAGGTAAACTAGCTAGCTAGGCTCCACAGTGCTTACCTTTAATCCCAGCACTTGAGAGCAGAGACAGCAGATCTCTGAGTTTGAGGCCAGCCTGGTCTACAAAGCGAGTTCCAGGACAACCATAGCTATACAGAGAACCCCTGTTTAGGAGAGAGAGAGAGAGTGAGAGAGAGAGAGAGAGAGAGAGAGAGAGAGAGAGAGAGAGAGAGAGAGATAGATTTGCTAACTTATCAGAAAATAATCACTTATAAGACAACATAGAGGGGCAATGGTAATGGCTCAGTAGGTAAGATGTTTGCTGTGCAAGCATGAGAATCTGGGTTCAGATTCCCAGTACCCATCCAAGAGCCAATGAGGTAGAGTGCATCTGAAACTCCAGGTCTTTGGGGAATGGGGATAGAATTAGGGAGGTGCCTGGGGCCTATGTAACCAATCAGTAAATTCCAGGTTCAGTAAAAAAGAACTTGCCTCAAAAAGTAAGGTAGACAGAGAGAGAAGAAGACCAATGTCAACCTCTGGTCTTCATATACATATGCACACATATGTGCATAAACACATATATATGCAAATAACACACACATGCAAACATACAGTATGTAGGAACATTTTACACCCCAAAGATAAAGCAAACACAATCACAGAGGAAAAGAGAACATTTACATTTAGCTTGATGTAGCTAATAAAGTTGCTTATCATTTTGATTTCTTGTTCTATGGAAATCTGAGTGTGATTCTATCAGGCATTTGCTCTGGGGCTGCATTTGGAATCACTGTTCTGGGAGTTAGAACATCATTTTTACATGATATCCTCAGCTGGTACCCTTGACTCGCTGTGTTATGATCTGGAGAATCTAGCCTTAGAAGACACACAGATAGACTAACAGTAAAGAATCTTTGATATATCAGTAGATATATATAAGACTGTGAATCATTCTTCCTGGATATACAATTGAAAGCTGTGAATATGACGTCATTAGGTATCTTTGGAGCTGGACTCCTGATGTAATGGTTGGGACAACATACTAATCCCAATAAGTCCTTGGCCTTGGAATAATTATGATGTCTACAGTGAGCAGAGGCAAGCATCTGATTAGATGCTGTATTGTTACTGAAACCCAGGGAGAATCAGAATCCATGAGATTCTTATTTTTTTTATATGACCCAAAACCCCTTTTAAAGGAACTTCCCAATTGTAAACTATAAAGCAGTTATGAATGTCACTGTAAAGTAACAGTTTTTTTGAGCCCTTACCATATGTGAGACATAAGGAAGCAAGCAAATATCCTGAACAATAAAACAGTTGATCTTCTAGCACAAACGAAGAACTTAAGGTAGACACAGAGTTTGAACAAAGTCACAGAACTGGAGGTTGGTAAAACTGAAAGCTATTTGACTCTGACACAATACTTGCTACATAATATGTTAGGGAAAAAAAGAACCAAGATGTACAGCCCCAGCATCTTTCAACATGGTGAAATACAGACAATTGGACTAAAAATACTCGCAGTATAAAACTAAAGGGGAACTTTTGAACTTGACAAATAAAGATCATCACTGTAAATTTAAACCGACACTAAGTTGGGTGTGGCGGCACATACCTGTCATCTTACCACTTAGAAGACTGAAATAGAATAAAAAATTCAAGGGCAGCCTCAGCTCCTTATTGAGTTCAAGGCCACCCTGGGCACATGAGACCCCCAACCCCATGGGGGCGGGAATTACCAATGGCATCATAAATGCAGAAGATTAAATAGTAGAAGACTCTCATCTCTTTTGTCTAATTCACTGATGGTCCCAGCCAACAAATTAAATGTGTTAAAGTGAGAATAATAAATAAATATCCCACATTTTATGAAGGAGGAAGTAAAGTTTTAGTTACACGTTGATAAGATTAGAAAATCCTCAAGAACCATATAAAAAGTGACTAGAATAAGTGAATTTAGAAAGACTAAAAAATACAAAGCTAATATAGAATATAAATGTTTTTATATAGCAGTAATGAATCGCTGGAAAGTAAAGTCGAATGACCATTCTACTTACAATCATATTGAACATTTTTAAATACTTTATAAATGTAATACAGTATGTTCAACACCCAAAAAGCACAAGACATAGATCAGAAAATGAGGTGGTTTTTGTTTTACCTTAAGTAAGGGAATCTAGTGATGTAGTTCAGTGGTGGAGGATTTCACTAGCATGTTTATTGATATAGACCAGGCTGGCCTCAAATTCATGATTTTCCTGTACCATGAGTCTTGGTCTATAGGTGTGTGCCACTAAGTCCATTCAAAACTGCTATTCCTAAACCTAACCAGTATGGTGAAGGCACATACAATGAAATCATAGGACAACTAAACTATAGTCAACTCTGAGGGAAAAAATTGAGGGAGACTCTAGAAGAGGGAAAGGTTTCCCACAACCATGGATAAGAAAGATTGTGAAAGTGGTGGTGGTGCACACCTTTAATCCCAGCACTTGGGAGGCAGAGGCAGGCGGATTTCTGAGTTCGAGGCCAGCCTGGTCTACAGAGTGAGTTCCAGGACAGCCAGGGCTACACAGAGAAACCCTGTCTCGAAAAACCAAAAAAAAAAAAAAAAAAAAAGATTGTGAAAATGGCCATCCAATCAAAAGTATTTATAGACTCAATACAATCTCAATCAAAATCCCTATACCATTCTTCACAGAGTTAAAAAAAAAATCTTAAAATTCATATGTAATCACTTTTTTTGAAAATCCCTAGTGGACCAAAGCAAGCCTGAGCAAAAGGAATTATGCTCGAAGCTGTTACAGGATATTTGATTATTGTACACAGAGAACCTAATTGTTGGCAAAATATAAAAGCTTAGATAGATATTGAGTTTGTCAGATGCAGTTAGGTGTGTCCTGTAGAGATGCAGTTTGGGTGTGCCTCTAAAAGCCTCAATAGATAAGAATGCTAAAGAAAGGCAAGTTCCTGCCTATTTTAAGGCAAGTTGCTTGGGAGAGGTCTTGTGGTCTTTACTCTAGGACCCGAGGCAAAGTCAGTTGGGGTGGGGGGGGAGGAGGCTTGAGCTACCCCAGGGTAAAGGTGAAATGGTTCTTGCCTCTATTGGCTTGAAGCTCCCTCTGCCTTTCTGGTGATTCGGTTCAGCCTGCCCTTGGTGTAGGGGAGGAGCTAGAGACTTAGCGCACTTGAACAGTTGAAAGCTCTTTCGGCTCTCTTAGCTTGGAAAAGCCTTCAGGGAAGATGCTCTGGGTAAGAGGCAGGGCTTTTTCTCTTTGGGCTTTCAGGAACCACAGAGAAGCATCTAGCAGGATGCAGGTAAAACAGCATTTTAGGAAAGATAGAGCCAAGGAGCCTTCTTAGGTTTGGAGTAGCTCAAGAGAAAGGTGGACTAGCTCATAACATAACACAGAGATTTCTAAAGAGCTAGCGGTTTAGTTGTAGGGTTAGGCTTGGAAATAGATATTTTGTATATACTTAAGAAAATAGTTTATCTTGCTGAGCTAGCAGGTTTTTATCTCGGCTCCCCACCTCCTGTGTCTTTATTGGTATAAATATTAAGTAAAGCAACCAACCAAAGCAAATAATAGACTATAAATCTGAACAGAGAGTTCTCAAAAGGAGAATACAAAAGAATAATAAACAATTATTTAAAGCACCTCATGTCATTAGTCATTAGGGAAATGCAAATTATAAGAATCTTATTTTACCCCCAGAAGATAACTATCATAAAAAAAAAACAAAAACAAAAACAAAAACCAAAAAACCAAAAGACAATAAATGCTGGCAAGGATGTGGGGAAAGAAGAAATTTTAGTTACTATTGGTGGGAGTGTAAACTGAGGGGAATCATCATGGAAACGAGTGGGGAAGCTCTTTATTTATTTATTATTATTATTATTATTATTATTATTAGGTTTTCAAGACAGGGTTTCTCTATATAGCCCTGGCTGTCCTGGAACTCACTTTGTAGACCAGGCTGGCCTCGAACTCAGAAATCCGCCTGCCTCTGCCTTCCAAGTGCTGGAATTAAAGGCGTGCGCCACCACTGTCTGGCAGGGAAGTTCTTTAAAATGCTAGAAATAGGGCAGGCTTTAAGGCACATAACTTTTAATCCCAGCACTTGGGAGGTAGAGGCAGGTGGATCTCTATGAGTTTGAAGTTAGCCTGGTCTATGTAGTGAGTTCTAGACCAGCCAGGGCTTTTTATTAGGCAGTGAGACACTATCTAATAAAAGCAACAACAAAACTCACCACTACCACCAACCAACAAAACAAAATAGCATCAACATGGAAGCTAGATCCACTCCACATATGACCGACTCAGCTGTACTACTCCCATGCAGACCCCCAAAGCACTCTGTATCTTACAGCAGAGCCTTCTGCTTACCCGTGATCCCCGGTGCTCTCATCACAGTAGCTAGGAGATGGGATCCTTTAGACGTCCATCAGCTGATCAAACAGACTCTGAAAATGTGATACATATACACACAGTGGATTTCTGTTCACCTGTGAAGAAAGTGAAATTGCGAAATTTGCAAGTGAATGGATGGAACTGGGAAAATTATTCTGAGTGAGGTCACTCAGGTTTAGAAAGGCAAATGTTGCATTTTCTGTCTCCTGTGTGGATCCCCCCTTCAAAGCTGGGATGTTTGACTTGGAATACTTGCAGAAACTAGGAAATGAGAAAGGGATCATGGGGTGGGGACACTTTAAGGGAATGGGGGGATGGTAGGCCACGGGTGACATGAAAGTAGAGAAAAGGAATGCAGGGGTGGGAAGATTTCAACAGAAATGAAGGTGGGTTGGAGCAGACAAGGGGGTGGGGAGGGTTAACCAAAATGAAAGGTGTATAAAAAAGGTTTTTTTAAAAAAGAGTTGGAAACAGGTGTCTCCCACGGCTGGATAAGGTGCTCCTAGAAGCCACAGGTTGTAAATGGAAAGCCCAACTCCAAATAGGGGATCCCTCCTTACGCTGTAGATTAGGAAGCCCCAACAGTACCATCGGCCATTTCTCTTGGATGCCCACCAGAACCAAATGATAAGCCCCTATTGGTGAAGACATCACCTTGAGTGATAAATAAATAAATAAATAAATACCACGGCGCAATTGAGTTGGAAGCGTCTCCCTGCTGGCTAGCTTCCGTAGTGGCAGAAGGTGCTGTGTGAACTACTACAGGTAAAAGACAACAGCAATCTTACCCAGCTGTGAACCAGACAGACTATAGTGCCAGCTTACCAGACAAGATGTGCCCACAGCACAACGATGGCATGACTGCCCTCTCTCTGTCCTGTATGTAGCAAGTGCTAGGACTGTCCTGGCTGTCCTAGCACTTGCTACATAGATGAGATTGGCCTCTAACTCACAAAGATCTTCCTGCCTCTACTTCCTGAGTGCTGGGATTAAAGGCATGCACCATGACACCCAGACTTCTACTCTTGACTGTGAGGCTTGCTCTACAGAAGGGAATTTATGCCTGGTAAAAAAAACCATTAAGGAGGCTGGGGAGGCCACACACACACACACACACACACACACACACACACACACAGATACACAAAGGGACTGCTGCACAGACATATGAACACTTACATTCAATTTTTTAAATAGACAAAGGATTTGAAAGGAAATGTTAGAAGAGACTATATCTATCTATAGCTATACCTATATCTATATCTATATGGCCAAATTAGTGTTTCAAGGCTATAATTATAGCTACCAGTAAGACCAAGATAGGAGGATTGCAAATTCAAGGCTTGCTTGGGTTACATAGTGAGTTTAAGACCAGCCTAAGCAACTTAGTAAGACTCTGTATCAAAATGAAGGGCAGAGAAAAGACTAGGGATAACACCCAGTGGTAGAGGGCTACTCTAGCATGCTCAAGGCCCTAGATTTGTGGACTTCCACCACTGAAAAAGAAGCTACACAAATGACTAGAACACAGAAACATGTTTATCATTATCATTAGCCCTAAGAGAAGGAAACACTAAAACCACCTAGCAATACTACTACATATAAGTGATTCTTATGAGGTGCAGGTGAGGGGGCCGATTCTAAGGAACAAATGTAGAAATGTTCTCTATCTTGACATGGGCAGTTATTACATGGGAACAGAAGCCTGTCAAAACTCATTGAACAAACCAGACATGGCACTGCATGCCCATAGTCCCAGAACTTGAATGTTAAAGGCAAGAAGAACATGAGTTCAAGACCATTCTCAACTATATAGCAAGTTGGAGTCTACCCTGAACTATATGAGATCCTGTCTCAAAAAGCAAAAGTAAAGATAAAATCTTAAAAGTTTTGAAAATTCTTATAAATTCCTAGTTGTGTCTTTGTACTGGGAACTGAAAAAAAAAAAAGGGGGGGTGGATTCCCAATATCCAGCCTCAGACTGTTAAAGTGTGTGATTTATTTGGAAGCGGTCACCCAGAAAGGGAAATAAAGGAGAAATATCTAATCAAGTGGAAGCAAGCCATTGCTCCAAAATTTGACTGAGTACAGTATTGCTCATAGCTTGAAGGTGCCCATGGTGACAGCTTCTTATGAAACAAACAAACAAACAACAAACAACAAACAAAACAAAAAAACAAACCAGGGTAAAAGTGACAGGAAGAGCCCGTGGAAAGAACATCGGTAGGGCTGGAGGAATTCATTAGAGACTCATCATCTCAATCTTGGGAAGAATTCCTGCAAAGGCTGAACTGAAAGATGGAAGAAGAAAAGTTTCTACTGAGGAGCTGGGAGTTCAGAGTTCACAGTCAGATAGTCTCTAGTCCAGGACAGTAAGTGAGAGAGATGTGTAATGGACACTCAGTTATAGGCAACTGCATTAAAGAATATCTGTGCCTTTGTGGGCTGCCCAGGGATTCCTGCTGTAACTTAAAGAGAAACTTATACAATGTCCTGCAGATGAAGGATATCTTCGAATTCCCTGCTGCAGGAACCCACCTAAGTGGCACCAACCTTGACTTTCAGATGGAGTTGTATACCTGTTAAAGGAAAAACGATGCTGCCTATGTTATAAATCTGAAGAGGACTTGGGAGAGGCTGTTGATCACAGCTCGGGCTGTGGTTGCTGTTGAGAACCCTGCTGATGTCAGGGTCATCTCCTCTAAAAACACTAGCCGGCCAAACCTGCTGAAGTTTGTGGCTGCTGTTGGAGCCACATCCATTGCTGGCTGCTTCACTCCCGGAATCTTCACTAACAGATCCAAGCAGCCTTCAGGGAGCCACGGATTCTAGTAGTGACTGATCCCAGGGCTGACCACCAGCCCCTCACAGGGGTCCCTTATGTCAACCTGCCCACCAATGCTCTGTGGAATACACATTCTCTTCTGCACTACATGGACATTGCCATCCCATGCAACAACAAGGGAGATCACCAAGTGGATCTGACATATTGGATGCTGGCCCCGGGGAAGTACTACCTGTGGGTGGCAAGATCTCTGTGAGCACCATGGAAGATTATGCCTGATCTTTACTTTTACAGAGACCCAGATGAGGTTTAGAAGGAGGAGCAGGCTGCTGCAGAGAAGACTGTGACCAAGGAGGAGTTTCAGGGCAAATGACTGTGTCAACTCCTGAATTCACTGCAGCTCAGCCACAGGTGGCAGACTGATGTGAGGGTATTCAGGTGCCCTTTGTACCTTTCACACTGAAGACTGGAATGCCTGGCCAGCCATTGAGGACTGGTCAGCAGCTCCCACAGCACAGGCCACCAAGTGGGTTGGAGCCACCCCTGAGTGGTCCTTAACTGGCTCTGCTCTAAGAGTATAAAGGTGGAGAGAAAATACAGTTCCTAAAAGCTGAAAAAAAAAAGAGGATATTTGCATATATGAATAAGAAGACATGGCTGGGAATACGTGTAAGAGACTTGTTTGTAGAAGCTAGGAAAGCCTGCAACTCAAATGGAAAATAATTTAATGAGATGAGTCACATTCAATCTATAGCAAGCTCTCAGTATCCCACATTTATGACTTACCCAAGAGTTATCCTGTATCTATAAGCTGCTAGCTAGTCCTCGTCTTAAAGCTTTTTCTGGTCCAGAGCCCTCTGCCCATGTGCAATGTAGACCAATAGTAATGGGGCATTAATATCCTCCAGAAGCATCTTCAATAAATGGCAAATGGAAGCTGATGGGTAAGTACCCCACACTCCTTCATACCTGGGGTCAAAACATGTAGTTTATTGGCTCCAAAAGTTCCCCCATGAGACTGAGCCTTGGTTTCCTACTCTATGAGTTGCTTTTCTATTGCTGTGATAAAATACCACGACCAAAGCAGCTTACAAAAAGCAGGGTTTACTTGGGCTTAAGGCTTCAGATGAATTAGAGTTCATCAGTGTCATGGCAGGAAAGCATGGCAGCCTGCAGGCATGGCAAGCTGAGAACTCGTATCTTTAACTGAAAGCCCCAAGCTGAGAGAGTGAACAGGAAATGGGCCCAAGTCTTCAAACTCTCAAACCCTAACCCTCATGACATTCCTCCTAACAAGGCCACACTCCTAAGCCTCCCTAAATGGTATCACTAACTGGGGACCACGGATGTATTAAAAAAAAATCTTGAGACTATGGGAGCATTGCTCATTCAAACCACCACATCTACAGTGACAGCTTGCTTGATAAAAATATCCTTAATGACTTCCTTCCCTTCCTCTCCTCTCTTCCCCAGTCCTCCGCTCGTATTTCCTGGGATTGTAACTGGGTTGGCAGGAATGAAGATATTCTAGAAAGACTCTGACCCTTAACTCCTCCAGTAGCATGAGGATCAAAGAGGTTTTTTCTTAAGTAGCAAACACTGGATTTTTTTCCTTAATTGAAAAAATTTTGGGGAGTTTTTAGCCAGATATAATGATGCATGCCTTAATCCCAACATTCAGCAGCCAGAGGCAGGTGGACAACTGCACAGGGAGTTCCTCACTGGGCAGGGCTACACAGTGAAATACTGGCCCCCCAAAATAAAATTGTTGAGTTGTATTTCTTTATCTTGGGGCTTGTGTAAGCCAGGCTATCCTTGAACTTGCCGTTTAGCTGTGGCTGACCTTGAACTCCTGATCCTCCTACATCCACCTTTTAAGTGCTGGGATTAGAGGCATGTGTTACCATTCCCAGCTCAAATTTTAGAATTTTAGAAATAAAAACACAGTTAAGAATAACATGCTCATTTTTACTTTGGTGGTGCTGGGATCAAACCTATGACCCTGTGCTTGCTAGGCAAACACTCTATCACCAAGCCACATTCCCAGCTTTGCTTTGGAAAGGAAGTTTAAATCACAGGCCCATCACATATGAAGCCATGGCTTTGAACCCCAGCACTGGCTGCCCCTTCTCCACACATTAAAAAAAAAAAAAAAGCAAATTTAATATACATTATGACACAATAGGAAAGCTTGGTTTAAAAACTGATCCTGACGAGGCCAACCTGGTCTACAGAGTGAGTTCTAGGACAGCCAGGGCTACACAGAGAAATCCTATCTCAAAAACCAAAAAAAAACAAAAAAACAAAACAAAACAAAAAAACCAAAAAAAACTGATCCTGAGCTGTGCAGTGATGGTGCATGCCTTTAATCCCAGCACTTGGGAGGCAGGGGCAGGTGGATTTCTGAGTTTGAGGCCAGCCTGGTCTACAGAGTGAGTTCCAGGACTACACAGAAAAACCCTGGCTCAAAAACAAAATAAAACAAACAAACAAACAAACAAAAAGAACTGATCCTGGAACTGGCTGTGGTGTTGCAGGCTTTTAATTCCAGCACTCAGGAGGCAGAGGCAGGTGAATCTCTGTGAGCTGGAGGGTAGCCTGAACTACACAGAGAATTCAAGGATAGCCAGGGCTACAGAGAAACCCTGTCTTGCCCTTCCCCATCCTCAAAGAGGACTGACTCTGCACACTAGAGATACAGGACATTTAAAATAGGAGCTCTTTTGGAGCTGCTTTTGGAGAGTTCTCAGAGTTTCAATAACAACAGATGTTTACCCATGAGGGCATGTGACAAAGAGCAGGGTAGATGTAAGTAGAGGAATTATGGGAGCCCAGAGGTCAGGTCTGGCCTGTCACATGTAGAGAAAGCATCATCTTCCCTTCTGCCTCATGCAGACTTAGGTACACTTCTTTAAGAATGAGCAAAGAGCCATTAACAGAGCTGAGGGCATAATGAATAAGAATTAGGCAAACTGGGTCTGGAAAGATGGCTCTGTGGTTAAGAGTGGATAGTGTTCTTGCAGAGGACCTGTATTAGGTTCCCAGCACTTGCACCAGGTGACTCAGAACCACTTCTCTGAACACTCAGTAACACTAGCGCCATGGGATCTGATGCCCTCATCTTGTCTCTACAGGCACTTGCACTCTGGTGCACACACAGACAGACATATGGATATATGTAATTAAGATGAAATATGTTTTAAAAAGGAAGCAAATCAATGCTTGCCACCCAATCAGAATAGTCAGTTTTTATAGGAAGATTATGGCCTATAGTAAGAATTTAGGAACTCCTAGGAACTTCTGGTTAGATAATTATATTCGTGTGATGACCCTGGAGACCCCATTTCCTGTGAGTCTTCTTTCTGTGTCCAACCACATGCCTGTGCTCTGAGATCATAGCCACCAAGCAGCTTTCTGAAGATGACTTCTCCCATGGAGGCTTGCTAGCAGGAAACCTGTGCCTGTCAGAGGAGGCAAAGGTACAGTACTGCTGCTACTGTGGGCACATAAGGGACCTTCTTGCTTCTGGGAGCTTGTCGTGAGCCTGCTTAGCCTGGTGGTCTTCATCTATGCTGTACATTATAATTCTAATGCTTGTGTTACACCTCACATCTATTAAACGCAGGGAGAGACTACAGGCCTGTACCACCAGGTCTGGCTCATAATCAGCTACTTATAAAGAAGAAGAAGAGGAAGAGGAGGAAGAGGAGGAGGAGAATAAAAAGAGGGAGAAGAAGAAAGAAAAGAAGAAGAAGAGGCAGAGGAAGAGGGAGGACAAGAGAAGGAGGAGGAGAGGAGAGAAGGAGGAAAGGAAGAAGGGAAAGAAAGAAAGAAAAAGAAAGAGGAAAGAAAGGGAGGGAAGGAGAGAGGGAGGGAGGGAGGGAGGGAGGGACGGAGGGAGGGAGGGAGGGAGAGGATAAAAAAAGCCTATATTGCAACTGATATCTTGGTATAAAACCTCTATCATGGATCAGGAATAGTGGTGAGCCTTTAATTTCAGCACCCTGGATACAGAAGCTAGAGGGTCTCTGTGAGTTAGATGCCAGCCTGATCAGACCCTGTATTAAAACAACAAAATAAAACAAACCCCAAACTGTTAAGCAAACAAACTAACAAGCCAACATCCACTCTGACAGGATGACGAGAGAATAACTGCTGAGGTGACTGAAGACACATGGCAAGTGTATACACTAGGTGCTCTACAGTGGCTTCAGGTGTAGACACTGGGTGCTCTAGAGTGGCTTTAGCACACTGCAGCCTGTGTTACCCTTCGGTGGTTGTTGTTGTCTGGTCCTAGTTGCCATTATCTCCTGATATTGTGCTGCCTCCATCCATATCTCTCCTGTAAATCACACAAATTCTTCCCTGGACCTCTGTGGCTTTTCTTCTAGAGCCTTCCTGTAACTGATCTTGTACCTGTCCTTTGTCTTGCAGCACTGCCAAACGCCTCACAAGTCTGCAGCCTTGCTTACACTCCAGTGTCTCCAGCTTTATTTTGGTAGTGACTGCTTTATGTCCCTGTCACAAGGCGGATAGAAGACCTGAAGACATTTACAAGTGACTGAAATCTAACTATCACCTCTCACGCCCAGAGCCAACTCCCCAAACACAGCCAAGAGTCCTAGAGATAGAGAGACGGGTGTGGGAAATGTCTAGTCAGTGAGGGAGAGAGGTGAGGAAGGAGGCTACCTGTATTGAGTCAGACACTGATGTTACTTAAGAATCTCCATCATGTGTTCTTCACCACACAGACGAGTTTAAAAGACAAAGTTTAAAAGCATTATTACACCTGAGGTCACATGGCTAGAAAAACTGCTATAGCATGTGTTTCCAATCAAGGCTGCAGACTCACCGTGTAAAGTCTTCAAGTAAAGGGAGAGATTTAGAGAGCCTAATAGCAGAGAACATCTTCCCGAGCGACTCATGAGTACAGTTTGGGAGGCAGGAGGATAGCCTGGACTTAATGGAAGTAGGACCCGGAAAGGGTGGTGGTGCCAAGGTCACAGGTGGTCCTACCTGCCCACTAATGTGGGATCTTAGCAAAAGTGCTACCATTGCCTGTATCTGGTTTTAAAAAACAGCTGCTCTGCTTCAAAGCAAAATCACTTTCTGGATGTTCTTTCCTTTACCCCGTTATTCCATGGCTTGGTTTCCCTAGTGACTATTCCTCCCAACTGTTAGACACGGTGGAAAGGATTGTGGTTTGGTGGGAGCTGGCCAGTTCCAGCTCTGTCACCCACTAGCTAGCTGTATGAGCTTCCCTAAGTCTCCCCAAGCCTGCTTCTTTATTTGCAGAATGGATGTATTGGTGATGTATTACACTGGGTAACCAGGGTTGAGCACCTAGCATTGTGGAAAGGGTTAGGGTGCTCTCTTTGCTGTCCTCTAATTTTTCTGAGCCTGGCCAATGCTGTACAAAACGGCTGCAGACAACTCTTAGGGAGAGCCTGTTCTTAGAAGAAAGGGAAGATATCTCCCACTTCCTGCACATTATATTCCTGCTTATGCATTCTGATGTCCTGCTTGCTTTTTTGGGCTCTAAGTGCTATCCTGCTGACTCACTTCCGACTTCTCCTCGTTCATCATGCTCAGCTCCTGAAAATGGAATAGGATGGGAAGGGCCGGAAATTGTACTGTCTGGTGAGATGTTTAAGGGGACAGGCACCCTATGTGGATAGAATGCTGGGGATATGAACTGAACCAAGCCCACAGCATATTTCTCATCTGACTTGTGATACTTTTATTTCTCATCTGACTTGTGATATTTTTATTTCTCATCTGACTTGTGATATTTGACCTTGGATTATAATACTAATAATGATCAACCCACTTACTGCCACTGATGAGAAGCCAAGAGGCCCTGGGCTATGTACTTTCTGTGGATTGCCTCTTTGATCACCACAGATGAAGAAGTCAAGGATTCCTTCTATTCAGACAAAGGCGTGCACACTAATATTGGCCAAGGAACCTGCCAGGGTCACATAACTAGTAAGGGGAGGGCAGAGCAAAGTTTCAAACCCACGGTCTAGATTAGTGCTGTCTAATGAAGTAGCTGCTAGCTACATGTGCTAATGAGCTCTCAAAGATGGCCTATGTCTGAAAAGTGACTAGGAGGAGGGACTTGAACCTGGAAGAGAGAGAGAGAGAGAGAGAGAGAGAGAGAGAGAGAGAGAGAGAGAGAGAGAGAGAGAGAAGAGAGGACAGAGAGAGGACAGAGAGAGAGAGAAAGAGAGAGGAAAGAGAGAGAGAGGAAAGAGAGAGGAGAGAGAGGAGAGAGAGAGAGAGAGAGAGAGAGAGAGAGAGAGAGAGAGAAGAGAAGAGAAGAGAAGAGAAGAGAAGAGAAGAGAAGAGAAGAGAAGAGAAGAGAGGCGAGAGGCTCTGGAACTTGCTATGTAGTCCAGGCTGGCCCAGTGGTCCTTCTGTCTCAGTTCCCTGAACATCTAGGATTACAGACATGTGTCACCAGAAACTGAACTTTTAATTCAACTGAGTGCTGTATGTGAGTGAAAATACATACTAGATCTCATAGCTTTCGTATTATGTATGTATCCCTTCTTTTATGGCATAGTAAAGTTATAATATTTTAGGTATATTGGGTTAAATAAAACATATCCAGATATTTTTTTTTTTACATGTTTCTCTTAGTTTTTTTTTTTTTTTTTTTTTTTTTTTTGTTGCTTTTATTATTTATTGATTTGAAGACAGGGTCTCATTCTGGAGCTCTGGCTGGCCTTGAATTTGTGGCAATTCTCCTGGCTCAGCCTCCTGAATGCCAGGATTATGGGCACAAGTTACCATGTCCAACTCTAGATAAACATTTTAAGTTATATTTTAAAACTAGAAACCAAAGCTTATGATGACTTCTTGGAGTTTTTTTTTGGTTTTTTTTGTTTTTGTTGTTGTTGTGTGTTTTTGGTGTGCTTGTTTCTTGTTTTTGAGACAGGGTCTCACCATGATGTCAGGGTGATAGTGAGCTCGTAACCCTTCTGCCTCAGCTTCTTGAGTGCTGGGCTAACCGACACTCACTGTAAGACCACATCTTAAATTGTACTAATTTCTCCAAGGAGTCGAATGGATTCATTTGTGTAGTACCTGGAGTGTGCTCAGTTCTCTTGGAAATTATTGTTCTAAATAGATATACAGCTCTTTGAGGTGCGATCAGTGCCCCTGCGAACTATCTCCAAAAGTCCCTGCACCAGGCACTGAATGTCACATTTGAGAAGTCCCTGTACCCAGGGCCCTTCCAACTTCAGGGCAGCTTTACTTAGAGGTCTTGCTAATCAGATTCCAGCTCTTTCCCATCCAAATCCTAACTCAATAGATTTGGACAGAACCAGAGACCGAACGTGCTGAAGAAACTTCTCGAAAACTACCTTTAAAGGAGACTGTTGTCCACTGCAAAGTTGGGAAAGTATCCGAAGCACTAGGTGAGAGCAAGGGGAGAACCGAATTAACGAATATTGAACTTTTATCCCTTGCTAAGCACTTTTCAGTGTTACCTCGTTTCAGTCTCGCGCCAACTTAATGAAGTACATGGCACTACTTCAGCGGAGGCAACCGAGACTGAGAAGGGTGAGTTAAACTGCCAGAATCATGGAGCTAGCAAACTGCAGGTCTCTGGTTTGTACTGACTCTTCCTGACCTCAGTAAGTCGTGAAGATCTCCACTGTCTTCACTACCCCCCCCCCCACCCCCGCACTGTCGTATGAACTGGGTATATAATGTAAGTGAGACAGACAAGCTCTCTGTTCTGGTCAAACTCAATATGCAATTAGAATAGAGTTCTCAGTGCTGCGAGGGGGGCAGTGCCATGAAGATACATAATAGCGAGTCACAGTCTAAATGAGGGGTAGTAAAAAGCTCTCCAACGGAAAATCTGAAATTCACGTGGAGCTAAAAGGATGGAGTAGAGGAGCGGAGCATGGCTGGGGGAGGAACGGAGCGTGGCTGGGGGTTGTCTTAAGCTGAAAACAAGCCATGAAAGCTTCGAGACATCAATATGGTTGAGGAACTGAAAAAAAAATTAGACTACCTCAAGCAGAAAGGGTGGAAGTGAGAAGGAGGACCCTGAAGTAGACAGGACCAGCTCAGGGCAGGCTCTTTATGGTCTTTGACTTTATTCAAGGCTAGAGGCAGGGTCAGACTTGTACACCATTTCTCCGCTAACCACAGGGAACGATTCCAAGAACGCTAAGTCATTGCCCAAAACTGTGAATAGTGCTAATTTCTACAGATATTATTTTTCCTGTCGATACATGTATTTGATAGTTTCATTTATAAATTAGGCACAATAAAAAGAAATAGAGATAGTTATAAACTAGAACAGGTTGAAAATCCATTAGCTGGAATTCTGGGGATCTGAAGTGTTTCAGATTTGAGATTTTTGTGTTTTGGATTTTGACAAATTTACATATATAATGTCATCTTGGGGATGAGACCTAATTTTAAACTCATAGTCATTTATGTTTCTTAGACTCTTTATATGCATAGCCATAACTTCAAGGAGGAAGGTAATATTCCGGTGCACCAGCGTTTATGCTCTGACCTGTCACAGAAAGTCAGGGGTGGGATGTTGCACTCGTGTGCGCTCTTGGCCCTTGAAAAGTTTTAGATCTGGGATGTTTTCAGCTCTGGATTTTCAGACTAAGGTTGCTCAGGTTGCATTCTGTGTACTGTAATACAAGTCACATGGTCTGTGTCCCTGGTTTCAAAAACTGCTCACAGAGTGTCTAATGTGATGAATGGAGAAATAATGTGGCTTGGTGAGGCAGTCCCATAAGACTGTCCCATAAGGCTGTTTGGACATAAACACTGCAATACTATGGGAGTCTATTCGATGACTGAAAGCACTAAGTCTCAATTTCGTTCCACTACTTAGAATGGTGTACCTTTTAAAACATGTTTACTTTTGGAATTTTCTACGGAATGTTTTTGAATTACAGTTGACTAGGGAAAGCAGATCTTAGAAACCAAAACCTTAGATAAAAATAAGATTGCTGAGTTCTTCTCCTTATACATTTACTTGTTTGTAAATTGTTTGTTTACCAAGAGAAAACTATTCTTTATTACACATATTTATGTTTGTTTGGTTCAAGACAGGTTATCTCTATGTAGCCCTAGATATCATGGGACTTTTTTTGTAGACTAGGTTGACCTTGAACTCACAGAAATCCACCTGCCTCTGCTTCTCAGGTGCTGGAATTAAAGGCATGTGCCACTAAGTCTGGCTACATAGTTCTGTGACCATAGGTCAAGATGAATTTTTCTGGAACTCAACCCAAATCAATTCCTTACATTTCAAAACCACTTTGAAATATACCATCATTCATGTCCCTGGAATTTTTCATGGACTCACGTTTTCTCTTGAAATTTCTCTATGCCTTCTTTCTTGGTTTAGCCAACAACTTTACAGGCAGTACTTCACTTTTTACAGATGATGGGAGCGGAAAAGTTTACTACGTTCTCAAAATCCCATTAGTTTAAAAGAGAGCTGTAGGCATGGTGATGCATTGAATATGCTGCTGGTGTTAAGTTCAGGGTATGCTGTGGTAAACTGAGGAGTGGGGATGGAGAGGTGCTCAAAAGTGTCTAAGTATACTTTCTTGATAGGAAAGGGAGGAATGGACAGGCAAAAGAATCAAAAATGGCCTCCTGGTTTTGACACACGCTTTTATTAAGCATGTTGGTTAGCCTAGTATTTAAGAATAGATTCAGGTTAAATAAAGTAACCTATCAAAGAATGAGGCCCTTCTAGTAAAATTTCAATGACTGGAACTTACTTGACCAGAAAACGTTGGGAGAATATTACTGTTTAGGAGCCTTAACTTTTATTTTCTGGGTTTTAATTTGTATAAATTTTGCAGTCCGGGCATGCTGAAAATAAAGCCTCTTTTTGGTCAAAATCAAGCTTAACCGATGAGTCTACTTTGTTTCGTAGTAAAAAAAAAACCTTGAACCTTGAGTTTTTGAAGCTTAACAAGCCTTTTTGCTCCTTCTGTTTTTTTCCATATCTTTATACCTTAGAAAGAGTTGTAGATGGCTCCTATCAATGGACCAGTGATAATTTGGACTCCGCCTTCTTCGACTAAGTCCCGCCCACATCAAAGCACACCCCTCTCTTGGCCCCGCCTCCTGAAGATGTCTCCGATATGACAGCAAATTCTCCACAATCCTATCCAATGGGACATACGAAAGGCGGGACCTATGTCAATCTTTTTTTCCCCATTTGTCCAATTATATCTCTATCTGTACTCAGTTCCATCCCACTTAGTCTTCAACCCAAGGATTGGTTTCTCTGTTCTTTGTTCCTGGCTCATGATTGGTTTTTTTTTTTCATTCCGCCCCTCTCTTGTAGCTCTTGCAGGCGGGATTAGCACGCAGCTTCCTGCTCTTGCCAAAAAAATAAAAGAAGAAAAAGAAAAGAGGAGAGAAGCGAAAGAAAAAAAAAAAAAAGTCACGGAGATCTTTGATTTTTAATTGGCTTTCAGTCTTGTCGGTCAGGCCAAGATTTGCCTTTTTATTGGTCTATCTGTCTGCCCATCCCGGACAGGGGGCGGGATTTCCCCAGGAGACCCACACCTGGTTGCCACTGGTCGAACAGTGCGCCTGTCTGAAGCTTCCGGCCAGGGATTGGAGGCGGACGCGGACAGGTGGGCGTGGATTGGCTAGGGCAGCCGGTCAGTGTGAGGCGGGGGCGGGGCCTCGGTGGCTGGTTGCGCGTGTCCGCCGCTGGCTCCGCTCTATCCGGCTTTGCTAGGGGAGGTGAGTCCGGCCGCGGCGGCACCGGCGGCTGAGAAGGCGGCGGCTGAAGAGAAAGCGGTCACGGCGGCTGTGGAGAAAGCGACCGAGGGCACGGAAGCCGGGTGGGGGGGAGGGGGGAGACGGAGCAGCCTTGAGCCCTGCAGGGGCCGTCGCGCGGGGGACCCACCCGCTCTCCCCCCCAACCCTCCTCAGCACAAGCAGCCGGCGGCGGCGGGGGCAGGAGTCAGCCTGCTTCCGATCGTCCCCCGCCCGCTTCCCGGGGCTCCCATTCTTTGGCCCCGGGACCCTAACCTCCTCCGGGGCGGTTCCCTGTGTCTGGGCGTCCGAGTGCTGCCCACTGCTCTTTCATTCCCTCCCTGCACCTTCTTGCCTTCACTTTTGCCGGGGTTCTCTATCTCCTCTTCTGTCCTGCCTGTCGCCTCCTCGCCTCACTCTCTTCCTCCAGCCTCCTTCCCTGGCTCATTCTGCCCAGGAAAGTTTGGTACATCTCCCCAATCCCCTCAATCAGGTCAACCAGACTCGGAGTAGGGGGAGATGTAGAAAGGCCTGAGAATTCGAGGGGAGGGAAGCTAGAAGCTGGTTTCCCTGATAATTTCCCCTCATCTTTTTTGATTTAGAGTGGTTGGAATTTTTTTTTTTTAATTGTGTTTTTGAGGAGGTGGGAGGTGTTTAGAAAAGGATGTGGGAATGGAAGGGGTAGATGAGTCAACCCTCTTACAAGATTTCAAGGGTGGCGTGTTACCAGATCCTTTTCGTGTGTGGAGTTCAGGGGGTCGGGAAGTTTGGCCTTTATTCCCACATTCAAAGTTGGAACCTCCCCCCCATTAAGAATGGAGTTTTAGTATCCACTTGTGGCAGGAATCCTGGGGGGAAGGGGCCCTTTCCCTTTTTCTTTTCCTTTTTTTTCTCCTTATTTTATGTTCTTAACTTTTATTTTGACAACCCACACCCTTGCACACACTCTCACCCCAAAATCGAACACCCAAGATCCTCAAACTTGTCTGGATTGACTGATGAAGACATAAAGCCAGTTCCGCTCTATGTTTTTTGAGGTGGAGTGAGTGGTTTTTCTTCATTTTTTAAATGGCCAAATGACAGCTTGACCCAGTTTGCTTTCCAATCAAAGGGCATTTTTTTGAATGTCTCTTTGTGGCACAAGAGCCAACGCAAAAATGATGGCGGCTTACAATGGCGGTACATCTGCGGCAGCAGCAGGTCACCACCACCACCATCATCACCACCTTCCACACCTTCCTCCTCCTCACCTTCACCACCACCACCACCCTCAACACCACCTTCATCCGGGGTCGGCTGCTGCTGTACACCCAGTACAGCAGCATACGTCTTCGGCAGCTGCGGCGGCCGCAGCAGCAGCTGCAGCCGCAGCCATGTTAAACCCTGGGCAACAACAGCCATATTTCCCATCACCGGCACCGGGTCAGGCTCCTGGGCCAGCTGCAGCAGCCCCAGCTCAGGTACAGGCTGCTGCAGCTGCAACAGTTAAGGCGCACCATCATCAGCATTCGCATCATCCGCAACAGCAGCTGGACATTGAGCCGGATAGACCTATTGGATATGGAGCCTTTGGTGTTGTTTGGTGAGTATCAAAACCGCTACTCCACGTGGTTCTCACCGGGCAAGCCATGCCTCATTGGTTTTACTCCATCTTGACCAAAGTAGAACAAGCTTCTCCACTCGACTTGAGGAAGCCGTCCTCGTTGATGACGATGAGGCCTGGTGCGTTGGCGCTCTAGGCCCGTGCATTTTGAGTCCTGACAAATGGTAGTGGAGCAGTTTCTCTAGAGTGACACACGTTTGCAGACTATTAAACTTGGCTGTCAAGAACTTCAGTGAGCTACTGCGTGTAAGATCAGTAGGTAAATGTGTTAAATACCTCCTACAAAGACCTTGGCCATCTCAAGTGTGGTGGTTTGGATTGGCTGCTCAGTTACAGCAGGTGTCAACAACTGACTCCCAGCTTGATTTCTTTATACTAGTCCCCAAAGGAATATACTTAGTGCAGTCAACTTTCCTGCACACTACATCTTTTCGTACCTTATTTTGTGATCTTGGCCCTGGGAAGAGAGGTAGGTTTCATTGTTGAGCCAGTTACAAAGTCATTACTTGAGTAGTTTTATTTTAAGCCATAAAGCTAAAGTTGGGAGGTCTGTAGCTTAGCCTTCTGATAAGAATGCATTAAATATAGCATCACACATGAGTAGCCCGAATGAGGTTAGTAGACTGGAGCTCGCAGTGGCCCACATTCCATGGTATGTGTCACTGACTATTGGCTAGTTGCTATGGTGGGAAGTGTACCTTTAACAAATGAAACTGCTTTACTTATGTTAATGGGCAGTGTTTAAAAGTCCAAAGATTTGTTAAATGCATTATCTTTGTCTCTTTGCCCTTCTTAGGAAGATTGGTGGTTTATAGTGCATTTATATCTATCAAATATAGAGTGAACTGAATTACTTATTTATTTATTTTAGTTTTTCCTCCCAAGGACTATCAATTCCAGTGTGGAGAGATGATTTCATGTTTTCAGTGCATGCAGACATAGATTCTTAATGTCCAGGAAAGTCCCCATCACAAAAAAAGAACTCTTTGAAACTAGCCTGTAAATAATTCCTTTGTTTTTAAGGCTAAAATTCAGCTAGATATTATTTGTGTAATAGCTAGGCTATCTATCTATCTTCCTATTTCAGAATTTATAGTCTTGGTATCTAAGTGAGCTGATTCTTGATTCTTCTTAAAACGAAAACAAAACAACAACAAAAAACCCAACAATGTAAAGTCCAGTTTTTCTCAGCTAGCCTGTGAGGAGGTTATTGCTGCGTTCTTGTTTCTCTAGGGACTGTGGGATTGCTAGTGGGGAAGAGCGTAGGCCATAATGGGTCCTTTTCAGTGACTGTTCAGGGACCTGACTGTTCCTGCTTTCCTCTTCTCTTCCATAACACCTTCCCCAGGGAATTCACTATGAACTTCCATCTCTTGCCTAACCCTTGAGGATTTCCAAACAAGGGGGTGGGGGATGGGAGAAGAGCGGGAGAAAATTGGTTTCCTGCTTTAACTCTTGTCATTGTTTTACAAACTTTGAGTATCTGGATTTTTTTTTTTAGATGTGGTTGTGTTCACTGCTGAAAACTTAAGGGATGCAGAAAGGGAAATGTTTTTTCGCATTCTTGAGTTCACTTTCTGTCAAAAGGCGTGTGACTTGCAGAAGTTTTAAAGTCAGGTTTGTGGCAAGAGTAGAAAAAAGGAAAAGGAGTGTTGTAGCATGTCATCTGGCAAACATGATGGTAGTGGACATTAGGAATCGCTCACATCTGAAAATCTACAAGTGCTTGTTGTGAATCCTTTGTAGAAATTCCCAGACTACTCCTTGAACCATGAACTTGACCATCTTCTGTTGTTTCCTGTTTACTGAATACACTGTAAATTCTTTGAGGCTAAGACCTGTATACCTAAGTACTTTTTTGTAACTTTTTGACACAAAGTCTCAATATATAACTCTTTCTGTTTGGCTTTTGACACAAAGTCTCAATATATAACTCTTTCTGTTTGGCCTGGAACTCAACTATGTAGATCACTGGTCCTCAAGCTTGCCTCTCCTAAGTGCTGGGCATGTAGAGATGTGGCACCATGTTTAGTCTAGGACAGCGTTCTCAACCTTCCTAAAGCTGCAGCTCTTTAATAGAGTTCCTCAAGTGGTGGTGACCCCCAACCATAAAATTATTTTCAATGCTATTTTGAAACTGTAATTTTGCTACTGTTATGAATTAAAATGTAAATATCTTTTCTAGTGGTCTTAGGTGACTCTCTGAAAGGGGCATTCGATCCTCAAGGGATTCTCCACCCACAGGTTGAGAACCACTGGTCTAGAAGAACTTTTTTTTCCTCTAGTACCTAGGACAGTGCTATGGTATCTTACTGCTTTTTTTTTTTTTTTTTTTTTTTTGATGTACTGATTTCTTTGTTTTGGAGTAAACAATAGGCATATATTTCTCTCAGTTTAGAGGCTAGGTGTTGGTGGCCTTGAGTCCTTCTGAGCTTCTTTCCTCGGTTTGTGGATGGCTGCCATCTTGCTGTATCTTCCATTTTTTCTTCTTTTTCTTTCTTTCTTTTCTTCTTTCTTTCCTTGGATCTGTCTTCATTTCACAATCAGGTTTTGCTAGTTCTTGCAGGAATGTTTTTATCAGCTGTTTTAAGTGAAATACAATTTAGTTTGAGAAGGGGGAAGAGTACCAGGTGTGTTTTTAGTATGCAAATGCTTTTCTATTTTTATATTTACATATTGATGACTTGCTGTCTGAATTGCTTGTTGGGAATTTAACTGCTGTGTGACCTAAGTTTGCTAAAACTAGAGATTTGATAGCCAAACCAGAATGAATTGCCAGTCGTGTGCTGAAATTCCAGGTATTGGTAAGGTTGTTTACCATTTAACCTAATAAAACAGGGTTTTTCTTTTTAATTTAAAAAAATGCTTTTTACATGTGAAACAATTATTTTTTAAAATTATTAAGGCATAAGGAAATCCTTCTAGTGAGACATCATTTAAATAAATATTATATGTAATTATCTGGGTATCAGATTCACTTATATTCAGTTACTTTGGGAGGATTTTTCTGCCATAGCTTATACAAGGAATTGTGTCTAAAACAGTGAATATAATTTTGTGGGAGACTAATCTTCAATGAAGCCAGGAAGAAATATTCATAGAAATGATACAGTATTTTACTATTCAGATTTATCACTGAACAACTTAGTATCTGACTTGATTTATCTTTCTGCTGAATTTTACTGGTAGAATAACGTATCAGTCTTGGACAGTTGTGTAAAAATAGTGAGTTACCCATTAGCTTGCTGGTAAAGGTGGTGCTTTGACAGTTCAATTAAGGTTTCATTAACAACTGTCTGCTGTGTTTTATCTCAGAGTAAGAGTTCCAGCTTTCCGGGTACTGTGAACAGGGGTAGCCTAAGATACATTCATTGCCAATGATAGATAGATGTTGCTCATTGGCTCTTAAAACATCATATATATGTATGTATGTATATATACATACATACATATATATGATTTGACCTGAATTATCAGATGTCAGGACTTTGTATTTTGCATTTTTGCTCATATAGACATTTCATAATGCAAAAACAAAGGACAAACTATTTCTATCATTTGGTGAAGATAATATAAATGTATCATTTTGTCCATAGTTTACCTTGCTAGAGAAAAATACCCTGCTTTAAAAATGGGACAACTTTGGAACAAAGTGCTTCAGGATCTTATGAAGTGTATAGTTTAAAGAATTGGAGTAAGCTGACCACATGAGAAGAGTTTGAGGACTTCTAAGCCCAGGCGGTTTTTGACACTCTCAACATAAAATATAGATTGGACTAATGCTACATGCTGCCTTGATAAAAGTGAGTCCAGGAGAAGCCTCTACTTAATAAAATTAATGTTTTAGCTTTTTACTTGTCTGATTAATTAAAAGATCAAAGATCTGTAGATGCATCCAGTCTGTTGTCTTTGTACTTCAAATAAAGTTGCAAAGCTTTGAATGTTATTGCTTTAATACTTTTAGCAAGTTACTTTTATCTGTATTTCAAAATTTCAGCATCACTGTGGTGATACTTAGTGACTTATCACTAAACTTTGTGATCTTGATAATTTTCTCTTTCAGTCCCTCATCTGTGAAATGGCATCATAGTGCTTATCTCAGACTTGGTACTAGGGTTAAATGAGGTGATCCTTATAAACCAATATATCTAGTATACAGTAAGTCTTCAGTGGATGCTGTTGTAGTTATTGTTGGTAAAAAAAAAAAAAAAAAAAAGACAAAATGCTTTTGTTAATGTGCAGGAAGAATCTTCCTGTGTTGTCAGATTTATCATATGAAATCAACATTCAAATTATTTTAGGAGGCATGACTTTAAATACCATAGAGTGTCCTCCTCAGTTGAATTTGTGCCAAGGAGATAATGGAGGTTAAATTCAGAGCTGAGGGGAAACTACTCTTCTGTTTTCTCAATTAAAACAAAAACAGAACAGCTACTTTGGGTATAGTGTAGCCAGTGTTCTAGTCATCATCTGTGCTGTGGTAGAAACTTGTGGATTTATAGGCTGGGAAGGAATAAGTGAAGATCGCCATCACTGTCTATGGTGCTTGAGTGGAAGTTCACTTGTGTTTAAAGGAAAGTAAACTGCTAAAGACATGATCCCGGGAGGCTGGGGAAATATGTGTGAGTGAACGAAAAGTCACTCAGTGTGAACTTCCACGCATGGCAGAGATTTCTAACTTGTTCATCTTGTGAAAATTAGAGGTGTGTTTGTTGTGGTCCTCTTCCTCCATAAATAAGAAATTAGATGTTAGAAAAATGGGCAGTGCTTTTGGATGGGTGGGGAAAATCATGGATTTAGTTACACCAGAAAGAGTAGTGTACCAAAAGTGTACTTTGTTAGTAACTATTTTCCAGGTTAAGAATCAATCTGTAGTGTTGAGAGGCTTCTTTACTGTCAGTCAAGATCAACAGGCACTGCTGGGTTCTGGGGAGGTCTGCTTTGTGCGAAGAGCTTTGAAGACGCAGAGCCTGCACAATAAAAAGGAAATGGTCGCTCTTCCAGATATAATAGAACATCGGTGTGAAGCTTGCAGTGCGGAAATCTATATCGTTAATTTCAACTACAAATAAACCTACCTTTAGAAACTACAGGTTCATGGTCATAAAGAAAAGTTAGAGGAGAAACACAGTCTGTTTCTTGGGGATTGAGAGCCTGTAGCCTGTAACATTCAAAATGAATTTAGATTTCAGCTCTGAAGATTATTCACATTATGTTAAAAAAAAAAACCATCACAGTATAACAAAATAAATTTGTTTTATAATTGGAGATTAGTGTCATGATATTAACTAAATACCAATTTGGAAAAAAGACTTTTTTTTTTTTCAAATTTAAAAAAAAAAGAACATTTAAAAAACATTTTAAACTAGCTAAAACAACAGTATCTCTAAATTAGTTTGGGGACTGGTACAGTCAGTCCCCTTTCCATTTGCTGTGCCAGAGGAGGACATTTGTAAAATGCATTAACTAGGTACATGTTTGAATATAGATTCTGTTTGGTTTTTTCCTTCAAAGTATGGCATCTGAAGAAATGTTATTCTTTGATATAAAACGACCTCTACTGGGATACTGGAATGCTTTTCTTTACGACTTGAATTTGTCCAGGTTTTTATTGACTTCTGTGGTATAATCGAGTGGCCTCTTTATTGTTGTTTTAAATTTTTTTTTTTAAATCAGGTTTATTGATGTGCTAGCAATTTAAGGATCAACTGCATATATTGTGTGCTTCCTTAATATGCTGATTTACTTTATTTGATGGAAGTTGTCAAGGACAAAGGAATTTCTTCCATTTGTCATTTAACCAGTAAATGGAATGACGCTACTTGGTAGATCGTGTTTAGGCTTTAGTTATGATTCCCTGTGTATCCATAATAATAATTTACTGCAGTGAATTATTTGTTAACTGGGTCATCTAATGTCCACCAACAATGATTTCCTAACTAAAATAGCTTGTCATTTTGATCTTGTTGCTTAGGGGTAGTATTGAAGAGTGCCCGGGGCATCAGTTATAGAGCAGTCAATAAGCACGTGCCAAGTCATGATAGATGTCATTAGTAGTTCAGAAGTACTTGGCCAAAAAATATTAGCAAAAATTCTAGCATTCTGAATCTACAGAAAGATGATTCTAAGGAGCAGCTATGCTCATACTGAACCTTTAACACTTCCTTGTAGTGCTGTGCATAAAGTAGTGTATACAGGGATGTGTGACATGGGTAATGTTAAGTGTTCTTTACCTATGTCTAGGTTCACGCCTGTGTTTTGAATTAGTTTGACTAAATCTACTGTCAGACGGTGAAAGTTTTGGTGCTTGGGCTTCACTAGTCCATATATTTTTGTTGTTAGCTTGCTATGGCCTAGCACTGTTAAGAGACAGTAAGGAAGAATGATATTTAGTTCTATGGTTGATTTCTGAAGCCTCTGTCAAAGCTGCTTCTGTCATTTCTGTTGTGTGTGGTGTATTGTGCTGAGCTACATACAGGCAGTTATCCCGTCTTACAAGGGTCATGATCTTGTCTTGAGTTTATAGTAACTAAGTAATTTGAAAAAATACTGTCCTTACTCACAGGTAAAAAGTTCAAACTGGTTTGGAATGAGCATGCTGTCTCAACCTTTTTATCTGAATCCCAGCACTCAGAAGGCTGAGGCACGAGGATTGCTGTAATCTCAAGGCCAGTCTGGACTACATCGTGAGTTCCAGGCTAACCTGAGTTCAAAATAAGGCCTTATCTAAAAAACAAAACAAAAATTTAACAAAACAAAACTCTTTTAACCTTAACAATGCAGTCTTCTCACTTTGGATAATACCTGTGTTTTGAATGTGTGTTAACTGTTTACTAGCTGCTGTGCTAGGTGATAAGAATTAAAGAATTAACTTTCCTGTCGGAGAGAGACTTGTAAATGGATAGTTACAATTCAGTGCTATAAATGCAGCAAGCTAGATGGTCCCTGGATATTATTGGGAGCATAGAGAAGACATTTCTGTGGAAGGTAAACTATTCTGCTTCCTAAAAAAGGTAAACTATTCATGGAAGAAAACTGGCTTGTTGGGAAACAGGCAGTTTCTTCATGTAAAGCTGTGCTGTGTTTTAATGATAGTTGGTGGGTGGGCCCAGATGCCAGACACCACTGCTTGGGGTTGCAGAAAGTGTTGCGCATGGGTGGTATGAAGGACACTATTTTTGCTAGCGCAAAAAGAGGTTGGGATGTCATGTTGAAGTAGAGGTTGTTGGTGTGGCAGGGAGAGAGGGCAAGAATCTTAATCTTTTCATGAAGAAAGTACCATAGATACACTCAAGGTATCTATAGTTTTAAAACTTGACAAAGGGAATGATTAAAAGACATTTTTAAAAACTTTATTTTTGGTCTGTGTTTCTCTCTCTCTCTTTCTGTGTGTGTGGTGTGTCTTTCTCTCTCTCTCTCTCTCTCTCTCTCTCTCTCTCTCTCTCTCTCTCTGTGTGTGTGTGTGAGAGAGAGAGAGAGAGAGAGAGAGAGAGAGAGAGAGCCCCTGCCTGCCCCAAAAAGATAAAGAGCATTAACTCTTGTTGGCTTAAGGCATTATTATTTGGTTGTCAGAGGCTGGTGCTTGGTGTTTTGTACCTTTTCCCATTTTCTCTTTTTTGAGTCAGGGTCTCTGGCTGAACCTGTGAGCCTGTGAACCTCTGCTGACAAGCCACAGAGGGCCTCTTGTTTATCATTCCACAGCACTGGGATTTCA
Organism: Arvicanthis niloticus; assembly: GCF_011762505.2. Taxonomy (NCBI): domain Eukaryota; kingdom Metazoa; phylum Chordata; class Mammalia; order Rodentia; family Muridae; genus Arvicanthis; species Arvicanthis niloticus. Next base: position 43,186,810 of record NC_047663.1, read on the forward strand.
GGCCTTTGCCAAGTGCCCTGATTACCTGAGTTCTGGGGATCTAAACTCAGGTCCTTTACCAATGGAAGCAGACTCTCCCTCCCAATTTTAAAATAAATCTCTTGTTGCGGGAGGGGGCGAGAATGAAAAATGACTGAAACCCTGTAAATGACAGCTACTGAAAGTTTTTAAATAAGAGAAAGGTGGGTCAGCTTTAATTTTTTGAATGTTTAAAAGGTAAAGTTGCTAAGGACTATCTGAGCTTTAGGGGTGTTCTGCTGTGGTAGAAGAAGTTATTGGAAGCCAAACCAGAGCTCAGTCAGATAGGAAATGTATTCGCCATGAATGACAGCCCTGTGTGGTAGGGGGCTGTTAGGGGAATAGGGATAATCGTTGGTTCACATAAGAGCCAAGAAAAATTAGCATGGAGAAAAGACCATTGCATTTATCAAGAAGATAGATAGATCATTGATGGTATTTGAAAGAATGACTACATCTGAATTTTGTGTGTGTGTGTGTGTGTGTGTGTGTGTGAGAGAGAGAGAGAGAGAGAGAGAGAGAGCAAGAGAGGGAGAGGGAGGGGAGAGAGGGGAGAGGGGGAGACAGAGACAGAGATTTTAAATGTTTTAAGTACCAGCAGCACTTTTATTGTTACTAACACTTACTTAGATTCCAAGTTTGTGTTTGTAGTTTGATAAACCAGAGAACTTGATGTTTACAGTATAAAAGATACTGTTTTCTTTGGGAGGCGTTTATTCATTGATGCTAGTGATATTATAGAATACTAAACCAGCCTTGCTAGAAGACAGCATAGATTCTGGTTCTGACATTGCTATCAGCAAGACTGTGATTCTGGTAAAGTTATTAAAAATTCTGAACTTTGGTTTCTTGTTTATAAAAAGTCTCTGCTTTCTAAGGGTTTTATAAAATGGCATGAATATTTGAAAGACATAATGACATTATTTGTGGGCAAATAAAATCTGCTAGTGACCACAACAACTTTCTTCAGGATAGGTAACTATTGAAATATTTAAAGGTAATAAAAGTAATATTACAAAAGTTTAGGGAAGAGCATATGGAGAAGCTCAGCTGGTAGAGTCCTTACCTGGCATGCACAAAGCCACAGAAGATCCGGCACTGTGATAACTCTTGTAATTCCAGCATTTGGGAGATAGCAACGGAAGGATTAGCATCAGATACATAGTTGGAGGTTGGAGGCCAGCCTGAGATACCTGTGAGACCCCATCTGGGGTTTGTGTGGGGGGGCTGGGGAAGGTAAGATAAATGTCGCCTTGTTCAACTTTGAGATCAGATTTTAGTACAGGTTTTTTTAAAAAAAATATGTTTGAGTGTTTGCTTTCATGTATGTGTGTCTAGTGTTGCTGGTCTGGAGAAATAAGAAGAATGGGTTAGATCCCTGCAATTGGAATTTCTTCCACAGGATTCTGATGGGTCCTTTGTAAGTGCAACAAGTCCTTTTAACTGCTGAGTCATTGAGACCAGATATTTATTGATTGATTGATTGATTGATTGATTGAGACAGGGCTTCTTTGTGTGGCCCTGGCTATCCTGGATCTCAGTCTGTTGACCAGGCTGGCCTCAAACTCAGACATCTGCCTTGCCTCTGCCTCCCAAGTACTGGGATTAAGGGCATATGCTACTACTGCCTGGCTAAAATCAGAGTTTAAATATTCAGTTGTTCAAGAGATTTCTCTCCCTCTTATTACCGACTGATTGGTGAGGGTTATGCATGTTCAGTTATAGAGAAAAGCTTGCCTATTGGGCAGTTAGGTGCTGTTATTTTCCTGGTTGCAAAACACCTTTTGGTGTTTTAGATTTTCCTTGGGGTCAGTGTCCGTGGGTAAAAGCACTTATCAAGTGATCCTGAAGACCTGAGCTCAATACCCAGAACCCGGAACTCACATACTGACTCCCAAAAGCTTTCTTCTTGCGTCCACAGGCCTGCCATGCATGGCACCTGCTTGCCCCTGCCTCAACATAATAACAATAACAGCAATGATGATAAAATAGTCTATCCCTACTTTGTTTTCCTCTTCCTTTCTCTTTCTAAGAGACCCAGAGCCACAAACCTTTAAAAACTATTTTTAATTATGCATGTGTGGGTATGTACATGTTGATTAGGGGCCTGTAGTGGCCAGAGGCATTGAGCCCCTGAAGCTGAAGTTCTAGGCAGTTGTGATCTGCCCAACATGCTGGCAAAAAGAACTCAGATCCTCTTGTAGCCGCACTAGGTGCTCTTAATCGTCAAGCTGTCTCTCCAGCTGTACACCTCCGGCCTTTTAGTTGCTTGGTTTCTTAAATATTTGGAATGACTTTCATTTTTTATTATTACTGCTGTTGTTCTTTTCTTCCTCCTCCTGCTTCTCTGGAGTCAGGAACTTACCATTGTCTCCCAGGCTGGCTTAAAACTCCTGGTGTCCCATCTTAGCCTTCTTACTGCTAGTACTGATTTTTAAATTTGCTTTTTACATACTGGAAGGTGAACCTTGGGCCTGTGCATGCTAGATGAGTGTTTTTACCACTGAGCAACATTACAAACCCTCTTATATATTTTGTTTCTGAGACAAGGTTTTACAAAGTCACCCAGGCTGGCCTTGAACTCACTGTAGCAACATTCTGCCTCAAGCTTCCAACATCAGGCCTTGCTCAGGTTTTTAAAGTTTGAAATAAAACCTAATAATAAGTATTTTGTTGTTCTTGTGTCATTGAGTAAGATGACTGGGGCAACAATGTGTATACTTACATTAATTTGTAAGTTAGGTTCTGAAATTGAGAAAGGCAAGTACCTTAATAATTTGTAGAAAGGGCCTGTGACTTCCTAGGTGGTTCTGCCAGGGAAGGAGCTTTCACCAGCCCTCCCAGCAAAGAGCAGTGCTGCCCAGAAGGGAAATAATGAAAGCTATGCACATGGTTTTACATGCCCTAGACAAGTGAAAAACAGGCAAAAGAAACAGGCGGAATTATTTTTAGTTTTATGTTTTATTTAACTCTTTATATTGAACATAATTCTCATTTCTACTAAAAATTGCTAAAGATGTATTTTACATTTTTCATACTTAGGTTACAAAAATCCAGTTGCTAGACTCCATCTCAGTTTGGACTAGGCACTTTTAGAATAGGTTTTTAGTAGCCACATGTCTGTTTGCCTCATTGGCCAGCAAAGTTTTAGTCTTTCGCCCCTGTTGGATTTATATGCACTAGTGTACTAATCCAGGTAAATGGAGATAGGATGTTAAAGGTAACTGTTTAAAAAGTTAAAGGAAGAATAAGAAAGACCTGGGGATATATAGTTAAGTTTGTAGAGTGCTTGTGTAGCAAACACAAAGCTTGGGTTTGATCTCTAGCACTACATAGAACTGGAGCAGTCTGGCCCTCTTCTGCACCTCCCTGCAGTCAGCTGAGTGGAAGGCCAGCTCCCAGCAGTGGATTTGGGCAGAGCAGTCAGTCATTAGTGACCAAGGTAACACATTCATCTAATTTACGTCAGACTTAAACAAAGTAATGTTCTTTGTAGAGGAATTGTCTTGTCTGTCCTGAGTTACTTGGGGATATTTTCCTTTGTTCTGAAACTTCCTAAAGTAGCAGAAGGTAAAATTGCTACCTGGTTCTTGCCATCTTTATACTTTCTGCTTTCTGTCCCAGTTAGAGCAGATAACCTTGGATGATTTCTTTTTTCCCCTTAGTGCTGTGGTTTTATTATCTAGATAAGGTTCTCAGTTTTGTCTTCAATTCAAGTAATACAGAACTTAGTGGTGTCAGACAGCCTGCTCCTTACTGGGGAATAAACAACACAGAAGCTTTTGCTTGTCTATTCCTTGACTTAACATTCTTGCTTTGAGCTACAGAGAAAGGTGAAGTGAGGCATTTGAACAAATAGATAAAATTAGTCATTTGACCTAGATTGCAGCTTTTTCTCCCTTTCTGTCTGCATGGATAAAGATCATCCTCCAATTTACATAAGCAGGTGATTTTTTTTCTTACATGCTAATTTTCTTAATGTACCATAGCAAAGAGCTACAGAATTGCAAATTGTATAAGTAAATTGAAATAAACCAGGTGACTTTATTTCACTGTATCATCTTACTTAAACAGAAGCACCCAACGGGTGCAATTATCAACTGATTGTCTTGGACACCTGAACTTAACCTCGAGCTGCAGTGAAGGCTTTCTTCACCTTCCTCTTTTTTCTAATGTTTGCAGTAGGGGAACTATTTTACTTCCACAAGACTGGACTTTAGTAATACAAATGCGGGAGAAATTTGAGCATATTAAAGGTAATCTAGAGGCTAAGCAACAAGCATGTGGGTACTGTACAGACACAGGTGTGCTTGGAGCGGTCTCCAAGGATAATGTGAGAACTTTTCATTTTGTGTAATTGGTTGATGTCTGTATTTGTTTTTACCAGGTTCTTTACATTATTGTAATTGAGATTGTGAATTTAGTTGGGTGTGCACCACAGCCACAGTTGGAAATAAACATTGATGTGGTTTTTAAAAACACATGATGTGATTAAAACATTTCAGTAAGTAATTGGTTTTAGGGACTGTGTCCAAGAGATCAGGAGGTAAGATTGTATCAATCTATACACCACCTGTCTTTATTACAACAGTCCAGTGTTAAAGTTACTAAAGAATGTCATTCAGTTCCTTTCATGTTTTATTTGTGTGTGTGTGTGTGTCTGTGTGTGTCTGTGTGTGTGTGTCTTGTGTGTGTGTGTCTGTGTGCACATACTTAACAGTGCTGGTGATTGATCCAGGGCCCACATGTGCTTGGTAAGTGCTCTACCTCTAAGCTACAGGTCCACCCCCAGATGTTTTATTCATTTACTGGCAGGGATGGAGACTAAATTATATTCCCTGAAGCTTTGAAGCAGTGACTTGGGAATGAATCATAGTTTTAAGCGAGTGAAAGTTCAGCTAAGTTACCTACATACTCTTAGAACTGAGGAAAAGTAGAAGAGGTTGTGGACAGAAGTCAAGAGTGAATGAGGACAGCATTTAAATGCAGAGGGACAGTGTGGCTTAGAAGCTAGTGTCTGTCCCACACTGGCTGTGGGCACATGGTCTTCTCTCAGTACCCATGGTCTTCATGTATTAAGTAGCGTATGTAGGGACAGTAGGTTGTTGAGGAATAAGTGAATATGTATGTAAAGTCTTAGAACTAAACCTCGTGCTGTGTAAATGTAGCTGTTGGTTACTATCAGTTTTAGTAAAAGTAAAAAAATACTATTTCCCCAAACTAACTTATGTTCATTGACAAGTGTGTATATGACTCCACTAGAGATTTTTTTTTTTTTTTTACAAAATTTTTTGTTTTGTTTTTTAAAAAAGTCCTTCCGATTTTAGAATGAGCTTTCTGGACCCAGCTTTTCTTTAGTGAATAAAAGGAAGAGTTTTGCCTGTTTTAATTCTCTTTCATTATCAAAGTAATAATGATTACTGTATGTAGGCTCTCAAAAATTACAGAAAAGCCAGAAGAAAAAGAAATGTTTGTAGTCTACACTACTGATAACATTTTGTTGTATCATTTACACAGCTTTTATGGGAAGGAAGATATTAATTATTATTAGAGTTAGGTGTTTGTTTCACTGACTTTTATATATAAAGGTAAGTTTTCAGCCATTTGTTTTGAGCTTTAAATTCTTATAGGCCCAGATCTACTTGAAAGGAATGAGTTGTAGAATGCATCTAGCTGGCTTCCTTACACAAATTGTTGACTTGAAACTCAGAAGCGGAGAGATTTGTTTAGTCACATAGCTGGCCAGGGACCAGCCAAAGCCTTTGTTCTCTATTCTTAGGAGTAATACTTCTCCAGCAAATGTCCCTTGAAAACAGGGGTCACCTCATACAAAAGCACAATAGAACCAAACCAAAGTTAGACATGAAACCTACAGCAAAAGTATCTGTGGGGGAAATCCTAATATTTAAAACACACTGTTGGTTTTGTATGCAACAGTGACTTGAGTTTTGCTTTAGTGTCACTAGTGATGAAGCTTGTAGGTAAAGGACAGTGCAGTAGTGGCCTACAGCAGTGGCTCCCAACCTGGGGCTCTACTGACCCTTTTACAGGTCACCAAAGACCACAGGAAAACACAGAGATTTACATTACAATTTATAACAGTAGCAAAATTACAGTTATGAAATAGCAACAAGAATAATTTTATGGTTGGGAGTCACCACAGTATGAAGAACTGTATTAAAGGATCACAGCATTAGGAAGCTTGAGAGCCAGTGGGCTGGAGATGGCTCAGCAGTTTAAACAACTCAGTCTCTCCTGTTAAATGTAACAGTTTTGTATTGTGTATCTATTTTGGGTGCATTATGCCCACACCTCTTTTACTTTTAATTTTTAAAGATCCATTTATGTGTATGAGTGTCTGCTTGCATGTATGTATGTGTGTACAGCATGTGTATGCCTATTGCCCGAGGAAGCCAGATGGTGTTGGAGCCCCTGGTTGTGAGCTACCATGTGGGTGCTAGAAAACAAACTCTGGAAGAGCAGCCAGTGCTCTCAACCACTAAGCCATCTCTCCAGCCCCTCTTTACTTTTTGAAAGACTAAAGAATTTCTCAGTCATCTATTCTAGATTGGTATTCGTGACTTTCATTTTATCTGCTTTGAGGCTGTTTCTGCAGAAATGGCTAAGATTGAGTTTTAATTTAATTTATACTTAAATGTTAAGAAATTTCTGGGGCCGGGCGGTGGTGGCGCATACCTTTAATCCCAGCACTTGGGAGACAGAGGCAGGCGGATTTCTGAGTTCCAGGCCAGCCTGGTCTACAGAGTGAGTTCCAGAACAGCCAGGGCTACACAGAGAAACCCTGTCTCGAAAAACCAAAAAAAAAAAAAAAAGAAAGAAAGAAAGAAAGAAAGAAAGAAATTAATTTCTGGTCACTGTAGCAATTCAGTGTTTCGTGTAGTAAGTTTGGCAAGCTTCCCACTAGAGAAGGATTTGGAGTTTTAAAGCTTGTGACTCTTTGAATGCTATGTTCTTACACTTAGCATGAAATCCAGTGCAGGTTACACATGGAATAGAAACATGATGTTCCTGTCAAAGCTGAGCATCAGAGCAGAGACCCTTCCTTCTTGTGGAAGTAAGAATGTTTTCAAAATATGGATCCTAAGATCCAGTTTCACAGTTTGAGGATAAAGGACATGATCTAGACTGTATGGTTGAGGTCATGTTTTGTTTTGTTTTCTGTTTTTTTGAGAGGTTTCTGAAACTCATTCTGTAGACCAGGCTGGTCTCAAACTCTGCCTCCCGAATGCTGAGATTAAAGGCTTGTGCAACCACCACCAGACTTGGTCAAAGCCAAATTTTAAATTATCATAATTTTTAAATTTTAAAGTAAATTACACTAATGTAGTCACATGAGCTGCTGCTGATGTGATTTGTATCATCCAAGACACTGCTGTGTATATTTTCAGTACCAAATAATTCCTTTGTTAAACTCATTTTCAGTAAATGAGCCGTTGTTTCCCAAAGGGTTGTGATTATTTCTATGTATAGTACAAAGCCCTAAGAAATAACTTTAACAGTGTAAAGCATTAGTTAATGATTAGGAATGACTGAAGTCATCATTCTGTAGGTTAAACTACCACTGTGTGTCTGAAAGGCCAGCTACTGTGTCTGCTCTGGGCCACACGAGATACTAGCTTTACCAGAAATGAGCCGACAGCAAGACTCAACCATGAAATCTTTTGGTTTAGTTGTAAAAGGTGTTTTTTTTTTTTTTTTTTTTCACCAACACAGTTATACACAGAGTTTTGTAAATGCCTAGAACAAGGTAGTTGGAGTTGAAATCAAAATGACTCCGATAGGCCACAGCTACTGGTTTATTTGATGCAGAAGATATCAGTATCTGCAGGTAAATCACCTAAAATCCCTCATCAGGAAAGATGAAAATAGGACACTGGACTGTTTAACTGGGTTAGTTGGTTATAGTATATGTTAGCTGTCTCTGTAGGTGGGTAAGCTTTAACTAGTTTTTAGGTAGGGTGTGGTAGCTCTTGCCCATAATCCCAGCACAGAGGAAACTGAATGAGAAGACTGCTCTAAATTGAAGGCTATCCTGTTCTACAGAGTAAGGTGCCATTAATTTAGAAAACACAAACACACAAAAGCCAGAACAAAGCTCCCAAGAATCTAGTTCTTATAATTTCTATTTTCTTTTTCTTTTAATGTAGATGGTTGCTCTTGAAGACACATAGAAGCTAATCTTTGCCCTTTTTTTCTTTTTTAATGCTAATGAAAACTAAATGCTGATAACCACCATATGCACATTCTCTACCCACAGCTACACTGAAAGAGATGCTTCCCGATGTTGGCGTCCTCAGAGGGGATGCTTGTTGTTTGTACATTAGTTGAAAGTTTTTAATGCAAGTTGGTATGGGATGGTGGTTCTCGAAAAAGTTACATACTTCAGGGTTCCTACTTCATGCAGTGGAAGGCTTTCTATGAGGGGGGCACTTTTATAGGTGTTTAGACAGCCTCTAGGGTAGTGGTTTTGTGTATGTTTGGTTTTTGTCATTTTAAAGTAAGAGCCCTAATCTAAAAATAGTACAGGGAGTACAGGGTAGTCTTTTTGGTGTTTATGAGACAGGGTTTCTCTGTATAGCCTTGGCTATCCTGGAGCTTACTCTGTAAACCAGGCTGGCCTCGAACTCAGAAATCCACCTGCCTCTGTCCCCTAAGTGGTGGGATTAAAGGCGTGTGCCACCACTGCCTGGCCCAACTGTATTTCTAAAATCATCCTTTTATTTTGAAAAGGAAGTCTTTTCCCTTACTTATATGTTTTCTATGACCTTCATGAAGAATCTTATTGAATTGTTAGGGAAAATAGTCCCTTTAATGCGGTACTGGATCTTGTGGTAGAAAACTGAGAGATCTAGTAAACAGAAACTGTCACATAACATTAAAGACACTCCAAAGCACTCTGATGCCAGCATAGGAAAGAGTTTAGTTCTGAGCTCGTTTTTTTTTATTTCCTCATTTCTGTTTTACGAACTTAGACATAAATGGTCCTTATTGCTCTCGAGCACCTTGGGTAGATGGTGCTCAGTAGTCCACAGGTGTGTTTAGAAGACTTGGGAGGCGAGGCTAAGCCCCTTTTGTTCCTTATGTGTTTTAGAGGCTAGTCCTTATCAGATACATGCTTTGCAAACATACTCTTCCTGTCTGTGGCTTGTTTTCTCATTCTTTTGATTTTTTTTTTTCAAAAGCACTTTGACGAAGGGATGACTTAATCTCAGAATTCTTCCACTTAATACTGAATTCAGTAAATTCTTAAACAGTTATACAACCATCGTCACCATCCAGTTGTAGAACAGTGCTGATAATATAATGCCACCAAAATACCCTAAACTGTGTTTAGTTTTACTTATTTGAGGGCTTTATATAAATTATAAAGATTGGGTTTACTTTACTTCCAAGTGGCTTAGAGGAAAGTATAAATAGAATGTGTGGAACTTGATAATTTTTTGTTCGTTTTCTAATTAACAAAGGTATAAAGAATTGAAATGGGTTTGCTTTATTCTATGTCAACATTTTAATTAATCTTTGAGGAAACAGATGATTCAGAGTTTATTTAGAATCTGTGTAGTGGTTAAATGCCCTTGCCCCATAAGCTTGACATTCTGAGTTCAATCACTGAAACTCACAGTGGAAACAGAACCGCCACCCAGAAGTAATCCTCTGACTGCCACATATGCATATTAATACATTCATATTACACTAATAAAATTTAAAATTATGAAAATGTAGAAAAAAAAAAAGGAAGGGATCTAAACACTTCACATCAAGAGTACCCTAGCCGGGCAGTGAGTAGTGGTGCACACCTTTAATCCACTCAGGAGGCAGAGGCAGGTGGATTTCTGAGTTCAAGGCCAGCCTGGTCTACAGAGTGAGTTCCAGGACAGCCAGGGCTACACAGAGAAACCCTGTCTCGAAAAACAAAACAAAAAAACAAAAACCAAACCAAAACAAAAAAGAGTATCCTGTTTATTTAAGCTCTTCAAGAGGAGAGGCTGAACTGGGCTAAATATGTGTCTTTTTGTGAGCCAAATGTGATGGTCCATTCCTGTAATCCCAGCACTTGTGTGCTGGGGCCAGAGAACCATGAGCTTGAAGCTAGCCTAGGCTACATAGTGAGACCTTATATCAAACAATACAAGTGAACAAAAATACTCCTTTGAAGTGTACCTATGATTTTTCTTTTAGCTAAATTTCATGGTGTCTTCCACTGCATGGTATTTGCTTATTTTCCACCATTGTTTACCAAATAAAGTTGTTTTTTTTTTTTTTTTTTTTTTTTTTTTAATACTTGAACTTTTTCTTCTAGAGCCTCCTAGGTAGTCAGTTACACGAAGGCAAAGCTTTATTGCTTCTTCCCTTCCTAGAAGTGGTTTTGTGTGTGCCTGGTTTTTTTTTTTTTTTTTTTGTCTTTTTAAAGTAAGAACCCTAATCTAAAAGTAGTACAGGGTAGCCCAACTATATTTCTAAAAACAAGCACCCAAGACTTCTGACACACTGGGTATCAGAAGTTCATTGGAGTGAACCATGAACATAAATGTAATACTTTTTATGTGAAGAGTTGGGCCAAAGGTTGCTGTTAGGCTCAGGGTGAAGAGTGTGGTTTGAGTCAGTGATGGAAACAACAGTTTTTTCATGAAGCAAGCTGTCTTGATGGGTGATCAGGTCCACCTGCCATTGAGTAACAGGCACTCCTGGTATAGACCAAGGAGAACTGGAGAGACCAAGAGAACTGGTGTTTCACAGCAGATGCCAATCTGAGTGATCTCAACTTGACTGTTACTAAAAGGGGGAGAATTTTCCTGGATTTACAGATAACTACTGTGCTTTGTCTGTGACTGTGCTGGCTACTTTTATGTCAGCTTGATACAAGCTAGAGTCATCTGAAAGGAGACAACTTCCACTGAGAAAATGCCTCCAGAAGAACTGGCTGTATGGCATTTTTAATTAGTGGTTGATATGGAGGGCCCAGCCCATTGTTGATTGGGCCATCCTTGGCCTGGTGGTCCTGGGCTCTATTAGAAAGCAGGTTGAGCAAGTCAGTAAGGAACACTCCTTTATGGCCTGTGCATCAGCTCCTGCCTCTAGGTTCCTGCCCTGCTTGAGTTCCTGTCCTCAAAGTGCTTTTTATGATGAATTGGTGTATGGAATAAAACCCTTACCTTCACAAATTGCTTTTGGTGTTTCATTATAGCAATGACATTAAGACAATGACTAAAAAGTACTTGCAAGTCCTGCAACTTTTAAGTCTCTCTAGACAAAATGTCTAACAATTTGTTAATTCCTTTAAAAAGACAAGACATCCAGAACCAAGCATCCAAGACTCAGCTTCTTGTTATTCTGTGTCCTATAATATAAACATGGTGTTTTGATCTGAAGCAGCAACATGCTAAGAACAATCATGAAGAGGCTGCAGAATACCCTAGACTTTTAGCCAAGACAGTGATTGAAGCCAACAAAAAAGGACAAAGAACAGAGTGTAAACATACATAGTTCTTGCTGCTGTCATCTGCTTCCAAGCTTGAGTCTAGTTAAACGTAGGAATCCAGGACTGGTGAAGCGGCTCAGCAGGTAAAGGCAGTGCTGGCAAACAAATAAATGACCAGGCCTTACAGAATGTATGGAGAGGGGGAGGGGGAGGGAGAGGGGGAGGGGGAGAGAGAGGGGGAGAGGGAGGAGAGGGAGGAGAGGGAGAGGAGTGTGTGTGTGTGTGTGTGTGTGTTGGATGACATCTGAAGCAGGGGAAGCACTGAATTTTAGGCTAGCCTGGGCTAAAATAGTGACTTCTAGGCTAGCCTAGACTACAGAGTTAAAACACAAAAACAAAAAACAAAACAAAACAAAAAAAACCCCAAAAAACAAAAAAAACAACCTGAATCTGAGATTGGGAGAAATTTCATTTTAAGACAATTGAGAGTTGGATAATTCTTGGATTAATTGATTTTAAAAGTTACATTTAATTATTTTGTGTGAGTAAATGAGTACCACAGTGCATGTGGCGATCAGAGGACAACTTACAGGAGTCAGTTTTCTCACTCCTGCATGTGGGTGTCCAGGGTCCAACTCAGGTCATAAGACTTGGCAGCAACTCCATTAACCAAGTGAGCTCTCTGCCTGGCTGATCTAAACAGGGTTTCACTATGTAGCCCTGGCTGACTTGGAACCCACAGAGATCTGCCTGCCTCTGCCTCCAGAGTTAAAAACATGGACCACCTCATTTATTTATTGTTTTATTATATTCATGTTTGGGTGTGGGGTTATCTAGCAGGACTTGGTTCTCTTCCTCCATGTGGATTCAGGGAATAAACTAAGGTCACCAGGCTTGGTGGCAAGCTACTTGTCAGCTGAGCCACTTTGATGGCCCCAAACCTAGAATTTTAATACTAGGTTTTTAATGTGTGTATCTCTCTGTGCATATGTGTATACATGTGCAGTATGCTAAGAAAAATTATGAAGGTGCTGTGGAATATTTTAAAGTTTTAGCCAAGACAGTTATGGAAGACAAAGAAAAGCACAGGGAGCAGAGTGCAGATATAGTTAGTCCTGTCATTTGTTTCCTAAAAAGTATTTGCTGAAATGACCTCCTAAAGAGAAGATACTATTACAATCTACAAGCCCTTTTATGTTGCTTATGTCTTTTATGTAAATGAAGCTTCTAATTTCCATCTCAAAGAAGTTTATAGAGTCAAACTTAAGGGAGTTTTACCCTTCCTTCTCATAGAAGTTCACTCAGTAGAGTGGAACATCCCACTTCTCATTCTTGGGATTTTTATAACAAATGAGGATTAGCAGAAAGGAATTAAGGCCAAATGAGAACCCTGAGAAGTGTACTTAAGTGAATGAAATGTGGAAAGGGTGTTTACTTGTTGAAAATGACAAGCCTTGAGAAAAGTTTGAGTAAAGTAATGTTTATGGAAAGCCCTACTAACATTATAGGTCTGCTCTTTTAGCCCTTTAAGCAGCTTAAATGGCTATGATTTTAGTTAAATGGTTTTGTGAATGTCCAGATTTAAGATGTCAAAAGCAAAATTTTAAACAAAACTATAGGAGTATGTAGCATTTTATTGATTAATTTTGGATAATAACATAGAAAGCTTATCAGATTTTTAGATCATGGGGAGCCAAGAAAGACGGCTATAAACATAGTCGATGACAACCATTCAGAGTGGTATAAGACGACAGGCACAAATCAGCAGCTAGAAATGTAATGAATGGAAGGAGTTGTTTAGCTTGGTGTCATTTTTAGGTTAGGGGACATTGTTGAAGACCTGTATACTAGGCTATGAACATTGAAGGTAAGCTGGGAATAAGATTAATGTGATGTTGTACAGGGAAGGCAGGCATGAAAGAAGTTATTTTATGTTCTTGGGAGAGCTGACCAGTGGTGGCACATGCCTTTAATCCCAGCACTTGGGAAGCAGAGGCAGGCGGATTTCTGAGTTCGAGGCCAGACTGGTCCTCAGAGTGAGTTCCAGGACAGCCAGGGCTACACAGAGAAACCCTGTTTCGAAAAACGAAAAACCAAACCAAAAAAAAAAAAAAGTTCTTGGGAGAATGTATAGATTCACATTTTGCTGCCTACTGGTGGTGTAATTTTTAAGTAAATTGGCTTTACTGCATTGTATCTATGTTTCCTCATCTATAAAACAGAGACTGTAGTGGTATTTATTGTTGGTTTTTGTGAAAATGTAGTTTAATAATGATCATAAAAATGCTACATTATTTTATTCATTGTAAAATATTTTATTCATTATAGGCATCAAGACATTACCTGTTTGTGTTATTATTTATGAGCATATTTCATTCTGGTTTTACAGAGACAAATGAGTAATTGTGGTAACTAGCCTTGTGGATGAGACCAGTGAGGCTTTCCTGGTACTGTCCTTACCTGGAAGAAACAAGTACTTGAATATTTGTAAATAAGTTGCAGTTAAAGTGTACATCCAGTACTAGTGGGCATAGCTCAGTGATAGAGTGCTTGCCTTTATGTGAATGGCACACAGAAGAATAAATAAAGAGATATGCACAGATACTATGGAAAGACATGGATGAGATGCCCAGGGCTTCAGTTTGGGCGATTCTAAGAAAACATGTTCCAGCATTACGGTGCATGATATCTTGTCAGTTATATGTCAGTGACTTTTTTTTTTTTTTAAATAAGGCTTAATTAAGGGAATGACACCTCAGTAAAATTTTAATGATGAAAGGACACAGACATCTTTTGATCCAACCTTTTGATGTCGCAGCATGGTATTGTCATCTACAAAGCTTACTTGAGAACCACACAATGGAAACTTTTCTTAATTGCAAAAAGTGGGGCCTGGTGGCTAAGAGCACTTGTTCTTTCATAAGGAAGGACCCAGCATCCAAATCGGGTAGCTTACAACTGCTTGCAAGTACAGTTCCAGGAAGGCTGACACTCTCTTCTGGCTTCCATGGGTATTTTGAGTGCACATGGTACACATACGTACGTCCTCCACCCCTCTGAATTTCCAGAAAAAACAATCTCAGTGTTAATGATGTTTATGATTTTGTGTTGAGCTAGATTCATAGCTGACTTGCCATATGTGGCCCATATTTTTTAAAGAATTATAGCATAGAAGAAAATATTTGGACACTACCCATCTGAAAGATCACTTATATCTAGAATGTCATAAAGAGCACTCAAAACTTATGACTGAGCTAAGAGCATAGCTCAGTAGCAGAGACTGCCTAGCATGTGCAAGGCAATTGGCTAGATCCCCAGCATTCCCCAAAGGGAAAACAATGTTAAATAAACCTTAAAAGTGGGCAAGGGCTTGAATAAGATTACTTATTATGAAAAAATAATAGAAATATTACTGAGAAGCACTTGAAAAGATGTTCAACATCTTCAGTGATAAGGGGCAGAAATGTGCAATGAGACAGTACTACATATCTATTAAAGTAGCGGTAATTAAAGAGAAAACCATAGTCATTACCAGATACTTACAAGGATGTGGAGCAGAGCAAACTTTTTCTGTGCATGTGTGTAAAATTATAATCATCTTTAACAACAGTTTGCCATTTTCTTATAAACTTGAATATGATGTGACTATTACCCTACTGAATGCTAACCCAAGAGAAGTGAAATTTGTTGTCTATACAAGATGCAAAGTAAATATGAATAAGTGTTCACCACAACTTTATTTGTAAAAGCCAAACTAGCTGTGTGTGGTGGCACACATCTTTAATCTCAGCACTCTGGAGGCAGAGAGGCAGGTGGATCTCTGTGAGTTCGAGGCCAGCCTGGTCTGTGTAGTGAATTCCAGACCAGCTAGACCTGTACAAAGAGCCCTTGTCACAAAACAACAAAAGCTCAAACTGTAAAAAACCTAACTGTGGTGAAGAGGTCTCAAGTTATAATATACAAAATGCAGTGAAAAGAAACTGTTGATGTTGATACATTCACGTAACAATGTAACATGGATCATAAGGACTAAAGGGTGGATGGGGGACTGCTGGGTAACAAGTTACTGGCCATTTGTTGGCGGAGTTTGAACTGGATGGCTTATATAGAAATGGTTGTCTAGTCTAGTGTGGATTCTAGTCTAGTGTGGATTCAGAGACAGTATGAAGAGAAACGCTAAGTACATTGACAATAAGCCGGGTTGAGGATGGAACAAAGAGCCAGTCCTTGCACCCTTTGCCTTTTTTTTTTTTTTTTTTTTTTTTTTCTCTTTAAAAGAACAGCTGACATCACTGTTAGGAAAAAAGTAGAGTAGGAACCTAGAGAGAGAAGCAGAGCTCCAAACAGCCAAGTGAACAGTCAGGAAAAGAAAGACCGTGAGCCTAGCGCTAAAACTTGTGAGAGAATTTTGAGGGTCTGCTCAGCCAAGAATATAAGTATAAAACTATGTATGAATGGCATGAAATAACATAAAAAGTTTCAGTGTCTGGAGATGAGCCCCATGCAAGTTATGGGATATGCTTTCATGTTATTGTCATAAAATCTGGGTGCACAGTGGGAGTAGCACCAACCCAGACTACTACAGCTATTTTCTCCCAGCTTCCAGATCTGTTTTAGTCAAGCTTCCTAGTGCTTCAACTCTATAATATATTCCCTATGTTGTGGTGACCCCCCCAACCATTAACTTTGTTTTAAATTTACTTTTGTTGCTACTTTAAAGCTGTAATTTTACTACTGTTATGAATCATAATATAAATATATTTTCCAGTGGTTTTAGACAAGCCCTGTGAAAGGGTCATTTGCCCCTTAGGTTGAGAACCACCTCTGGAGACCATTGTCCTTAGTAGTCTGCACCATCTTTTAAGAGAAATCTGATTACTTTCATCATCTGCGTAAATCTATTCAATGGCTTCCTAGATTCTGATAAAATTGGAAAGTCTTAACAAATAAGGTCTTTCCTAATTTGACATTCTCATTTCTTAGCAATTCTCTAGCCACAGTGAACTGATCTCAGGCCTCAGACATACCGGGATTGATCTCTTAGGTGCCGGTAGCTCTGTACATGAAATTCCCTCTGTGTATTTCCTAGATCATGACCTTGCACATGCTAGGCAGTTTCTGTTACTGAGCTACGCTCCTACCTCAGTCCTAGGTTTTGAGTGCTTATGATATTCTAGATATAAGTGGTCTTTTAGATATATAGTGTATAAATATTTTCTTCTAAACTGTAATTTTTAAAACTCTCTTTTTTTTTGAGATTATAATATAATTAAATCATTTCTCCCTTTCCTTCCTTTCTCCAATCACTCTCACATACCCCTCCTTGCTCTTTCAAATTCATGGCCTCTTTTACCAATTTTACATGTATATGAGCATGTGTGTCTGTGTATACATACATACGTATATATGTAAGAATGAATATATATGAAATAATGAATATATGCATATATTCTTAAATATGTAAGTACAAACTCTTCAGTTTGTATAATGTTACTTGTATGTGTGTTTTCAGGGCTGACCATTTGGTATTGAATAACCAGTTGGTGTGCTCTTCCCTGGGGAAGACTGTTTCTCCCATTCTCGGCATACTTTAGCTGCCTGTATTTGTAGATATACCAGTTGGGACTGGGCTCCCCTGCATTATGATCGGCTGTAGTTTTCTGTAATGGTGTATGTTGCAAAGAAAAATTTCCTTAATGAGGGGTGAGGACTACACTTACTGCCTATACTGTGATTAAAAATTTTTCCTTTCTTGGTGTTTTTTTAAGTCAGACATTTTAATTGGTGAAATCTAGTTAGTGTTTTCTTTTGCATATCTTGTTTTTGGTGTCTTATTTTTCTCTCAGAAACTCTTGGCTAACTCAGCACATAAATATCCTGTTTTCTCCTGGAAGTTGTGTGATTTAATGGTTTATGTTGCAATCTATGTTTCTTTTTTGAGCTATTTTTCTGTTGATTATTTTCCTTTACTCCCTCCTAAGAAAATCAATTGGCTGTATACATGTGTATGCCATTTTTCCTTTATAACTTAGAGGTGTGATTTAAATTCTCAAAAGTCATATTTATTTTCAAATTACTTCCTTTTGATACCGTTTTGTTGTGCTGAGACTACATGTTATTATTTTCTTTGAATTTGTTGGTATATAGCTTATGGTCATGTAAATATTTTTTTGCCCTTGCAATGTATATTTTCTGTGTAAAATTTAATATTATATTTTGCATATGGTTGCCAATTGACTGCTATAGATCTTTCTAATATTATTTAATATTTTATGTCTAAAACTATTATGAGTTTGGTTTATTCCTTATTAATACAACGGCCACTTTTATTTCTAGAGGTCCTGAGGAGCAAACCCAGGGCTTCCTGTATACCAAACAAGAGCTTGATCACTTTGTCTCTCTTTCTGTCTTTTTTCTATGTTGAGAAAGGCACGAAGTTGCCCAGGTTGACCTTGAGCTCACCGTGTTGGGGTGGGGGTTGATCTGAGGCAAGGCCTGACTTACACAGATTTCAAGTATTCATTTTGATGAGTTTTTAGTCAGCAGTCAACTAAGATTCACATTGTCATCAGATTTCAGTCAAGATTGATTTTTATCACCTCAGGAAGTGCACTCCAGTGAATTCTCTCATGCATATCCTTTCTTCTGCCCCAGGCAGCCACTCTGAGTCTTGCCATCTTTGATTAGTATTTTTTTTCCTAGATTTCATACAGATAGTCATGCTTTAAAGGTGTGTATATTCTTAGGGCTAGTCTGTCTGCTGTTTTTATGTTCGTCCGTGTCACCTGCATTGGCAGGGTTCTCATTCTTGCTTTCTCTTCAGTACAGAATCATCTATCATTGTGTGCACACAGCACAGTTTACTCATCTATCTTCGTTGTTCCCAGTCGTAGGCTGTTCTATTTGTTCTTTTTTTCCTCTGGGGATAACCATCTAGCTGTAGAATTGCTGATTTGTAGGGTAGATATATATTTAACTTTAGTGAAACTGCCAAACAGTGTTCCAAAGTAGTTTTCCTGTTGTACACCACTGTCCCAGAGGTGAGGTTCCAGTTCACTGTGTATACTTGGAACATACGATAGCCTCTGACTGGGGCCATTTAGTGCGAGAAATGGTATCTCCTTTTAGTTTTAATTTACATCTCCATGGTGACTAATGATATTTGGTTCATTTTTGTGTGTTTATTGGTTGTTAGCATACCAATTTTTTGCCCAACTTAAAAAAAAATGAGTGGTTATTATCACTGTACTTTAGGAGTCTTGTGTTCTTTTTCTGAATGCCAGTCTTTTTCCACATTTCTCCCCTAGTCTTTAATTTGCCTTTTCAGGTAGTTAAGGTATTTTTTTTTTGATGATCAGACATTTTTATTTTGGGGAGATTAAGCTTACTATTTTTCCTTCTTGTGCTGTTGATTCCTTTTTTGTTTTTTTGTTGTTGTTTTTTCTTCTCAACAGTGACCTATTTTTAAAACTTTAAAAAAAAAGACTTTTATTTAATAGCTTTGATCTGCTTGCAAAACTAGGTGACTATGTAGACATGGTTTAATATGTAAACTGTTTAAATTACTATTTATACCAACAAAGACAGGGAGGCATAAGAACCTGCTAGCTCAGTGAGGCAACTTTATTTTCTTAACTATATACAAAATATCTATTTACAAACCTGATCCTACAACTAAAGATCCAGCTCTTTAGAAACCTCTTGTGTCTTTCTCCCTAGCTAGTCTGCCTTTCCCTTGGGCTCCTCCAAACCCGAGAAGGCTCCTTAGCTCTCTTTCCTAGAGTACTTTTTTAACTGCGTCCTGCCAGCTGCTCCTCTGTTCCTGCAAGCCAAAAGAGACAATCCCTCTTCCCTAGAGCACCTTCCATGAAGGCATTTCCAAGCAGAGAGGGAGAGGGAGAGAGGGAGGGAGGGGGAGGGGGAAAGGGAGGAGAGATGACGGGAGAGAAAACACAAGCTCAAGGGTCTTATTGCTTATCCTTGAAGTCTCTAGCTCCTCCTCTATACCCTTGGCAGTCACTGTCAAGGTGGGGGAACTCCAAGCAGAGCTAATACAGGCAGAATCTTTCATTTCACCTCAAGGCTACCCAGCTGACTTTGCCTCAGGTCCTAGAGCAGAGACCACAAGGTCTCTCCCAAGCAATTTGCCTTAAAATAAGCTGAAAGTTTCAATTCTTTAGCATTCTTACCTAGTTAGGCTTTATAGATACACACCCAAGCTGCATCTCTTCAGGTTATACCTGTATCTGACATCTGTTTAAGCTTTTATATTTTGCTAACAATTAGGTTTTCTAAGTACAATAATCAAATATCCTGTAACGCATGATATAGTTCTGGACTTTTATTCTGTATTATGGATCATTTTTTCTGTTCTTACTGAAACTATATTTTCCTGCTTATTATAGCTTTGGGATAGGGTTCCTTAATCTTAGCACTGTTGACATTGGGGGAGGCAATTCTATACAGCATTCTTGGTTTCTACCTGCTTAGTAGTGAGTCTCTCCATTTACAACAGCCAACACTTATTTCCATATAATACCAAATGACTTTGGGGTGATAAAATATCCTTTGGTGGAGAACTGCCAAGGTTAAAGTAACCCTAAAAAGTCAGTCAGGGCAGATTCTCCAGTTTTGTTCTCATTCAAGAATGTTTGTACTGTTCTGGAAACTTTCCCTTTCTATGTCATTACAGAATTAGTTTGTCGGTTTCTTTAAAAAGTTGTTTGGGTTGTTTATTAGAGAAATGGTAAATGTATAGACCAAAGAAGAGATTTTACGTCTTACATTGAGTTTTCTAATCCATGGGCATGGCATATCTGCTGATTTATTTAGTCTTTTGGTTTTTTGAGACAGGGTTTCTCTGTGTAGCCCTGGCTGTCCTGGAACTCACTTTGTAGACCAGGCTGGCCTCGAACTCAGAAATCCGCCTGCCTCTGCCTCCCAAGTGCTGGGATTAAAGGCGTGCGCCACCACCGCCCGGCTTATTTAGTCTTTAAATTTCCCTTTTCTTTTTTTTTTTCTCTTTTTTTTTGTTTTGTTTTTGTTTTTCAAGACAGGGTTTCTCGACTGTCCTGGAACTCTGTAGACTAGCCTGGCCTCGAACCCAGAGACTCTCCTACTGTTGGGCTCTAAGATCCAAACCAGGGGATGCACTCTCGCAGAAACACACACCGACAGGGGATTCGCTGCAAAAACATGAGGTTTAATGATAATATAATGATAATAACCAGTGCACTGGGGTTCCCTCACACGCAGGCAAGAGGAACTCTGAGCTAAAGCTAAGAGCAGTTTTTATACAGTTTAAGGGGTGGGCTAGAGAAACAGTGACTAGGCACAATATGATTGGTGGAGCAGTGTGACTTTTAAACTGATTGGTCTTTGGGGAATGAGATGGCAAGGACCTCCTTTGTCTGTAAGTGTCAAGGGTTGGTCTGTCCTGAAGAATGTGTCTGCTCAGGGCAATCCCCACCGGCAGGTGAGTTCCATTCCCTGTGGTCTGAGGAATGTTAATCAGCCTCTCCCTTCTACCTCTGAATGTTAATCCATCTGGGTAATCCAGCAGGTGTCCTCAGACTAAGGCATTTGCTCCTCTGGGATGTGTCCTGGGGCAGTTAGTTTTTAAGTTTAACCGAATTCCTACACTACCTGTGCTTCCTGAGTGCTATGATCAAAGATGTACTTTTATATATTTGGTTTGGATTGGTTTTGGCTTTAGTCTTGACAGCGTTTTATAATTTTAAGGTTTTGAATGAAAAGTTGCTGAAAAGATTTTGTTAGAGATTACAGAGTGCTTGCCTGCTCAATCTCCAGGAACCCTCTGCTCACCACTCCCCACATACAGTTTAACTTTATTACTAAACATTTTGTAATTTTCAGCCAGGCAGTGGTGGTGCATGCCTTAATCCCAGCACTTGGGAGGCAGAGGCAGGCAGATTTCTAAATTCAAGGACAGCCTGGTCTACAGAGTGAGTTCCAGGACAGCCAGGGCTACACAGAAAAACCCTGTCTTGAAAACTCATATACGTATACATAAATTTTCAATACTTTTAGAAGTAATGTTTTAGTTTTCAGTTATTACTCCCTAGTATCACTGACAAACCCCTCTGGCTTACTCCTAATCTTCCACTCAATTAAGACACCTAGTTTCTTGAGGGAAATCTTTCTCAGAGGTCCTGTTGTGTTCTACATGAAAGCTCTATGAGAAAGAATCTGCAGGCTTGGTACAAGCTCTTGAACCTGGAAGACTCCCAGATTTCTAATGAATCAAAACAACCATATCCAACTAAGGGGAGGTTGTTAAATAATTTTGTTACTCCATGTGCAAGACCATCTTTATTCAGTTCCTAGCCCTCCCTCTCTCTTTCTCTCGTTCTTGCTCTGTTCTGCATTTTCTCACATATTTGGGGATGCCGATAAGAGCATGAGCTAAGTAGTAGCACAAAAGGAGTTGAAAAGGAGTCCTCCTAGAAAGACAAAAGTTTATTGAGAAAGCATGAGTCTGGTCAGAGAGGGACGGAGGAGAGATGTGGGTACCACTATGGTAAGCTGGCTCATGGTGCTCAAAGCATCACAACTCTTAGAAACATTTTTCTAAAAGGATCTTTTGTTTTAAGTTTCCCAAATCAAGTTGCTTCTTAAGGTCATTTATATCCTGTAGATTAACTAATACTTTTTATAATATTATTTAATGTTATTATTTAATAAATATTCTTTTTGGTAGTATGTATGAAATAATGACATTTTCACTAGTAGGCACTTAGTTGATGAAATATGGAATAATCTTAAATTGTTCATAAGGAGAATTGGCTGTATTTACACTCTGATCTGGCAGACAAATAAATTTTTAAAAACACTCAGAAACAGACTCTGAACATTAAACTATCCCAGACAGATAGCTGACTCTTATGTTACTCTGATAGAAACATCACTAAAGTGATTTGTGTGTTACTTTTTTGTTTTTCTTCAAGATAGGGTTGCTTTGTAGCCCTGGCTGTCCTGGAACTCATAGACCATACCACTCCCACATCCCACCCCACCCCATCTAGCTGTTAGCTTTTATTCAAGGTCCTGCTGAACAGACTGTTCCAAGTGCCAGAAACACTGAATCTATCCCAGGCATTTACTAGTCAGAAATGCATGTCCCCTTCTTGCTCCTGTGTTTGAAGGGCTACTCATGAAATACGTGGGAATTATTCATTAGGCAAGAGCAGCATGGACAGCAACTTCTTGGCATTGCTCAAACAATCTCTCTGTGACTATGCTTCAGTTTCATACGTTTCTAGTCTTGAATTTCTTTGGAATTTTTGACATTATTTGAGCCCACAGACTTCCATCTCTTGTTTTGCTAAGTGGGCATTTTGATGGGTGTGGGGTGGGAGAAAAGGCCTCAACTTAAAACCTGGTGTGTTTTCTTCCTGAGCTCTCACTGCAGAGCCCTGAGATGGTGTGCAGCCTCCTCTGTTGAGGTGTTGGAAAGCCTGCATTTTTGGTATAGGCCAGGTTCAAGGTCCCCTTCCCTTCAGATCCTCTTTCTGACCCATTTTCTCTCCTCAGTTTCCTCTCTCTTTAAACCAAGCACTGTGTCTTCTTCTTCTTAAACTACCTTCCATCTGTTTTGAAATGGGTGGGATATAAATAAAGCTAAAATCTGCAACAAACAACATTTATGTTTTAGCAGCGTTTTGCATATAGTGAAAACAGCAATTGAAGCTTATGAAATGAAAAGTCCAGTTTGTTTCATATGTGTCTTAAATGAGGTTAGAGATTTTGAGGAAAGAAGGATTTCCCTGTGGGGGTTCTCAAAACTGTTGTGAGTCCTTTCGAGTTATTTCTAACATAGAAACACAGGACTTTTACAGAAAATAATTGAAAGTTAGGAATGGAGGTGGCAAGCAGGTGAGGGTGTTTGCCTTCAAGCATGCTGATGTGAGGTTGGTCCCTAGGACTCACATGGTGGGGAGAACCAGCACCTATCATCCTCTGACCTCCATACTCTCACCTTGGCCTGTGTTCATTCTTACTTACTTACTTGGGCATTGTAGGAGTAACAGAAGGAAAAAGAAGGGGAAAGGTGGCATTGAGAGCACGGAGTAGAACCAGTTAACCTGCCTTGAGTTCCGCTGCTACAGCATTTGCAGTGGCACGTGACTACCAGTGGTACCTTGTGGTTTCAGGTTTTGGTGTCAAATGAATAGAGCATATAAATGCCACCATCCAGTTGGGAACAACTAAGTAATGCATAGCATGGCTGTCCAGGCAGTACTGTGACAGACCAGGCAGTCTGTGATAGGCTAGGCAGTCTGTGATAGGTCCAGGCAGTACTGTGACAGACCAGGCAGCACTGTGATAGGTCCAGGTAGTACTGTGACAGGTCCAGGCAGTACTATAATAAGCCAGGCAGTACTGTGATAGGGCCAGGCAGTACTGTGACAGGTCCAGGCAGTACTGTAATAGGCCAGGCAGTACTGTGATAGGTCCAGGCAGTACTGTGATAGGTCCAGGCAGTACTGTGACAGACCAGGCAGTACTGTGACAAGTCCAGGCAGTACTGTCACAGACCAGGCAGTGCTGTGACAGGTCCAGGTAGTGCTGTGACAGGTCCAGGCAGTACTATAATAAGCCAGGCAGTACTGTGATAGGTCCAGGCAGTACTGTGACAGGTCCAGGCAGTACTGTGATAAGTCCAGGCAGTACTGTCACAGACCAG
This sequence comes from Arvicanthis niloticus, assembly GCF_011762505.2. NCBI lineage: Eukaryota > Metazoa > Chordata > Mammalia > Rodentia > Muridae > Arvicanthis > Arvicanthis niloticus. The sequence continues at coordinate 43,210,974 of NC_047663.1, forward strand.
GCAGTACTGTGACAGACTAGGCAGTACTGTGACAGGTCCAGGCAGTACTGTGACAGTCCAAGCTGTACTATAGATTTTTCTTTCCTCTCAGAAGGGCACCTATGGTTATTTATAGTAAAGGAGTTTAGATCCTTACATATCCAGTATAAATAAAATAATTATCCAGGCATGGTAGCACACATTTGTAACACTCAGGAAGCTGAGAAGAGCTCATTGAAAGTTTTGAAACTTACCTGATGTCTTAGGATTTTACTGCTGTGAACAGACACTATGACCAAGGCAAGTCTTATAAAGACAACATTTAATTGGGTTGGCTTACAAATTCAGAGGTTCAGTCCATTATCATCAAGGTGGGAGCATGGCAACATACAGGCAGGCATGGTGCAGGCAGAGCTGAGAGTTCTACATCCTCATCTGAAGGCTGCTAGTGGAAGACTGACTTCCTGCAGCTAGGGTGAGGGTTGTAAGCCCATGCCCATGGTGACACACCTACTTCAACAAGGCCACACCTCCTAATAGTGCCACTCCCTGGGCCAGGCATATATAAACCATCACATCTGGGCTTCACAATGAGACCTATGTCCCAAAAAAGAAAAAAAAAATCCTGAAATATCCTGACAACTTAGCATTTTTTTCCCCCAAGCATTGAAATAAAAATGACTTTCAGATTTCCTTTGAGGGCCAGTAAGATAGCCAGTGGAGAAAAGCACTTACAATCTGATAACCTGAGTTTGACCTCTCTCTCCACATGGCAGAAGATGAGACCCCTTCAAGTTGTCCTCTGTTCTACACATACTCATCCTGGTGTACACACAACACAACTCACAAAACAAATAACTAAATGTTAAAAATATATGTCTCTCTTGCTTGTTAAAATGTATTTTAAAAAGAAGAGTTTTTTTTTTCTGATTAGCATTACACTCACAATAGTTGATCTTTGTGGTTTTTCTTTTCTTTATACTGTCCATGCAAGAATTTAAATTTGTATTTGGGTGCCTTTATTACAAATAATCTTTATAGTAATTCTACTTTTACAGCTAAATTGATGTGAGAATGCGTCATTCTAGCCTGTCTCCCTGCTGCTGGGCACACATAGCATCCACAGCAGCGACGGCCCTGCTCTTCTTAAGGCCAGATAACATCACTGTGTGTGTGCGCACATGTGCATCCTTTACCCATTCATCAGCTGGTAGATAGATGCTGGCTCTTATGAATAGTGTTGCCATGAGCATAAGTGTGCAGATACCTCTTCAACATCCCTCTCTGGGACATTCTTGTAGTCCTGTCACTTGGGAAGTAGAAACGGAAAGTTGGGAAGGTTCAGGTATTACATGAAACCCCGTCTCAAACAAAACAAACATTTTCTTTTTCAGTTCTTCTGTATACTTGCTGAGAATTGGGATTACTAGAACATATGATAATTATACCTTAGTATTTTTGTGAAACTCTTGTACTGTTTTCAGTAATGACAGGGCCAGTTTGCATTTTTACCAATAGTGCACAAAGTTTCCAATTTCTTCGACTCTTGCCTGCATTCCTTATGTTTACAGTTGTTTTAGTGAGGGCTACCTCGAGTGTGGTTCTGACTTGAGTTTCCTGATAGTGATGTGGAGCATCTTTCATTGCCTGTTGATCATTGGTGTGTCTCTTTGGAAGAGGCGTCTAAGCGTATGTACTTAGCCACTTTACATCTCTGTCCTGTTTGCTTTCTGTTGCTGTGGTGAATGACCAAAGCAACTTCAGAGGACAAGGTTTATTTTACCAAGGGAAGTAAGGGCAGAGAAACTCAAGGCAGGCACCTAAAGGTGGGCTCTGAAACTGAAATCAGGGAGGAACACTGACCGCTCACTGGCTTGCTTCCCCTGGCAGCCTCAGCTCATGCCCACCTTCCGAGGGAGTAACACTGTGCATAGTGGGCTGGACCTCCTATCAGTTAGCAATTGAAAAATGCCTCATCAACATGGCTACTGGCTAGTCTGATCCTGGCAGTTCTTCAGTTGCGGGTCCCTCTTCCAAAGTGATTTTTGGTTTGTATCAAGTTGACAGTTGAAGCTATTATAACTGGGTTACTTTGTTGTTAAGTTGTAGATATTTTTTTATAGACATTAACCTCTTATTTTTATATATTCTATGTAGAATAAACCTCATAGTACGCAAATGTTTTCACCCCTTTCTGTGGATTTTCTTTTCATTGTATAGGTTATATTTCTGAGCAAAAGAACTGTCTTTTGGCTGGTTTTGGAATTAGGTCCAAGAAGTTACTGCCAGAGTTAATGTCAGAAAGCTTTCTCTCTATTTTCTTTAAGAAGCTTTGTTATTTCATATTTTATATTCATTTCTGGTTGTTTTTGTTTATTTGTGGTATTAAAGTAATCCAACTTCATTCTTTTCAGTTTTCCCTGCCGTTAGATTTTTAACCCACAGGTCAGCACCCTCAGAAGACCTGTTGAAATTGTGTGCAGTGTTTTGTACACAGTTTTAAGAAAGGCTGTATTTTTGTCAGATCATTGTTTAAGCTATTACTACTGTGCCTGAGTGGGACACACTGTGCTTACCATTGGAACAAAGGGAGCAAGTTCATCTGCTGATGAAGTGGAAGAACCTGGTGAGGATCAGGCTGGAGTTAGTGGCACATGCAGCACTTTCAGATACTTCAGCTCTTTGGTTTGTGATCTTTCATAACCAAGGTTAGCAGATCAGTGTGGTATGTAATTTTGTCAAATATTTTGAAGGCTCACTAAAAACGAAATGAAATGCCTATGTTAGTATTAGTTGCTTGAAAAGATTCCTTTGTTGTGAGTTGTTTAAGTTTTTTAAAGGAGCTATAAATGTGAAGTTTTAACAAATATGCGATAACTGTCGTATATACTCTTAAGTTACTGTCAACAGTAAATCAGAAAGAACTGGAGGAAAGTCTTCTATTGTAGGACCGAGTAAAGATCTACTTGAGGCTTTAGTCTGAGCCTGGGATTGTTAACCCTTTACACAGCAATAATATGCCTACTGCATTAGTAGAAATAATTAGGTCTTATGATGACTTGAAAGTTACCTGTTATCTGGTTTGCAATTTATATTGGCCTCTTTAAGAAAATTCTGTGTTGGCACTGGAGAGTTGACTCAGAGGTTAAGAGCACTGACTGCTCTTCCAGAGGTCCTACGTTCAATTCCCAGCAACCACATGGTGGCTCACAACCATCTATAATGAGATCTGGTGCCCTCTTCTGGCCTGCAGTGTACAAGCAGGCAGAACACTGTATACATAATAAATAAATAAATCTTTACTGAAAAAAAAAAAAGAAGAAAGAAAGAGAGAAAGAAAGAAAATTCTATGTCCTTCAGCAAATCAGCCTGTCAGAACATGTTAGAAATACATTTATGCCCCACTTTACTTAAATTCTGTCACCTGAATAAAGGGAAGTTCCCCCCTCCTGAAATCTACTGCTTATTAAATAAACACTTAAGTAACAATGTTGCATTTACAACATATTAAGACTGGCTTCTCTTGACAAGCCATTCTTCTGTGTTTAGCCATGATTAGCTACTTAACTTTCTCTGTGTGTACATGGATATTGATGCTTATGCATGTGGATGTACATTTGTTTGGGCACATGTGTGCACATGGCCATTATGCATATGTGTCCATATATACAGAAAACTATGTGTGTTTGCCAGAATACAGAAAATCTGGGTTAGCTGAGTTAAAAGAAAACTATGTCGGCAGAAAGCAACTTTACAAGACTCTGATGCTTAAGTATGAGTTTCTTATACTACGTTTATCCCACTTTTGATGAATTCCTTGTATCTGAAATTAGGACCCTTTTCCAGCCTTTTGAAAAACGGTAGGTGGAGTTAAAAGTACAGTTCCCTATGTTTCCTTTGCCCCCTTTGCAAAAAGAATCAGTTTGGATTATGAGTTGCAGCGGTAGAATGCAATCTTATATTGACCTCTAAAGTTGATGATCTAAAGAGGTTTATTTGTCTTCACCAGAGCTTGTCAGGTTTTGAATTGACTAGAGTGCTTTTGACTGCAAAAGCTGTGAAATGTAAACATTGAGAGAGTAACATGTTTGTAGGAGTAAGTAATAGAATGTATGCAAGAGCACATCTTAGGATTTTCTCATTAATCCTAGAGGTTGTACAGAAACAGTCATTTAAGAAAGAACTAAGCTATTAGGATCCGTTTGCTGTGCAGTTAGTGGGAACTTTTGTACCTCTTGCTAAAGCATGTTGTAGTTGGTCATAAAATTGTATTAGCAATTGATTAACAACAATCATGTGGGTAGAAATAAGCAGAGGAACACATCATTAGATTGTTTTATTAAATCTCTCCTTTTTTTCTGTTTGCTAGCTGGGTTGTCCCTGTTTGTTTTCAGAATTCTGGGCGCCAATGAAGTGGCTTGATCTCTAGAATCTCATCTTATTTGGTTTGTTCTTGATATGAAGATGTGGCTATTGTGATGATGCCTGACAACTACCTTGTTTAAGGAAGCTGGTGTATGTATCTCCCCTTTGGCATAGCACAGAAATTTGGATGCAGAGATCTTTATTACTTTGTTGTTGTTGCTTTTGTTTTTTTGAGATAGGGTTTGTCTGTGTAGCCCCAGTTGTCCTGAGACTCACTCTGTAGACCAGGCTGGCCTTGAACTCAGAAATCTGCTTACCTCTGCCTCTGCTAAAATTAAAGGCATGTACCACTGCCAGTGACCAACAATCTTTATTATTACTTAATCAAAAATATTTATGGAATGGAGAGTATTATTTAATGTGAAATTAACAGGAAGTCACATTTGAAAAGGAAAAACTTGAGTACTAGATTCTTACATAAATTTAAGAGTCATAGGTGTCTAGCGAATGCTCACCAAAGGGATATAGATGCCTGATTTCATGTGCCATGTGTGTGCTGTCTCAGGAAGGATTTGTTTTATGCTTTCTTGTTTTTTCTTTTTTTCACTGCCAGCAATTAATATGGGGACTCCAGCTCTACCATTGAGCTGTATCACTAGCTATCTTTTCTGGGGTTTTGATGTTTGTTTTTGGTTTTTTGTTTGTTTGCTTTTGTTTTTTTTGTTTTGTTTTGAGACAGAGTCTTTCTAAGCAGCCCTGGGCTGTCCTTGAACTGTGTAGAGTAGGCTGGCTTTGATATAACAGAGATTAACCTACCTCTGATTCCCAGTAACTGGGATTAAAAACTTGTGACACCACACCCAGCCCCAGCTGTCATTTTATGTTTCTTAAAATTTGATACAGAACCTCACTAAGTTGCCCACGCCAGCTTGAGCTCAGGATCCCCCTGCTTCACTCAGACTTCTGAGTAGCTGGGATTACAGTTTGTATCAGCAGGTCTTGAGTTTGTTTGTTTGTTTGTTTGTTTGTTGAGACAATGTTTTACAGTGTGGACCAGGTTAGCCTCAAACTGGTAGTAATTTTCTATTTTAGGCTCTTGAGTGCTGAAATTACAAGTGTGAGCTCTGCCAATAATCCTATTGTGGATTATAGTTGGAGAGTGTTGTATGATAGCTTTACAACAACTAATCATCCTTTTTGCAAAATGGAGTTTTGACCACAAATCTATATATTTACATATATTAACCATAAATCTTTGTGACTATTTAGTGGGTGTGGCTGATTTTTTTAGAGGTGGAATTTTCATATTGCCAGATAACCATGAAAAGTCTTTGACCATAAAAGAATATATGTATGTGCCTGTGTGTTCGCATGTGTGTAAGAAACTTGCGCACACGCGTGCGCGCGCGCACACACACACACACACACACACACAAAGAGAATATATAGAAGTGGCCATAAAGGAAAAAATTAAAATATATGAGTGGTTCTCAGATTTCTCCCTCTTTAGATACTGAGTGCCCCTGTCTAGCTTTTATCATGGTCCAGTCACTTAGAACTGTGACAAAAACCCCTTAGCCTAGTATTTGAGAAGACAGAGGCCCCTTGGAGTTAAATATAGTGAGTTAAAGGCAGGGTGCAAAAGTAGCAACGCCTTGATTAACATCTCTGGGTGTTTTCTCATTGATGAAAGGGCAGTAAAAGACTCTACTTTAGCTTACCAATATATGAGTTAAGGGAGATACAGTATAAAAGGGTATATGAATACATTGGTAAATGTTGCAGCCCCACTAGGAACCCCTTTACTGGCTTATTAAGAAGAAATAGAACAAGGCTGCCATACTTTGTATTTATGTTTGCTTGTTTGTCTGTTTTTGACACAAGGTCTCTATGTCGTCTTACTATGTGGCTCAGGATGGCTACTGATTATGATCCTCCTGCCTCTGCCTCCTGAGTTCTGGAAAGTTCTGGGAATATAGGCATGTGCCATCAGGCTCCAGTAATAAGGTCTTTAATGAGAAAGTATGACTTTAGTAAGTGTATGAAAGCTAATGAATGATTGAGCTAGCAATAGGGGAAAAATGAAAACACAAAGACAGGCAGTAAAGGGAATAAGGTTGTCAGTGCTCAGAATTCTGTGATGGTGATGGTTCCTGGCTTTTTCACTTCTGCCTTTGTAGTTTCTGCAGTGTTGTTCATGCTGTGTAAGTCAGTTTGGCACATTGAAGTTCAGCATCCACTAATCAGAAAAGCGTGTTGTTGCAGTAGTGCCTTTCTTCTTTATTTCAAGTGCTCAAGGGTTTTAATTTATTAGAGCAGGTTAAGACTGTTATATAGTATGTGCCTCTTAGCCCATGACACTGTTTTGTTAGCAACTTTTTGTGATTGATTGACTTCAAACAGTGTACTGAATCCTGGAGAAAGGGAGTTTCTATTAGTCCCCTCCCTACTGAGGGCATTTTTCAAAGCAGCATTCTAAGTAAATAATTAAATTCATAGCCAACTGAGAAGAGAAACACCCATTTTATATTTTTTTTAGGTTTCTTCTGGAAGAATAAATAGTTTTTTTTACATTCTAGACTCACATGTAACAATTTGGAATGTGTCTTTTGTAACAGAAGATGCAGACAGAGGAATGGAATATTTACCTGGGTACTATGCTGCTTTAAAAATTACTGTGTCTAGGTCCGAGGTTATTGATCAATTGGTGAAGTGTCGGGTGTGGGGGCGGATATGCCCATGTAGTTGAAAGATAAAAGAAATAAAGGGAACTAGAACACTGCCAGTTTACACCAGGGAAGCAGAGACAGGCAGTTCCCAGGGGCTCCTAGCCAACAAAACTGATCTAATCAGTGAGCCCCAGGTCTCAGGGAGAGACCCTATCTCAAAAAACAAGGTTGGCTTCTGGGGTTGACCCACCTCCCTGTACCCTACCTCCACAGATTACTGCTGCTTTGTCGTGTGCTAATAAATATTCTTGAAACCCAGTTCTAAACCTGCTCTTTCTCTTCATTAGACTATGGTTTAGAAAGCAACTGTGGGGATTTTTGTCTTTTTGTTTATATTTATGTCTGGATTGAACTGTTTTGTTTTTTGAGACAATGTCTCTATATGCCTGGGTTGTTCTAGGACACACTATGTAGACCAAGGCTGGACTAAAGCTCAAGGAAATTAGCATGTGCCACTTGGTATCATTTTTTTGTTTGTTTGTTTGTTCATGCTTTTGAAGAAGGAGGCTTGTATTAGATGATTATTAGGATTGGACAGTCTGTAAGATTCCTTTAGGCACTATGAATCATAACTTATGATGAGGTTGGATTTTAGGTGTCAGCTTGACAGTATTCACAGATTCTAGTGTTCACAGGTTTTAGATTAATACAATAATGAGATTATTAGGGGAAAGTTTAGAGGAAAAACACAGGCTGAACTTCGGGTATTCCTATATCCTCCATAACTCTTCCGCTTTTTGTTTTTTGAGACAGGGTTTTTTGTTTTTTGTATCCCCGACTGTCCTGGTACTAGTTCTATAGACCAGTTTGAACTCAGAGAACATCCTGTCTCTGCCTCCTGAATGCTGAGGTTAATTAAGGCTTGTGTCACCATCACTGGCTCTCAGCATTTTGTATATATGGTTATTTTGTCTGCCTGCATGTCTGTGCACTACCTACATGCCTGTTGCCTCCAAGAGGACAGAGGACAGAGGTCAGATCCCCTGGAAGTAGAGTTACAGATGGTTGTGAGCCACCATGTGGATGGGAGAATTAAATCTAGGTCTTTTGGAAGAACAGCCAGTACTCTTAATCACTGAGCCATTTCTCTAGCCTCCACTATCCATTTTTAAAATAATGAGGACCCATGAAGTGGACATTTGGTAAAGATGCTTCCTCACAAGCCTGATGACCTGAATTTAAACTGGGGACTCACATGATAGAAAGAGAACCAACTCCAGTAATTTGTCCTCTGACTTCTCCCTACATGCTTTGATGCATGTATACACACACACACACACACACACGCACACGCACACGCACACGCACGCACCACAGAGAGGGGGTGTGGGAGAGAACATAGATTTTTAGAAGAACTGGTTCACTAACATCCTGCAATAGTGAACCACTGGTATTATTTCTAACATGAACTTGATCTTCTGATATTTTCCTTGCATTATAAATAGTCATATTGATATGCAAATTACACTCTTTTGGCTCTTAGGTTCCTGAGTCCTTTTGACACAAACCTAGTAATCTAGAAGCTAGATGTGACAGCGTGTTTCAGGCCTCCCCTGCACATTGCCTTATCCTATACCTAGTCATTTCTATCTAGGTCTTGATACCAAAGGACTCATGCTTTCAGGTAGTCATTGTTCCTAGTACTTTTCCATGGCATGATCTTTTAAGATAAGGTTATATCAGGAATTCATATTAGTGTTTTGAATTTGAGTTAATTATTAAAACCTCAGCTTTCCAGTGTGTCTCTTTTCTCACATGTTGGGAACCCTGGTTTTCAGGGCTGCAGAAGTGATATTGCTGCAGTCCTCACCAGTTCTCCCCAGCTCAGACAGCACTCAGGGTAACAGCAGTATCAGTGCACTTAGTACACACAGGTCCAGTTATCCAAACAGCTTTAGTACCATATAGCAAACAACACACACTGAACTGTGTAGTTTGATGCACACATGAAACCATCCTTTCACCTAATCCTCTTCTGTGCTTCTTCAGATCTTACCCCTTTCTAAGCCCTTTTCCCTGTGTTAGTTTGCACTTGTCAGAATTTTATATAAATGGGATTGTATACAATGTACTCGAATTATCTCGTTTTTACACTTCATTTTGAGGTTCATCCATGGTGTTGCCAAAATCAATAGTCATTCTTTCTCCTTTATTGCTTAGTAGTAATCTCTTAGGGCTGGACTACAGTTTTCTTTCTTTATTCACCTGTCAATAGACACTTGGGTTATTTCTAGTTTGGGGATCTCACAAATAAAATGGCTGTGGACACCCTTTCATGTGTAGGAGAGGAATGATTGAGAAATACAATGAGCATATTTCTAACTTACTTTTTTCATGTATACTTCCTTTTGATACTTAGGTTGAGATATGGTAACTTTTAGACATTTTAATACCTGTGTTAGTGGTATCTTACTGTGTCTTGATTTTACTATTAACATGTGGCCATCTGTTTGTATTTTTGGAAAAATATCTCAAGTCTTTTCTCCTTGAAAGAAAAGTGTGTGTGTGTGTGTGTTAATAGAATTTTAAGAATTTTTAATTGCTGTTTTTTATTGCTTATTTTTATTTTATGTGCATTGGTGTTTTGCCTGTATGTATATATCTAAAGGTGCCAGATCCTTAGAATTAGAGCTGCAGACAGTTGTGAGCTGCCATGTGGGTACTGGAAACTGAACCCAGGTTCTCTGGAAGAGCAGCCAGTGTTCTTAACTGCTGAGCATTCTCTCCAACCCTCTAAAAAAATTTTTTTTTAACTTGCAAATCATCTGTATGAATTGAAACAAGTTTTTCTAGTTTGTGGCCTGTGTTTCTAGACTCTGTGCAGTCCAAACTGTAGTCCTGGCTAACCTCAAACTCACTGTCTCTTCCGGTCTCTGCATCCCAAGTGCTAGGATCGCAGGTGTGTGTCATCATGCTCAACTGTGGTTTGCCTTTTTTGCTTTCTCTAACTATGCCTCTTGAAGAGCAGGTGTTCTAAAATTTTATGGCTACCAATATAGCAAAAATGTTTATGGGTTGTCAGTGGTTTATGGCTCCATTTTAACCACCTTGTTAGCTTTTTAGTTGTTAACTTTTTGTTTGTAATTTCGTTGATTGCTTGATGGCTTACAATATATGTTTTAGAAAAGTTATTTTTATTTGTCTATATATGTGCATGTGCCTTCATGAACTTATAAGTATCACATTGCATGCAGGTGTCTTCAGAGGCCAGAGGGCATCAGATTCTCTGGAACTAAAGTTATAGGTAGTTGCTTCTGCGGGAGCAATAAGCCATCTCTCCAACCCCTGTAGTACACATCACAGCTGTACCTTCAGTTGCTATTATATTATGTTATATATAGAATAAAACTTTACCATCATCTGCCCCGGCCTACTGCCTCCACTGTGTCATACATTTTTGTTGCATTTGTTTTAAGCCCCACACTATATGGTTCATATTTTTATTTTCTTTTAGCTGACTGTCTTTTAAGATTTAGATAAAGGGGGGGAAGTATTTATATTTAACTATATTGTTAGTATTTCCCATACTTGTTTCCGGTGCTTTTCGTTCCTTTGTGAAGATCCAGTGTTTCATCTGATTTTATTCTTTTGGCTTATAGATAGATACATTGAGAGAATTTAATAATAAAGTTTAACAGAAACAGGTGTGACATACATTGATAGCATTTAATATCTTAATAAAATGTATCAGATACAGGTGTGACAAACGTTTTGTCTGGACAGTGATCGATGACAAATTTCCATGTTTGCAAATGTGTCTAAAGCATACTTCCCTTAGTGATGTATGCCAGTGTGTTGAGTAAAGGGTTGTTATGAGCTGCTTTATTTTATTACATATAAAATAACCCTTCTTGTCTGATAGTTACATTTCAATAGTAAACTGCCAAATAAAAGTTATTCCTATTAATGTAAGACCCGTTTTAGTTAGTGAACTTTCATGGTATAGTAGTTTCCACCACTTATCCTCTGGTTATATGTTCCAAGACCCTATGGTGGATACCTGAGCCACAGGAGGCTCTATGTACTATGCTCTGAAGTGTTGCCACATGGTACTACAGTTTATCTGTCTTTCCCAGTTTTCTGGCTGGATGTTTCGTTTCTGTCACTACTTTTTGTTTCTGTCACCACTTTTTTGTTTGTGTTCTGAGAATGTTATTAGGCAACGTAAAGGTTTTTGAATGAAAGCACTGGAATGTCTTGACTGCCCAGGTGGGCACAAACCCACAAGAGGCCAGGTAGGTTATGGACTGTGGGAATGCTAACCAATGGTGACTCCTGTCCTAGGAGAGGTGGGTTGAATGGGAAGGCCCTAACTTGCACCATCCTACTCAGCTACTCAGGAAGCATTCATTTAAAACATAACTTGCTTAATCCTGGAATTTTCATTTAATATTTTCAGACTGCGGCTCACTACGGCTAGATGAAACTTCAGAAAGCAACCTACAGATAAGGAGGTTCTACTGCACTCTATAAAATGGGACTTTGGTAGAGCATCTGATCTGTGGGGTCATTCTGTGTACTGTTAAGAGACCCTCATTAATTTCACTTTAAAGTATCCAGGACACACATTGCAGGTTTCAGGGCATTTAATTCAAGTAAAACAACCTACTGGCAGTGCCACTCTCTTCCTCCTTCTCCTCCTTCTCCTCCTCCTCCTCCTCTTCTTCTTCTTCCTCTTCCTCTTCCTCCTCCTCTTCTTCTTCCTCTTCCTCCTCCTCTTCTTCTTCCTCTTCTTCCTCCTCTTCCTCCTCTTCTTCTTCTTCCTCCTCCTCCTCTTCTTCTTCCTCCTCTTCCTCCTCCTCCTCCTCTTCCTCTTCTTCTTCTTTTTTTTTTTTTTGGTTTTTCGTTTTTTGAAACAGGGTTTCTCTCAGTAGCCCTGGCTGTCCTGGAACTCACTCTGTAGACCAGGCTGGCCCCAAACTCAGAAATCCGCCTGCCTCTGCCTCCCTCTGCTGGGATTAAAGGCGTGTGCCGCCACTACCTGGCCACTCTCTTCTTCTTACTGACACACTTGTTATGTATCTTAAAAACAAACAAATAAAACTTGTCATTCTGGCATCTGCTTTTTTTTTTTTTTTCTTTTGACAACCAGCTTGCTTCTGTATTCTAAATTTCATTTTATCATCTTTTGAAATATTGCCAAGTAGGTGCCTATGTCGAACCAGAAAGACCCAGAAATCATTAGAGCTGACAATATACAGGTTTTTCTTGCATGTGCTGCCAAAGGACATGACCTTTTTGTATTGCTGCTAGGTGGCACTTACAGCCTTTTCTTCCCGTTCCTAATGGATGGAGTCAATAGCCCTGGAAGCACTAACTTGTTTTTGGTCTCATGCTTCTGTTCTTACTGCATTAAGATTGGTGTGTTACTCAGGAGAAAGGGAGGCGGAGGGTGAGGGATAAATGAGAGTATGGAAACAGTAGTGATAATCCTCCACCCCCAAAAACTGGGTCACTGAAATATGTTATTTAAAAAGCTAGCAATTTTGGAAAACATGCACATGTTTCTTTCTCTTCTTTTTCTTTCCCTCCAGTGCTAAACCAGGGTCTTGCTCACGTGCACAAATGCTCCACAACTAGTCTTTAAGCCAGCCCCCTTTGTTTTTATTTGTGTATTTGTGTTTCTTTTGTCATTTGTTTGTGAGACTGGGTGTTTTGTAGCTCAGGCTGGCCTTGGGTTACATCTTGCAAGTGCTGGGTTACAGGCTTGCCTCTCAAGATGGTTTTGTGCCCACCCCCCTTCTCTAATTTTATTATGGGTGATCTCCTACTTCAGCCTCCCAGGTGCTAAGATTATAAGTGTGAAATTCCACCATCAGGCTAAGCTTTTTCTTCTCCTTTTCAGCATTACTGGAGATTGAACCCTAAGCCTCATACTTTCTAAATAAACTCCCTATCACTGAGCTATATTCCCAGCCTCTCAGCCCTTTGGTGTTTGTTTTTAAGATAGGGTTCCAATGTACCTACCAGGCTGGTCTTGAACTTATGATTTTTTGCCTTTTAAAAAAGAGTGCTGGGGCTGTAAGCATGTACTAGTACACACATTTCTTTATAACAAATAAAAGTAGATTTAGATGAAAAAGACAAATAGTACAAAAACAAATAACACACATACACAGATCTAGAACATTTACTTAATAAGTGACAGTTCTTCCATTTTTGGTTTTGTTTTTCTTTTAGGAACCCCTGGGCTGGGAATTTCCTTGACCGTACTAAAAACATAAGTACTGGGGACTGGAGAGCTGGCTTATCGTGTATAGTTGATGTATGATAAACCTATATCTGGTTCCCAGCACCCACATCAGACAGATCATAATGACCTGTAACTCCAGCTCCTTGACGACCCGAGTCTTAGGGTGGCCATAGGCACCGGTACTCACATGTGTGTACCCACACACAGACATGCACACAGAGACAGAGTTTGTTTTTAATTTGAAAACCACAATATTTTAGAACAGTGTTATAGGAATTTTTAATAGGCTATTCCATCCTCAAGTTTAATAAGCTATGTTTTATAATTTTCTGTTTTCTAATTAGGTTTAAGTTATTAAAGTTACCTTTTCAATAAACACTATTGGGTAACAAATTGTTAGGAGATACTAGTGAGTGAAATAAAATATGCCATGTATCTTGCTTTCTTGTAGAAGCAGGTAAGAAACTAAACGGCTCATGTTGTTATCTTTTTAAAGTTTTTCTAAACTAGATTTCAGAGAAATATCCTCCCCCAGCAAAGTAAGGGAGTTGGTGAGGATGTACCTTAATCAACCAAACTGAAATATTCTTGTGAGCACATGTTGCAAAGATTGATATAGTCGATCTCTTAAGTATAGTTCTGAGTCTGAAGTATACATGCCCTTTCTTTGTTTTTTTCTTTCAGACATAGCCCACTATGTTGTCTATGCTGGCTTCTAATTTATGATCCTTCTGTCTCAACTTCCTAAATGCTGAGATTAAGTAATCATCAGATGCTTGTCTGGAAGGGCACATGTACTTGATGAACCATAGTTACATGTTTCCAAAGTAGCTTGGTCTGTGTGTAACAATTTCTAAAGCTAGAGCTTTTGTGGATATCTTCATTAATGCCCCTCCATATCTCCATATCCTCACTGTGTGTTCCTTTAACTTACTGCACGGGCCTCCCAAGAGGATCACAGTTTATGTGGTAATGGAATTGTGGTCAGAGGGCCCATGAAAGTCCTTGGAAAGCTGTGTGACTGCTGTGTATAGAACTTCACCGTTAGAGAGAAACTAACCTCCAGTACCAAGGACACTTGCTGTCAAGCCCAGTAGGCCAACTGGACCCAGGGCAAGTTTGTTAACTTCTTTGTGCATTAGTTTTCTAGTTTGAAAAATGAAGGTAATGATCCTTGCCATGAAAATTGCACATTAAAGGCCTCCACTATTCATTTATTTCATTTGTTCAGCAAATTTATTAGTGTTGTGCTGGACATTTTAATGGTTTCTGCTACTGTTAATAATTGATGAGCATTATGTGAAGCCTTGGTCTGCTGTCAGACTGCCTAAATCCGGATGTGGTCTGTATTTTAAGATGTTAGCATTTCATCCAAGCATTGCTGTAAAGAGCATGACAGAATAGTTGAAAACAAAAGGACTCCTGCTTACTAGCATATGATTGGTTCACAGATTTTGCTAATGCTAATTATATTTTCATCAGGTGATCCTTAATACTGTTTGAACACAAAGGGTCTTGCTGTAGGCTGAGAAGGTGCTTCAGTGGGCATGGGACCTTACTGTGAGGTCCTGAGTTGACATCCCTGGCATCCATGTAAAAGGCTGGGCATGGCCGCACATACCTATAACCCCAAAATTGGTAGTCAGAAAGAAATGGGTCCTAGGAGTTCCCTGGTCAGTCAGCCTAGCCAAAATATTGAGTTTGGATTGGGGGGGCGGGTAGAGGGGTAGATCTTCTTTTAAAGGAATAAGGCAGAGGGAAGTAAAGGAAGACACGCGTGTCTTCCTCTGACCTTCACATACATGTATCACACATATAATACCTCTAAGAAGAGATTAAAATGAAATGCCTTGTTCTTATTTATATGAAGTGACCTTAAGGCTTCTGAAGGGTTGTAATTTTTCAGAATTTTATGTGATTTTCTGAGCAAAACCAAATAGTTTGTGAGTCTGATTATTTTCTTCTTAGGAACCTAAAAGCATGAATTCATTTCATTGTTTATAATCTGAGGGCAGGGGAATGAAGACAAGAAAGCTTGTTTTTGTGCTGGTGAAAGTGAGTGTGAGTGTAAAGGCTGGTCCTTATTATGAAAGATGTCAGCCTAAGCTCTTAATTCACATCATCAGACTTCAAGGTGGACATAATTAGTCTCAGATGCATTGAAATGCAGAAACTTGGCTATTACCTAGATTCTTGTTTCCTTTATTTGCAAATTGTGTTACACAACCACATCCTTACAACTCTTCTCTGCCCAGGGTAGAGTGGGGCCTCCCCACTGGCTCCTGTTTTGTGGTTCTCATCCTTTGGAGGTGATGGAGAAGGTGATATGTGTACTGGCAGAGTCAAGTGGGAAGAAACATTGAGAAGCAGTAGGCACCTGAAGTGGAAATTAGAAGTGCCAGGAAAAGACGCTTCATGGAACAAGACTGGGATTATACACAGCGTTAGTTCATGTTACACATGCTATCACTGTGCCTCCCTGTTTTAGATCTGCTGAAGCTCCCATTTCCTCTGTAAAGTGCAGTGTTCCTTTAGCTATGAAGAAGTCAGTTTGCATAGTGGTCTGGACCCTGGGGAAGAGTTTGCTGAAAATCCTTCATGGAAGTATTGTCAGGTTCATTCCATTTGTAACCCAAGATTAACAGCTCTGTGAGTTGGAATTGCATCCTACCTCCCAACCCCCAACCCGGCTTTTTTTTTTTTTTTTTTTTTTTTTTTAACTTCTCAGACTATAAGTCACATACATCATTTTAGAAGGAATTTAGATCTCATAGGAAAAGATGATATGTCTCTATCCAGCTTCTGCTTATAAAGACAAGGATCCCAATACTTCATACTGTAGTACGGGTGTGTACTGCTGTTGTCAGGGCCTTTGTTATAAATCGAATTGCAGGGCTAGAGAATTGGCTTAGTGGATAAGAGCACTGGCTGCCATCAGGGTTCTTTTCCTAGCACCCACATAGAGGTTCACAACTGTCCATAATTCCAGTTCCAGGGATCCAGTCCCCTCTTCTGGCCTCCATGGGTACCAGGCATGCACATGGTGTCCAGCTGTATAGGCAGGCAAACACCCATACACACAAAATTTTTTTTTGTTTTTGCTTCCCCCGCAACCCCCCAATACAGGGTCTTACTATGTAACTCTGGCTGTCCTGGAACTCACTATATGGACCAGGCTGGCTTTGAACTCACACAAATATGCCTGCCTTTGCCTCCCTGGTGCTGGGATTAAAGGAGTGTCTCATCACACTTAGCTAAAATGATATTTTTTTTCTTAATTTTAAAAAATAAAGTATGGCATGAGTAGAATTCACTTCTTGATCAAGATATTTAGTATCTTATAATTCTAAAATTCTATAATTAAAAATATATATAGTTGGAATGAATATTTTGTTTTATCACCCCTCATGTCATGCCTAGGATTGCTCTGATATAAGTTCATTTTATTTGGTAGTGGAGTAGGAGACAGGATCTCACCATGTAGCACACGCTGGCCTGGAACTTAAAAGTCTGCCTTCCTCTGTGTCCTGGGTGCTGGGATTAAAGGTGTGTGCCCCCAAAGTGGCTCTGACATAGCTTTTAATATATCTGCTTTTACAAAGGAAAATCTGTATAAGTCTTTAAAGTTGCTATTTGGAATTACATCAGCAGTATGGCCAGATGGCATTGAGACACTCACTTTAAGTATTCTAGGATTTTCTAAAATAGCTGGCAGAAATAGAAAAGCCATCTTTTTCCTTAAGTGTATTTCTGTCCTTTTATCATGGGTCTGTGTTATAACTGTTGCACCTAGGTTAAAATCATAAAACCAGAATGGAGAATTTTTGTTTTTGAGGATTAATAAGGTTTTATTTTACTTTAAAATCACAGTTATTCAGTTCTATTAATTATACAGATTAATGGGCTTTACTGTGACATTTCCATATACACGTTTGTTTTGTCCATATTTGCTCTCTCCACACTCTCCCTTCCTCCTCCTCCATGCATTCCCTTCCCCGTCAGAACGGAGAATTCATGGGCTCCAAATGTCCTGTGCTTTATTAAATAATGACATTCCAGAAACTGTCAGTACAGGTGTTCTTGTATAGGTCAAAGATATACTTAGTTTAGAAAAATCCATTGAGTGGTAACATTTCAGGCAAATGTGGTTTACATAGCAAGTGGGTGTCAGTGAAATAGGGACTGACTTTTGAAGCAGGTTTTGGAATGTGTAAAAGCTTTTTACCTTTAGTCTCGGTTTCCGTGATTCAGCCGAGAACACAGAAGGGAGTGAACCTTGCAGAACTATCCCTGTAACTAACTCATTGGGTAGAGACTCAAGATTTTTTTTTAAAGGAAATTTTCTTACATATTTTTATATGTACTTCAGCATTGCCTCAGATTTCTGGAACTTAGAGGTTATAGTAAAGGAATATTGAAGGAGGTGAAATGTCTGCTGTTTATATTTGGGTTGAGAAATGCAAGTACTTTAATGGGAATCTGAGCATCAAAAGGGGAACTTGTAGATGTGTATAGTAGCCTTTAATCCTAGCACTCAGGAGGCAGGCAGATCTTTGTGAGTTTGAGGACAGCTAGGGCTGAACCACTGATAAATCTGTCAAAAGTTCATCTCTATAGAGAGATGGCTCAGTGGTTAGGATCATGGATTGCTTTTCTAGAGGACAAGGGCTTAATTCCTAGCACTCACCTGGCAGTTTACAATCTTCTATAACTCTAGTTCCAGGGGATCTACACCCTCTACAGACACTGCACACACATGGTACCCTGACATACATGCAGGCAAGACACCAGTACACATAAAATTTAATAATAATAATACCATGTCAGTCTTGTAGGCTCTACTCTAATTCTCCATCCCAACTTCCATTTCAAACAGGGAGAAATGGTAGGGTGTGTGTGTTTATGTGTATCATCTACGTATGTATAACATCTTATTTTTCCTCAGTAAAGACATGAGGCCTCTGGCTGGCATGATGGCTCAGCAAGTAAAGGCACTTGCTGCCAAACCTGGTGACCTGAGTTTGATCCCCAGAATATATGGTAAAAAGAGAGAACCAGTTCTTGCCAAGTTGTCCTCTGTCCTCACATGTGTGCTGTGGCATATGTGTGTGTGCACTCACCCACAAATAAAACTTAAAATGTTGAAAAGAAAACAAATGAGCCTTAATGAATCTACTTTTACATATGGGTGTGGTCAGGAAATCCTTCACCAACTGGCAGATAAAAAATCCTATCTTTTCTGTTACAAAATACAGACGTCCTCTTCTCCCAGCAGTTGCTTGTAGAGATGCAGTAGCAGGAAGAGCCTGCCCTTGCCCCCATGCTCTTGTTAAGCTGTGTCATGTTTGAACAAAACAGAGCACCCATCATGCAAGGTATTTTTACCATATAACTCACGCAAGTAACTGCCACACAGATTCGTAGAGCAGAGGGCTTACTTTCTGGTGATAAAAAACTTTGAATTATGCCATAATTTATAATTGACCACATTCCTAAATGACCATGTTCCTAAATAGTTTTTATTTAAGAAAGTTTTATAAGTGAGTTTTATCTTTTCCAGTTTGTGTATACCTAACTTAGTTTATTTATCAATGGGCAAATAAAATTCAAATCTTTATACTTAAAAAGCTTACATATATTTTGAATATTTATTTTCTTTTTTTTTTTTTTTTTTGGTTTTTCGAGACAGGGTTTCTCTGTATAGCCCTGGCTATCCTGGAACTCACTCTGTAGACCAGGCTGGCCTCGAACTCGGAAATCCGCCTGCCTCTGCCTCCCAAGTGCTGGGACTAAAGGCGTGCGCCACCACCGCCCGGCGAATATTTATTTTCTTAATTGAATTATGTTAACTAAATTATAGGGAAATTGGTTATTATTTGTTAAGTAAAATCTTAGTTGTATTTCACTTATATAAATAATTTAATCATTACTGGATATTTCTGAATTCCTGATTTCAGATTCCTGAGTCTGGTGGTATTGAGTAAACTATTTTAAAGTAAGCAGCACAGGTTTTTTTGTTTGTTTTTTGTTTTTGCATTGAATAGCTGATAACATTTTTTTTTCTACCTGAAATTACAAAAGCTACAGGAGTATAACCGATATGGTTATAATTACAGGTACACATATATTTTCAGGAGGATAATTGGCTTTGAATTTTAGCAGCTAGAAAGCCATTGAGTATCAGTCATTTGTCATGTGTGATTTTTGCCTCTGTCTTCTTGACAGATTGAATTTCCATTTTTGTTTCATAGTGAACATGGTTTTTCTTCATTTATTTTCTTATTTATTTGTCCTCCTAGGTTGGCTTGGAATTTACTGTGTAGTCCAGACTGACCTGAACCACCTGGAAGCGACCTTGCCTCAGCTTCCTGAGTGTTGGCATTACAGAGTAGGCCATGGGCGGCTGTCTGCATTTAGCACCGTCCTTGGTTTTGTTTTGTTCTGTTTTGTTTTTTGTTGATTTTTATAAACAGGGTTTCTCTGTGTAGCCCTGGCCACCCTGGAACTGCTCTGTAGACCAGGCTGGTCTCAAACTTGGAGATCCTCCTGTGTCTACCTCCTGAGTGCTGGGATTAAAAAGCTAATTCTCTGCATTTAATTCAACCCCCTTTCCCCCATCAAGGTTTTATAGAAGGATTTTGTTCACAGCCCTCAGCCATAGAGCTGTTTTACACCTCCCCTATGCTAGTCGAGAATGTTTGGTTGTTGACAGTTTGCACTTTCCAATTCTATAATTTACTGATTTTTAATAGGTTAATTAATCGACCTTAGAACTGGAAATGGCTGGTTCTCCCATTCTAACGTTTTCCTTTCATAGATAGCTTACAGTTCGGATAACCATAATGTAAAAAGTATTCACATAGCTAGCTTGTTTTTACTCATAT
Source organism: Arvicanthis niloticus (assembly GCF_011762505.2). Taxonomy (NCBI): domain Eukaryota; kingdom Metazoa; phylum Chordata; class Mammalia; order Rodentia; family Muridae; genus Arvicanthis; species Arvicanthis niloticus. Next base: position 43,231,124 of record NC_047663.1, read on the forward strand.
CTGTTTGAGGGTAAACTAAGTAACTTACTGAAACAACTTGGTTTGTGAGTCAGAGTGTTCTGGAAATCAAATGTGTTCATCTGAATGACATTTGACTAAAGTCTTTAAATCATTTTCTTATTATTGTTGTTTTTGAGATGGAATCTCAGTGTGTAGGCTTGGCTGGTCACTCCCTACGGTAGAAAATGAAATGCAACAGAGGTGCAGCTGTGCTCAGCCTCTTTGGTGCTGGGATTGCAGATACTATTCCAGGGATAAAATTCACCAGGACTTAGAACAGGCCCACTCCCTCCTCCTCGGTGGGTAAGGTCCGCTGTACTAGTTGACACAAGCTTAGCATCCTCATTCCTCGGGAAGAACACATGCATGTTAATGATGGATATCTCGTTATTTAAGCAAACATTAATTTGAGTGTGCAAGGTTCTTCCCTCTACTCATTACAACTAGACAAAGCTTTTCAATGCCTCTCTTGCCTATGTCTCATTTGATTCAATTGTTTATGCAGTTAGACTTCCCAGAAATAGAAGTGCTAGGTCAGAAGGTCCACTCACTTTTTAAAGATCTAGGTATACAGAGCCAAATTACTCTCTAAAAATGTTGTGCTAATTAACACCTTCCGTCATTAGAATAAATTTTCTTTTTCTTTTCTTTTCTTTTCTTTACTTTTTTTTTGGTTTTTCGAGACAGGGTTTCTCTGTGTAGTTCTGGCTGACCTGGAACTCACTCTGTAGACCAGGCTGGCCTCGAACTCAGAAATCCACCTGCCTCTGCCTCCCAAGTGCTGGGATTACAGGCATTCGCCACCACCGCCTGGCTAGAATAAATTTTCTAAGTCCATGAGAAAATAGCTCAGTTTCAATTTCATTTCTTTTATTTAAAGAGCAGAGAACTATTTCTTTTGTTTTCCACATTTATGCCGTCTCTTAAAATTAGCCTTTATTTACAAACAATAGGATTTACTCATTGTAAGTATACAGTATAATTATTTTTGGCAGCTATGTATCTAGGATATCTAGCCAATGTAATAGGGATCAAAATAAGTAACTAAATAAAAGGCATATAGAGGGAAAATACATTGTCTTCATTGACAATTAGGACAATGTTTTTGTATATAAAATGGCTTTATTTTCTCTGTAAAACTTTCTCTTGATGTCTATTTCACCTGATTTTAACATAAGTATTCTTAAGCTTGTTTTTTAATTGGCATATTTTTTGTTTTCATTTTATTTTTACCCGTTTTTATGCTTAAATTGACTCCTTAGACATCATGTAGGTGAGCATTGTTTATCTATTGAAAAGATTTAACCGTCTTTGCTTTTTTGTTTGCTTATTTAAAACAGGGTCTTGGTATGTAACCCACACTCTGCCCTTCTGTGTTTCCTCCTGAGTGCTGAGATCACAAGTGTACGCTTACATGCCCATTTAGTCTACCCCCTGCTCTCCCCTTTTCTTGTTTTAATTGCATGTCTCGGGTTAAGAATCTTTAAGATAATTAGTTATACTGAAGTTTTGTTTCCTGTTGTCTTTTGCATTTTTAATTTTCCTTTTCTTCCCATCCTCTTCATTTTTAAAAAAAACTTGAACTTTTTAATAAGCCATCAAAGTAGAAATGGCTTGTATTAATTTTTAATAATCTCTAGATGTCTGCTATTAATAGTTACTTTGTTCAGAGGCTGGAGAGATGGTTCAGCACTTAGAATGTGCATACTGCTCTTGCTGTAGCTAGGCATTTTATGCCACCACGAAAAACCTCCAGAAGATACAACTTATTTATGCCATCGAACATGAAGAAATTGGTGCCTAACTAAAGCTTCATTCTTACTGACTAGTGTTTATGACACTGGAAGGTATTTTCCACACTACCAGAGGAGAGAAGTAATCATCACTATCACACACACCCTGCCCCTACAGTGGTGATGTGCTTGCAAGTTATATTGGTGCAGCAATGGCACAGATGTTATCGAAGTAACCAGCCGCTTTAAGGAAAATAGACTTAAAGCCCACTCCATAAGATGAAACCTGTACCTTAAACTGCTAAAGGGGCTAAGAACCTTTGTAATGGCATGTTACTGTACCCATAGATCAATATCAGTGCATCCATCACTCAGCCATCACTCAGCCATCACTCAGCCTACTTCTTCTTGCAGTAGGTAGTCACTAACACAGAGACCCCCAACTGGATGAGAATGTGCAAAATACCTTCCAGCACCATGAATGCTAGTCTTGAGTAATAGGGCCTTAGTGTCAGGCCCTATTATAGAGAGTAACCAATAGTGTTTGGGGCTGGGGGTCTATGGGACCCCTATGGCTAATGATTCAACAAGATGTAACTCATTTTTTTGCACTGGAGGTTTTACTTGGTTGGCATAAGATGTCTAGTTGGGGCATTGTTTTCTCATATGGTGACTCTAAATTCCTTCATATATGTATATAGTTTAGGAAGCTTCTGTGGTAGTAGATTTTCATATGGCTTTTTAAAAAGCCTTTAGTATTATTTCCTCCCATAATCCTTCCTTTACCCTGTCCTCTCATTGCCTTCTCCATTTAATTCCCCTGTTCTGTATCCTCCTTTAATTCTCTATAACCTATATTCTGTTTCTACTCCTTGTGAGATTCCCTTTCCACTTCCTGGTCTCTTACTAGGAACCTTGCCTTGTGGTTGTTGGTGTTGCAGCACACACACATAACATCCACATGGAAGGAGAAGCAAAGTTGTCATTTGGGTCTTATGTCTCACTTGGGGATAATTATTTCTAGCTCCATTGTTTTCCTGAAGATTTCACAGTTTGATTTTTCTTAATAGTTGAGTAATATTTTGTTATATAAATGTACTATGCTTTTTACATCTTATCCACAAGCACAAGGCAGAGAGAGCTAACTGGTACCTGAAAGCCCACCCCTGATGACACCCCTCCTTCACCAAGGCCACACCTCCTAATCCTCCCCAAACAGTTCCATCAACTGGGGACCAAGTATCCAATCATGAGTCTGTGGGGGCCATTCTCATTTAAACCACAACATTCTACTTCCTGGCCCCAACAAGCTTCTAACCATGTCATAATGCAGCTTTCATTTAATACAACTTTAAAAGTTTCATGGTCTTTCACAGTTGCATCACTGTTTAAAAGCACATAGTACAAAGTTTTTTCTGACACTGGAGTTTCAGATAGTTGTGAGCCACCATATATATGTTAGGAATTGAATCTGGGTCCTCCGATAGAACAAGTGCTCCAAACTGCTGAGACATCTCTCCAGCCCAGGTTTACTACTTTCTTTGGGTCTCAGTGTGGGCTTAGCACTTTCTTTCTTTTCCTCATTTAGGAGGTTTGGAGTCAACCTGGTGTATGTGGAGAGTTTGGGCCTTCTCCAGTTTCCTTTGAGCACATACTCAGTCTCCAGTCCTCCAGAGATGTGTAGAGATAAGAAGGCAGAATTTGTTGAATTTCCAGGTTTGTGTTCATCTGTTGGAACAACTGCCTGGGGCTGGCAGGGATGTTAGCCTTCTCTGCCCTTCAGTGGTACTTGGTGCCTTTGTGCACAGGTCCACTGGGTGTCCTTCACCTCTCTTAAAATTGCCTTAGGGCCTATGGATAGAAAGGTGGGTTGTTTTGTTTTACTGTCCACCCTGCTCAGGTAGCATGTTAACTTATGTGAAGGTGGGGAAACTGACTGGAGCAGCTCCACACTGACCCTCACTGTTCTTTCTTACACTCAGTAATTTTTCATAAATACGTATACACTTGTCACTTGATGCTAGCCATTTCCTAGAGCCCTGACACCATGGTTGTTTTCTGTATTGTTGTCATGCAGAGGATTTGCTGACCTCTTCAGTTTGCCACAGCTGGAAGTCTTGCCTCTTGTCTTGACAGTATTTTTTTGTTTTGTTATTTTTAACAGGCTAACTAATTAAAAACCTGAAGCGCATCTATGTATTGTAGCTACTTCAGCATTTTGTTTCACAATGGAAGAATTTGGAAGAGTGTGATTAGATCGGGGTGGGACTGTACTCTTAAATTCTGCTGACAGCTCTCTCCTGTGGAATGCTTTTTAATAGCATGTGCTTGTGTAATGATGAAGAAAATAAATTTTTTTTAAGCAAGCAAATTTTTTAAGCAAGAATTTCTTTTGAAATTCTACCAAAATTCTAGAAATGATAACGATTTAATCCTCCTTTCAGAATGAACCTTCAGCATAGGAAGAAATGTAACAAATCCATCCGGCTACAGTGGATATGTGCATGTGAGGAAAATAATGGACAAGAGCATCCTGTTTTTAAAAAGTACTCATTATGCATATTTCAAGCTAAAATGCATTTTTTATTGGTTTTGGTTTTTCTAGAGAATTAAATTCTGCAGTTTGTTTCAGAAGCATTTTTAGTCAAGTGGTAGCTAGCACACACCTTTAATCCTAGCCCTTGGGAGGCAGAGGCAGGTGGTTCTCTATGCATTCTATGCTAGCGTCAGCCAGGATGATGGCGTAGTGATATCCTATCTCAAAAAAAGGGTGGGGGTAGGATAAGGGAAATGGTCTAGCAATTAAGAGATCCTCTTGTAGGGACCCAGGTTTGGTTCCTTGTACCTATGTAGCAGCTTACAACATTAATAGCTCAAAGGGGCCTGGCACTGTTTTCTGTCCTCTATGGACACCAGGCATGCATGTGCTCTACATACATACATACAAGCAGGAAAAAAACATTCATAAACACACAGTAAAAATAAGTAAATCTTTTTTAAAACTTTAAAACCAGGCCAGGTGTACTGACACACACCATTAATCCGAGCACTAGGGAGGCAGAGGCTGAGGATTTCTGAGTTCAAGGCCAGCCTGATTGATCTATGTAAGTTTCAGTCTAGCCAGAGCTACATAGTAAAATTTTGTCTCAAAAAAATTCATTTTTAGTTACATAGTAGCATATGTACAGAGGCACACATAGGGCTGGACTTGATGGTTTCATAACAAGTGCAGACTTCTGTAGCTACCATGCAAGTGAGAGACATTCCAACACCAAGGCGTCCCTGTGTTCTTCCACCACTCCCTCCCTCCAGAGTAGCCACCATCCTAACTTTTTGTGGTAACCCCTTCCTTTCTTTTGTTCATGTTTCCCAGGTATATATCCCTGAGCATTAGAGTTCAGCTTTGTTCAAGTTTTTAATATTATGGAAATGAAGCTCTACAGTACAGTATCTTTTTTCAAAATTGTTTGTGATTTATGTTGTTGCCTGTAGAAGTACTTCATTTTAATTGGTGTAGAGTATTTTTTTTTTTTTGTATGAATGTTCAGTGGTTTTATTTGTTCTACTGTTTGTGGGTATTTGAATTATTTTTAATTTTTAAGGATGGTACAAAGTTTGCTGCTATGGACATTTTTACATATGTGTTTTAGTGCCCATGTGCATTTCTTTTTATTATGTACCAAGGGGTCAGATTGCCTGTCAGCAGGTAGACTCATCTTTAGTAGATAGAGCCATCAACAATGCTTTCCAAATGAGGGGCCAGCACGAGGACTCAGTGAGTAAAGGCACTTGCTTCCAAGCCTGACAACCTGAGTTGAATTTGAATTCCTAAGACCCACCTGGTGGAAAGAAGGAACTAATTTATGTGTGCACACACACACAGAGGATATAAATAAATAAGAAAATAGTTTAAGCTCTGTAAATTCCTACACAGCCCATCTGTATAATAAGTATGAATTAAGGCTAGAGATTGATTTTTGTCTTTCAGTGTAGATACTTGGAACTTCCAACACTATCTTCAGAATACTATTATATCCACCAGGGTCCAATCAGGAGAAAGAACAACTAGGTATTTGAACAGAGTTTAACATGAACAAGTGCTAATTAGTTATAAAGTTGTCAACTAGATAATTAAACAGGCAAGAAGAGATCACTAAGATACCACAGAAGTGTCTGCCTTCCACTTGGGACAATGCAAGGAAGAACTTAGATGTATTAAAGTTTACAAACCCATACAGCGGAAATACTGCCATTTGAGGGAAAGTTGTTAGCGTTGGTGTCTAGGTTAGTTATATAAGAGTCAAAACCCATACACTGGACTTAGCTGCTGCTATTGGAAGCCACCACTGCCCAGAGTTAAAGGTGTTGCTGGATGCCATTACAGAAACAAAACGGATAGGAAGCCAATTGGAAGGAACAAGTTTCTTCGTTCTCCAGGCTTGCAGGCTCCCCTAAAACCTCCCTATTGGGAAACCTGATCCAGTGGACAAAGTGTAAGGTGCAGAGTTAGCCCTAACATTACAGAGCAGTGTGAAGCTGGACAGCCTTGATGTAAAGAGATAGTAACTTAGTAACTGGCATAGCCTTCCTGTTTCCCAATCTACGAAACTTAGTAACTGTCCCAGCCTTCCTGTTTGCCAATCCTAGAGAGCCTTATACAGTAGCCCTGGCTGGCCTGGGACTGCAGTCATGCTGCCTCAGTGATGGGAAATTGGGTACGAGCCAAGATGCTTGCCTGACTTCTTGTTTGAGACACCTTGTGAATCTCAGGCTGTATCAGCTGCCTGTGTAGCTGATGCTGGCTTTGAACTCTTGATGTTCTTGCTTCCACCTCAAGTGATAGGGCTGCAGGTAGACCACAACTACCATCCTGGTAGACGAGTGTTAAGGATCCTCTTGTAAGCCATGTGTTCGTTTTATTGTATATACTTATGCCAAAATTATACCATGTAATTTACTGTTTGATAACTAATCTTTGAATGGAGGGGAATGTTTTCTCTGACATTGTTCTTTCTTTATATATATTTTAATGGTCCTAGAGCTTGACCCTAGGGCCTCATACATCCCAGGAAAATTGTCTATTACTTAGCTATAGCCCTAGTTGTTTTTTGGTTTTTTTTTTTTTGTTTTTTGTTTTTTTGTTTTTTTACTTGCTATTTTGAGATAAGTTTGTCTGTCTGTTGTTTTGTGTTGAGGACCGAGCCATCATGTGCCTAACCACACTCTTCTGGTGAGAGATATCCCCAGTCCACTTTAAGGGTTTTTGTTGTTGTTGTCTGTAAAGTTATCTTTTAATGGTTTTGTATTTTTCTTTGTTTGGATTTTTCACTCCAAAGTATTAATACCTAACTTTAGGAAGCCATAAAAGCAAGTGTGTCTTTGTGTGACACGCTTTGATTTTAATGGCCTGTTGTGACCCCTTCTTGCCCACAGGTGTTGAAATGCACACTAGAGAGAGGAATTATTTTCCACTGTGGCTTTGCCAGAAACCCTTCCTTTATTGCAAGTGGTTTCCTGCCCATGTAATATTCATAGGTCTGTTTCTAAGAGAGGACAGTGACTAACAGGCCATGAAAACTTCTTAGACTGGCCTGGATCATATTTACCCTCTGACATAAAGAGATTCCTGTTGAAAAAATCAGGGTGGCTACTTTCTTGCAGGCAAGACAGACTCCTCACAAAGACATTTGACAGTGACTGCATGTAAAACATATGCATGGAACTAATTTATGATCTTAAAAACAATTGAATAGTCTTCAGACCACAGGGATTAACGTAAAATGGTTCTTAGTTATAATTTAACTTCTCCAGCATTATTGGTTGGGGACTGAAGAAGTGTTAAACGTCAGGTGCTAGGCAAGGTAGATGGATCAGCAGGGAAAGGCTGTTGCTGCCAGGACTAAAGACCTGGGTTTGACACCCAGAGCCACACAGTGGAAGGAAAGAACTGACTCCTGCAAGCTGTCCTCCGGCTTTCACATACATTGCAGTTTGCCTTGTTTGTTTTATGTTTTTTAAGGTCTTACTAGTAAAAATACTTGAATATAATTATAACAGTCTGACAGGATGAGCTGCCTATTCCTTATCAGTACTCTTGGGTGTTTCACTATAGATCAGAGCAGCCCGGTGCCGTTTATTTAAACACAGAGTTACAGGATATTTGAGTTCACCTTGAACTCTTTCACTTAAAAGCAGATGTTTGCTTTTTCTAATCAATAATATCTGGAAGATGTGTGTGTGGTGGGGGATGAACATTTTCGTTGCCTTGGCTTAGATATCATAAAAGTATAAATTGATAATTTAAGTGATCATTGCATGTTTTTTAATAACGGGAAAGAGGTTGTTTTCTTAGGTATATAGCTAAATCAGATTCCAATAATCTAAGTAAAGAAAACATGAAACCTTTTTTGTTGTTGAGACGGGGCAGGAAGCTGAGAAGGGTTTAGTCCTCACACTAACACAGCTCTGTACATTATCACAGAGTGTACAAACTCACCTGTTGAAATTCTGATTAAGAACAACAGTGGGACATAAGAATAACTCTTGACTTACTATGCTTCTTGTGTCCTTGAACATGTAACAAGTACTAAAGTGAACCATGCATATTCTAGATTTGTCAAATTTTGCCTCATAGTTGCCTATTTTCTTAAGTTGACTTAATCTAGCTGTATGTAAAATTAACCTAAATAAATTTCAAAATGAATGTGAAAGCAGTAATCTAAATGTTTAGTGCTAAGTACAGAGATTCTGTTGTGGAAATGGAAGCTGTGTGGTGCAGTTGACAGACTAGTTGTGTAGGTAGCAAAACCTAGCCAATTGCTGATGACAGTGTAGCGTGAGTAGAATCAGAAGGACTTTATTTTGTTAATCCAAGTGGAAGCATTTTCATTATAAATTATTTGATATGAGTGGCTAAAAACCTGTATAAGAAAGATTAAGAGTGCCAGATTAAAACTATCAAATTCACATAAAAATGAATGTGGAATGTAAGTTTTGGGGGGATTCCTGCCAACCAGTTTAGTGATATTTTAAGCAACAGTTTTTAAATGTTTTTATTGGCATTTTGGTGCCCAGGAAAGTATTTCCAGGGATAAGCTTCATCTCTGTTCCTTCCAGCTTTTGGTATAGTCTGTGACTGAAGCAGATGTTTGACAATTTCCAGGTTCCCTGGAGTAAGAATACTTTTATTTTAAAGTAAGCACCACAGATCTAAAAAAGCTTCCTACTTTGTGGTTGTACTCTTTTGACAATCTCTTAAAAAATGGCTTGTGGGTTCTTCTGACATCTTAAAAATAGTTGAACGAGTGCCCTAAGTGCAGAAAAGGATTGATAGGATTTGGGCAGATGCAAAGAGGGGTTCTTTCTTACAACCTTTTAGTTTTCATCATGGTCCTTGAAAGAGATCAAGTATTGGATTTGTGATATAGCTCCATTGATAAAGTTCTTGCCTAGCATGCACAAGGCCATGAGTTCAATTCCTCAGTACCATATAAACCAGGTTGGTGGCATATACCTGTACTCAGAAGGTAGATGACTTCACTACTTAGCAAGTTCAAGGTGTGCAGGAAAGTCTCTCCAGAGATAAGTTTCATCCTGGTTCCTTCCAGCTTTTGTATTTGTTTGTGATTAAGTACTTGTGTGGCAATGTCCAGGTTCTCTGGATTAAGAATACTTTATTTCAAAGTGATCCTGGGCTAAGTGAGAGGAAGGAAGGAAAGAGGGAGAGAAGGAAGAAATGAATTAATAAATGCATCAAATATTTAAAACTTAGGAAGTTCTACATGTTAATATAGCAGGAATGCTTTTAGGAATCAACCAAGTGTGCCACTTATGACCTCTAGTATTTAGCAGGGACAATAGCTGGCCACTCTGTGAATTATAGTTCTAAAAATGACTCCCTTTTTCCCAAAATAAGAAAAGGTGCCATAAGTGTCTGTTATCTCTGTAGCTGTGGAGCCTCATTAACAGGTGCAACTAGAAGAGCCAGGGAATTGCCACACAGAAAAACTAAGTACAGCAAGCCTTTTGAATAACAGATCAAATAAAGGAGTCCCTACATTGTTCTCCCAGGGTTGTCTGTTCCATGGTTGCCTGTACGTTGCTGTATTGTTTCTGCTGAAGGGAAGCATCTGCTACCTCAAGTTAAGAGAACATACTCAACATGGCATGAATCCTGCACATTAGTCAAAGTTAAATTGTTACCAGCCACAGGCTTGACTGACTTCTTCATGAATAATAGAGTAAAATGCTGCTTTGTGAATTTTACCTTAAAACTTACGTAAGATGCAATAGTAGCCTTGAGTCTGTATAAGTGTTTACAGTGTGAGTTCACCAAAAAGCAGCTTACCTACCACAACAGGATGACCAGTAGTAAAACAAGTCTGGCTAGGAAGAAGAAGTATATGAAGCCCTTAAAGATACTAAAACTATCAAAGTTCCATTTGTCAACCATCATAATAACAATTGACTTAGGTAAAAATTATCACTGCATTGCTAAAATTCAATGTCTGATGAGGAAAGGAGACCCCTCTTCGCAATAATAGAGGCATTACCTCATGCCTCCTAATATGGTGTCTTCCAAAGGCAAGTCTTTGTCAGAAGTGTATTATCTGACTCTAATGGGAAAACACCAGAGGAAAACACATCGAGGGACAATCTACAAAGTGGCTGCTGGCCTGTATTCAAACGTGACAGCAGCACAAAGACATAAGTAGCTGTTCTAGCCTAAAAGAGCCTGAACAGACTTGAATACAGAGTTTGATCTGTTTTCTTCTACTGGATATAGAGGTGCTATATTGAAACAGGGGAAGGGGCTTTCAGTTACTAGTCTGACTGTAACTTATGCTTGCTTTCTTCTACTTGACTTTCAGATTTTATATGGATTTCAGCACATGGGTCTCAGTTTTAAGAGTCTGGGAGAGGTGATGAGAGCAAGGTCTAAAAGTGATCAGCAGGATTCTAACCTGCGTGAGCAGAGCCAGACGGAAGCTGCAGCTCATGGACATCAGCTGCCAAATAGCCAGTTAGGACTTAAAGCATTTAGTTTAATCTATATGGATTGAATCGTCAGGAATTTCACAGGACTGTTTCAAAAATGAGATACAGTGCGGGGACTTGGTGGTGCAGGTGGTTAGAAGACTGAGGTGAAAGAGAGTGCTGAGCTGTCAAGGAGACTGGAACCATTAGGACAAGTCAGGCAACAAGAGCTTGGAAGCAAAGAGCATCACCATTGAGGACCCAGAGGATCCCCAAGCTAACACTGAGCCTTCGGGGGAAGGGAGCATCACTGTAGGAACTACAGATGTGCATCTCTATGGAAGGCCAATCTATATAAACTGCATTCAAATATCTCTTCAATGTTGAAAATGGTTCTGAAAATAAAATATGACAGGATTTTTATTGACCATGTTGTCCTATGCTGTTGCTTCCCTGGGTCTTCAAAATAGCTTTACTACTGATATTCCTACCTCAGGTGGATTAAGTGACCCTCTAGAATAGTGGTAGATATGTATATGAGGTAGGGAGGGAGAGGGAGGGGAAGGGAGAGAGGATATAGGAGCTCTTTGAGGTAGGGTCTCCCTCAAACTCACCATCCTCCTGCCTCAGCCTCATATTAAATGCTAGGATTATAAACCAGTGTCACCAAATTTGGCTTCAGATCAAGTTTTCTTTAAGAACATGACAGATGAATTGGGTGGTTAGACATTATCTTTGTATGGACTCTTGTCATCTTGCACACTGAAGCCTAAACTTAGCATTATTATGTAGATTTGATATTGAGTGGTTTAAGATACAAAATATTTGTCATGATCTCTGAAACATTGGAGACTAAGGTTTAGAATTGATTTCTCTTTTTCCCTTCCTTTCCCCCCAAATATTGCTTCTTTAGGTCAGTAACAGATCCAAGAGATGGAAAGAGAGTAGCGCTCAAAAAGATGCCCAACGTCTTCCAGAATCTGGTCTCTTGCAAAAGAGTCTTCCGGGAATTGAAGATGTTGTGTTTTTTTAAACATGATAATGTAAGTGAAACTGGTGTTTGGGGGGAAACTATTTTCTAGACCTACTTCACTGACTTATTTAAGAACAACAGTGAGTTTAGGGGTATGGAATTCAGTTATAGTTTATGCCAAGCTCTGAAAGGCAGCAGCGTGTCTTGCTGAAGTGGTCACAACAGATTCTAAGTTATGGTCCTTCCTTGTTTTGCTTTTTTTTTTTATAGAATCTCTGTATGCTGCTTAGGAGACTTGCATTTTCACTATTAAGATCAATAGTCTACGGCTTCACAGTGTATTAATCACTTCAGAGTCCAGTATTGCAAAATTTGACTTGGAGGTTTGAAAATAAATTACACTCCACAATTAAGACTTACACATGATTAGACCCCAAATTAGAAAACATCACACACGTTAACTTCCAGGCCAGTTTGGAATTGCAGGCTGTACTCTATTTGTTGTTGGTTTTGTTTTTTGAGATAGAGATGCTCTATGTAGCCCCAGCTGTCCTGGAACTCAGATTCTGGCCTCAAACTCATAGAGATCCTCCTGTTCTGCCTCCAAGTGCTCCCCACACCTGGCTTGGATGTCTTTTTGATTCCAAGAATTTAAGCTACTAAGTTTACACCCCACCCCCAGAAAGGAACATATTTGTGGGGAAAACAGGTTAGAAAGAAACCATAGCCAAGACTAAACAAATTAGACCCTTCCTGTGAGTGAACCATGAACAGATTTAAGTGGGTCATAGATTTATAAACTGACAAATTAATATTAAATGAAGCAAAGCAAATGTTGGTATTTAGTTGAGGAATAATTCCAATATTCAGCACAAAAATAAAGCATAATTTTATATGAGTAATTTAAGTTAAGGAATCATTGGCCCTTGATTTTAAGTGTTGTGTTTTTAATCCTTTAATGTTTCGGTTAGTATGTAAGAAAAATTATTTCTCATATAAAGGCAGGATAGCCCTGGAGGATAAGATAGAGCTAGACTCCTCACATCTGTTTGAAGATACAGAGACTCGGAGGAAAAGAGGCTTACAGTACTTTGAAAGACATCTCAGCTAACCAGAGTTATATGCAGATTCATGGAAAGTTTACTTCCAGTTTGTTAGCATTGAACTGTTTTGTTTTCATGTGAAAATAACTGCCTCACTCTTCACATAGTACTTAACTATTTTAATTGCTGTAATTAAAACTATCAAAAAAGATTTCTTATGAGTCTGTGTACTTGATTACACAGAAACCGTAATAACATCAGCCAAAATTCCATTCTCACTTTAAGAAAGAAATTTGCTTAAGTTTATTTGGTTAGACTAAGACTATCATGCACATTGTGTGGCTGGCTCACTGGAAGCTGCTTGGCTTGACATGTTTTAACTTGCATTATCCTTCATAAAATCCCTCCTCTTTCCTTCTTTCTTTCAAGATAGGGTCTCATTCTAGAATAGGCTGTCCTCACACTCATGACAGTTCTCCTGCCTCATCCTCTGAGAGCTAGAATTTTAGGCATGAATTACATTTTTAAAAATTTTTTCAAAAAGTGTTAGCTGGGTAAGATAGGAGTATAGCTCATGGTAGAAACTTGCTCACATGTGCAAGGCCCTGAATCTAATTCCCAGCACTGGGGAAGTGTTTCCTTTTGTCCCCCCAAGCTGCTTAGCACTGGTGTATATTTGAGTTTCAAAATACCATTCAAGTTGCTGGGTTTAACTTTATTTGGGGGGGGGGGGGGTCGCACGTTTCAAGACAGGGTTTCTCTGTGTAGTTCTGGCTGTCCTGGAACTCACTTTGTAGACCAGGCTGGCCTCGAACTCAGAAATCCACCTGTCTTTGCCTCCCAAGTGCTGGGATTAAAGGCATGCGCCACCACTGCCCGGCTAGGTTTAACTTTATAAATCAAGATTCCTAGATTTTGGAAATATAAGTTAGAATGATGTCTAATGATCTCTAAGTTCCTTATTTCCTAACTTACCCTAGGACCACCCTAGCCTCAGAGAACAGACCTGCTGTACAATATCTCTTTCCAGTGAAAGTATCTATGATAAAGAAACATTTATTTCAAAGGAGACTTCAGAAGTTCACTTACTAAAGATCTGACTTCAAAACAAAACAACTGTGGTATCACAAGCTGTTGTTTGTCTTTGCTCACAGCCCATGTCTGTAAAGTCAGTAAGTTCTAGAGATGTCAAGTGCCAAAGTGAGTAGTGCAAGAAAGGAAGCAGACTTCTGAAAGCCGCACCATTCAAACAGCCAGTTCTGATGGGGCTTGTAAAAGGCAGCTGAGAGCAGAGCTAGGTGTACCCTGTGTCTCTTGATAGTTTCTGGTGATCTGCCTTTAGTTTGGGGAGGGTTTAAGTTTTCTTGTTTGCAAAATGGTCATGATAAAAGCAGAAATAACAGACTTTGAATGTGGTGGAAATTGAATTTTTTCATGATAAAGACAAGTAGACACAAACACTTTTGGAGCTCCTGTGCTCTATCAGAAGAGTGTCTGTGGGTTCTGTAGGAGCGTTTGAAGTGAGGAATAGATGTGAAGATGGGGAGATAGCACTGGTTTATTTATATGTAACTAGCTTCTCCTTTGTTTCAGATCTATCTCCAAAGTGTCTCAAGACCAACATACTTGTTATATGTAGAGTGCCAGTCTTCTTAAAAGGCAACTGGTATTTAATGTAGCTAAGCCACAATTGATTCTGAGGGAAAAACTCAGTAGCAGGTCACATGGAGGATCCAAAAGCTAGGTATAGGAGAACACACCTTTAATTTTAGTACTCATGAGGCAAAGGCAGGTAAATCTCTGTTGAATTCTAGGCCAGCCTGGTTGAATATCTCTAGACCAGCCATTGCTATGTAGTGAGGCCCTGTTTCAAACAAACAGACAGGACAGACAGACAAACAGACAAACAAACTTAAAAGACTGTTATTTTTGAAGGGGTAAAAACCAACTGTTTAATGCATACTGTTGATATGTGTCAGAAAGTATGCTAGATGCTTATGTACATTAATTCATTTACTTCATAAAAATCTTGCAAAATAGAACTGTTAATTCCACTTTACAAAGAAACCAAAGACTTAAGAGTTACTTCAGCGATCAGAGTTATTTCAGTGATCAGAGTGAAAGTTATTTCAGTGACCAGAGTGAAAAATCTTTCTGGCTCCAGACTCCATTTTCCCTACTTCAGCAAACATTTATTGTATATATCCTATGTGCCTAGGCTACATTAGCTTTAGAGTCTGTCTCTACCTGATTCAGGTAATTTAATGGCTTTCTCAACCCGATAAGTAGTGTGCTGAGGTGTTGTGGGATACCTGTCTGTGGTTACTCGATTCATTCTTTCGATGCAGGACAGTCCATGGTGTTTACACAGGCAGTGATGCTAGACAACCAAAACTTGAAGCATAAATCAGATTCATAGATTTCACTTCAGACTTGGAAATTGGAGTCTTTAGGGTTGAGGCCCAGGTATCAGTAAATTTTATAGCTTTTCAGATAAATGGAAGCAGCCACTTACCATGTTATTAAGGAAAAGTGAAAACTTGTGGTAGGCTTAACAAACTCAAAGATACTTCACCTTAAGATCTCTCCTTTACACAATGCAGATAAATTGACTGAATTGAGTCATAGACTCGACTGTGAAAATTAAAATAACACACCCTTTAGAGTAAATTAACAGGAACGTATCTTTGACTTTGAGATAAATGGTCACTACTAAAGCTGAATATATTATTCTAACTCCCCTTATAAGACAGGCAGATACATACATCTAGCAAAAGACTCATGAAAGAATAGGTCTGACAACTTATAATAGCAGGAAATTGAAAGTAAGTACACAATGACATATTCCTTTCACACAAAGGAGTATCCCATAGCAGTAAAACAGATGAATGGCTAATCCACTTAACAACATGAGTAAATCTCACAGGCATATGTGAATAAAGGAAACTGGACCAGCAAACAAGGTAGCTCAGCCTCCTGTGAAGCCTCACAGCCTGACTTCAGCCCCTGGGACCCACATGATCAGAAAGGATTGATTCCCATAAATTGACCTCTGACCCTACACATACCATTGACATACATTCATCCTTTTCAGATAAACACCAAATAAATAAATGAAAGTGTAAATTTTTTATTGTTTTTTGGGAAGGGGCAATGTATGCTTTGTTTTTGTTTTCTGGAACTCTCTCTCTCTAGACTAGGCTAACCTTGAATTCAGATCCATCTGTCTCTGCCTCTGCCTCCAGAGAGCTGGGATTAAAGGCATGTACCACCATGCCCAATTTGAAATTGTAATTTAAACAACAACAACAACAAAAAAAAAACCCAAACCTTCTTAAAAGCTGTACACAAAAGAGTATAACTTCTTTATTCAGTTTGTGTAAGATTCAAGAGTAAGCAGGTTGAATTATGATGACAGAAATGAGGGTTGTTACTGAAAGGGAAGGTAATGTCCAAGATGCTGAAATGCTTAAGTTCTTGATCTGGGTAACTTTTTCATGGCTGTATATGCCTAAAATTCATCAAATTATGCTCTTAGAATTTGTGTACTTTATTTTACAAAAGTTGTAGCAATAAAATAGTCTTTCTACCTTAAGAGAATACCAGCCATTCTTAAATCATTCTTTTTAAAATATATATAATTTTTATTATTTTTATTATTACAAGCATTAGTGTTTTGCCCGCATGTATGTCTGTGTGAGGGTGTTGGATCCCCTGAAACTGGAGTTAGAGACAGTTGTGAGCTGCCATGTGGGTGCTGAGAATTGAACCTGGGTCCTCTGCAAGAGCTTCCAATGCCTTTAGCTGAGACATCCCTCCAGCTCCTTTCCTTGACAGAGTAGAAACTCTTGTTTGTTTGGTAGTGAGTAGTTAGTTAGGTTTTTGTCACCCCCAGAACCCAGGAAGAGCTCAGCACTCTACCACAGAGTTAAGCATTAAATTCCTTGTCTTTATACTTAGACTTAAGATTATTCACCATAATTGTTTTACTGATAAAAAGACAACCAAAACTAAGCTACATGGTCACCATATAAACATTTTGCCATGACTACTCTTCTAATTAGGAATTTGATTTTTCGAGACAGGTTTTCTCTGTGTAGTCTTGGCTGTCCTGGAACTCACTCTGTAGACCAGGCTGGCCCCGAACTCAGAAATCTGCTTGCCTCTGCCTCCCAAGTGCTGGGATTAAGGGCGTGCGCCACCACTGCCACCATTGCCCAGCGGCGATTAAAATTTTAAAAGACAGCTTTTCACCAGGTCTTGAAACAGTTGAAAAATATACACATCTGGTCATGAGCATCATTTTTTAACAGTAGTAAAGTCTTGTGGAGTTTCTTTTGTTTGGGGGGTGTTTTGTTTGTTTTCTTATACAAAGTCTTATTATGTAGCTCTAGCTGGCCTGGAGTAGGCAACCGGGATGAGCCTTGTACTTACAGAGATCTGCCTGTTTCTTTCTGAGTCTCACCACACCTGACTACTTCTTGCTTTTTGGGGCTTTGGGGGGTGGGGGGGGATGTACTTGGATTCCATCCAATGCATCTTTACAAGTGCCTTTCTGTTTGCATCAAAGGGCTAATTTTTATTTGATTTCTCCAAATAATTGTGGGGTCAAGAGAAACTCCCGTCTGTTAAAGGAAAAGTTGCACATGAAGCTCAGTGTTTGAACTCCCTAGTGTCCCATCGAGATCCTTGGCCCTTTCTGCTGGTCTGAGTCTGCTTTTGTCTGCACTTAGGTTAAACAAAGCAACAGGCAGTCAATAGCCAGGTGGCTGGGCCACTGTCTGAGTTGCTTGTGGCTTTTCTGGTGGGAGCCTCATCAAATATGGAATAAGAAAGCCTCATTCTTCTTAAAATTGGGCTGTCACTTCCCACTAGATAACCTCTAATTAGCACAGATGGATTTGAAGTGTAAAGTAGCTTTGTCTAATAGACACTGTCACTCTTTGTATCTGTTTTTCCCCAGGCAGCATGCATCTTGCTCAGGTAGAGTTGAGAGCCTGCCTAAAAGATACCTAGTAAAGTTCTGATTTCTAATCACCTTCCTCAAGCTTCAGACATTCATGTTAATTTTTTTGTGTGTGCCACAAGTAGAAAAGTTATACAAATTTGCTACACTGGCTGATTTAAGATTTTGAAATACGTAAAAATGAGGTAATTGTTTTCACATGATAAAAATTTTCTTTGAAGAAACTGGAAAATGTCTTCTGCTAATCAAAATTCTCACTATAAACATTTTAACTTAAAGAGAAATGTACATAATCCTTATAGAAACATCCAAACTATTTAAAGCCCTCAGTGTTTGGCTGGCTTTAACTTGAGGGAAGGCTTTTTTATTAAAGACAGTTATAATTGAAACCACTTTCTGTTTGTTTTGTCTTGTTTAACAGTGTTTCCCTAGCTGTCCTAGAACTCATATAGACCAGGCTGGCCTCAAACTCATAGAAATCTGCCTGTCTCTGCCTCCCAAATGCTGGGTTTAAAGGTATACAACACCCCTGCCTGACTTGAAAACAAATCTTTAGAGACAGGGTCTCACTGTGCAGACCTGGCTGGCCTTGAACTCCTTGCATAAACCATGCTTGTCTCAAACTCACAGAGATCTAACTGCTTCTGCCTCCCAAATTTTGGGATTAAAGGTGTGTGCCACCTACCTAGCAATAAAAATCTTGATTTAAAATTTTAAAATGTCATTGGAGAGATGGCCCTGCTGCTCTTCTAAAGGACCCAGATTCAATTCCCAATAGCCACATGGCAGCTCATAGCTGTCTATAACTCCATTTTCAATCACCCTCACACAGACATGTATGCAAGCAAAACACTAATGCACGTAAAATAAAAACAAATCGTTAAAAACTTTAAATAAGTAAAACTTTAAAGTGAAGAACACATGGTTGAAAAAGGAACACCTTTAAAGTAAACAAGGTTTCTTGCCCAATTAAATTGTAAAAAGAATGAAGGGGGATAGAAGAGAAATCTTATATTAAAATTTAAAGTGATAGAGACATTAGTCAATCATAATTTATGTCATTGTTTGAAGTTTTTTGTTTTTTGATTGTGAGAGAGAGGGAGAGGGGGAGGACGGAGGGGGGAAGGGGGAGAGGGAGGGAGAGAGAGAGAGACAGAGACAGAGAGATACAGGGTCTTATAGCTAGACACATTGGCAAATACCTTTAATACTGGACGGAGCCAAAGTGGTAGATCTCTTTTGAATTCAAGACCAGCCTGGGCCACATTGAGTACTAAGCCAGGCAGGGCTACATAGAGAAACCATGTCTCAAAAACCAAAAACAATCATACAGTGTCTCACATCATAGTCCAAGCTGACCTGATACTTGATTTGTAATTCAGTCCCTACACCACATGACAGTTCTCTTTTAGCCTCTCAAGAACTGGAAATAAAAACATGAGCTTTCACACCTAGTTGTGTGAATCTTTTTTTAGCACCTGCTTTAGGCAATATACTTTTTATTTAAGTAAGAAAATTGAGTCAGGGCTGGACAGATGGCTCAGTGGTTAAGACCACTGACTGCTCTTCCTGAGGTTCTGAGTTCAATTCCCAACAACCACATGGTAGCTCACAACCATCTATAATGGAATGTGATGCCATCTTTTTGGCATGCAGGTGTACATGCAGATAGAACACGCATACATAAAACAAGCTTTAAAAAGGAAGGAAGAAAAGGAAGGGAGAGAGAAGGAAGGAAGGAAGGAAGGAAGGAAGGAAGGAAGGGAACTGGCTGGGTAGTGAGTGGTTGCAGAAGCCTTTAGTCCCAGCACTCAGGAGTCAGAGGCAGTCAGATCTCTGAGTTCAAGGACAGCCAGGGCTACATAGAGAGACCCTGTCTTGAAAAACAAAGCAAAACCAAAAAAAGAAGGAAAGAAAAGAGAAAAAAAGAAAGTTAAGGGCTGGAAAGATGGCTCAGCCATCAAAGGCTAGGCTCACAACCCACAATATAAGAGTTGAAAGACTGAGTTCTAGATATTTGATAGTGCTAAAAAGAGATGGTGGGGTTATTAAGATGGCTCGGTGGGTAAAGGCTCTTTGGGCCAAATGCAGTCATTCCCTGTGATCCACATGGTAGAAGGATTGAACCGACTTCTGAAAGTTGTCCTCTGACTTCTCCATACACACTGTGCCCCTTGTTGATATACACAATACATACATTTTTAAATGTTTAAAAAATAAGCAGTAAAAATAAATATTTAAAATTTTTTTCACAAGAGTGGAACGTATACATAAGATCTTAGATTTCATCCCCATCAAAAATCAAACAAACAAAATTTTACATCCTGCAATTTTTTTTTTTTTTTTTTTGCAATTTTTATTTAAAAGAAATACTAATGTATAGCTGATGCTTTAAACGTGGAGGTTGTAGGGATTCCAAATGAGATAAGAAGGAGCTCCGTCACTAAGGCCAGGTACTGACCATATGGATATTCTTCTTTTGCTTTGCTTTATAACTTTCAAACCCTCTACAAGAGAACATACTTCTTAAAAACTATGGTAAACCTGGTGTGGTGGCATGTACCTTTAGTGTCAGCACTCAGGAAAATAGAGGCAGGCAGATCTCTGCATAACAAATGCCAGGCTACCTAGGGCTACACACTTGAGGCCCTGGGTGTGCGTATGGGGGAGCAGTGTGTAGAGGAAAGCTTGTAGCGCACTGTTTTCTTGTTCATCTCTTCTTAGTCCTTTGAGCCCAATAGTTCTCCTTAGCAAATTAGATGGTGATGTTATAACCAGGACTTATGGCATGACTAGACAGCAGTGAGAGCAAGACTGTATTATTTTCTACTGCTTTATACGGTGCTGGAGTTTCAAATGCTGAATAGCTGTTTCCCTACCCCAGTAACTTCTTTTCTTGAACTTGAATAAAATCCATCATACCTTACGTAACTTAAGGAGATCATGCTTGATACGTTTTCTGCCTTCCTCCTGGACTTTATACCACTCTGCTTTCCTCTGACCCACTGTGCTCCATAACTGAACACTTCTGTTTCTACAAGCTGCCCCTCATACTGTCATGTTGCCTGCTCAGTGACTGACCAACTCTTAACCAGCCTTCAAGTATTAGAGTAGCGTTACTTCGAGGAAGTGTTTTCCCTCCACCCTCCTTGGATTTTTCCTGCATAGCATTAGAGGGCATGATTCTGTATTCTGCAAGTGCTTGTTTCCTACATCCCTCTCCTCCAATCATGAAAGTAGGAGACTGCTTTGTTCGTATGTATAACCCTGGTTGTACCCTGGTGTCTGGCAGGTGGAATGTGTGTAGTAAATGTTTGCTAACAGAGGAGCAGAGGAAGGAAAGGTGGAGATGTTGCTCTAAAAACAACTGTGACATTCCTTTCCCCCACTCTCCTGAGCAGCGCTTGCTTATGTGTGATACAATCCATTTTAGCATTTCAGCTTAGCTAGAGCTTCTCTTAGGTAGAAAGTTTATGAAGACATCTCAAGGATTTTGCTTTTTTCCTAATAAGCAGTTTATTTCAGTGGCCAGTTCTTACTAAGCCTTAGTTAAGAGCATTTACTTGCATTTGTGTTAAACTTTGTTTTCTTTTTCATTCTCTGAATTTGACTTTGTGTTTTTGTTTTTCCTTTTCCTTTTCTCAGGTGCTCTCTGCCCTTGACATACTCCAACCTCCACACATTGACTATTTTGAAGAAATGTATCCTAACCAGGGAATATGAAAGAAGGGAGCATTTAAGGTTATTGTTGTTTAGCCTGTTCTTTACTACCTTCTGGGGGCCCGTGTCATGAATTACATTGTCTCATCCTTGCTGACGTGGTCAAGTGCCTGAAAACCAGGTAATTTTGAAATCCCAAGTATATGCTGGAGTTCATGGTTATCAGATATTGTGTGGTGATACAGATGGACGTCTGGGCAGATCTGTATTTAGTCTCCATGTAGTTTTGTGAACTACATGATCATTATTCCATTTTGCAGATAACAAAAGAAGCAGCCATGTTGTACAGGATCCCCATGGAATGGGTGGCTTTGCTATATCCAGCAAAACGTCTGTCAAGAGGAAAATCTTGTCCGTGCTTTTAATACTTAGGAAGGGGTGAAGTTAAATGTGTTCCATGAGAAAAAGTGGTGGTGGTGGTGGTATTGGCTACTACTTACTTAGATATTAACACAGTACTTTACACATAGTTATTTAATTCTTATAATAAATTGCTGTATGAGGTAGTGTATTTATTCTCATTTTACAGATGAGAAAATTGAGGCACAAAAGGTAAGAAACTTGACTTGAGATCATAGAGCTAGAAAGAGGTGGGGTTGATGTTTAAATTAGTTTGACTTGAAAGTATCGGGTTCTCAACTGCTACCTATATGAATCTCCCCCTTTCACCAACATATCTAAAGATTGTTTGTTTGTATACAGAGTAATAATGAACAGTAAAGTAATACCTGTAGCAGCTTCTGAGACTGCATGAAGAAAAGTGAGATACAGATAAGGCCACCTGGCAGTCTCCATTTCAAAGTTATCCCAATGAAGCTTCACCATAAAGATGGAGAAGGAGAATCCCGCCACTGACATACTTCCCAAGGAGGAGAGAACGGTTAAGTTGGCTTGGGAATGTGGACACCTTATAAGGTTATAGAACTGACAGTGGTCCACACAGCTAGGAAGTTTCAGTGTGATAAACCAAACTCTTAAGTGTTATAATCCTTGGTGAGATTTTAATCCATCAATCATTTATGAAGTTGATGCTTTCCTGCAGTGTGACTGGTGCACCTGAGATGCCTCAGTGGTGCACACTCTGAAGAAAGGACTGTGCTGTCTAGCTCCTAGTTGATAAGAGAGTCTTTGCCTACCTGATACTTTGGGCCAAACCAGATCATACCTCATGCCTTATTTTCCAAAAGCATAAAATTGGCCCTGTATGGTAACATGCATCCATAATTTCAGCACTCAGTGGGCTGGGACACGATCTTGAGTTAAAGGTCAACATGGACCATATCATGAATTCAAAACCAGCTTAAGAACATATCTTGGATAGATGGATAAGGGAAGGAAGGAAGCAAGCAAGTTTGTTTGTTTGTTTGTTTTGTCATCCAGAAGTACCATTCCTGCCTCTTTGGAAATGAAGTTGTTGAAACCAAACATTTATATCAGAATGTCCTTTCTTAGATACATATTTTACTATATTATAGTTTGTATCATAGGTTCCCAAGACTAGCCTCAGGGTTGATAGACTCCTTGGAAGAACTCAGAGGGCTCAGGAAAGCTGTTATTCTCATGCTTACAGTTTATTGTAGCAAAAGACTAAGGAGAAGGCTTACCAGGCAGGTGCAGGGTTCCAATTGTGCTCTTTCAGTAGAACTGGGAGTTGTCCCAGCTATGATGTATAACAACAGAGGCAAGTCATGCCAACTAGGGAAAACCCTCTGGTTCAGTGGTATTCAGAGACTGTATTGTGTATCAGTTATATAGTATGGAGCCACCCATGGACCTGACTTTCATCTCCAGCCCTCTTTCTCTCCCTTGCTAGAGGGTAGAAGAATACAGCATAACCCAAAGCCCCAGGCACACAATAACAGGTGCTTGCCAAGAATCACATTGTAAGCGTACACTTAATGTGTCATAGACAAAACCCCCAAGGATACAATGGTACCAGTATCAGTCAGGTACTCCAGTAGCTCAAAGGAAATTTTCCAACTTTTGTCTGGGAAAGTAGTGCTTCCACTATAAGAAGAAACACACTGATCCCAGCACTGAGGAGGCAGAAGCAGATGGATGTCTGAATTTGAGGACAGCCAGGGCTACACAGAGAAACCCTGTCTCAGCCCCACACACATACACAGTAGAAGAGGAGGAAGAGAAAGAAGAAGAAGGAGGAGGAGGAGGAAGAGGATCACGCCTGTGACTGTTGTACAGTTGTGAAGATTGTTCAGGAAGGCATGGTTAGCTTGGAATTTAGGATTGTAAAGCTTTGTGTTGTAGAGCAGCTGACAGATGAAAGGGAAGGAAATGCCTTGGTTACATGTGTGCACTCTGCCTTTGTTCACGCTTTCAGAATTCTAAAATGAGTTGTCTGCTTTTTGTTTTTCCATAATACAAATGAATTTGTTGTGGCCTAAGGGAAAATGTTTTTTCTTTAGTTTCTTTTCAGTTGGGTAATAAGAAAAATTATTACCTAAAATACAGTTATATTAAAGATTAACAAGGTTTAACTTACCATATGAACTGAATATATTACTTACCTATGTCAGCAACCCCTGTGGACTCTCAGAAACAGGTACGCTTTATTAAATGTGGTTTTAGACAGTAGGCTGTTTTCTCTTTTGGAGGATTGCTACGTCATTGTGGGTTTAGAGTAGGTACTATTTTGCCTTTTAAATACAATTGGCCCTCTTCTGTTAGTGTGTTCAAAAACTAAAATTCAACCAACCGCACATGGAAATCTTCATGAAAAAAAAAAGTTCATCAATAATGAGTATGCACATATTTTCTTATTTTTCCTAAATATTGTGACTATTCACATAATGTTCATGTTATATTAGGTGTAAGTCATCTAGAATTGATGTAAAGTAATGAAAGAACCTGGCAATACAGACCAGTGCTTTAGAACATTTGTCTAGCGTGGGCAAGGACCTGGGTTCAGTATTCCTTGAACTGAAGAAAAAAGTGTACAGAAGGATCTCTGTAGGTTATACACACCATGTATTTGAGGGATTTTGGCATTTGAGGGGCCTGGAACAAGCTCGTGCAGATACAGAGGGCATACACTGTATATTGTCATCACGTGGTGCTATCAGAAACTGGTTTTGAGGCCTACTTGAGAGTTGTTTTAGACAAGTTTTAAATATATTGCTGGATGTAATGGACTTGTTTGTTTTTGGATATTTAATTGAAGACATCCTATTTAGAATCTCTTCCCCTTCCCTGCCTTTCTGTCTCCTCCCCCCAACCACGCCCTCACCTCTGGGTATGTGCTTATGTATTACCCAGGCTGTGAGGAAAAGGTAACCTTCAACTGTACACACATTTACTACATTATACTTTTTCTAAGATAATGAAAATTGCAATGTTATGTCACATAATTTTAATATACAAACATTTTAAAACCAAAAAGTGGGGGATTAGAGACATGTTTCAGCAGTTGAGAGCACTTACTGCTCTTTCAGAGGACCTGGTTCAGATCTCAGTACATATATTGAACAACTCACAACTGTCTGTATCTCTAGGGAGATCCTTGCTGTCTGGCCTTCATAGGTACACAGACATGTAATTAAACATAATAAAAACAAACCTTTGAAACCTAATTAAAAACTAGCTCTGTAGCAGAGTCCCGTAATCCTAGCACTTGGAAGGGGAAAGGTAGAGAGAGGATCAGGAGTTCAAAACCAGCCTTCACTACATGAGACCATGTCTCACAACTTCCATTATTTCTCCACCAAAGCCCTAGTTTTAGAATTCTAGAAAATCTGAGTTTTATGAGCATTTTGATGTAATCAGATATACAGGATCAATATATAGTTTTTGTGTAGTTAATTATCAGCTTCCCCAGACAGACTGAAACTAATAAATGATTATATTGGTGCCTTATAGGAATTTTGCTTAGATTTTTACATAGTATGCATCTTGAGATTATTTCTTCAAGCAACTAAAAGTAGCTCAGAATATAGATTACTAACTGTTTACACATCTGCCTGTAGAAGGTAGAAGTAGTTGAAGAAGTAGGAAGTTCCACTATAACTTCAGTATTACTTTATTTTACATTTATCTATAGTATGAGAGTGGGCGTGAGCACACACATGCTATGATGCACAAGTGGGTGTAGAAAGAGCGTGCAGGCGTCAGTTCTCTCCTCCGACACATGGCTTCAGGGATCTGACTTAGGTTGTCAGGCTTGGTAGCGGGTGCCTTTACCTACAGGGCTGTCTTACCAGCACCACAGTTTTGAACAGAAAGTATCAGTCTAGGAAGTATACTATTTGACTTTATTAAATATTACGTATTTTGCTAAACTGAGTAGTTACCTTTAAATGGGTTGCGTTTTTCATTTTGTATTTCTGTTTCTGTTAGGAAATCTGTATGAAAATAATTTGCTCCTTAATAACATTTAGCTACTGAAATTAAACCCAAAGAAACAGTTCTAATTGTTTGACCAGGAACAAATATTTTCTTCAGTCAGGATTCTGCACTCTATTCAGTGCACATAAACATGGCCCTTACAAAGTACCGGATGCTCACTGGATTGGAAGTAAACACTAATTTGTTTTGGAAAAGGCCTATTTTTTAGCTTGAGATATAATCTTAATGTTTTGTGTGGAAGAGTCCACATACTGGCTTTTGGACATTAAGCTTGGGTATTGCAGGAGTGTTTAACGATAGGGGTTTCAATCCTTTGAAGCTTCTGAGAGATAGCTTTTTAGCCTTTGGAGAGTCCAGGAGCCAGTGCAGAGAAGAACCAACACAAAGTTCAGTGGTAATCACACTCTTCTACACATCAATAGTGTGGCATGGACCAGAAGTCCACCCCGGGAATTGTAAAGAGATACATTAAAATTTTCTTGATGTATTCTGTGAGTATAAGCATTATTACCCTTTTTTGTAGGATTTTTTTGCCTGTTTTTTCAGCCCTGTGTTCCTGTCACTTAGAACAATGCCCGACATAATAGGTACAAAATAAACATTAAGTGATTTTAAAAAGGGGATCTCTGTCCTTCAGATTTTGTGATCTGGTGTAAAATTTAATCATAAAGATGATGGTTATAAGTTGAAAGGTATTATGATTTAAAAATAGAGACTGGAACTGTTAACACATGCCTATAATTCCAGCCCCTGGGAGGCAGAGGAACAAGGATTAGGTTCAAGGCTAGCCTGAGTTAGTTGATGTCTTGAGAAACAGGTCTATTGAAGACACAAAATTTGATGATCACTGGTTCTATTTTAATTTTAAAGACTGAATTATTTGAACATTTGATGATTTTAATACAAAAGCTTTCACTTAGTGTCACCAAGCATGGCCCTTTACCTCTGAAGCATTAGACAGAAGTAGAGGCAACCGCAAGAAGAATATAGCAGAACCACCAAGGACTAGCCAGGTTCCCACTTGGCAGTCATTTCCTCTGTGTCTAGTTTGTCTCATTTATTCTTTCAGCCAAAGAACTGTTATGTGTATGACTTTAAATGAATTTCTGTGAATACAGACTTTCAAAAGAAACTTAATGTGTCCTAAACACTTTCTTCCTATCTTCATTTTAAGATGAAGAAACTCAGATGGTGGTGGAGAGATGGCTTAGTTAAGAGCATCTGCATGGCAACTCACAACTGTGCTAACTCCAGTTCCATCTGATCCAGTGTCCTCTTCTGCCTCTCCAGCACCAGGCACACATGTGGTATGCAGGCAAAACATTCATGTACATAAAATTTTAAATTAAAAAGGAAGAAGTAAAATAGCTAGTGGATGTGGTGGGATATGCCAGAATATAGACAAGTGATGTTAGTGTTTAAAAGGCAGGGAGGGGAGTTGGCATGGCTTCACACAGGAAAAACAAACGTTTCAGATCTTCATCAAAGGATAGGAAGAGTTTAGACAAGTGGCATTGAAGAGGGTGGATATTGCAATGGATTAGCAGAAACAAACTGTAGTCCTTGTTTGGCTAGAGATTAGCATGCCACTTGTTAATTGGGTCCGAGCTGGGCCTAGGTTGAATGTATTCCAGGTTATTAGCCTCCTTCTAAAGCACAGATATAAGGGTTCACACAGATATACAAACAGGGCAAGATAACTTTACTTGGAGCACAGAGATAGTACAGATTAGAAAGGGATTCACTGTTAAGAATGGCAGCTGGCCACGTACAGGAGTGTTCTCAAGGGCCACAGCAGCCAGCCCCTTTCCATGGGGCCTATATGAAGGAGAATTTGGTTGCTAAGGGGTATACTTTGGGTGGTTCTTTATTTTGATAGATTAATTAGGGACACAGCTTGCCTTACAGTGTATGTACCCAAAACTAATTAAGGCCAGCTCAGCCTTTTTATTCTTTATGACCACATACATTGAAAATATATCTAAATAGAAAGTGTCCAAGTTTGATTGTTGTTAGAGGCATAGATATACTATTGTTCAGAGGGGTTTGTATATGTAGCCCAGTTTAGGTAGGAATCTGAGAGAGTTCTGACGTAACTGGGTGCATTGTTTGCAGTGGGGGTTGGGGTGGGAGGTTATAGGCATAGTCAGTTGAAGGGGTTCAGATTAGAAGAGGGATGAGGAATGTGACCAAAATCAAACAAGGTCCCTTGTTACTGAACTATTCTCTATGCTTGCCTTCCTCAATTCTGTTGTGTTGGGAGTAAAATCAATATATTTTGCAGTTTGTAGACTAATAATGTTCATCTTTTACTCTGAATGTATTAAGAGATCATTGAAGATCTCAGCTTTTTGTAAATGAAAACTATAGTATAATAAAATGTTGCCAGTGTAGATAGAGGCTCATTTAAAAAATAATAGTGGTGGTTAGATATTGAGATAGGTCTTGTGTAGCCCAGGCTGGCCTCAGACATACTTTGTGGTTAAGGATAGGATGATCTTGAGAGATTTTCATCCCATTGCCTCCACCTCTCAGTTGCTGGGATACAAGCATGCTCTCCCACTTTGTACAGCTGAAATCAAACCTAAGGCTTCTTGTAAGCTAGAAAAGCATTCTGCTTAGCTGCATCTACAGCTCTTAGAATTGTTATATTTGTTTCAAAATGCAAAACTATTCCAAAGTCTCTTATTGATTGTTTTTTTGAGGTAGGGTCTCAGTCTAGCCCAGGTTGTTCTATAACCCTATAACCTAGCCTATAATCCAGGCTGGCCTCAAATTCATGTTTCTTGGCTCTCAGACTCCGGATTTTTATGCATATGTGTTTGTTTTTGATGGTTGCTCTTGGTGGTCATCAGGCTCCACCCACTTCATTTGACAGATTCAGCTGGGTTTTCTCTTTCCCAGTGCCCTTTTTGAAGGCTGGAGTTGGAAGTGATGCCTTTTGTTTGGAATACTCTTCTTGTTTTATTTGTTTTTGAGGCAGGCCTTGTGTGTCCCAGGCTAGCTTTAAAATCCTGACCCTACTTCCCCCCAAATGATTACAGGTTTGCACTGCCACATTGGTGGAGTGCTAGAGACTGATCTCAGGGCCTTGTGCAAACTGGGCAAGCACTTTAGCAATTGGGCACATCCTCGGGCCTTTTGTCTTCCACATATATAATTTTAGTTGTGGTGACAGAGACTCAGCCAACAACCTCCTGAACAGTAACAAACTGCTTTCCATGGTTCTTGCTCTTTTTCTGGTGGTAGAATTTTCAGTCTTTTTTTTTTTTTTAATAAAAACATTTATTTTTAAGGTATGTGAGTATTTCTACATGAGGTCAGAGGTGTCCAATCCCTCTGGAGCAGGAGTTACAGGCAGTAGTAAGCCATCTGCTGAGGGTACTGGAAACTGAATTTCAGTCCTGTGCAAGAGCAGTATGTGTTCTTACACAATGAGCCGTATCTCCAGCCCCCATGATTTTTAAGTCAGTTTTTAAGTTGAAATTGAGGTAGTTTTAATTTGTGAAGTTCTATACAATAAATTAGTTTTCTTTAAAAGGAAACGGAATTTGCCATTCGAACACTTAAACAGAATGACCTTTAACTCCATTGATTTCTATGGAGAAGCTCAGGCGTGCTTCAGAAAAGGCCAGTGGTTCTCATTGGAGCACACCAGTTCCTCTCTGCTTGCAAACGAGATTTAGGGCTGACCATTTGTTAAAAGAAAACATAGCTTGCTTGCTCTGGCACATTGCTGTTTTGCTTGTCTTCAGAAAGCATTGTTTGAAATTGACTATATCCACAAACCAGAGTCTCTTGTCCATGTATGTAATGCTTTCATTTTCATTTCAGTTGAAATTCTCTTCTCTGTGGGCTT
Source organism: Arvicanthis niloticus (assembly GCF_011762505.2). NCBI lineage: Eukaryota > Metazoa > Chordata > Mammalia > Rodentia > Muridae > Arvicanthis > Arvicanthis niloticus. The sequence continues at coordinate 43,260,753 of NC_047663.1, forward strand.
GATTTGAAAAGGAGGGGGAAAGTAAAGAATGAGAATTCATAAAGTCTTATATTTATGGTTGGAATTTTCCTTCAGCTAGGTATGGCAGGAGAATTCATATCTGAAACGGATTAGAGCATGGTTTAGCTGTTGTTCTTTCCTAAGAGAATCTGGCTGGGGAAGTTTAGTAAACTATAGGATGCAAGGATTTACTGTGTCCTCTGGAAAAGTCACATCCTCACATTGAGATAACGACTATTTAAAGGCACTTGAGCCAGGCCTGCTAACTTCAGTTTGATCCCCAGAACCCCCACAATGGAGAAAGAGAACTGACTCTCCAAAGTTGGCCTCTAACCTCTATAGGCAAGCTGTGGTGTGTGCATGCGTGTGCAGACACACACTCTTACTCTTTTTCAATCCACAAAAGACTTTAAAAATATTTAAAACCAGGTTTAATCCTGGGATTGATAACACAGGGGAACCAGAGGCTGGCAGATCTGTGAGTTTGGAGAGAGGCATGTACTGACAATGGCTCTCCTCCAAGTTTCTAAAAACCATGTCTCTCACTGAATCTGGAGCTCATGCACTGAGCTAGATGACTGACCACCACGTCCTAGGGAGTCTCCTGTCTGCCTCACTAGCACTGATGTTATAGCAAACCTCTGTGCCCAGCTTTGCTCTGTCTGCTGGGAATGAACTCTGGTTCATGTTTACATAAAAAGCATGTTACCACTCCCTTCCCTGGATCAGTTTTATTTTTTTTCTCTTTATTCTAAGGTTAGTTGGCAGAACAGACATGGGAATATGATAATTGTCTTTCATTCCTTATTTTCATATTTTGTTTTTGGGTTTTTTTTGGTTGCTTGGTTGGTTTTTATTTTGCTTTGTTTTGTGTTTTGAAACAGGGTCTTGCTGTATAGGCAGGCCAGGCTTGCCTTGAACTCATGGCAGTCCTGCTGTTCCTACCTCCCAAATATATTCACCTTCATGCCCAGCCAGAGTATTCTGATATTAGACTTTCCAGCCACATGGCTCCCTCTCATGTGAATACAAAGCCTTGGTGGCTCCTCCAATAAGTGCTCTTGGTATTGACCATTGTTCTATGTTTATTTCAAAATCCATATGATTAGTTCAGAATTCTGCTAGCCTGAGGTCAAAGAAGGGAAGTCTCTTCCAGTGACAGAAGCTATGGCATTCTGAAGTTGATTCCTAGGTTTGAACATTTTCTTTGTGTCTTTCTGCTTGTGTGATCTTGATCGTGTTTCATAATCTCATGGTGCCTCAGTTTCCTCATGAAATTTAAATAATAGTGGTAACTGCCTCAGTTATTTTGAAGACAAAAATGAGATGGATGGGGGGGCATTTGGAACGGTAGTCGGGAAGGCCTCATAGAGCTAGAACTCAGCGACACTGTAAGAAAGTAGCAGGCTCTCTTAAGCACACGGGTGTCTAATGGCATCGAATGATATGAGACTTCCTTACTTCCTTTCTTAAAGAAAAAAAAAATTTTTTTTGTTTTTGTTTTTTCGAGACAGGGTTTCTCTGTGTAGTCTTGGCTGTCCTGGAACTCACTCTGTAGACCAGGCTGGCCCCGAACTCAGAGATCCACCTGCCTCTGCCTCCCAAGTGCTGGGATTAAAGGCGTGCGCCACCACTGCCCAGTGAGACTTCCTTTCTTAAAATATGTATTCTAGTCATATTTACCTGCCACTCCTCCCAGCTCCTCCTCCCACCTTCCTCCTCCTTGAAGTTTTTTGTTCTCTAGTGTTTCTGTTTTGTATTGTTTTTTAATGAACCATACATTGCAGTTTGTGCTGCCCATATATAATGTATTTGGGGCCATCCATTGGAATATAATCTACCCATCAGAGGCCACACCCTAAAAAAAAAAAAACAAAAAAAACTAACTTCCTCTCCCAGAAACCATCAATGGTAAATAGCTCCTCACTATACTAGAAAGTTGACTGGCTTGATCTTATTCAGGTCTTGTGGAAGCAGCTATAGCCACTGTATGTTCATGAGTGCCAGGCAGACTTCCACAGAGTTCTGGAAGTAACAAGCCTACTCTGGATATGGTGAAGAAGGTGTTTAAGTTTTATCCTTTTTTTATTTTATAAGATTTATTTTTTTAAATTATGTGTATATGTCTCTATGTGTATGCCCTTAGAGGCCTCTCACCCCCTGAAGCCCAACGTAGGTGTTGGGGACCAAACACAATCAATCCTCTGGGATAGCAGAGATTACTCTTGATCTCTGAGGTAGCTTTCTAGCCTCTGAGTCTTTGTTTTTAAATTATGTGTGTGTGTGTGTGTGTGTGTGTGTGTGTGTGTGTGTGTGTTCATATAAGTGCAGATGCCCATGTAAGTACAGGAGGCCAAAGAGGGCACTGGATACCCTGGAATGGGAGTTATAGGTGGTTTGAGCTGCCCAGTATGGGTGCTTAAAATCAAGTTTTCTGTAAGAACAGTATCCACTGATTATCTTTCCAGCCCTAGAGAAAATTAAATTAAATTAATTGATTAATTATTTGGGGGGGGGGGTGAGAGAGGGTTTCTCTCTGTAGCCCTGACTGTTCTAGAACTTGCTCTGTAGACCAGGCTGCCCTCAAACTCACAGAGATCCTCCTGCCTCTGCCTTCCAAGTGCTGGGATTAAAGGCATGTGCTATTGTACCCGTCAATTTTCTTTTTCACTGATTTATTTTTGTTTTATATGCTTTGATGTTTTGCCTGCATGTGTATCCATGAGTGTGTTGGATCTCCTGGAGCTGGACCTAAAGACAGGTGTGTGTGGCAGGCATTTGCTGCTGAGAGGAGAGGAAGAAGTCTGTGCTGAGGAATGAGGATTCTTTAGCCCTGACCTGTGGCTCTAAGGTCATTCTCCAGCTCCAATCCCCCCGTGCTGACCCCAAGTCTCTTGAGAAACTCAGTTGTGAACCTTAAGGCCCTATTGTAGATAAGCTTTGGACTGAAGGAGAGGCTCACATAGAAGTCCCAGGTGTAGAGACCCACACCATCTTCCTATCTACACATGTCCCTGAACTTAGGAGTGGTCCTCAGGGTGGCACCCTGCTGCACTCACATCAGTCCTGGGGAAGAGAATGGTCACATAAGTCAATAGATGTTGTCCCTCCTAGTCTGCAAAAACTGCTGTGTCCTCAGGTATGTAACCAGAGGGTTACCCCTGAACAGTGGTTTGGTGCTGGGAGTCTTTATGCCTAAATAGAAGTGTGGGTTATAAGTGCCCCCCCCCCCAAGCCTCTGGGGCTATGGCAGGGCTGCAGGAGTTGGGTAGGGGTTGGGGGTGGGAATGGAGTTTGAGAGTGATAGTAGAGCCTCAGGTTAGAGCATCAGGATCCTCTTTCCTCAGCCCAGACTTCCTCCCCTGGCAGCTACAAGTGGCCACTTGTAGCCTGATTTTGGCTACTTTGTTGATTTCTTCTTTATTCCACCCTTTCCAACCCCCTAACACTAGGTAGAAGAGAAGAAAGTCGAGAGAGGGACAGAAGCAATTTATCAGTAGACTTCCTCCTGCTGATTAGGGGCATTGAGTTCCTCAGGGCAAGTTTGATCTCACCATTCAGATATCTAATTTCTTCTTTCATCCTTGCATAGGACTACTTGACAAACCGTCACCAGGAGCAGTCAACCACCAACACCTCTGCCTCTCAGGGCCTTGCATTTATATACCCTCTGAAGAGTCCCCAGAATTCCAGATGTCACACAATTGCAGAAACTATCTGCACTGGCAAAACCACACCCCTGCTAGAGCACAAGGCAAATCATAGCTGCTCTGGACAATCTGAAGCAGCCCCATATCCCATATCTGGGATTAAAACAAAAACAGATTTCTGTGTTTTTCAAAGAAAAAATTCTCGCTACATATGTGAACTGCCATGTGGGTGCTGGAAATTGCACCCTGGTCCTCCGGAAGAGCAGACAGTGCTCTTAACTACTGAGCGGCCATCTCTCTAACCATAAAGTAGAATTTTATAAAAGTAAGTGTTTTAGTTGTTGGGCTGGGGAGATGGCTCAGTGATTAATAGCACTGGTAGTTCTTCTAGAGGATCCAGGTTTGAATCTGTAACGCCAGTCCCAGGGGATCAATCCAGCCCCCATTGCTGAGCACCAAGCATTCATGTGGTGCATAGAGCTACATGCAGGCAAAACATTTAAGATAGTTTTAAAGATGTTAGCTCTTAGTTTGGAATGGATTAACCTTGTGTTCTTTTTCCTTGAAGATATGGTTAATACAACTCAGTAGCACTGCTAAACCATCTGTCCAGACTAGATCCTCCTTGCACCTTCCTGCTTTTCCAATACTTTTACCAAACCTTTCTCACTAAGTAGATTTTTGGCAAAAATTACTCCTTTGGCCTGAAATCTCAAGAACCTCCTCCCTGTAACAATTGTCATATCTCTTTGCGGCCTTTGCCAGCCCTTCCTGTCCGCATGAAGGTTACCCAGACTTCAGTCTATGACAAAATCCTAAGGGTATTTTTAAAAAGAAGCTGTTTAAAAGTTCTGACTCAGTTGGAATTTTTCTCTTCTCTTTTTTTAAGGGAGTCACTATAGTTGGAACAACTTATTCACACCAGCTCTTTGAAACACCTCTGTTCCAGGTGAAGTGGGGGATGGGGGTGCCCACTCTAATCTTTTCACCTCTCCATTAAAATATAAATATATCTCTAAGCCTCCACAGCTGGTGCGAAGGAAATGCACCAGCTCTGGACTTTAGAGGATCAGATCTACAAAGGCACACCTAATTTGAGCCTCTAAAAAGCCTGAGAACCCTATTATCATCTCCCAAACTGCTTAGCCTTCTGCTTAACCTTTGATTGTGAACCGCCTGCCAGACTTAATTCAGGTGTGGGGGTTTAAGGAAACCCTGGGACTGTATGTATCTGATCTTGTCTGTCATGTCCCACTGTTGTGACTCCATTTCTTTTTTTTTTTTAAGGCTGCTAGATACCAGGATGCATGAGCTGCGTGGAGACTGGAGGTTTCAGAAGTCACTATAAATACATCAGACTCACCTTAATTGGAGGATATGGGGAATCAGTGGGGTGCTTAGCTACTTCACAGACCAGCTGTGTCTCCTGCTAGCAACTGATTTGAGAGCAGTACTTCAGGAAACTTAATAGACCTAACACTAGCACAAGTCTGTATTTTATCAGCATGCTCTTTATTTCTGTGCTGCTGGTTCTAATGCTTTGCTCTATGCATGTTGTTAAATATTAATACCCCTGGATCACATAATTGGCCATAGGTTTAATGTTACATATCTAATTGGAACTCTTTTTCCTCTTACTGATACTTACGTAGAGGAGGCAAGAAAACCAGATGGTAGAAAATAGGATTAGGTTGTACTGGGCCTGGTGGTGAAAGCTGCTTAGGAGGCAGAGGTAGAAACTTCAAGGCCTGCATGGACTATAAATTAAGTTCAAGGCCAGCTATTTTTATTACTTTTATCTACTTATGGGGGAGGGGTGCTCACACAGAAGCTAAAAAACAACTTGCAGGAGTTGGTTGGTTGTCCTGACATTAGGTGCCTTTGCCCACTGCACCACTTTGCCAGCTCAGGCTTTGGTTTCGGATGTGTACAGTGCTCAATTGCAAGGTGCTAACCTGTAGCTGGTGGTTCCCACTCTGAGCCCATGACTACAAAACCTTTTGCCAGTGCCAGGAATCCACATGGGAAGTTCCCTGAGTTCTCACAGAGATTAGCTCTTAGAGTTGTTCTCTTTTGTAGTTTTCAGTTTGTAGGAAACCAACTATATAGACCTACTTTTTAAAGAAATAGATTGATTTATTTGTTTGTTTATAGATATGTGTGTGTATGTGTATATGTATGTGTGTGTGTGTGCTTTATTTGTACTACTTGCCTTCATGCAGAAGAGGGCATCGGATCCCATTATAGATGGTCATGAACTACCATGTGGGTACTGGGAATTGAACTCAGGACCTGTGGAAGAACAACCAGTGCTGAAACATCTCTCCAGCCCACCTACTTACTTCTTAAAGTGTCTCATTCCTATAGAAAACTCTTTCTGGCATAAGAGCTTTTTATACATATGTGACTGAGCTCTAAAGGAATGTACCTATGGTGAAAATAATGTTTTCCAGGACCAGAAAAACTCACATAAGACTGCATTCATACACAAGAGTACCTACTGTTCTTTCAGAGGACCCAGGTTCAATTCAGTTCCGCACTGTCTACTTAGTGGCTTACAACTGTAAGTAACCCAGGTCCCAGGGGATCTGACACCCTCTTCTGGCCCCTGGCCACCAAGCGTGCATATAGTATAAAGTAATACATGTGGGCAAAACATCTATATACATGAAAAATAGAATAACTAAAAAATAAGGATAAAAAGTGTACTGCAAGGCCGGAAAGTTAAAAGATAGTAAGTGAATAACCAGGAGGAGGCATGTTTGTAATCTCAGCATTTGGGAGGCTAAGACAGAGACCAACCTGAGCTACAGGGTGATACCTCTCTTCCTTAAGAATGAATATTTTTTTTCTCCTTCAGCAGTGATGCTTTTTTGAGTTTGCCTGGTCTTTCATTTTGAAGTCACACTGGCTCAAAAGAACTATGTAGAACAGTTGTCAGTTTTCTTCTTTACTTACATTTTTTTACTTCACCTGGAGCCTTTCCCTACTGAACCTGGACACACCTGGTAGGAGGAAAGATGGAAAAATAAGAACACAGTTGTACTTCGGTTTTTTTTTTTTTTTTTTTCCCAAGCAATCCTGAGTTCTTATTTTAATCCCCTGCCCAGCTTGCTAACTTCTGACCTTGCGAAGGTTACTTGATGGCACTCTTCCTTACTGGTGGATGAATTATGCATGTCCAACATCTGGCACAGCTCCTGGTACTGAGGTTTAATAAACTCTACCCTTTCTCTTCCTCATAAGAATGATAATGATGACTGCCACCTCATTTCTTTCCCCTTTGTGCCAGACACTGTGTGATTCTAAACACAATTGCCTAAATCCTGGCAAAAACATCAGTATGCCTATTTTATAAGCACAGAAAAGTTACATAACTTTCCTAATGTTACCAAGCTGGTAAATGGCAGCGTCAAGACTGTAACCCTGATCATTTGGGGTCTGCACCACAGCACCTTCCCACCGGCTAAGTCTGTACAGCTTCTCATTTTCAAAGATCAGTTTCCAAGCCTTCTTCCCTTCTGAAGTGTAATTATTTTGTTCTTAGCTTGTCACATGGTTTTATATTTCTGCTTCATTTTTGACAAACAGGGTATAGTTGAGAACAAGGGCTGGGCTCTAGCACCAGAGGTCTGCTTCCAGCTCAGTGTGACCTCTGACTCATTCGGTTACCCTTCTAGACCCCTGCCTCTCTATGGAATGATTTTGAAAATAGGGCTGACTTCTCTGAGTTCATGGAAATAGACAAAACAAAGTAAATTGAGGTACATAACAAAATGTGAAGACTGTAGCAACTCTTTTTCCTTTTGGCCAAGCATCTGTGTCTACACACATAATAACCCTGTTCTCTTGTCCTTGCCGTGTCATTCTTGTATACTGTGTCAGCCTCCCCTCAGTCCCTTGACTGTTTGCCTTCATTCATCCGTCTTCTTTCTGTCCCGTGATTGAGCTAGCATGCTCTCTACACCCATTTGGTATCCAGTAGGTATTTATTGATGCTAATGATGATGGTTAAACAGAGATGCTCTTGGCATCAGTCCTACAGCCTCTGAGACTGCCTGAGTAATCATGACTTCCTAAAAACAGAAAAGTACTCAATCATCTTACTGTTACTAGAAGGTCAGACTTTGATGTCAGCATTTGTTTCTGTGGTGATTGTGTTGCCTTTTTTCTGCAGAATTATCTTTGACAGTTGGGGCAGTCAGGTTTTCTGGAATGAAGCTGATTATCGTGAGTTCTTAAATTACTTCCTAAAGTAGATGTAGCAATCTAGGAATGGGTTAAGTAAATATTGATCATAGTTCACATTTGTTTTAATTGAAGCAAGAGGTCAGGGAAGGCTTTCTGTTGAGGCTCTAGATTAATTTTCTAATCTTCTCATAATCTTTTCTATCAGAATAAATTATACAAACCTGTTTTTACTTCTGAACACCTCTCCTCTTTTCCCTTGCTCTCTGTCCCGCCTCATTTCCTTGATTCCCAGAAGCTTTTTTAGCCCTGTTTTTCCTCTGATTCTGTCCTAAGCAGCCTTTGTGGCAGTCTGGCAGGAAGTGGTGTTTGGTCACTGTTAGGTACAGCTTCGATGCTGACACTAAGTGTGCATTATTGTAAAGAATGTCCTGTCATGGGGGTTGAGTTAATAACTCCATTACTGGTGATCTGTTTACATGATTTTTTTTTTTTTTTCCGAGACAGGGTTTCTCTGTATAGCCCTGGCTGTCCTGGAACTCACTCTGTAGACTAGGCTGGCCTCGAGCTCAGAAATCCACCTGCCTCTGCCTCCCAAGTGCTGGGATTAAAGGCATGCGCCACCACCGCCCGGCAACATGATTTTTTAAAGATCATTTTTACTTAATCATGTGCATCCTTTTGTGTCTGTAGGAGCACGTACACATGGGTGCTGTTGCCTTGAGGTCGAAAGACTTGAGCAGCGGATGCCCTACAGCTGGAGATAAAGGGATTTTTAAAAAACGATATGTAAATGTCTTTTGCAGAGAAATACAAACATGTAGACTAATGCCCTATATGTGACATTTCATTTGATAGAAAGTAAAGACTGATACTTGCTTATTCCTTTTCCTTTTCCTTCTTTCTGTGTATCGGGTCCTGGAGGCTGAGCCCTGGCCCTGTGTGTGCTCTTCTGCTGAGCTGTAGCCCCAGGTCTCTTCACTTTGAGACAGTCTCACTGAATTGTACTGGCTGGGCATGAACTTACTGTGTAGCACAGGAAGGCCTCAAAGTTGGGGTCCTGCTGCCTCAGCCCCTTGAGTAGCTCATGGCATCTCTAAAAACCACCTCAAGCCCAAGAAGTTAACCATGGTAACCATCCTTCTCTGACTCCTGCCACTGCTGCAATCAGGGCCTTTCATTGTCTAAGCAAGCACTGTGTTTCTAAGGGAAATCCCTAACCCTGTTTTCATTATTTTATCACCTAAATGATTTTCAAACTTACAGTTTTTTCAACTTTGACTTCTCATCAAAGGCTAGACTTATATTATTTCTAATAATCTAATTTATAATTTTTTTTCTGTTTTCCTATTAAGGGCCAATAACCAACCCCTCTATCTTACGGAAGCCCAAAATGCACCCTGGAATCCCTAGTCCTTTTTGTATATACATGTACATACATACATGGGGGGAAGGGAACACAGTCATTTTTATTTTCTCTCAAAAGTAATAGAGGCTATGAGGTGATTTCAGTAACCACATATGATTTATATGGATGGAGAATTTATATGGATGGATTCATGAATTTTCCAGTTACTGGCAGAAGTGTAGCATCATTTGATGTATCAACTTGATGTTCTACATTGAAAAAGTAGAGTCAGACTTCAACACCATTACAGCAGGTTTAAATGCAGTATTGTGTCAGACATCTTAACATCTCCCAGCCTCCGTATATTTATTACTTGTAAATAGAAATACCTCCATAAGATTGGTCTTTAGGCCAGCCTATGGGGGGCATGTGGAAGGGCCCATTTTGGGTGCCCTGAGCTGGTGATCTTGGGTATGTAGGAAAACAGGCTGAGCAAGCCAGCAAGAAGCATTTCCTCATAGCTTCTGCATCACTTCCCACATCCAGGTTCCTGCTTTGAGTTCCTGCCCTGATCTCCCTGCAGGATGGAGCTGTAGGATGTTCCCCAAGTTACTTGGAATCATGGTGTTATTTCACAGCAATAGAAAGAAAACTATGGCATTTGCATACCATGGGGGATGCTTGATTCACAGCATGAGGTTGTAGGTGTATAAAGCAAGTTCCAGTGGAGAAGCATGGATTAGGAGTCAGGGAATCTCAGACTGTGGGCTGAAGCAATGGCTCAGGAGTTTAGAACATATACTGTTCTTTCAAAGGACTTGAGTTAAGCTCCCAGTACCTTGTACAGGAAGCTCTCCAACCTCTGCAGGTACCTGCATTTATGTGCTCCTACCACCCCCCACCCTGCATTCACAAATATGCAATAATAAAATACTAATAAAAAGGAATCTTTTTTTAAAAAAATAGAAATGTAAGGTAATCTTGGCTTTGTCCTCACTGGAAATGTGACCTCCGCTAATTAACATAAACTCTCTAGCCTGGTTTTGCATGTCTATTAAAGTAACATCCTCTGGTAACCAATATTTGAGAGAGCAGTAAAGAAACTTGAAATGTTAACTTTTAAAAAGAAATCAAAGCCGGGCTGTGGTGGCGCACGCCTTTAATCCCAGCACTTGAGAGGCAGAGGCAGAGGCAGAGGCAGAAGGATTTCTGAGTTCAAGGCCAGCCTGGTCTACAGAGTGAGTTCCAGGACAGTCAGGGCTGCACAGAGAAACCCTGTCTCGAAAAACCATTTAAAAAAAAAAAAGAGAGAGAGAGAGAGAGAGAGAGAAAGAGATCAACTTCTTAAAGCAACACAGAGACACTTTGGTTTTGTGTTGAGGACCGGAAGCCTGAGAGCTGCAGTGGCTGCCCCCAAACCTGGTTGTCCCTGCACCCTTCATTTGCATCCTTCATTTTTCTGAAGCAAATCAGTACATTTTGAAATTCATATTTCATGGAGCTACTTCACTAATTGCTGCAATCAGCAGCAATTTATTTTATAGCAGGGTTGTTCAAATCACTCTGAGGTTGGCACACCATGCACAGTGTGTTTTTAATGATCTTATTTTTAATGACTAGTTTTTATTTAGGAAATGGTTAATCTGCTAATATTCTCCTGGAAGCCTAAGCACTGGTTCCATGGTCATCTTTACCCGATGATAACTTAAAAGACCATCGTGAAGTCATTGACCCAGGAGGTACACCAGCTGTTAGAGAGGCTGTTCCATTTAGAAGGACCAAGAGAGGGTAATAGTACCCTGTTTTTACTCTTGTGTGGAGACCCTCATTAAATTACTCAAACAATAATCAGATAGATGCTGTTCAAGTTAATGGCACCTCTGAGGCCCTGTCAAGAGAGCTTTATTTAATGTGCAACAGACCTGGAGTGATGCAGGTGCCGTTTCAGGCCCTCATTTAATTTAAGCGGCTTTAGTTGGCATGGCAACTAGTTTAGACATCTGGGAAACATTATGCTGGGGATTGAGACTTCAGAGGATTTTGCTAGAGCAAAGCAGAAACCTTATAATGCAGTGTGTGTTACCTCTGGGGTTTTGCAGATACAGTGCTTGATTTTCAAATTTAGGAATTGTGTTTTCTGAGAAAAATTTTAAATGTCTTGGTAGTTGGATTGTTTTGTGTGATTATTTTTATTTAAATTTACTCATGGAATAAAGATGTGTTTCTCTTTAGACTGTACTATACTAAACTTAAAGCATGAACAAAACCCCTCATTTTCAGCTATTTTAATAATTTTTTTAAAACCTCATATCTTAAAACTTCAGTGTTGTATACTCAGAACCAATTAAAGGGAGTGAGGACCTTTCTTCACAAAGGTGAGCAGAGGAGAAGAGAAGTTGGCAGCTCTGTTATTTTGCCTAGACTTAGCTAGAACTTACCCAGTTCTATCATCCTCTTATGAACAAGACATGAACAAAATAAGTAATAAGCATTCATTTTAATTTTTCTATAAACACTTTCCTGGAAGGTTGGCTGGAAGGGTTTCAAGTTCCTGGGTCCTAAAGACAGTGACATATCGATATAGCTACTTGGATTTAGCAGAAGAAACACCTGATGCTTTTGTTCTGAGAGGACATGTGCACATGAATCTGTGGTCTTAGTTTCGTGGCTTGTTTCAAGTCAACCTTTATTTGGTGTTATGAAATTCTTGCCAATATTCCAGTTTATCCAGTATTCCAGTTCAGGCATGAACTTCATCTTGGCTTGGTATCTGTAATGCTGTATGAAGTTGTGTTTTCGGGGAGGTGGGGGTTGTTTTGTTTTTGTGGGGTTTTTTTTTTTTTTTTTTTTTTTTGGTTTTGGTTTGGTTTTTTTGTTTGTTTGTTTTTGTTGTTTTTTTGTTTTTTCTTTAGAAAGGAGAATTTAGTTATAAAGTATCTGTTGTGGCCAGAGAGATGACTCAGCAGGTAAGGGTGCTTCCTGCTCTTGGAGAGTACCTGAATTCCGTTTATAGCACCCATATCTGATAGTTTACAACTGCCCCTTTGTTGAAAATGCAGTCGCCCTTAGTAGAGAGCACACAGTGCCCTTCCCACTGGTCTCTGCTCCTGGCTTTTGTATCAGTTTGTTCCTTCCTAAGTTCAAGGTAGATTCACTAAGTGCTAGTTGCCCTTCTACTTGCTTGCATACCAGCTGTCGCACTAACACTGAAGTTTCTGGTGTCACAGCTGGGCTGCCAGTCCTGTAGTGTGGAAGGCAAGAAAAGAACATTGAGTCCTGGGGAAAAAAGCTGTAAGTAAGGTCGGTGGATGTGACAGACAGCCCACAAAGGTAAGTGCCTCAGTGGGTCCTTCCTCTAGGACTTGACTTCCCAGAGTAAAGCACAGCTTGACAACTGTCCTGCTCCCTGTGAGCTACAAAGATGGACTGAAATCTGCACAGCTTTTAAGCTTCAGGAATTTGTTCTGGAGATGGGAAGTTCAGTGTTGAGACACCTGATGGAGTTGGTGTCTGGTAAGGCCCTTCTTCCTGCTGCAGAGTCTTCTTCACTAACCTACAACAGTGGGACTGGGCAACTAATGAGCTCCCTTAGGCCTCTTTTATGGGGACACTAATCCCATGCATGAGGGCTCTGCCCTAATCTCCTAATCACCTCCCAAAGGCCCTCCCTCCCAGTATTCTGGGGTTAGGATTTCAGGGTGAGAGACATGGGAACACCAACAGCCAAATCCATGGAACACAATAATCTATGCAGGTTCCTTCCTTTCATTTGGTTTTCCTCTATGTAACGTTCCATTACTTGATCTCTGAAACTTAGAGAGCCAGCACAACTCAAGGATGGAAGCCAGGATTCATAGCACATACATACATGTAATCCCTCACTGGGAAGCCTGAAGCAGGATGAAAGTTGGAGGCAAGCCTTGACTGCATAGTCTCAAAAATTCTGCTTGTGTGTCTGCTTAACTTGGTGCAGAATTTTAGTGTTTCTCTATTTCTGTCCTGCATTAATATGTCTTAGAAAAAATAGTATATTCAGAAGGGTTAATATCCTTAATATGGAAGTCAGCTTTACAAGTGAACATGCATTACAGTAGAAAATTCAGCAAAGGGGCTGGGCATGTGACTCAGCTCCAAGAATGCTTGTCTAATACCCTAGTGTTGCTATCACTATGGTGAAACACCATGACCAGAAACAAGTTGGGGAAGAAAGGGTTTATTAGGTGTATTCTTCCACATCACTGTTCATGATGTCATAACATGAACTCATAACAGGGAAGGAACCTGGAGGCAGGAACAGATGCAGTGGCCACAGAGGGGTGCTGCTTACTGGCTTGGTCTCCATGGCCTGCTCAGCCTACTTTCTTATAGAACTCACCACCAGTGTGAGCTGGCCCCACCCACCATGGTATGGGTTCTCCTATATAGTTACTAATGAAGAAAATGACATACAGGCTTGCCTGGCTGCGGCCCAGTCTTACATTTTCTCAGTTGAGTCTCCCTCTTCTCAGAAGCTTGTGTCAAAGTTGACATAAAGTAGCTAACACACTAGCATGTATAAGCCCCTGGGTTGTATCCCATGAACCTTGGTATGGTACTCATCTGTAATCCCAGCACTGAGGAAGTGTAGGCAAGAAGAACAGGAGATCAAGGTCATCCTCAGCTTCATAGTGAGTTTGAGGCCCTCTTTTTTGAGACATGAGAGCCTGTCTCCAAAAAAAAAAAATGGATTGGGGAGTGTGCTTACAGTATGTAATCGAGAGAAGATCTGAGTTCTGGGACCCAGAACCCAAGGTTACTGTCTATGGAGCAGGGGGAAGTAGGGGCAGCCTGAGTTGCGTGTGATCCTATGAGGAAAGGATAAGATGGGCTCTCACTACCATGGTTTTTTTTTTTTTTTTTTTCTCCTGCTCAAACATAACAGGTGATCAGTAAACAAGTGAGTGGTTTTCAACCTGAAACTGTCGGTTGTCATCCCTTAGTACACAATACTGAAATGTTACTAAGTGATAGAAACTTCAGACTTGTGGGGCAGTGGTGGCGCACGCCTTTAAGCCCAGCACTTGGGAGGCAGAGACAGGTGTATTTCTGAGTTGGAGTTCAGTCTGGTCTACACAGTGAATTCCAGGACAGCCAGGGCTACACAGAGAAACCCTGTCTCAAAAAACAAAAAAGTTCAGACTTAAAAAGCAGAAACCTTAGCTGATTGTAATGAGAATGGAAAACAGATTGATTCTTACAGGATGTTTTAAAAGGCTCAGAATTGGAGGCATCAGGTGTTTCCTTAGAAAGCAGGATGCAGATGAACCACAAAGGACTTATTACATGCCTGTGGGGGAAACAGCAAGAACAACATCATCCTGCAGCCTGCAAGAGAGTACAAGGTTGTTTTCCTGGGTGCAGCATGCTGATCCAAGAGTCTCTGACTCTTCACGACACTCACAAGCTCTGGGTTTCTAATAGGGCTCTTTTCTGGGAAAATGAATTTACCTGAGAGGATCCACACATAATTGATGTCCCTTTGGATAGCAGTAACTTAAAGCTTCAAGAGAAACTCATGACACAACTAAGAGGAATATTAAATGAGCACTTAATATAAAAGATTCAAATAGCCTGAGAAATCATTCACTATATTTTAAACCTAAAATGATGTCCTATAATTGTACTTGAAAAAATCAATCAGATTCATGTAAAGCTGTATATAATGTTTGTTTCAAAGTTGTTTAAAATACTTTAAAAAAATAACCCTTAGATTCTCAACAAGATGAATTAATTAAATGAGTGTAGTAGTACTATAAACCTGTTACTTAGAAGGTAGAGGGAGGATAAGAAATTTAAGGTCATCTGCTGCATACTGGGCCCAAGGCCAGCCTGAGCTATTTGAGACTGTTTATTTGTTTGTTTGTGTTTAGTATAAAAGCAGGTGTATTGTGGTGGTGGTGGTGGGGCAGCTCTTGGGAGGGTTCGCTGGTCCCAAGGAATGGGGCCAGGAAAATCGCCAATCGCTGTGCAGACTGGAGATGAGTTTGGGGGTGGACACAGAAAGAGCATGTGGGTAGAGAAAATGAGAGAGAAAGACTGTTAAAAGGTGGCTTAGTTCAAAGAGGCAGGGTCCTGGGTAGGTCTCATCTTTTATTTACTCGGTTTTTTGTTTGTTTATTTGTTTGGGGGTTTGGTTTTTGTTTGTTTTTACAAAGAATCTTTTTTTATTTTGCTTTGCTTTTGTCTTTCAGAGGAAAAAAATTTAGGAATCTTCAAAAATATCAAAAGTAAAGATAACATAATTCCTGGATTGTTCACCTTCAACAAATAATCATTTTTTCCCCCAGTCTTCTCTATTCCTATCCCACCCCTTGGAGAGAGCCAGAGTGTTTTAAAATAGATTCCGAGAATCACGTTGCCTAACTTACAAATGCTTAAGTATGCGTTTCTGCTAAGTACCTCATCAGAACAAAATGAGTGTGGCATTGTGGCATCTAATGACATCAGTTAGCCCTTACTACTCGTCCATGATTGCCTCCAAGGGCTGTCTTTGAAGCAGGTTCTAAATGGAGCCCACATATTTGTACTTAGTTAAGTCTCTTGTTCTTCCATCCCGAGCATTCCTTCCTGCCTTCCTTCCCTCTCTCCACTTTTCCATGAGGCAGGCAGGAGAGCATATGTGAGTTAGGCTGTGTGACAGTGGTGGTTCTCTGAGAAGGGGAGTAGGGCTTGGTTAGTGTGTGATCTTCAAAAGTGACCAGTGCCAATTAATCCCAGCACTCTGGGGAAGCAGAGACAAGCTAATTTCTGTGAGTTCAAGGCCAACCAGAGCTACATAGATTCTTATCTTTTAAAAACAAAAAAAAGAAAAAAAAAACTTTTTTTTTTTTACACCATGACTACTCACTACCTCCTGTCTGGGCAGCTCTGGAGTTGGGTGTGTCCCCAGCCTGTTTGCAGCCCTTTCTGCTTAAGGCCTGGTTACTTAGAGGGCTTGAGTTCTCTAACAGAAACCTTAAACATTGTTATTTGTAAACAATACATTAAATGCCAATGTATGCATAAAAACAAAACAGTGTGTGCTGGCTGCTGTGTTTTAGGGATCTAGAGCCACCATTCAGAGAGACGGCAGCAGACTTGATGAGAAGAGGCCTAATGGTAGCTAAGCTCTGACGATAAAGCCAGCAGGGCTTTCCCCTGGAAAGATGGAGAGACATAGCAAGGGTGACTAAAGGTTTGTGTTTGGTGGTGTGAAGGAAAGGAGTGATCGGGACTTGAGTATTCAAGAGCGTGAATGTGAGGAAGGAAAGGGCTGAGGACCAAGCCTGGGATGTTCCTGCATTCAGAG